>NC_071469.1:41227226-41831411 GCF_028500815.1 Rissa tridactyla
TGAAGCATTAGACTTCAAAGAAACATGGATGTGGCTAAATCAGTATTATTCATTGCATTTAAGTTTACAAAAAAAGTTATCATCTACCATGTTAAGAGTCACTTTAAAAACCACTCAGTGCCATGAAGCAGATATTTCAACTGATTTGTAGTACCACTTGCGTTCTGGGGCAAGTATTTTCTGGGTCCTCATGAAGCCCATGAGCCCAAGCTCCTAAACAGTAACTACATCAGCTAGTGTTACATCATCTCCAGCTCTCTCATTCTGATGACACCATGCCCAAAACACCAAACTAGTGGAAACAATGAGGAAAGTACACAATGGAGAAAGATGCTGCTGTTATTGCACCTCCTTATCTACCTTAGGTCTGCAAAGACACTTTGAACTTTCGCTGCAAAACATCTATGGAAAACATCAGTCAAGTAGGAAAAAACCCAAACAAATACAAATAAGCCCTCAACATAGAGAGCTTCTGTGCATCTGACCAGATAAAAGTGCCACCGAGTCCATTAGCCTCTTTCTGTCAGTGACCCAAACCAAGCATCTGGGGAAAAAAAAGTAAGAACAGGGCGATTGCATGGTGCTGCTCTCCCAAAACACTCTCAGGGTTCTCAGTAACTTCTGATGTATTGACATCCCAAGCCAGGGACAGCATCCTTGCGTTTAGCAGCCATGGATAGATTTCTCTTTATGGGGCTTGTCTAAGTAATTAGGAAGAGGGGTGTGTTACAATTCTTAGAGGATCTTCTGCATTAACTAATTAGCTCTACTAATTGCTAGTTAGGGTGAGTGGCAGCATTTGATGGGAAGTAAGGCAAGAGATACCAGTTGGGTCAATGCATGTGTGAGGGAGGGGAAGGGGGGATTGGAGCAAGGTGCTCAGCGTGAAGCTGGCTCAGCTGGCATTGGGCTGGGATCTGGGTTTCACTGTCAGATTACGCCACGAGCTAGAAGGGAGCCTGGGCAAGTCACACAGGTAGTTTTTTCAATCTGAATTATGTGTTAAACACCTTTGAGGCTGGACCTCCGTTCTCCCTGCAACTAGCTTTTAGTAATGTCTAACTTCTAATGACAGCATGCCTGGAGGTAGTCATGAATTTTCTACAGAAACAGTTTAAATGAAGAACTCAGGTTTATGGAGCTACACCGTGGTATTTGAGGTGTCTTGTGGGGCAGGAAGAGGTTGATAAAAATTCTACTGGCTGCTGTTCTCCCCCAGGAGGAACCTGGGGCTCCAAATGAGATGCCGAGGCTTCCCATAGTTAGGCAAGATTGCGGCTGAGGGGTAAGGTAGACAGAAGCCAGCGTGCTGAGCAGAGAGCTGGCTGGGTTATGCAATATACTAACAAGATGATTAGTCCATTAATTACAAGATGGAGGGAGGTACCTATTTTTCCTTAGGATTTTCAGAAGGGAGATACTTCCTGGGGCTATGGCTGACCTGATTTGGGGGTGCCTTTCTACTAAGAAATAGAGCAACGCAGTTTTGTGGTTAATGTAGCTCCTGCTCTGCTCATTTCAGACAGGCTTTGAGTCCTCCGGAATATCCCAGGTGAGTGTCCTCATTAAGATCCACTGCTTGGTTATTCTCATGTGTCTCTGTCTCAAGCTTTCTAGCTGAAGGTGTTTCACTTTTGTATGAATAATGAGTGCTTTTACTTGGAGATGGTAGAGGAAAGGGATACAGGGTGCACTGAGTGATCACTGAACAATTAAGTGTGTTGTAAACACAAAATCAACACATGTAATTTTAGGAGGCATTAAATGATTCATTCTTGGTTAAGACTAAGGAGATATCGTCACCAGAGTATGAAAGATTGGTAAACTTCATTCAGAGCTGCAGGTACCTGGAATTATCATTATCTTCAATTGGAGACAGACTTAGACAGGAAAAGATGCAGAAAACTGCTAGGATGAGCAGGAGACAAAAGCAACCTTTTTTGTACGAGAAGAAACTACAAATCACAAGTTACTAATTTATCAAAACTGAGATGAGGAATGATTGCTCTTCCTGGGACATGAGGGGTGAAGTACTTAAAGAAGACAAAAAGATGTTAGTAGCATTAAGTGGATAGAAGTCGAACTCACTTGGCCCAGAATCTAGAAGGATATTCACGAGCAGGGAAGCGTGTTCAGGAACAGCGTTACAAGCCAGGCAAGGAGACCTGCATTGGTTTGGCACTGGCTAAACTTCTGGAGGTGACGGGGATGGAGAAGAAACAATTCTGGATTTGACAAATGCACTTCTTCAAAGAGAAGACTGGAATGCTGACTCTGCTTGCTGCACTCCGGTAATGCCTCGGTGCTTCTGCCACATTCCCGTGTTGCAGTGGAATAGATGTACAAGCTAAGAATTCCCTCAGAGATCAAGTCAATGTATTGAGAGAGAGAGATTTCTCCCCCCGCCCCGGATTTGTTTCCTGCTCAGAACCTGAGAGTAGGCACAGCTAAAAATGAACTGTGGAGCAAGGTTTATTTCTCATCCTAGTAGCATTGACTTTCCTCTTTCCCCTGCAAGTGCATTACTGGCTGCTGCACCGGGATGCCTTTGCCTCCCAATGAGACTAGCGGGGGCTGTTGGGGTGGGGGCAGGGACACAGGTGTGATTGTTTTTCTCTCCGTTGTCATGCATGGCCTGTTTCTTACCTTCCCCTGGCATTTTGCAATGTCCTTGAGCTTTCCCTATCAATACATCACAGATTTCTGAGGCCTTTAATCTCTTATACAGTTTTTTTTTTTAAAATTTGTGAAATGCTTGCAGGGTGTGCGAGTGTATGGAGAGGAAGGCGGGGCATCTGGGTGGCAGGTCTGATGACCTTGCAGGACTAAACCCCTACAAGAAGGCATTATTCTCAGTGTCCCATGTGAGCCTTCTTTCATTCAAAGAAAACATCACAACAAGATGAAATCCGACTGTTCTGCGCCCTCTCTTTGTCACCAGGGATTAGTTGCCCTTTCTGTAGCCCAATGAACGCTCCTGTTGTGTCACACAAACCCACTCAGGACTGCTCACTAGCCTGCCGTTTGCAGCACCGTCCTAGGTGGCCTGGAGAACGCGGGGTTCAAATGTCCGCATGAAATTGGTCGGAGTAGGGATTCAAAGATTAGGTTTCCCGTTTCTCATTATATAGGATGTTCCAGTAGTGAATCCAATAGAACGATGGATAATTTAGCTTGGAAGAAAGCTCCAGAAGTCACCTAGTCAAATCCTGCTCAGAGCAGAGCTGTCTGTTCGGTGCTGTGTCCAGTCAGGTCTTGAACAACTCCAAGGATGGATACTCCCCAACCTCTCAGGGCAACAGGTTTGTGTTGGGGGTGTGTGAAAGCCCATCCCCTGGATAGCTGAGAGGTTTAAACTTAGGAGCCCGTTTCCTGCACAGTCAGTGGAGCGATGCAGAAGCTGTCTTGAACAGGCAATTAGATACGCTAGACGGAAGCACCGGTGCATTAGCGATTCTGTGCCACACAAGTGGTAGAGTCCAGAAACACAGCCCCTAAGTACACAGCCCAATTTTTCTCTTCTCCAGGCCTTGTTGACTTACATGCTACAAATGCAAGGCCCGCAGCAGCTACCCAGAGCTCCAGAAGCTGTGTGCGTGTCACTGATGACTGACGCCAAGACGACAGTGCATGCTAGCGCTTTTATTTGGAGGGACTACGGAGACTCTGCAGCAGCACATCCACGAGGGTGTGTAAAAAAAAAAATTAATAACAAAGCCCTTGCTAACATTCCACCAGGGAGGGCACTGAGCCGGGGTACGCAGCACTCAAGTTTTACTCGTGTGTCATGTGCGAACTCAGCACGAATAAAACCTTACAAATTGGAGCTGTGCCCAAACCTCATCCAGATAAACTCTTGGTACAGGCACCGTTCAGATTACTAATTGCTAGAATATGATGGTTCCCTGTAACCGATGGGTGTTACTTTAACTTGAATCCTTTTCAGGCCGAGTGAGGACGAAGCATTTATTAATGGGTCAGAATAGAGAGCTGCCTTGTACCGCGCAAAACCAAACATCTCCGTTCGGTCTATTTCAGTGGCAAATTCCTTCCCCTGCTATTTCGGTGGATGGAACATTATATTCAGCCAACACTAAGTAATATTATAGCAGACAAGGCACTCGGTGTAGAAAACCTGAGAGAATTGACTAATATGGCAGAGCTTTAAAGTAATATTCTATTTCAACAGATTTACTCTTGCAGTTTATGTATAGCTGAGAATCTCCGACTCGGTTGCTGGCCTTGGCCACAACCTGTCTCCTGCTGGAGAACTGCTGAATTATGCTCCCCCAAAATACTCCCAGCCCAGCAAATCTATGATAATGGTAAACCAGAAAATTTATAATGTATTTGTTTTAATGCACTCCAGGGTCTAGCTGACACTTAACAGTTTCCTAGCAGCTGAAAAACAGGAGCTTGAAATTACTTTGTACTCGTAATCCAGCTACCCTTGATTTTTCCACTGTTTATTAGTTTTCTTGACGGATTGTTTGAGTTTCCAACGCAGCTGAGTTCCAGCACAATCAGGCTGTTACTCGGTGGGAATTGCAAATGTACGTAACTGTTTATGTACTCTAAAGCAAAGTACCTGGAGTGTTCCCCTCCTCCCTTGGAGGGCAAGTCATCTTAAGGAGCGTCCTTGCTTTCATGAACTAGCTCGTTGCTTGGCATGTGGTAACGAGATCACAACCAGCAACTTTCTTACCTCTTTCTAATGCGGCTCAAAAATCTGATGGTTCTTCCAACCTAAAAAATCCTGCGAATGGTGAAGTCTTTCTCTTGCTGTAAACGGTGTTTCTTCTGAAGCACACGCATTAGGTGCTAACAAAGATAACAAGGTGGTCTTGGCTACCTACTTACTCTTTTTACCGGCTGTATGTGATGGTGTTAAACACAAGCGCAGACTGATGAAACGATGGGGATGCTCCTTTCCTGCTGTGCTTATGATGTACTGTGATGGATGTCACGATTTCAGTCTATTTTAAAAGATTGTGAAGCTGGAAGGAACTGTAGACAAGCATTTTAACCGCCTGGCTTATTTCACCCTCAAAGCAGGGATACAAACTCAATTTTCCTTTTCTCAATCCCCTTCAGCACACTGACAGAGGCTGCAGAGTGATGTTTCTGTAAGAGAGTGTTCCTGTTGGTATTGTGGAGTCACACGCAACTCAAATTCTAATCCTAGTGGGGGGTTACATCAGACCTAGGTCCTTGAACTGGCTGCAAGATTTTTGGCTTGTAAATTAATTGTTAATTAAAGTAAGCGATAGAATAGTGTCAGGCACTTTCCCCCTGGCCCAGTACATTACTGACTGTCAGGAGCATGCAATTGTAGATAAACTGGTCCTTTACACATACATATATATGACAATTTATCTACTGTTTTCTGCAACAGCATCTACCATACTCGACCTTGTTCTGAAAGCCTCGGGTGAGGTTTGTTTGGTTGGTTTTTTTAAGTGACCAGCAGCCCTGCTCTCCCCCACAACACCCACTGTCTCGCTCGTACGCAGCGTGGGACACATTGTGCCTTCCAACAGCAGGGAACTGTTAGATCGGCTTGGCCACCTCACCAGACATCACCTTACTATTTCCTTAGCTAATAGCCACGCCGAGAAATGAGTTGTATCATTCTGGTCATGCCTCAACCCGAAATCGCGAGCAGGCAGGCCAGAGCCCACCGTGAGGACTTGTCAATTCCATGATGAGAAAAGACGCAGTGTGTTTCCCGGCTCCCCGAGACAAGCTTGAAGTCAGGCAAGCACCTCAGCTCCTCTGTACTCCTGGCGATGGATGAGGGCTCATACATCTCATTGAACTCAAGCTAGAATTGCTCAATGCGCTTGCTTTAAAAAAAAAAAAAAAAGAGCTGCCTTCTGCAGCAGAAAATAAATCAATATAACTTATTTTATCATTTACTCCCACACGGTAGCAGGTACGACCAAGACTGTTACTTGTACCTACCCTTCATGCAGGAAGCACCAACCTGCCACAGGCAAAGCCAGCATGGGATGACAGGTTCTTTTCTGACAAACTTTCGGTAAATCATGCAGTTTGTTTATGGCTTTACTTGCAAAACGCTGCTGACAAACCTCACTTTTATAGTAGCTGAACTCAGGCAAATGTTTGCGCACTCTCAGTAGAAGTGCTGTCTTGTGCCTCTAAGGACAGGTGCACCCACAGAAAGTCCTAAACACACCACTGTCATCCTTTACTGGAAAAGATGCCAAAAAGCAAACTGGGAAGTAATTTTTCACCTGGCCTGCTAGAGCAGACTGGAGTGCCAGTAGAATGTCTACTAGCACGTTACATGTTTCCAAATGCTCATAACCCTCTTTACCGTATTCCTGAAGGCAGTGATTAGTTGGGGACAGCTTTCCAGACTCCTCTTGCCGACCAGCTGCACACCTGGTAGATTCTGCAGCGTTTTTTTTCCTTCCATTGTGTTCAGTCAGCTGCTCTGTTAAGCAACAAAACTGTTGCTTCATGAGTAGTTAATAAAGTGAAAGGCAACTCTAAAGGAATATGGAGAATAGCAGTTCAAGAACTACGCACTAAAGCGTTTTGACTAGTAGCTTATTTTAGGAGGGGGGGCAAGCTTATAGCTGGGTGACAAAGGGGAAATGAGAAATGATGCCCAGGTCCCTTATCTTAAAATGGTCTACAGACAATATGTTTATATCAGCAGAAGTTTGAGTCTGGCTCTAGAGGTATAAAAGGAACATTTACTTGCATATTTCAATTCCATGAAAACTTCATTACTGAGATGACCACAGAAGTGTCAGTGTGTAACAACGACAAAAAAAAATTAAAAATAATAATTCACATGAATTAACCTTGAACTTAAAGCTTATTTACCTTCTACTTTCCAAAAAACCATACCTTCACAAAATCCCTTTCATAAAGGAGGAACATTTATTACTGCCTACTTTAAAGCATTTTCTTCTAACATGAGAAATTCACGTTTTGTACTTGTTTACTGGTCTTAGTTTGCAATTATTATACTAGAATGAAAACCACAAAAGACGAAGAATTTTATTAGACCAAATGTTGGGTTAAAGAAAGAGCTGCGTTATGTTCCAAGTTCCTGATTAGGACAGATTCAGCATGCTCGTTGCACTTTTCACAATAAGGGAAGAGCCTCCACGACTGGTTTTCCTTAAATTGCAAACAAGCTCATAGAATGAGGAAAATATTAAATCAGTATTTTTATCGTGAGAGGGAATGTTTATTTGCCTTTATTTAAAGACTGCAAAATTGCATTCTACTTAGCACCTTGAATGATCCACCATGAGAATATTGGGATTTTTACCAAAAAAACTGTAAACATTTACCAGAAGTAAACCTCAAACATGTTAGAAAAGAACATGTTATTTTACTACTTGCTATACAGGAGGAGAAGCTATACAAGCTGTTTAAATAATATTGCTTATATTAAATTTGAATGTTATTATATCGGGCAATAGTGAATTTTGTAAGTTTTAGTTACTGTGTCAAGCTGCATTTGAAGATAAAACTTCCATACAGAAGTATTTGCAGACTTAAGTAACCTTAAGTGGACTAATATAGTTCTGACCTACTATGTTTCGAAAATCACTATTTCTTATATAGGAAGCATATTTTGCCATTAACAGATGGAATCAATTCCTGGGCACTAGAGCTAGTAGGTCTAATCTCTAATTTGTATTCATGTTGGGGAAAAAAGTTTAACACCTGCTCCCAATACCTTTCTAAGAATTTCTATCTCTCCAGTAATTTGATTCCAAGTCTTCAGCAGCTATTACTTATCACTTAAGTGAAGGTATTTCATGAAAGCTTTACTCTAGACAGTCAATTTGACCTCAGATTCTTTTAAGCCAATCCATTTGCCGTGAGGTCCATCAGAAACTATTGATGTGTATTAGGAAGTTAAGTGCACTGGAGAGAATTACGTTCCCCTGTTAATGCTGGAACTGCTCTTGGTTAAGCATACCTGTACGGTCTAAGACTCAAATCTGTACCTACAGTAGAAAAAATCTAGATTAATGCAAAGGTATAAAGCACCAAGCCAGCTTTGCTTTTCTACCTGCTGTATTTTTTGGTCTAATGTGCCCTCCAATCCAAACTTTTTTAGCACAGCAAAATTACAAAGACATCAGCATTCAGCATGTCCAGGGGCAGGTAAAATTTTACAGTGTGTGCAAGCAGTTAAGTCTTTAACATTTGTAAAGAGAAAATGCAGTTTGGGGCAAATTCTCATCGAAACAATTTGCTTTGCCTATTCACTTATCAGGGGAAAGGTGGAAGTAGACTAATTTGTGGGGTCTGTGACGTGGTATGTTCAGTCTGCTCTTACCCATCACCTACCCCAGAGAAGACACACTTACCTGAATAAATGCCTGGTAGAAAGATCAAGTTTAGAGTGCAAGAAGGTTGCTGTGTTTCCTAAAGATCCCCAGGAAAGACAATAACCAAGACTAGGACAGAGCGTTAACTTGGCAGGCCAGAATTTGAGCCATTCTGTAATACAGCAAACAACTGTTGGTTCAGTCCACGTAACCTTTCAAGCCCTGTTCTTTGGTAAACAGGCAAGAAAGATTTAACTTGTTGTTTGGCAAAACCCACAAAATTCAGCACTCAAGTTTAACTAAAGGGTAATTTTTTATTCCCCATTAAGACTGTCTCAAGGACATAACTAAATGTTGGAAACCCCACAGAAGGGCACATACAGTGAATGTGGCGAAGTACAATGTGAACAGCCCCAGGGGTTCAAACAAGGTAGGACCATTAGTTAACCAGAGGAAAAAACAAATTAAAACTCTGCTGAAGATGTTGCACTTTCTTCTCCATTTACACTGAAAAAAAAGTCAAATTCAACAAAATCCTTGCATCTCTAACAATACATTCAGTCCTGGCTAAAGAGTTACAAAGATGGCAACAGGATGACTATAATACAAAACGTTCACTACTACACTCTGTACACACCTGTTGTCCGAGCCCTCCCCCAAACCCATGTAATGATGGTGCCCACATTATTTGCTTGCTTGCTGGGCCTGCCTGCGGAGGAGGACGTAGATCTTCTCCTTTATCCAGTCTTTATTGTACGGTTGGTACGTCTGAGTATCAGCACGGTAACTAGAGAGAAAAAAAGAACTAATGTAATATCAGTCTGTTCTGTAGTACATCTACCAGAAGAACTTGGCAAACAATTAAGCGTCCTCAGGTGTTTGAGGCAGGAAGTTGTGTACAGAACACAAGTAATATCAGAAGTAGATGGGAATTGCCACTCATCAAAGAGATTTATCCTGTTCCCTAAAAAACAGTCACCCAGCAAATCAGTAAGAACCTGAAATAAAACAAAATCCTCCAAGGACTACTGAGTGACTGGATCACAGCGTTCACATTTTAATTCGTGAATATAATTACTTATGGGAGACAGCAAATGGAGCACCTTAATATCCTGGAGCTCAGAATGAAGAAGAATAGTTCCACCAGGAAACAATTTAATTTATCTTAATGAGCCAAACACTTCTTCAACAGTACTTCAAGCAAGTGTTCATGTGAGTTTAAGTATTCCACTTCTGTTTGGAACTTTTAGAAAATGAATAAAAGCACCGCTTCTAGGAGCAAAGGTAGACTCATAGATGGATGACAAAGAATTCTTGCCAGTTGGCAGTGATGGCAAGCCTACCTCTAACAAACAAGGACGCTTCATAAAACGCAAACTGAAAACAAGAACCCACAGATGCATTTTCTTTGGTACTCAGGGATAGTTGGTAATAGTAGTCCACTAGCAAGATTTCTTGCCAGGGCCAGAGAACTCAGTTACTCAAGACAGTGTTGAATTGAAGCAGAATTAGACCAAAAAATGAAAGTAAATTGTGTGAAGTTATCTGTGCAGATTCATGCCCTCCTTTCCCCCTTAGTCATTAAATTTGAACATTTTTTTGTGAAGATGAATGATGAATTTCAGTGAATGCTTCAAGAACTACTGAAGTCCTGGTCATTCTTTAAATCTCGGTATGTGTATTTCTAATTGGGTAAGAAGGATGAGATGGTCATTGGCAAAAAGCTAAGTAAAAATCCAGAGTTAACTCCATCCAGAGTAATTTACAGTTCTTACCTAAGGAAGAAAAACCCTAAGCATAGAGTTTCTAACAAATACTTGTTTAAACCCCAGTGTGACTGGTTCATGGCCACAGAAAGTGTTTCTCCGTGTGTGTGTGCGCGCGTGTATATATATAGTAGCAGTTAGTAGTATTCCAGTGCAGTGTAAGAAATGTTAGTTTCAGGAAAAGTTACTGATCTCCACCCCTGCCCCAATCCATTCATAATGTTATACTGTGAGACCAGATAGCAAGTACTATAGGAATCTCCTTGAACACACATGTCTGGTACGCTACGTGCTACGTGTGCCATCTGGTGGAAAACTATAAACTGAAGTAGAATATGGCACAACTCTGAGTTTACAAGCCTAATTATGAAAGGCACAAGACTGTAATGGAAAACAGTTGCTACTTCCTAAAGCAAGTACTAGCTTCAGTCTGTTAGATAAATTAAAACAAAGTGTGTCTTTCAAACTGCATCAGGCCAGCACTATGACACGTGAAGATCAAACAAGGCAGAATGTCTAGGAACAAGGTAACTGCAGAAACTGTAATCCTGGTTTACTTATTCTGCTGAAAACTTTGTTAAATGGCATTTGTAATAAGTCACTATCAGTAACATAGATTCTGTGTGTACATCAGAATGCAAAGAAAAGCAATCTGATGCTCCGTTGTTTAAAAATAGTTTTTGTTTTAAACTGGAATTAACTGGCAAAGGCTGTTCACTGTGCAGCTGCACAAGTACTTGCACTGGGATTTGAGACAGAGCAGTACAGCTGCAGGAATGTCTGCACCCGATACCTACTGCCTTAAATAAGAGTTTCTCTCGAATTTTGAGCTTGGAGAGACAAATACTATGTCTCTTGTAATTTGAATATAAGATTTGTATCCTTATTTCAAGAGAATTTCTGCAAGGTTGATACCACTGTCATATCAAACCATTACCTTGAAATTTATGGTATGGGAAGTACTCATGATCTGGGCTAAGTGATTTCATTACAATGCTAAGTTATATTCTGAGTAGTGAAATTCAATATTTGATTTCACAGTGCAGTCAGAATGGAAAGTACATAAAACCACCTTTGCTTGCCCACAACTACAATACAGAGATGAGAACTGGACATAATGTATTCACAAGAACACTGAAACAATTAGCTAGGGCTCTCTGGAGGATTGATCTGTTCCTCAATCACTTCATTAGGATTTACAGAAACTTCCACCTTGCTGTATCTCGATGAAAGTAAACAATTGGCTGCAATGCACTTCTATGGACTTCTACTGCACCACTAGTAAAGCCCTCAGCTGAATAAAATTCCGTAATCGTTCTGCCTCCTTAAGAATTGAACCAACTGCACAAAGGTAGATACAGCCCCAATTTAAACGGATTCTGACATTAATAAAATACGTAGCTGTATTGAACTGTAGGACTTCAGTATCTGAAATGCTGGGAGCTTCAACGTGACTAAACTCCAAGTGGAACTGTCAGTTTCTAAACTTTCAAAATACTTTATTCCAATACAGTTAAGTGGAGTGGGCAATATGACATGCCAGCTGCAATACTGCTGCCTTACTAACGGTTATTGCAAAAACCTCCAGAATCTCACCAGGTTTCACATAAAACATGCAAAAGTTCACATGGAAGACTTCTGACTTCTCAAAGTCACTGAAATGGACTTGTAGAACTGAACTTACACAAGACAGCTGAGGTCTGCCAAGTCATCGATGAAGTCAAACAACTGGCTGATATCATACGTAATGGATGGACTGTTTGGATTCATTCTTTTCAGGTGCTCTTCATACATTTTACAGACTCCTACAGAGAAAAAAAGATTAACAGTGCAATATTAAAAACCCAACAACTGTATTTGCTGACACTTCTTCAGCTTTTGAACCACGACTATCAGGAAAGTTTAGAGATGACTACCATGAAAACAGAGACATAAACTTCTTACTCAGATTTTGCAGTGCTTTTGTTCTAGCTATTTGCATTGAAACATAATACTAAAACTATAAAATCAGGTAAGATGCATGGACAGAAGCATCTAGAGTAAAAAAATGTCGTTTGGTCAAAGATGTAACTTTCCATGCAGTAAGCTCTAATGGAAACGTGAAATTCCTCCTAATAATTTTAAGACAGCAATTGCAACATAATTCCTACTGTACGAGCACCTGAGAAAGAGAAGAACTAATGTCAAATAAAGCTACTCAAATCCCAGAAGAGAGATCATTCTTGATGAGAAGAGTCAATCAGGGCTACTGAGGTAGAAGTGACAGCACAAGCCTCTACGTGAATTTAAATCAGTTTTATTTAAGCTAGTCCATAAATAATTCAGATACACTTGAGAAGAATATAATATTAAAGTGAACACAGAGGCTTTACATGGTCTTTATTATGCTTTTGTTTGCCTCACAACATTAATAATTCTAATTCCAGGAAGTTTTAAGTGAACTTCCACATTTAAATCATACAGCTGTAGTATTTCAATCTTTCCAAGCTCACTATATGTCTCTTAAAGTCATGCAGGATTTTCTTCTCTGTCAGACATGCCATGAGGCTGCAAATTATGTCTCAACTGCACACGTACTTTTATTTTACATATTAATTCCAGTAGCAATATTTCCTCTACGTGGCTAGCACAGAAATCAGAGAGAGAGCTAGGCTCTGATCAGCAAGTCTACTGCACAGCCCCACCAAGAATATTGTCTGCTCTTTTGAGTTGAATGTGGTTCAATCTAGTTAAATCAAAACGAGACATCTAATATAAAAAGGAAGTTTTAGAAACAAAAAATAGCTATTTTTAGTTTGCTAAAACATTAGTAAACTAAAAGCAAGAGACATTTTTGCATTCTTTTGTGAATTACCTTGAAAAACATGAACAGCAACTTATTTTCTTACAGAGTAAGTTTGGGAATATGTCAAAAAAGGGGGTTTAACAACATTTTTTGTCTACCATTTCTGCACCCACCTTCCATGCACTCATTCACCGATTCATAATCAGCGTATGTTCTGCCTTCTGGCCTCTTGGTAGGCTGGACAAGTAGAATTGTGTGAGACTGAAAAACAGCACAAAACAAACACCAAGAAAACAGGTTATTTGCAAAATTTGCATGTTTTTTTTGTTTGAATTAAGTTATTTATCTGAATGAAGCACTAAAAAGAAGTGTAATATTAAAATACTGACCCAGCACTCAAGGACACACAGACATTTTCCAAATAGTACTTACTGTTCATATAAGCTGTGTTATTAATTTTTGTTTCCAATCAGTCCTATCAATCCTTATATAAGTTTAAATGTGTAAAATCACCAGTAAAGAAGCTATTGTGCTGAAAAAAAAATACCAGAAATAATAGTTTCTATATAAACAGAAAAGCAAAGCGATAAAGAGTCAATGTATAAAAGCTATGCCATTAGTGCATTTACTTATTTTATTCCAAATGCAAGCTGTTAGTATGATTTCAAATACCCCAATTAAAGAGCAAGGGGGGAGTCCAACTTAATTCACTGTCAGTATCACCTTAAAGATTTTAACACAAATAGCTACTTTTGTGTTATTCATTCAGCTTCAAGGGAACACAAATTATACAACAAATCCGCACTTAATATTCAAGATTATTTCCTGCAAAACAGATGCACTGATTTTTCATACTTCAGTGAGTCTACTGCAACAGTAATTATGGCACAGATAACTGTTCCAAATGTCAGAGCCTGTAAGCTTGTTCTTCTGCAGGAAAGACTCAGATGATTGTACAGTCGGTGGCTTGCATTATTTCCTATAATATTTTTCACTTGGCTACAGCAAGTAATTTGAGCAAACAACAGGCAAGATTTTTGAAGTGTACACAATCTGTGATCTAATTAACAGGTTACACAGCACAGAAAGTTTGCAAGCAAGCTACCAAACACCGTTTCCAGTGCTGCTAATTGGATCCAATATTTTCAATGCTAATATATGAGGTGAGCACAAACATGTAATATTCATGGCGGCAACTGCAGAGTAAGACAGACTGGAAACTAATACCAAAGTGTATTATTGGGCTTAAATTGATCAGCTGGTGGTAGAAAAATCCTGACCCACATTTTGGACATATCAGTGAAGATACGAGTTCAGTACTCGAATGCAGGAACAGAAAAGAAAAATGGCAAATATCAAGATTTACAAACAAAACAGTACAAATTTTTACACCATGACTGATAGCATTCCCATGCCTGGAATGTATTTTTCAGTTCTTTAAATTCTGTCTCAAATAACATGGTAGAAGGAGATTCAGAGAATCCCAGAAAAAACTTGCACAGAGAAACAGCAGCAGCAAGACTTTTCATAATCAGAAGTGGAAAGAGGGGGGAATTCAGAGCTACACACTGTAACAAAAATCATACAAAGGAGACTAGACCATTTAGGTCCACTTCCACGTATGCCAGAGGACCCTAGATTTGAAAGAAATTCCCCAAGGGAGGGCTGGTATCTGGCTGTTCCTAAGCACATTGTGCTTGAACAGGCACGTCTTACCAGGCAGTCCAAATGTCTCTGCCAAACTTTATTATAAAGTACTTTTCCAGCAGTATGATTTTTATTTGCTGCTCACTGATGACAAGGCTTGGTTCCAGGACTTGCAACTCTGATTTTTTGGGAGGATTTGACTAAGGATCCCTTATTAACAACAATGAATGAGGTGCATCAGACAGTTCAGTCAGTGAACAGTGAAAAGCTGTGTTACTTTAGTATCAGAATGTCTTGCAAACTACATCTGTGGTGTCTGGTTACATACACATATTTGTCTCTTTCAACTAAACTCAGTATTAAAAAAGTTGGGTCTATTTGGCCTAAGAGAACATAGGTAAAACTGTACTGACCAGGAGTTACAAAACTGTATCACAATTGAGTGAATTCTGTATTCAGTCTCCCAGAATATTGCTGGGGAATCATTTTAGGCTTTCTGGCCTGTAAATACCCAGGCTATCCCTCCCATTCTTCGAGTATTAAATGAATGTGTATATATTCTGAAATTATCACAATAATCAGATTACAGAAAAAAATATCAGTGAGCCAGATACGTAAACCAGTTCTTTTAGAACTGTAAGGTAGAAATTATTTGGGCTTCTGACTTTAAACCACTTATCACCTTAAACACTCTAAAATACCGTATCAGATACTGGCCTGGAATTTATTAAAATTAATGCTATTAGGACTATCTGTATTGTAGGATTAATGTATTACATCACAAATGTTTCCTTGGGAACTTCCTATTATTTTACCTTAAGGGAAAAAGAATAAATTGCATAATTTGATAAAATTGCTCCTCCTCTCCCACCACAGAGGTGCAAAAAAGTGACAAGCTCAGAAGCCTGAGAAAAGTTTTCTCCAACTATTACCTGCCCTACTGAGGATGCGCTATAGGTGGCCAGACAAATATCAGTCTAAGAACTATTCTGTTTTCCTACAGGTATAAATCTTATTATTAGGAAAAAGAAAACCAAAACAAGGGAAAATCCATAAACCTTCATGCATTAGAACCAGGTTATCTGGAAGAGCGTAATATGGTTTCTTATTATTCTGATGCATACGTAGGGTTTTCTTGCACTTTCTTTAAAAGCCCAGTTGTACTGGCTGCTGTTAAGCAGGACACTAAATGAGACACCACATGGTTTATATTACACCAATTTTGCACTTCTAGACAGCATTTTAGAAAATCCTTCAATTACTGAAAACACAGCCCTGTAAAAATGGTCAAGGCAGCACTGACAGCCAAACCAGCAGAACTCAGGAGCTCAGCAGCATCTGCCTGAAGAGGCTTCAACCAACTGTAGAGTCTATTCAACAATAAAGTAAAAAAATAAAAAAGGAAGATAAGCAAGTCTTGTAAGAATAAGATGTGCGGTGATGCAAATACAAGTAGTATACCGCACACACCTACGCGTGTTTCAGTTACTCCTGCTAGGCAGAAAAAGTGGTTTAAGTGTCGTCTTTCACTTCAGACAAGAGGGACAGGGCTTGCGGCTGCTCATCCCAGCAAAAGCCAACTGCTTTCGAGCAAGCGCCAGACAGACGCAGAACTTTGCTGCAAACCCAGAAGCTGTTCTCCCACCGCAGGGCGACAACTCGCTTCGGTATATTCAAATGTATTAGATGAATAACACAAACTAGTGTGACCGGTAGGCCTTTGTGCTTTAGCGTGCCATTCAAAAGGTTAAACTTCCCCTCCCAGATAGCAGCCGGTCTGGGGGCACTTCATGAGGCCGCGACCGTCGCTCCGGGCCCGGGCGGGCGGCAGCCGCCCGCCCGGGCCCGGAGCGACGGTCGCGGCCTTCCTCACCACCCGCCGCGCCTTCCCGCCCGCACTGCCGGCCTACCCCAGTGGCAAGGGAAAGCAGCCCGCCCCACTCCCCTTAGCCGCGCCGACTCCCCCCTAAGTAGGCACGGAGGGGCGAGCAGGAGCCGCCGGGCCTGGCCCACCCGCCCCGCTCACCATCACGGCTCCCGCTCCCTCAGCACCGCCGCGGAGAAGAGGCGCGCGACGATTCCCCCCACAACCCCCCGCGCCCGACCGGAAGCGCCGCGCTAACGGCCGGCCACACGGCTGGGGCGCTGAGGATGCCGGGAGCGGCCGGCCGCGCCAGAGCTGATGGTGGGCGGGGCGGCGGCCATCTTTGATGAGGGAGCCGCTCCTTCCCGCCGCGGTCTCGTCCTGCCATTTTGAAGTCGGGTAGCGTGTGGGGTCAACGTGAGCCCCGGAAGGGGAAGCGCTGGGTCGCGGAGGTGCCACTTTGGCCTCCGAGGCGGTGGCGGCAGTGGGGGTGGGTGGAGGCGCCCACTGATCTCGCAGGTTCCCCGCGCCCAGCGGACGCGGCCCGTCTCAGGCCGCTACTCTGTGAGGAGCCGCCTCGGCGCCCGCTGCGTTCCCTCCCCCTGGGAGTAGTGGGGTGCTGGGCAAGGCCCCGCTGCCTCAGGTGAGGGCCGGGCCTGCCACGGCCCAGGGCCGCTCCCTCCTTCCAGCACTACCCGTTCCACCCCTGGGTGGCCTCAGGGGGATAGCGGCTACCGCACGCCGGGCCCGGAGGGGCCGCAGCTGGGGGCCGAGCCGGCCGGAGCCACTGGGCAAGAGAGACATGGCTGAAAGCCTTTCCTGGGAGCTCGGTGTCTGTACGGGTTAAGGCGTGCCGGGCGAGGTGGAAAAGTTGCTGTTGAATTTCACTTAAAGGGACTGGAGGGAAAGCGGCGAAATGGATGACTTCAGCTCCATCTGCCTGCTGTCTCTGGCCATGCTGGTCGCCTGCTATGTGGCAGGAATTATCCCCTTGGCAGTTAATTTTTCAGAGGTAAGACAGCTTCACGAAAATGCTCGATGGGTGCTAAGGAAGAATAGCAGAAATTAGATGGAGAGATCTATCAGGAGTTAGTGCTGTCCCCTTTCAAGTATGGTAGTGCTGTTAGGTGTGACATTGTAACTTTAAACAACTTTTAAGGAAGTTGTGAACGTGATATTTTTATTCAAAATTGCGGTCTAAAATTATGCTTATTCTACAATGCACATAAAAGCCATTTAAGCATACAAGATGTGATCCAAACATCTTGGCTACAGATGAAGCAAAGTCTGAGCATGTAATGGAAGGACATGATAGGAGCTGGACACCGTTATTCTTAGAAGCTTGTGTTAGAAACTTCTGAAGTCAGGTTAAGTTTTATTTTGTGTCTATGGGCTACTCAAATTAGGGCTTTTAAAAGCACTTCAGAGAATGTTTTCAGAAAACTTTGGTTTGGTTTGCAATTTGTGCTACTGGAAAGTTAAAAGCGCTTTGATTACAACACAACTTCAAGTTGTGCTTCTATCCTGTGTAACTCAAGGCATTCTTCTGTAAAAGTATCTTGGATGCTGACGGTGTTGTTAAAGGAGAGGGAGACTTTCATGGATTGAATGAGTTTTCAAGCACGAACAGGAGTTCAGAAGTGAATGTATTCGTGTGCTTCTAAGAGGTGATTGCTGAGGTGATGATGATTGTTACAGTCTCTGGCAGTCTCCTAATATCCTCTCATGCCCCAGGGGTTTTTACCTAAGTGATGATTGTTGTATACAGGTGTGGCGTAGTGAGAGGTTAGTTGTTCTGAGGTAGTAAGAGCTCTATTATGAGAGGTTTACTGTTTCTACTGGGAGCAGTGCCACTTTTGGAAAGCAAAGTGCTGGAAGAGAGATGTGACTTGTTCTTCCATCAAGTCGCAGAGCTGATTGCACCTGTCCTTTGGTCCCATTATTGCTAGGAGGCTTTGGGAGCAGTAAACTGAACAGCATGGAAGGAAAGGCTGTTTGTTTTGGTAACAGTACCATTCAGCTAAATGGTTTAAAATATGACTATATATTCTGAAGGCTTTACATAAACATTAGCATAGTTCTGTTTTGCCAGTGCTTCATCTGATGCTTTGGTGGACCTTCCCTTATATGTCTTCAGTGCTGTTGCTTCCACTGTCCAACTCTTCAAAACTCACTTTTGCCCTGAAGCCTACAAAGGAATTTTCTGCAAATCTGCTGAGAACACTGCCAAGCATGCTAGCATTGTCTCTTTTCTTTATTTAATTTTGCATTTCCTCGTGTATGTGCTTGGTAGTCACTGTTTGTCTCTGACTTTGTATTTGGTGTTGTTTGAAGGTGGAGTTCTGATCTGTGTTTATGTGGCTTATTTATGTTTATATAGATGAATCAGGAGGCTCCTAAACCTTTTGGGGCTCCTAACAGGTGCAGAAATACAGATCTGTTGTGGATCCAAAAACATAGCACTCTGCGTAAGCAGTAATCACACATTTATTAGCCTTTTGTGTGTGCAGTACACACACACATGTAATCAAGTTTATTGTGATGTCTCAAACTCTCAGAAATTCTCTATTCAGTTTTACACTAAGTTAGGTATTTTAAGGATCCACATGCTATGCTGGTTTAAAAGAGGAGCTGAATGTCTCTGCAAATTATGTGCAAATACTAGCTAATCCTGGAAGTATGTAATTAGATGATAGAATTGTTTTGTTTAAAAATGGTTGCTTAGGCCTGTGCAACATGGATGACTTCAAACTGAAATGACTGGACTGTGCATTCTATCGTTTGCAAAAAGTTTTGTAGATGGCCTTGGTGAGAAAAAAATGCCTCCTCCCTCTGGCCATTTATAATGGTTAGAAAACAAAAATGAATGCTTTGCATAATATACCCCAGATGCTGGAGAACAATGAAATCATTCATTAGTGTTAATAATACATTTCTTCAGATGAGTTTTTTTGCTGTGGAATCTGTTGGTTGTGTTCCGATTTCATAATGACTTCTAGTCTTTTAATTATATTTGGATATTCTTGAAAGTATAAAACTCCAGCAAAGCCAGGTATGACTAAACATTAGTGGTAAAAAGGTAGAGACTGCACAGAACTTCACTTTATTTCTGTATGCGGATGTACCCTTTCAGCTTAATCCTGATTTACAGTACTGTTAGGCTAACATTGGTCTGGAAACAACACTATACCAGTTCTTGAGGCTATTTCCTATGTTGTAGCCTAACTGCACCCCAAAAAAAATAACAATAATAAAAAAAATCGAGTTCTAGCACTTTGAATCTTCTGCTGGCCTAACACAGGCAGGCAGTGTTGGATGGAGTAGGACTGCTTGCTCTTTAAAGTAGGTGTTATTGCTAGGTCCAAGTAAGAGTTTCAGTACCATGTAGATTTAAAACAAATACTGAGCTGGGGAACAGCTTGCTAATTTGAGGATTTAAGACTTTTCCCATGCATTTTTTTTAACAATATTTACTGTGTTGCTCCTGTTTTTAACAAGAGACACACAAGTGTTTTGTAACTGAAATGGTTTGATTTCTTGGATGAAGCTAGATGACTTGTGCCTGTCTGGGTAGGCTGCAACTATTAGATTGCTGCATTCACTAAGTATTTTGTACTGAAAAGGAGATGAGGACTTCTCTTGAAACAGTAACTTGCTAGTGTGTATTATTTCCACGGATCTTTAAAATCCACAGATGCCCAAATGAAATCAGGTAGTACTCTGTATTTGCAGTTGTAATAAAACTGTTTTATTACTTCTGACACTTTTTTTCCTGTGTTTATGTAAAAGAGATTATAGTGCTGCACTATAAAAATAATCTTGTTTTTCTAAGATACTTAATTTTTTCAAAATGACTTTATGAACAGTGCGTGTTGAAGATTATCCTTTCATGTAGATTGCCACTGTATAACAATTTACCAAGTGTAATAGTTACATGTGCCAGTGTACAGTGCATGTTTGTGGAAACTTTACAGGTGTTTTCATCTCTTGCATACTGCTACTTGAAATTTCCCCAGCAATGCTCTAATTGTTTCCATATGGTCACATTTGGCTTGCTTTCAAGAAAGCTAATTGTGCATTTCTCTAGAGCTTCCTATTTCTTCTATACAAGTGTTGCCTATTTCGGTGAGTCTAGACATCGTGTGTCACTATAGTGCATGAAGGAGAACGGATGGCATAATAAAGATGAACAACAAGTGGTTTCGCATTAGTTAAACACTGACCTCTGTCTCCAGGTCCTCAGTAGCTAATGTTAGTATTTTGGTAGCGAAGCGAAAAGTAATAGTAAAGTACTCTTATATTGGTAAAACAGAATTTAGTCAGTTTGAGAGGGTTGACATCTCTCTAAGCTAAGGGTGTGTTTTTTAATCTCTTTGTAGAAATTCTTCCTGGAATATGAACTAAATTATTTTTCTTTCTATAAAAACATTGTTTGTGTATTTTTTGTTGAAGTTTAATTGCAAATTTGCAATACTTATGTAACAAATCTATTTTAAAACCTATCTTTGCAGAGGGGGGAGGGAATTGCTATTGTGTGTAATTACCTGGAGAGTGGAGTATAATTTCTATTGCCCTAAATGCCTTCACAGTCTTTAACTCCTTTTAAAATGCTACTGGAAGGCTTAGAAATGGTTGTAAAAACAATATGCACTGGTCTGCATTTATGCATCTCCTAAACAGATTAAAAAGGAAAAAAAGACTGAGATGAAATGTATATTAGCATCATTATCGGGCTGACTGATGCAGTTCCCTCATTTAAACTCTCATTTGAGTAAACCTTTTAAAATTATTTTTTTATAATTCTGGTTTTGGACCTGTTTTGGGGATTCAGTCCTTTCTGCCATAGTTTTAGCTACCTGATATTCTGCAGGTGCTGTGATACTGGAGTTCTAAAACTTCACCTGGCACCTTATTTATTTTTTTAAAAATACAGGGAACACATCATCAGATGTTTCAAGTAGAAAAAAAAGTGTCTTGCTCTTAAAACTGTGGATAAAAAAGTAATTTATGTTTTTAGAGAGAATCGGTTCTTCAGCGATACCCTATTAAATAGAAGGACATTAAAGTATGGCAGTTTTAAGGACAAGCTTCTGCACAAGGGCGGCTGTTTGGTTTAGAGACTCAAATATAGTCTGTTTATTGTGTAACAGCCTTACAACAGCTTAAGGTCATTTCTTCTGTCTCTCTAAACCTAATGGTGAAAGTAGAGCTCCTGATGCTTTTTTTCCTCTAAAGTCTTCCTTTTCTCTTTCTGTAGTCCTAAAACTTTTGTTAGCCCTTTTCTGTGTTATATAAATATAGCTGACTTAGCAGTTTTCGTGCTTGACCAATGTATTTGTATCTGTAGTTGCTTTTATGTTAGTGGTTCTCTTTCTGGTTTTGCTTTGGTAATTTCATTTTCTTTCTTGTATTTTGTTTTATTATTTAGATTGGCCTTTTTGGCAAATAGGCAATTTATCTTGCTGTGTGCCATACCTAGCAGAGATTTTAGGAAACTTCACGTTTAAGTATGATTTGTAGTAGGAAGGATATATTTGAAAAGAAACCTAGAATGGAGACAAAATGTAGAGTTGCAAATGCACTTCAAAATTCAAACACTTTCAATCTTGCTTTGTCTATGCAGGCCCTACAGTTTGAGTCCCTAGAGGTTGAACTAGACCCCAATAGTCATTAGTGCCAAATATAGCAGTTCATGTTATTTTGAAGTATGTGCCGTTTCATTTATTGTCTGATGTTAACACCTTTAACTTTCATTTCCTATTTCAGTTGATTACATCAGGCACTGGATATGCTAACTTTCTGAAAAGTTAATCGTTAGAAATGTAGGACTATGCAACTGGGGCTCTGGAATAAAAACCAACAAGAGGTTTTGTGGATCATTCTCTCCCCTCCTGCCCCTTTCCCCCTGCCCCAACCTTTGTTAAAGAGGGTGAGTAAAGAAAACATTTTCATTCCTAAAGATGATGCTTGTTTTGTACTTGCTTGCAGGAGAGATTAAAGTTGGTGACTGTTCTGGGTGCTGGGCTGCTGTGTGGAACTGCCTTGGCAGTCATTGTGCCAGAAGGAGTACATGCACTTTATGAAGACATTTTGGAGGGTAAGAACACAGATGGCTTTGTTCAAGATAACTTAGGTCATGGTGTTATGATATACTGGGGCTTGTTTCTAGGGCTTTTAACATGAGATTGGTGGGAGGGTTTCACAGCAGCATGGCAGATCTGGCATGGAATCATAAAACTGCCATAGGCATGATACTGCGTATTAATGGTGATCTGACAGAGGGAAGTCATCAGGCTGTAGATTGGATAACTCTTGCTGAGTGATTCAGTCATTGGCAGCTCCAGGTATTGTACTGTTCGTGGAACCAAAGCCTTTTATGCCAGGCCATGTGTAGTGTTCCTTATGCTGGGGGGAGTTCAAGTTTAACTTTCACTGGGGCTTCAAAGGAGGTATAAGGATGCCTTTGGCAGAGGATGAAATTGTCGACTATTTGCTGTTGCTTTTTTTTAGTTTAGATTGCTTCTTATTAAAGCAATCACAGGATGTGTTTTATAGATCTATATGTACTTGCCCTCGTATGAATGTTCTCCTTTGAAGCTGAAGAGCATCTTGGAATTAAGTTGCCTTAATATACTTGTCTGAGAATTATGGTTATATAGGACTAATTCACAGAGTAGGAGGCATTTCTTTCTTGGGTGGTATTACACATAGAATCTGCACGTGGTTCTAAGTTCAAGCATCCAGTTCTAGTTTGCTGTTGCTGGTCTTCAAAACCTCACAGGCTCTAATGAATAGCTCAAAGCTAACAGCAATAATGTGTCTTGTAGAGACATGAGTGTGGAGCACATGTTATACCCAGAAGTCTAAGTAAACCTTGATTTGAGGTTATGACATTAATTTAAATAGTCAGAGCTCATTACCTCTGTTTGGAGTGCACTCTAAATCTTGCTTTAGCTTGGAATCTTGTGCTATTACATTACCATTGCATGTATGAGATTTTTACAGCATGCTCAGAATCAAAAATTTGTCTGAAGGTAAACAGCAGCAACTTAATGGTCACAGGAGAAAGGACTATGAAGTTGAGGCTGTAGAGAACTTTGCAAGTGTCTGATATAATGTTGTTGCTGATCTGAGATGTCTTTTTAGCAATATGCTTTAATTTATCTTTTTTTAGTTTCCACTAAATTTAAGTTATTCTGCTTAAATTTTAAGTAAACAGAAGATAATATATAAAATCATCCTTTATTGAGAAGTGAAAGAACCTCTGATTATGCTTTTACACTGTACTGTAATTTATGCAGTCTGATGTCAGATGTCTCTAATGATCTGTAGTTGTGGGTTTGCTCTCCATTCAATTTCAATTCTAAGTAGACTAAATTTTTCTTGTAATGATATGGCTAGCAGTAAATACAATTGCTGAGAATGTTTGCTTTTTTTTTCCCACTAAATGGGGCATACTGTTCATGTATGAAAACTGCAGTCTGCTGTTTAGAGCTATATGCTATATAACTTAAAGTTTAGTATGTGGAGAAAAGAGGCACTTCCCATTACTGCAGTAGTAATATCAGAAGTATTTACCTAGGTAAAAAGAATTTGTTCTGTGAATAAATTCGGACTAAACTCTCGGCACACAGTATCATGTCTAAAGCCAGTCTGTCTGTAAGAACATTTTTTTTGCATTGCAGAGAGGCAAAATTCATGGGTGTTACAGATTTAACTACAAAAAATATTTCTAATATTTAGGATATTCAAAGTTAAGCTTAAGATTCTGAGAACTTAACAGCTTTCGGTACATTTTTCTTGCAACTTTATGTAATTAAATGGCACCCTAGAAAGGTGCCTAAGGGAACATTGAGGTGTATTCGTATAATAGGAAGGGAAAAAAGAGAGGGGGAGAGAGGTATTTGTGTTTGTCCAGTTCCAAGTGTAATTTAACTCAGACTAGTTGCTTGTTGCCAAAACTGGTGCTTGTCATTGATACAAAAGTCATTTACTATTACTTCTGTATTTTCCCACAGGTCTGAGAATAACTTCTAATTTTTGACCTTGTAGGCTGAGACCAAATAGCATATCATGATTCAGATTATTATTTGATCATAAACCAATGTATGTGTGTAGTGAAGCTTCATTTGAGTATTTACAAGCAAGTAAAATTCCTTCGGCAACTTCAATCCTTTTCTTTTAACATGTGAAACTGCGTAACCGCTGTCAGAAAGATCCCCTGAGTTACCCGCTTTATTCTAGGGCTTGAAATAGTCTGAAGCAAAGTTAACTTTTTAATATAGATGGTGACCATATTGCGTGGTTTAAAATGATTTTATTGATCAATCTTGTTCAGCAAAGATATATTTGTGAAATCTTTCGAGGGCTACCAGACCTATTCTGATGTGCTTTGTCTGTAGTTATGGCATTGTGCCAACTTTTTGTACAGTGGGATGGATGTACAATTGTGTCTCATCCAAGAAGATGTATGAATGCTCCATCAAGAAGATGACTTGCTAGAGTAAGTCAAGTTTTTGCCGTCAATATCTAAAACTTCTGAAGAGTAGTTGCCAACCAAAAGACCTCCCCAAAATGACCAAAGTTTTACTTTTGTCACATAAGCCACTGTTGTGAAAGCCCTAATGTATGCTGTGCTCCATTTTGTTTGTTGCCATTCTTTTTCATAGTTAGGTGCATGAAAGTTGCACTGTCACTCACTTAAAAAATAAAAAAAATTATCTAGCGTGAACTGTGAAAATGCAAGGTTGAAACAGCAGAGAGAGTCTGTGTGGAATTGTAACTATTATAATCAATTCAGACGTGAATATCCTTACCTTGATTCAAGCAGAACAAATCATCTTTTCTGAAGTCAGAAAGCTTTCTAACGCTGAATGATGACTCCTCCAAAAGCCTTGTCTATTCTCATGCTGAGAAAACATTGCATGCTGTTAGACCAATGAAACAATCTAGTTAATATCCTAGTTTCTTGTAAGTGTTGTAGGTTAGTCCTGTTAGACCTGTTACCATTAAATGTGATTAAAAAAAACCAAACCCCAACAACTGACCCTAAAATCAGTAACATTGTTTCCAATAAAGATTTTTTTAGAATTTCTGGTAGAAACTTCTTGCTCTTAATCAATGTTGTTCTGTATAGTATTGTCATCAAAGCAGTTCTGTCCTGTGAAATAGCACGAAATACAAAGTGAAACCAATGAAGGGTTTTTGCATGTCGTTGTTTCAAGTCACTTTGGAAGAAGTATTTTTCAGAAAAAAGAGAGTTCAGCTGATGGACAAGGTCAAGTAGGTCATTCCAAACTTCAGGAAGAATTAAAAGGGATAGATAGGAACAAGTGATTAATACATAAGACTCTGTCGTCTTTACACCCTCGCATCAGGTATTTATATACATTGATGATAAGATCCCTCTGAGCCTTCTCTTGTCCAGGCTGAATGGTCCCAGCTCTCAGCCTTTTCTTATAGGAAGATGCTCCAGTATGTCCATGTGTCTCTTGTACTGGGGAGTGCAGAACTGGACCCAGCACTCCAGGTGTGGCCTCGCCAGTGCTGAGTAGAGCACATATGCCTCGACCTGTGGGCAATGCTCTCCCTAGTGCAGCCCAGGACTTGATTAGCCTTTTTTTTTTTTGCCACAGAGCACACTGCTGGCTCATGGCAAACTTTGTGTCCACAAGGACCCCGAGGTCCTTTTCTGCAAGCCTGCTTTTCTGATTGTTGGCCCCCAGCATGTACTGATACCTGGGGTTATTCCCTTCTTAAGATCAAGTCAGATATTAAGAGTAAAATATAGCTCCTGATCAAGCATTTGAATGTGACAGAGTCTTCTTCATGTTCTGGGTTTATATTATAGTGTTAACTGTTGCTTTGAGGTGGAGTAGAAATTAACGTGTCACCTGCTTCCTTATATTGGACTCCGATGCATATGTTTTTTAGGGCACTGGAGCTTTGCAAATGGGTTCTCTGTTTTTTATTTCTTATTTAAAAAAAAAAATAGTTTCTCTTGAGTTCCCATGTAAATGCAGGAAGGTTGCTTATGTCAGTAACTGTGTTCTCTAATGTAAGGGAAGGACAGGAGACTTTACAAAAATAATTACAATTAGAGATTGTGATACTATCACTGGGTCTAGCGGAGAAACGTAGAAGAAGAAACGTTTTCTCAGTAGAACATTAAAGAAATCTACAAATATTAATTGAACCTGCCAAATGTGATTGTGAGCACTGGCCCTGTTCTGGAACGGAGGCAACTTGTACTGAATCATTGGTAGTTCAGGGCGTGCAACTCAAACATGTGACTTACCTTGAGGTATCAGATGTGGAAGTAGATTTACTGTGTCTGTTCTCCCATTGGAAACATTTGCATACTAGTTACTGGGCGTAAAGCACCTTACCTGCTGTGGAAGTACAACTATTTATAATAACAAGTATACTAAGGAGTGTTAAATGCATCTCCTGCATCACCCAAAGGGCTTTCTAGCCTGGGACCACGAGGAGAAATATTAAAAAAAACCCAAAACATATGATTCAGGGGAGCACAGCGTCTGAAACCAAGAGGTCAGATGTTTATTGTGCATTATATGGTAGTGGGGAAATTCAAAATTCCCTATTCCTGATCTTTGCATCTACCTTTCCAACAGTGTATTTCTGTACGCCGTTGGCAGAAGAAGGTTTTGACATGATTCTTTGCTTATGTCAGCTGGAAGCAATACCTAGAATTTTGCTAAAAAATAGCTTTATTAAATCTTTCACATAAACGTACTAAGGTAACTCTTGCCAATCTTTGGTGGCCAGTACTGAAGAAGCTGTGTACTTCTGGACATTGTTTGCCCTCTGTGTCAGATGGGATTGCAGAAGCAGTAATCTCCTGTGGTCTCGAGCAAGGTTGGAGGATCTCATGGACCTCTCTTGGAAGCCACTATGCCAAAGACTACTGGAAATATTAAATGCATGTGCCAGAAGAACCTTCTCCTTTCTCTTTAGGTCTGTGTAAGTTCAGAGTGAGACTGATGTAATTTCTGTTGAAAATTCTGTTGAATTATGTGTGTGGTGAGTATTTGGTTGTGGTAAAGATTACACGTGCTGGGCTAAAGGCAACCTGTAAAAGTTGGTAAAGTTCTATTATGTCTCTGTTTTCTAAAAGTCACTGTAGGTAAAGACGTTTGTCACTTACGAAACTATGAAATATTTGAAAATATTTCAAATTATGAACTGTGCGCCAAATAAAGCATTTTATACCATGGAAACTTAACTAAAAACCTGTCCAGCCATCTTCCTTTCCCCTTGTTAGATTTTTAGAGTTGTTCCAAGCTCACCTAATTTCAGGGTAGCTCAGTGAGGCAAAGTAAATGTCTTGGAGTGGGCGTGGAATTAAAGCGTGTGTAGGGAAAGGGAACAACAACACAACATTCAGCTCCAGGACTTTGGGGTTTTTTAGTTTCTACTGACATTTGTAGGACGCTGTGCTGACTTACCTGTTGTTTTAGTCCGTATCAGTGGAGTGTATCAGTGCTAACTTGTTTAACTGGAGACTGATTCTTTGAGATATAAAGTTCATCTTCTTAAAGACTGCATTGGATTTCTTAGTGGACGGAACCTATTTTATCTCCTCATACTGTATTTTCTCACTTAAATGAAGGTTGTGACTTTACTGCTTGACAGTATCTCTGAATACTGTCAAAACGGGCAAATTCAATTAAAAAAGGAATTATTTAGCAATTTTTGTTAATCAATTTGTGTTTCAAATGCAGCTTTAAACAAAGTAGCCTTGGCTTATCAGGTATTAATGCCTTCTTTGCTTTTCCATGCTGAAGATATATGGGGAAGAGGCCAACTAGATAAAGGTGTGCTTCCCTAAGTAAAGGGTCTAAGACTGACCTTAAATGAGGACTTTTGTGTATTGTCCAAAAAAGCGTGAGCAAAGCTTTCAGCAAAAGAGGAGAAAAGTGACCATGCCATGTTTAGTCCCCTGTCTCCTAATCTGTTTGCTTGCCTGCCACAGGCAAACATCACCCAGCGAGCGAGATACAGCATGTGATGGAGTCTGAGAAGGTAGCGGAAATCCCGGTTGTACATGAGTATGGCCATGACCATTCCAGGTTGCATGCCTACATTGGTGTATCCCTTGTCCTCGGCTTTGTCTTCATGCTGCTGGTGGACCAGATAGGCAGCTCTCACGTGCACTCTACAGATGGTAAGTAAAGATTCATTTCAATTAGACTCGCCAATTAGTCTTAATTAGCAAATGGCAAATTTCTTCACTGCTAATGGGATTTAATTTGACCAGTCATGTCCAGAGTTTCAGTAGGTGCTTTACAGACATAAAGCAAGGTCTTTGTGAAATGTTTTTGCTGGAAATCTATCCTGGAATTCAGCATAATTTGAGATCTTGCTTTGCTAACATGAAGGAACTGTATGAGCACATATGGTGTGGGAGTTATTGACGGGTTTACAGTATCACCCATAGGGTATTTCTTTGGTTTTCCGAGAAACTTCAGGTTAGTCTTATCTTCATTTGTTTTTTCTACTTAATTGTCATACATGTAGGTAAAATTTGCAAAGAACAAAAAGTTATCTTACATAAGACTGCAGAAATGACTAGATGTAAGCTCTGGTCCCTAACTGTAACTGCACAGCTGGACTTACACACCAATCTAGAGCCTTGCTTACTTCAAAATATTTCCTGCTTAGTCCAAAGATTTCTCAACTTTGTTGCAAGACCCTCAAAATGCCTGCAGTTGCCTCTTTTTGCTGCCTGTGGCTTCATGCTCAGACTGTTGCTTGAAATGCACCAAAGGTGTGTTGTTGTCATCTGAAAAGGTATTTTATTGCCTTTTGCTGCTCATTTTCCCACAAATAATTTCCTCTGGTGGTGGAATTTGGCCTTCAAAAATTAAGGAATTGATTTTCAAGAGGTAAAACGCACACACAAGGGAGGTGGGTTGTGTTTTGGTTGGATCCTTGGCAGTTCATAGTGCAGCTGCGTAAATGCTTATATAGGGTTAGTGTGGTGGGATGGATGGGAAGCCAGTGCAGGAGCTGTGTTGCACTTCTGCTCCGGGAGAAGCGTAAATGGAGCCACAGCCGTGGCTAGCTGATTTTCAGAGCTTTTCAAAGGAAACAGTGTCAGTGAGGATGACAAGGGTATGTAGGTAAGCAACTGACAGGATTATCCTTGGCTTGTATAGATTATGAACCTTTCCTGTGTCTCTGATCAGAGCACATATAAGGAGAAGATTGAGTGTGATCTGTGTTAAACACTATAAATTAGGATATCAAGTAAAATTTTCTCTAGTCTGTATGCCTGTCACAGGAATTGTAGTAGTGCTTTTGTAATGTTTTTTTAAAGCTACAAGAGAAAAATATTTTTCTCATTTGAAACAATGTCTGCTAGTTTTATCTCCAAGTGGCTAGATTTTACTTTCTCCAAACTAGAAAAATTCTGTAGGTTAGAATGGAGGTATGAAATTAAATGTGACATTGTCTTTGAGCGTGTTTAGTTCTGGTCAATCCAAGA
Organism: Rissa tridactyla; assembly: GCF_028500815.1. Lineage (NCBI taxonomy): Eukaryota > Metazoa > Chordata > Aves > Charadriiformes > Laridae > Rissa > Rissa tridactyla. Next base: position 41,257,126 of record NC_071469.1, read on the forward strand.
CAAATTTAAAGAAAATGTTCTTTGTGAATGATCTCCTCCTGTTTGTCATGAATAGACTATCACAGTCATCCAGCAGGATCTTATGCAATTAATTGCTCAAATAGGCTCTCCTTGATTCAAAAGATCAATCTGACCAAAGAGAGTACATCAATTTTCAGCCCACTCACTTCCCTGCTCTGACTCACTGCGGAACTACATGGGTGCCTGGGCACCAGGAGAGAGAGACTGGAGGGCAGGGAGACAGGCAGGAGGAAAGGAGCAGGACTTTCCCTTTTGGCAGCAGTGCAAACTTATTAAAGTAGCTGTGTAAATGTGCTTGTAGTCAGCTTACTGGCCTCTAGTATAATTAAATAACAGCTGTTCAGCTGTTTGTAGTTAAACAGTTGAATAATAAGTTTTCTATACCTGTGTAGGATTTATCTGCCCTGTTCGCTGCAGTGATTCTTCATAACATTTTCAATGCCTGTTGTGTAGTGGTGGATATTGCCCTGTTGTGCTGTGTGAGCTAACCTGCAAATGTCCTCAGAGTAGCTGTCAAACAATTGCAGTCAAAACACTAGATCTCAAGCAGGACTGGCTGCACTTCTTCTATGTGGTATATAATGTTGGAGGGAAATCTTTGCCACTGCTGCCATGACAAGTAGAATTTTTGTCTTACTGGGAATTGCCAGAGAATCAGTGCAACAGAGACTGCCCCAGACTGTCACCTGATGGAAAATGCCAACACTGGGCTATGTGGGGAAAAAAATCATCCTGACTCTTGGAGCAGCTCTGGATTCACGGGATGCAAAACTAGCTTGAATTCCCTTTGGTAGCACAGAATTTTAATATTTGTTTTCAGGAGGTTAAGAAAAACAACTGCTTCTGCTTACAACAGTAATCCTGTAAATTGCAAAAAATTGTCTATGATTCTGTCACTTGTTTGTTGGCAGAACTTCAGGTGATTTGAAGGTGTTAAGGATCAAACTATTTTATAGTAAATCTAACGCAGAAATACAAAAGCTGATAGTTTTGCGTGTAACTGCCTAAGCTGCTGGTAGAGACATGTGTGATGATACTTACAATTTTTCTTCCAGCACAATTTGTTTGTTCTCTTTATCCTAACTTTTTTTCTCATAACCGTTTCAGATCCAGAAGCTGCAAGATCAGGCAACTCCAAAATCACCACGACGCTTGGACTAGTAGTCCATGCTGCAGGTAATGTGGCACCTATTGTTATCAGTTGACAAGGACTTCCATTGCTGTGTGGCTCATCTTTAGATGTGATGGAAACAGTTGTGTTTTGGTTTTGAGGGTGGCTTTTTTAATAAAAAAAAAAAGTGGGGAGGAGGAAGGAAGAACTAAGGAACTGCCTCAAAACTTACTGGGAAAACATACTCCAGTGCTCAGAATGTTCCATGGAGTTTTATTTGGGTACAGTGTTTTCAATTCTTTATTTTTTCCCATGTGAAAAGTTGTGTGATGCTCACTCTGCCTCTCCAGTTACTTCGCTGGTTGCTTTAACTGCTAAATTTCAATATGTGCTAACACATGTGATAAGTAGTATGAAACACCTTCAGGTTTGCTTGTCAGTTGACTTGTGTTTTTAAAAAAATAATAAAATTAAGTTTAAAAAAATAATATCTTGTGGAAAAAGGAGATTATAGGGCAGAGTGCAAAGATTTGAAACAGATTTGGGGTGACTTTTGAGGACTGAAAAAGTTACATATGTATGGCAGCCAACCTATGTTCATATTGCAATTCTTCACTATATATATGCAGTACAAATATGATGCTTTTTCTTTTCCTGCTGAAAGTTATTTTCTAGCTAAGTCATAAGATTTTGATTAAAAATATATTTTTTTCATTAAATGAAGTATCTGTATATTAAGGATTTAAGATAGTGTCCATTTCCTACTTCATTTAGACAATATTTTAAATGGTAAGAAAATAGTATTTACAATAGTATCTATAGTTTTAAAAATCATTTCAAGAGTAATAATTAAAATTCTTTTAATGCTTAGAATCTAAAGCTGATTTTTTTATTTTAGACAGGAACCCACTTATACTATAGAAGACTAAAATAACTTGTTAGCTGGTTCTAACATGTCAGAATGTGTCAATGCTGAATTGATTCTCAGTATGGTTTTTATGGTCTTGGTGAAAAAAGAGACGGCTCCTGCTGAGGGTTGTCTGAAATCCTGAAATTGTGGCTTAACAAAAGGAAGTCAGTCATGGGTTGGGTTGATGTAGTTAATGGCATTTTGAGTAAGAGGACTTCTGAAATCAACATGTTTTGTACTGTCAGCCATTGAGGGTGTGGGAAAGCGAAACTGATCCGGATGGGGGAATAATCCCTGAATTTGCACTCCTCTTTCAGCTGATGGTGTTGCATTGGGTGCAGCAGCTTCTACTTCTCAGACTAGTGTCCAGTTGATAGTATTTGTTGCGATTATGTTGCACAAGGTAAGTCGTCATCCAAAAAATTTTTTGTTCTTTAAAAGACTGTTAAAGCATATAGAATTACTAAAGATCTTAAGTTTCCTTAGTAATATAATCTGGAAATGTGTAACACCACTGAAATGAACAGGTGAGTAGTACAGCTTCCAGGACCAAAAAGCGCTGGTATGATGTATGACAGGATAACAAATGATGGGTGCTAAGTCTGAATGAGGTACAAATGAGAGAGAATTCTGGATGCCTACTGCCTGCCTTGGTTGCAGTGGTTGGGAAGAGTCTCCCAAAAGTAGGGAGAGAATAATAGCTCATTAAGAGATGCGGCAGTTTCACAATGATTTTTTTTTTGTTTGTTTTCTGAAGATAGCAAGGTGGTGTGTTTTGTGTTGTGGGTGTTTTTTATTTGTTTTGTGGTTTTGTTTTTTAAACCCAACCCAACAGTATAACTTCTGGTTACCTCTGTTACTGTAGTAGCTTCAACATCAGTTATATGCCGTTTCTGCAGGAAAAACTTTTAAACGTTGTTCTGATGATAACAAGCAAACAATGACTCTTGAAATGGGAAGATCTTTTTTCATTAGTGTTTGTACCAAGGTGTATATTAGCTATATTGGTTCTAAGCGTATATGTGCAGATGCATATTTGACTTATGGCAGCACTTGTATATATTACAATAGTTAGTCATGTGTTCATCCAAAATCTCGCTTCTGTAATTGCATGGAAGCAATACATAATACAATATTTACAATACATATTCAGTACATAATTCCATGTCCAAAATGTTAGGAAATACAGATCTACTATGTCTCTTCTTCGCTGTTTGTACAATAAACTGTGCTTTACATAACCTTCTTCACAGGTGGCAAAGTCAATGTCACGTCTTGCTGTGAATCTTAGTTTATGGCTATTGCCAAGTGAAACTTGTTTTTATTATTCGTAATGTTCAAATTAACTGTCTTCTGAAATTGTACAATATCAGATCTCCTATGAAAGATTGTCAATAAATATTTGGTATTGAAAGGGAAATGTATTTCTTCTCTGGTGTCTTTTTTTTATTCTTATCTTCTGATCCTGTTTGATGCTTTTGCCTTTTTCATCTTTCCCCCCCACACCACTCACGGTTTCCTCGTTCTAGGTTTAAAACAAAAAAGATTCTGTGTATAAAAACTGAAAACTGCTCAATATATTTTAGTTTATGTCTTATCTCACATAAAATTGTCAGAGTGGACTGCTATTGCCTTTGTGCAAGCAAAAATGTAGTCAATTCTGTGAGTAGATGGACAGCTATGCCTTGTGGATGGGAAAATGGATGCTAGCAGAGGGAGAGGAAGGAAGTATTTGTTTGCCTCCCAGTGGGAACAGAAAGGGAACTGAATCTTGAACTAATCAAAGAGCTCTTAAGTCTTTATTCACGTGGAGACCGACAGCTGTATTTCTTTGGGAATTTTTTCCTCTCCATATTAATTGTAGAATTTTTCTGCTGTAGCTATAGAAACTGTCCATCTAAGGATGCATAGTGTCCAGACAAAAAAAAGAAATTACAGAAGTTAATGGCAATGTAGGGATTATAGCAACCATTCATGTCAGAATGAACATTTGAATATTTGATTACTACAATTATGTATACTCTGATAGATAGAGCACAGGTTTCCATTAGGTACTGTTCTTAATGGAGGGCATTCTGCAGAATTCTGTTGATTTGGGTTAACTGCAACATGCTAGTCCTTTCCCTGAATTTCTTCCAGTTCAGTGCATTTCATAGTGGTAAGTTGTGTTTCAACTTTAACTCAGATTTCAGGGGATTTCAGAAGCAATTGTATTACCAATGAATATTGTTTTTTGCAGGCACCAGCTGCTTTTGGCCTGGTTTCCTTCCTGATGCATGCTGGGCTGGAACGGAATCGAATTAGAAAACACTTGCTGGTCTTTGCGTTGGCAGCACCTGTTATGTCCATGGTGACATATTTAGGGCTAAGCAAGGTAAGTCTGTGATTTTTGTTCTGCCCAAAATGTAACTTAGTGATGGAATTTGGGGAGAGGATGGGGGGGCACACCATATGGGGTTAATTTAAAAATAAAAAAATAAAAAATATCCAAACTGAAAAATATAGCAGAAAGGAGATGTTTAAAAAAAAAAGTAGATAAAAAGGTAGTAATATGAATATGTGAAACAATAACCCTTTCTTTCTATCAGAACCAGCGATGTAGCTCCTCTGTAGTTATGTATAGGTTTGGATTTTTTTTAGAAGGTTGATTTGTCTTTTTTTTTTCTACCTCTTCCCTATCAGAATTTAACGTATTTACTCGCATACCACATTTTATGAGATGGCTACATAGTTGAGTTATTTTTGGTGTTTCTGCATGCATTCTCATTTTAATATGCAGGTGGATAATCATCTTTGCTAGTTTTCCCCGCCATCCCAGAACTGGTTGTGTCTCACCCTCCTAAAAACAGAGTCTTGTCTCAGCTCTGTGTAACAATAGAAATCTGTGAAATGGGGCACTGCACATGAGTTTATCATATTATGACATTCCTGTATTTCTAACTGTTGTGGGCTGTGCTGGTGACACTATGATGTTACCATAAAGTATATAGCATGTGACCTCATGAAACTCAAGGCATGAGAGCAAAGATTAAGTAAATCTTCTAGACTAATCCCTTTACTTGCTGGAAAGAAGTTGGAGTTGATAACTGTAGCACAGGAGACAGCAGAAAGGGCTGGGGTTGTTTGTAAACAGAAATGAGAATGGTGTTTGATCATTCTTTTGATGTAGGCTCACTAAGAGTTGTGTTTGCATTTTGCACTTCAGAAAGAACAGAGAATTGATAAGGTGCAAAGGCTGTCAAAGTGGTTATATAGTTCCAGAGCAGAAGATGTATTTCTGCTCTTTGTAAAAGTAAACTGAGTCTATACCAGAGAACTAACATCACACATGAGTTAGAAATTGGTCAAGAAGCATTTTGAAACTGATATGAGCAGGTTTGCATTTCATCACATTTAATTATGTATAGCATGATCTTAATCCTAGCATGAATGTGAGGAGGTGCTCAGTTTTTTGATCCAGAAGATGCATTTATTTATGAAATTTGCATGGAAATTCTGGAAGAGTTTGGGATGTTTACTCGTACATCCAAATGAAATATTGAAAGAGTGATGGTTTGGGACTTAAATCTAGCAAATCTTGCTCTGACCAGCAGAGGACCAGATATGTAAAGGCTAGCTTCTTATTTGAACTGTTTAGAAGAAGGAAAAAAAGAAAAAAAAAAAAAAGTCAGTCCTGAGTGTCCTTCCTGAATTTTGTGGGCTTGCAGTCTGAATTTTATATTTTTCAAAGCACATTTTAACATTTTTTTGTGTTGCTGTGAGATGGTCAAATGAGATGCTTCAGCATTGATTGTGGCTTTTTTTCTTCTGTAAGGGTTTCTAGGAGTCTGAAGTGACCTAACTAGGATGAGAGGTGTCTTTTTGCCCCCCACATCAACTTTAGAATGTCAGTTGCTACGTGTAATGTGCAAGACATTAAACAACACATTAAACCGTTGTCATTGTGAGAGAATGAGGGTTGACAGAAATCCTACTGTGTCTGGACGTTTATAGAATTGTTTTATTACTGGTTGAAGAGCTTCTGCTTATCCTCATTTTTTTTTTTCTCTTTCCATTTTTTTTTTCCATTTCAGAGCAGCAAAGAAGCCCTTTCAGAAGTCAATGCCACCGGAGTTGCTATGTTGTTTTCTGCTGGGACTTTTCTTTACGTTGCCACAGTTCATGTCCTCCCAGAAGTAGGAGGAATTGCTCATAGCCACAAACCTGAATCAGCCGGAGGAAAAGGACTCAGTCGTCTGGAGGTGGCAGCCCTAGTATTAGGATGCCTTATTCCTCTAGTTTTGTCCATTGGACACCATCACTAAACGTTCAGATTTCACCGTTCTTCTTGATCTGACATGAGCAGTAAATGTTGGCTGCTCCCTTTATCATTGTCTCTTACCCATCATCCATCCCATCCACTTTATGGAGTTCAGAGGGAACCTTGATTGCAAAATGAGGAATACTGGGAAAGTTTTTAGCGTAGCAAAATGTACTTTGGCAGCCGGACTTAAATTCTCTGTAACTTTCTTTTCTGAAGACATTTGCTATTTTAATTGTTACTTCTGGCCCTATTCTCAGGGAAGATGGAATTTGGAGTTTAAGAAAGGTGAGTGGGGAAGAACATAATAGCGACTCATCACGAAATTGCAATCACCAAAGTATCCTGCAATTCAGCTTTCACAGCTGAGAGCAAAGACAAAGGATGGCTGCCTTGTGAGAGGCTCTCCCCCATCGGTTCTGTGTCGTCCTGATAGTGCGAATGGTCTTGTAATGTTTGTCACTAATTATATTGCAAAAATGGGCTACACTTGGAATTCTGGACAGCACTGCTGTTGTCACAGAATTGTCACTATAAGAAGGAAATGACGTAGGCAAAGTGTAGGATTAGAATAGGAAATCAGCTGGTTGAGAAAGTGCAAAAGAATTTTGCAGCGTATTCCGTTATTTAAGACAAAACATAGAAGCAAGGAGAATATTGATTGTTTGTGCAATTGTTAATAAATTTTAAAAGGCAGTATTTCTTGGGAGATGGTCTTCTGCCAAGTCAGTAAAGCATAGGCACCAGAAATGTTAGGAGGAATTTGGTATTGGATACTGTGATTACATTACTGCTACTGTTGAGAGAGATATCCATAGCGTCCTTTGAAATCGAGCTGTTCTGGGCTCTGAGGAGTAGAAATCCGGTGGAGACAGCTGTTGAGGGACCAGAGAACTTTACTAGCTCATCTTCAAAAGTCTGAACTGCTGAAATCGGTGGGGAGGGGATTCATTAAATAAAAGGTATTAAGGCTAGCAAAGCAAGATGTTTAGTTAAATATTTATGTTGCAGATAGAACTGCTTTAGAAAGACTTTGTACTCTAAACAAAAAATCCCCAACAAACAAAAAACCAAACTGGTGGGTTCCCAGCAGACCTGTTAGGCATTTTACTTTTCCTTTAGGAATTGCACGTTCACCTCTTACTGATAAGCATTAGTTTTGGTGAATCTGCTGGAGGACTTGTTGCCAGCTGCTGATACCTGAGAGGTGACTGTGAGAAGAACGAGGTGGCAGAGGAGTAACAAAAGATCCTTCCCTTTTGAAGGCACAGCCTTCTCTTGCCAGGCACCATTTCTCTTATGCAAAATATATTTATACTCTAATAACTGTAGTGCATTGGAAAGTCAGGAATGCTTGACGTGCACAGATTCAACATAAAATTCTTTCTTTAGAGGAAAACTTTTCAATGGTCTACCCTTTTTAAACTATACTCTGTCTGCACTTTTTAAAGATAACATTGCCAAATAGGTTTTTCTTTTGACTTTCTTTAAATGTATTTTCAAGGCTTGAAATATCTTCTTAACTGAAGTGCTTCTTGTTTTCATTTGAATGAGTGTGTCTGTTTTTCATAACATTTATTACTGATACTACACAGGCCATTGTGCCTCTTAATGTCTTTACATTTTTGTCATTGTCCTGTTTGTCTACTAGTCCAATAGCAGGTATGGCCTGGCTCTTGGACTAGTCATTGCTTTGTCTGTTGGTTTTGTAACAATACAGGTGTATCCCAGGATTGAACCTGGTATTGGTCCCCAGGAATGCTTGTTAATTTGTGTGTTTTACTGTGTAAAATCAATGCAAAATCATTAGAAGTTGTTTTTTCCCACAAGACAGTATTTTCAGGTAGAATTAGTGTATTAGGCCTAAACAAGCATTTTTGACATCAGACCTCCAAAACTTTATTCTGTTCTGAAAAGCCACATCAAAGTTAGTGACATGGATGAGGTCCTTTCCTGCACATTCTTAAACTTTTTGTTTTACAACATACATATGCAACTAGTTAAGTTGCCTGTTTAAAAAGTTCAGTGATACAGGTTGCTGACACATGTGAATGATACATAGGCATGTTTACACCAGAGCTCTCAGTGTTCTTCCTGATTGCCCCCAATTACCTTCTTCCTTGATAATCTCACTGTTTTACTTTGCTTAATCTTTCCAATTAACTGTTTCCAAAAGCTGGAGAGTTTGGAAGATCTGCAGCAGAAGCAGGAGATAGCTTAGTGCAGCATCAGATGCTTATGTTTTACAAAACGGTAGGTGTGTGGTTTTTTTCTTTAAACTATCACCTGTCACTTGCACCCCACCCCACTGGTTAGGCTGGCATCCTGACTGTTCCCACTTTGGCCTCATTTTGTGTATAATGATAGCAATGTTCTAGGGAGGTTTGTAAGTAAGGTCCCATTTCATGCATTTTGTTGCTGTGTTGGAGCATGTGGCTAGTACCTGATATGGGTGAGTGTGTATTGAGGAGGATGTGGCAACCAGCCTTTTCACTGCTGGCATAACCTCTGGCGTATTCATCATTAGAGGTGCTACTGCCGAGAGGACTTGTCGTCTGTCTTTTCTCCTGTCCCTCGCATCGTGTTTCCAATTTCTGGGGCAGCCACCAGTTTAATGATTCGTGAACTACAGAGGCCAAGTTATAGCAGCAGGTGAGGGATTTTGAGTGAAAACATTGGAACTTAAAATTGGCACAAAAATTCTGATAACACGTACTTTTCATTTTGGCACTCAGTTAAGTGATAGAAGACTTGTGATTTTTTTTTTTAAAATTATTTCCCCCCCCCACCCATTTAGAAGTAGCAACAGCATTTTCTTTTGGCTGCCTCTGTTGTCTCTGTTTTGAGCTATTATTTTCAATTCTGTAGCTGAAACTGCAGTGACCAAGGAAGCTTTTGGTTATGTGATAAGGAGAATATAAAATTTTAAATGATCAAACACTTCCAAATTGTTAGTTCCACATGGAGAATTATTTTCCTGAGGCAGAGTATTTTAATGAGTTAAATAAAATGGTCAGTTTTATCATATCCCCTTTTTTAACCTATCTCCCCATCTGTCACAGTAAATCCAAGCACTGTATGTAGTCAGGGCCATCTGGTATCATTTTCTACTCCTCAGGGGACCTTGGTGCAAACAAATTCCTCTTACTCTCTCTGTAATAGCCATCTCTGCCTGTGGTTTCTACTGTGAGGGAGGTGGCAGCAGATCTAGCAGGTAACGCTTTAACCAAGTGCCAGGCACGTCCCCCTTTCCTTCTGTAAATCCCTCTAGGAATTGTATAATCTTCTCGTCAGCTGTTTTTTTGGTTAATGATTTCTTAATTGGAAATAGGAAATTGGACTAAAGCTATTTCTGTTGACCCGGGTGTGTTCAGATACTTTCCCTACTGTTCTGATTCTTTTATTGTTCCTTATATAAAGAAGGGAAATACTTTTTCAGCTCCTGGTGACAGATGCAGAAGCTGTACCAACACTAACTTAAGTGAGGATGGCAGAGCTGTCACACCAGGATAGAAATTTTTGATAGTTGTGGGATGTCAGGTGGCTGGGTGTTAAACACAGAAACCCACTGTTGACTTTAAAGAACCATTTCCAGGTGGATTCTGTAAAAGGCCTAGGAAAACTACTCTCTTTATTCAGGAACTAGTTCAGAGCCCTCAAGGAGCTTTTGACAGTAGCAGATGTGTCCGCGTGGTATCAGGTCTGTGTGGAATAAGGGAGAGATGCTGTGGAGTAAATGTTGCTGCTGCTGCCTTCCTGTTCTGTGCTGGGACTTGCAAAGAAGAGGAGGGAAGTGTATTTTTATTCTTTTGGGGGTGGAAGGAGGAGGAGTGGTTGCAGTATGGTGGGAAAGCTTATGATGAATTTCAGATTCTTTATGATGAATTTCAGATTCCTGCTCACCTCAAACTTCTTTTAAAAATAAATTTATTTTTTGTTTTCTTACTGTCCGTTTATTACATCTCTTAGCAGCCTTGGCTTTCCAGGGAAAAACACTGCGTGGTCATTGCTGTTTACCTGACTCCATGTATGGAACTGTAATTTTAATGTCTCTTTTTCCAAACCATTTGTACACAAAATCATTCCATGAATGGCTGCCTTATGATTTTTCCACTTTAATTGTGAATGGTTAAAATAATGTTGCCGTTTTCGATTTGTTTTATTATATTAAATTTTTACTAGGTGCAGTGCTTTGGAGTTGGCTTGTCATTTACTGCATGGGGTTTTGTGACGGCTCCGACGAGGAAAAATGACAGTCTTAAATGGGATGCAAGCAGTGCAGACAGTACATTTTATTTTTGTTTAAGTGCGTTTGCTGCTTTTCTTCATGTCTGAGCTCCTCCTGGAAACCTGAAGTGTGAAACTGCATGTTGGGAGGCAGTCTAGCAGGTTGGTTTGGACATGGGTATGAATGGGCTTAGAGGCAGAAATACAGAAAGGATTTGACAGCTCTGCTTGAGAGGGGCATTTGACAACTTCTGTCTCCCACAGCGTGGTTAGGAGTTGGCATTGCCCTGAAGCTCTCTTCCTCCACCCCATCAGGGAAATCTCTGATGCTTACAAGGCAGAGAGGGCAGTAAGGAGGTGATTGACTCAAGATTGCTCCAGGGCACTGTTAAAAGGCCGGAGGACATGTTTGGATTAAAGAAAATTGAGAGGATGGAGTGAAAATAATCTTGTCAGCCCCAACCCAAAATGTAAACACTTAAGTCCCTCTGTTCTTTTTGGAGACTGTGATAAAGCAGCCTTTGCCATATATATGTGCTTGCGTGCCATTTGGATTAAAAGTCAACGTTAAATAGGCAGGCAAAGATGTGAGTGTCTCTGCTTTGGAGAAAACCCTAACCTGCTTTTTGTTCTTGTGTTATGGGGGAAAACTGCCGGTGAAATCCTCACTCTGTGTTGTTTTGGTTTGGGTTATTTTTTTCTGTCTTCTTGCTGTTCTCAGGCACCATGTCACTGCTCAGCTTTCCTTGTGACTGACCTGTGATCCTGCTGCTTACCTGTGCTCAGCCCTTCAGTATTGCTCTCAGACTTCGCTCCTGACACAGCTTTTCATGAAGGCAGCTTACCTTTTTCCTGCAGCGTGCCATGAAATGAAAGCCTGTGTTAAGCCATAGCTACCTAAGTTTTCTCTCAAACGCCAGTAGTGGTGGTCATTGTAATGGAGAGCAGATTGAGTTCTTGCTGCGAAGGGATATTGTCATCTTAATTTGTCTGGAAGGGTTTTATTTGCCTCTGACATAATTTTGAGTTGCAAAGAGTAGATGGAAATGACATTTTAGAAGTGATCTTTACAAAGTGCTCAGGCAGGGGATATGAGGAGAGCTTTGAAAATCAATTTTGTTTTGTTATCTGAGCAAAAACTTGCAGGCCAGTCTCTCTACAGGCCATATTTTCTTTTTTCTTTTCATATTTTCTTTTTTTCTACAGGCCATATTTCTTTTTTCTCTCTCTACAGGCCATATTTTTAGGCTTTGCAGGTTTTATCAAAAGCTTCTCAAAAATCCAGTGACTTGCACATTGTGTGCTGTGATTGTGGAGGGACAATTTTTTCATATAAAACACTGAATTTCTTTTTTTTTTTTTTTTTAAAAAAAGATGCAACTTTAAAAAGAATGGCTGCAGTGAGACACCTCTGACTAAAAATGTTACGTTACCAAATTTTGTTGGGACTAGATTTAATGTTGTAAAATACCTGTAGAGCATAAATAAATTAATAAATTGAAGGAGAGTAAATGCTGTGTAAAAACCAGGAGGGTGCTTGCCTCTTGTCAAATCATATGTAAGTCGTGGTTTCTCTCCTGAAGTGTGTGTGCTTTTAGGGGCTTGTAGAAGAAAGTTGCTGTTAGCACTGTAGCATCCTATGGCTACTGCCAGGATTCAGGGCAAGGACGAGAATTGGAGCTGGGATCCTTGGAATAAGTAGGAAGTTGACTGCCTGTCACAAGGCAGTCCCTGAGGAAACACCTAGGTAGGCTTTTCAGATCTGTATGTAGATCTGTGGGTTTTGCAAGTAAATGGTCTCAAACTCTGTCACTTGACCCCAGGTGATAAAACTGTCAGCTCTAGCAATTCAGGAAATCTTAGAGATTTAAAACAGTCTTGGAGAGTAAGGCAACCCTTAAGCAGCTTGCAGATAGGTAATTAAGGACTTGTCACCTCCCTGATATGGGGATGGTACCTTGCAGTGTGCCCAATTCTTTAGCGCATGGTGGGAAGGTGCTAACTGAATGCAGCCTAGACCACTGATTGCAGAGTGGTTGCAGCTGGAGGGGACCTCTGGGGGTTGTCTGGTTCAACAACCCCTCTGACAGCAACCCCAGATGACTTTTGAGTATCTCCAAGGTGAGAGATTCCACAACCTCTCTGGCAAACTGTGCCAGTGCTCGGTAACCCTCAGAGTGAAAAAGCTTTTTTTTCTTATGTTCAGAGGGAACCTCCTGTGTTTTCAGTCTGTGCTCATTGCCTCTGGTCCTGTCACTGGGCGCTGATTGGAAGAGGCTGGCTCCATCCTCCTTGCACCCTCCCTTCAGGTATGTGTATACGCTGAATTGACGGAGTTTATAGATATTCTTGCTCTCCATGCTCCCCAGCTGCCCTGTAAGCAGGATTGCGTTTTAGACCTACATTTTCAGAAAAGAGACAGGGGAATGATGCTGTGATAGGATGGGTGATGTACACATTCCCAAAATCTTCATGCATCCATTTACCCTTGATGGAAATGATTTATAAGCAACTCATTTTAAAAAGGATTGTTTTCTTCTCCTGCACTTGCTATCTCCAGACTTATCTAAGATGCTGTCATGTTAACAGTTAAGTGTTTTAGCTATTTCACTCAAGCAATAAGCAATCTTCTCAGCCAGTTGCTTACTTTTGATTTTTCTGGTGGCTCATAGGACTTGTGGGGTTAGGAAAAAGTGTAATCTCTTTATACTGGCTTAATCACAAGAGCATATGATTAATGTAAAGTCAGTAGAAGAACTGAAAGAAATGACTGTGTTGCTATTGTAGCTAGTACAGGCAGAGGCAAGGCAGTAAGGATGGGAAGTCAGTACTTTGCCGGATACGCTCTTGTTTTTTCAGCAAGTAAAATTTAGTTTTAATGATGAAACATAATGCAGTATATTAGCCACCTTTTAGTGTATTTAATAAAAATGCCATCTTAGTAACTGGAGACTTAACCACTGCAGTCTGTCGTAAATCCTTTTGGAGATGTGAGGAGGTGCTTTGGATGCATTTATGTTACAAGATTTACCACTAAAAACTTCAGTATTGAGGAGCTATGGTGTTGCAGGCTTCCTGATGGTGGGTGTAGAGTGTTCCTTCATTTGTTAAGGAAAAAAAAATTCATCAGCATTTTAATCAGAGACTCATTAGGGATGAGCACAGGAGCAAGAAGATGAGCTGTCATCTATTGTTCCAGCTTACAAATTAAGTAATTCTGCTACTGATATGTGCAAGCCTTATCCAAATATCCCTGTGAGCAGAACTGCGCAACGTTCCACCCTCCTTATCACAGCACTTTCCCCTCTTGTCTGAGGTGTCCAGAGATTAACAAGCCTTTACGGTGGATGGGAGGTTAAGAAGAATGCCTCATTCAGAAAACTTGTAGAGCTAATTAAAAGTACGCTGTATCAGACACCAGACCTACATAGTATTTAGAAAATCTAAAAGGTGAGGTGAAATTATTAGGGTAAAAATGCTTGTTCTGTATCTGTATGCCCATCCAGCGTCTGAAGTGGTAATTACTTTGTGATATATGATCATAGTTTGTGTTGGAGTCTGTGGAAGTTAATGGGCTTCTGCTATCTGAAGAAATACTTTAAATGGGGTACTCGTTGGAGTGGGCTGAAGAGGGCTGAGAAGAACCCTGTTTACAAGCTTTACTACTAATCTGAATGACTCTTGCTGTAACACCTCTTAGGCAAGCTTTCCTTGCTTGCCTCCCGAGGGCGAAGCTGTAAGCAGAGTTGCCTTTTAGGACTGCAATGGATTTCCTGTATTCTGTTTTCTCTTTTTGACAGAGAAACTGAGGGGATGGCTGATCTTGAACAAAACTTTGTACTCCCGGTATCTGCTCTGTGCCGGTGCTTCATGTGAACATGCTTTGGAGCATGTGGAGGGCTAAGCCATGGGTCTGTCTGGGAGCTTTTTTTTCCATGCTTATTCCTGCAGCCTGGACTTCAGCAGCATGAAAGAGGCCTCATCTACAAAAGCTGTGTGGCAGCATGGCTCATGGGAGGGTAGATGGAGATGGGTGAGGGAGGAGATGGCCCTCTTAGCCTGCTGTATTTTGTGGAGAGCAATATTTTTGGTGTTCATCTGGCTGATGGCTCTCCTCAATATTGCGGGGTTGCAGTAGAGCTGTCATGGTCTTCTGATGTGGTAGATGGTAGCAGTAGATCTTTGTGCCTCTGTATTTAAATAATAACTACTTGAGAATAGGGATAGGAAGGAGGCAAGAAGTATGTCTTGTTCCTGAGCTGTGTATGTGCACAGCATGAGCCCTGACGTTGCAGTGACTGGCTGTGAGCAGGACCAGGAAAGGGAGAGAAACCTGGAGTGGAGGCTGCTGCAGGTTAGAGTTGATGGGTATGGCAGAATGTCTAGGTGAAGGGCACGAAGAACATCAGTGTTGTGGCCCCTCCAGTTTCCATTCCTCAGTGAAGCCCTAATTGTCCTTAGCTTTTTAAGGCATTGCATTCAATGGTCATAATAATGGTAGGGGTAAAGGTAACATTGATTGTGTACACAAGAGCAATTATGGTCTCTGTGTACATGTGCACGGACTTCACATTAAATAAAACATGGTTTAGCCAATCCTGTTTTCTGGATGTGTATTTATTGTTTAAAAGCTAACCTTGTGAGTTCTTTCCCTCTTGTGACCAGAGGGAGCAAAGTGGGTAGAAATTAGTGGAATGCAATCAATATCCAAACTTTTGCAGTTGAGAAACACCTTGTAGAAAGTAGTCCTGCCCCAACCCTGTTTTAGAAACTTGGAGGGAGAGTTCATATGTACTGACTGGTGTTGAAACAGCTGACGAGTGTGCTCTGGAGTGGGCAACCATCAGCCCTGGATCTCATTTAGTGTCCTACTTCTTGCTGGGATGTTTTGCCAGATCTCAGAAGTGTTGATGGTGCTCCAGTTGTTTGCCTGTGTTAATACGTAGAGGTCTTACATTCCTGCCCCCCCCCCCCCAGGTTATTCTGCCAAGGAAACTCCAACAAATCCTTCTCTTTTGCAGGATTTTTTTGTCTGGCCATTGTGTCTAAGCTACTGCATGAGTGTCTGTATTCTTGTGGTGTTCTGGATGCCAGCACCAGTGTCATAGGTGAGGAACTGTGGCTGACAGAAATCAAGTTACATGCTCAGGTCAGGTAGGGACATTGCCAGGGCTGGAAACTGAGCCCTGGTGTACTGAACCCTGCTTTGGTGCCCTCATTACAAAGGCAACACTTTTTCTGTGCTCAAAAGCAGGACTGAGTAAGCAATTGCACGGCTTGAAACTCTGTGCTGGCCCCCAGAATAACTGCTCTAAAACTGGCTTCTGATCTATTTGCCAGATCTCTGAGTGTCCTGGCACCACAGGGTGCAAAGGGGCAAGAAAGTCTTTTATAATTGCTAAGCTGACCTTTAGGTAGCCTGTGCTACTCACATGGCACGTATATGTGTGTCACAGGTAGTCCTTGACTTGACTTGGATGTCTTCTGTGCAGAAAGCGTCCTTGCAGAGCTCACTAAGCTGGGTCAAAGCTGGTCAAACCACGTCCTAGGTAACTCTCTACTGTTGCTACTGTCATGTTTGGGATTGGGTAGAATAATGTTGATCACAAGCAGGTAAGATGTGGATAAAGCAAAATGCTCTAGGAGGGGTAAGTAGACGTGCAGGTGGCGTGCATGCCAAGCAGCAAGCTTACCAGCTCTGAACGCTGTTGAAAAACCTTCTTTGGGGAAGGGTTTGCTCTTGTCTGTCACTGTGCGTTGAGGTTCAGCCACCCTCTGTGAGGAGGAGCGCTCCCACAGTTGCTATGCCCTCCTGCAGCCTTGGGAATGGGGCAGGGATTCGGCCGGCTGGGGCCACCCGAGCGGTGTGGCTGGTAGGGCAGCAGTCACCCTGGGCATGCAGCATGGCCTTTCCCCAGGGAGGAAGGGAAGGGAGCGTGTCCCATGGGTTCATCATCTAGGGAAAGAAAGCAAGCAAAGCTACATTTATTTATGGCTGTTGAAAAAGGTGCTGGTTGGAAGCAGCCTATTTAACTATTCCAGTACTCAGCATTTACTGCTTATGTAAGCCATGTGGTCACTTTGTGGTATTTAGGCTTGATGGGGGAAAAAATTGGTGTATTGCAGGAAGCCTACAGGCTATAATCTGGAGGAAGCTTTTTTTCAAATGTAGCTGACCATGTTGATGTATTCTAAAGTCCCTAAAAATGCCTGTTTAGCAGAAAACTTTTTTTTTTTTAAGCACCAGGGTGCATGAGTTGTCTTCCAGAGGAGATCTGGTAGGATTTAAAAAAAAAAAAAAATTATCTCCTTTAGATGCTGAGAGAAATGGTCATTGACCGTGGTGTCAGTCCCTGAGCAAGCCACCCCCCAAAAGCCAGGCTGTGAGTGCTTGCTGTCCACAAAGCTGTTGGGCTGGCTGCTTGCTATCAAATCCCTTTGCTTCAGGAAACAGGCATGTTATTTCCTGTCTTCCTGTCAGTCTCCTGAAGTGGTGCTGTATCCACAGCTAATAGTGTGATTAATATGATTCATGGGCCATCCAGTGGGGATCTGGGTGGGTTTGAAGGGCTGGGACTGATGGGGGGCTTTGTCTGGAACAGGGCACTGGGACCACGTGATTCTCACCAAGGGGTGATGTTTGATGGGATTATATATCTACACAGATGGTACAAGATCTAGAAAGGCCCTTCACTTTAATGCCCATGTGCTGAATAACTCTTTTCTTTGAGCTCTGCAGGACAGCTCTGACTTCCCACGAGACACTAAAAATGTAATCACGTGCAAAAGAAACATAATCTGTTAATGTTTCACTCTGAAGAGACGGATTGGTGGTGTTTGCTTTTGTTCTACTTAAAATAGCCTCTGTGCACAACTGTACGTCTGGGAAGCTGGAGCATCATTTTGATAGGTACATATGACACTTTATCTTTGCAAGAGTGATATATCATAAACTGAGCTTGAGCTAGACTTTCTTTTTATTTCTCCACATTGTTCCAGGTACCTGCTAATACCTCCTATAGTTGCTGACGGTTCTCAGGGTTGGAAATGGCTACTGAGCCTATCAGAAGCTGTAAGAGGAAAGGAATCCATACTGGAAGGCAAAATCTGAATCTTTCCAACTTTGCAGCAGCTCTGATCCAAATCTTGATTTCCTGGCCCCGGCCCAAGCATTAGTTTGCTCTTTTCTGCATGAAGTACTATTGTAAGGCTGCCCAGAATATAAAGGCATAATCTTTCCCTTAAAAAAAAAAAAAAAAAAAAAAAAAAAATAAATAAATGCAAGCCTCCTCATTGGCTGCGGTTAGCCAGTGTGTGCATCCTTAAACTGAAAGGGAGTATCTTCTAGCTGGAGGGTGGCCTGTGATGATGGAGTGTTACTTCCATTCTTCAAAGGTTTTTTGAAATTGATGAGCAAATTTTTATTGGCTTCATGTGTAGGAAAAATAGGGACAACATATTAGAAAAGAAATTCCCGTAGCAGTACCACCTGTTTCTCTGCAGGAAGGTTTCCTGAGTAAAGCTCCGGTGCTTTCTCTCCAGGGTGTATAAGCTGCATTTCCCCTACGAGCCATCAAGAATGAAACATCCCTCTAAAATGTTTTAATTATTATTCTGGAACAAAAATATTTCAGGAAAAGAGGATGAGCCTAATCTGTACCCCTGGAAGGTATGGGCACCTCAGGTCGCTGCGCGTGTAATAGAGCTGGCCAAGTAATGGCTTTTTGCCTCTGCCGCTCTTGTTGCGAGGCAATTCCACAATTCCCTTGCTGTGGCATTACATACCTTCTCATTTATTCATGGCCAATTTAGGCCCATTTGTTTTATTGTAAGCATCGACTAATACATTAAGAGGGGAAAGAATGCTTGAAGCCAGACAGCAGTCAAATTTTCACCTTTGTTCTCATTTAAAAAAGTGAAGTCCTTTATGTTTCCTGTCATGCTATGGGTTAACTATACCTGTGATCATCCCTCAAGTCCTTTTCTGCGTCTCTTCAGGGCTGAGGAATCTCTTTGGCCAGAACGGTACAGATGGGATCTCGTGTGGGTCTGGTACGAGGGTTTATGTCTGCCTTCACTTGTAATGCAGACCGCAACTGCATTTTTCTTCTTGCGCTTGTGTCACATGATTGTCCTATAAAGGTCTCGTATGTTTGGGTTTCCTTCCTCTGCTCTTATTAAATGATGAGCTCCCAGATTAAATACAAACCGATTATCTCCGTATAAATGTCTGCATGCTTTTGGGCTGTTAAGTTTCACCAAGATCTTACAGCAAACCCCAGCCTGTTAGTGCTTCCCTAAGGATTTCTGTCCCCTGGGATTTGGAGAAGGCCCTTCTGCAGGACCCGACTCTCCCTACTCACCCTGGGGTTGACCCTTTTCTCTTGCCTGGGTTTTGTGATGCTGTTCTTCTGATCTCAAAGTTCCTGGGCAGTTGAAGTAAGTTTTGTGTCTGACAGAAGAAGTAACACTGACAAACCTGCAAGCTGGCCCTTATGCCATGACCCTCTGTTTGTGAGAGGCAAGCTGCTTAGACCTGCTGTGTCGCTCTCCTGCTCTTTCCCACAGACAGGCCCCTGATTTATTTAGATGAGTACACACATAAAGGCAATGTTAACATAACCACAGCTATTATAAATTACTTTGTCCAGACACCGGCAGTTACGGAACTCACCCCATTGCTCTTTCCTGCTCCAGTATTGCTGGCTCCTGCCCATGTTTAACTCTCGGTGACTACAAAAGCTTTTGCCTTTTTTTTTTTAACTTTTTCCTTTTTCACTCCTCCGGAGCTGCCGGCTTTAAATAATTTGCTGTGACTGCTCTGTCCCTTGCTTGTCCTAGAAGTTTCCAGAGGAGACAATATCTGCATCTTTGGTGTTTGAGGCTGGAGACCTCTTTTCTTTCTTGGTCCCTGTGAGACAAAGTTAAGTAAAGAAGCAAAGGATGAAAACCTGCTTTTCCTCACTGCAGGTCACTGCTGTCAGATCTTTGCATCGCTGGTGCAGGACAATGGCAGGGGCACTGGATCAACTTTACACAGGAACTCTGTAGCTTTTCACTGTGCATTTATAAATTAGGGTGATGCTGTTGGGCCCAGAATTGTTTTTACCCTTTGTGCAACCCAGTTCCAGGGAAACTTTTCCCTCTTATGAAACCCTGGTTATTAGTAGTATTTTCTTTTCAGTGCAGTGTATGGAATGGTTACTGTAGCATTAATACTTCACTTCGGAATGCGGGGTTGTATTCAAGAGTGGGGGCTCAGGTGAGATGGAGGCATCTCTGCTGCTCTCTCCTGTTCCCCGCCCTCTCCCTTAATGTCACTCTGAGATGGGATTTGCTGCTGCCTGGGACACAGCCTGACCGAAAGGCCAGTCAAAGCCAGGGTGAGAGAAAGTAACAAAGCACTGAGTTTGCTGACTCCCTCATTTAGCAATCAATAGTGACTTTTATCAGCGACCTGCATCTATAATTTCCCCAGTACCGAACGCAGCCTCTGAGGCAGGCAGTCTGCGTTTCCTCTACTTAATATGCTTTGCAAGTGCCTGTGACCATGTAAAGCTGAGTGGGCCTGTGTCCAGCGCTGTGAGGTAGCCTATGGCACGTCCCAGGCTTCTGATCTCCGGGAATGAGAAAGGACTGTGTCCCTGCAGCATGTCACTTCTGAATAACGGCATTGGGATGGGCTGACATTTAGCAATTACAGCATCAACATTGCTATGTCTAGGATGGCATAGGTCAAAACAGGAGCAGATGCCTCACAGCAGGTATGTGTCTGTCTTGGTTAATGAGACCCCGAAACTCCAGGTGCTTTACCAGGTGCAACGCAGGCAATTCTTCCCCAAGTCCTAATCCTGCAGGGAATGCAAGATGCAGGAAGGAGCAATATGGTGCTCATGCGCTTTCCTGTGGGCATTACGAAAGACAGGGGTTCTTTTGGAGGACTGTTTGTGTCTGTGCAGGGAGGGAGGGTTTCAAGAGAGGAACCAAGGACTCAGGTAACCAGAATAAAAAGCTTGTTGTGGGACTACTAAACAGGAGGTGAATGGAGACTCACCTGAGCTGCGTGTCGTGTTCCTATGTTTCTGTGCTGTGGCCAAGAAGGAGCTGGTACCTGAAGGGCAGGGCAGAGGCTGCGCTTGCCACATCTCCAAGATGCAGCAAGACACAGAGGTAGCAGGATTTTGATGCTCTAACTCTGATCAGCAATGGCCCTTTAAGGCTGAGCAAGGCGTGCAGCATGGACACTGCCCAGTCCAAACCCGCAGCCACGTGAACTGTACCAGGGTGGGCAGTGCCAGGCTGGCACAGCAAAAGCCTCCCCATGGCAGAGAGAGTCTGATTGAACTTGCTGGCTCCCACCCACTCTGCTCCCCTTTTTCTTGGGACAAATGAGGGGAACCTGTCTCCAAGCGCAAGATTTTGCAGATATGTGTCAGAGTAAAAGACGCCTGACAGTAAAACATCCGTCTTGCCCTGATTTCTGCCTGGGATGCTGCAATGTCGAGTGAAATAACCTTCCGAGCTGATTCTGGTGCAGAGGTATTTTGGTTTATGTTATCACTGGGAGCTTTCTCTCTCTGCCTCTCTGTGTTCCTAATCTCTGGCTCTCTTCACTATCTTTTTCTTTTTCTTTTTTTTTTTTTTTTCTTTGCCTGGGATGTGTGCTGCCTGTAATGCATCAGGAAGTAATACGCAATGAGGAAACTCTCATCATCTGCGCATCAGGGAGGGAATTATTGATTGAGTGCTGAGCAGTCAAGTTATTGATTCAAACCATAGCCCAGTCTCTCCGTCTGCCGCTTGGAGTGGCTGGTTACGTCCTTCTGGTTCATTGCATTTAATCGGATTCCCTGAGCTGCCGCACAGAGGGGGAGAGTTAGAACCAGATCCATCTATAATGTTTGCTTCAAAATCCAGCTCCGTATCCCCTTCTCCGTCCATGGAGCAGGCAGATTCAGATGCTCTGGACATCAGCACCAAAGTGCAGCTGTACGGCGTGCTCTGGAAGCGACCTTTTGGGAGACAGTCGGCCAAATGGTCCAGGAGGTAAGCCACAGTAGCTGAGGGACGCTCAGGTGAAATACAAAGCCAAAGGGTGGGGGGGTGCGTTAGAGCCTGAGCGCGCAGCTCTTCAAAGTGCAGCTAGCCAGGCAGAGACAAGGAGTGAAACTTTGGGCGTAGCTTCCCCGCTGTTCTGAGTCTGCTTCACGCACATGGCACCGCCGTGTGCTTTCTTCTTCGTCTGCCCAGACCTGTGCCACACGCTCCTCAGGGTGGGAACAGGGACTAGCTGCCTCCTCTGGATAATCCCCCTGCAATCATTTCCTGAAAGAGTCACCCCATATATTTTGCCCCTGAACTGCTTGACTTTGTTTATAAACACTTGTTAAAGCTCTTTGGGTGTGAGATGGCTGGGCTGGACTGCCTGTGCGTGGCACTGTGTGTGTGTTTGCGTATGGTCTCCAGGGGTTTGTGGACCAGCATCAGCACTGCTGTGCTGCGCGGCAGTGGTGGCACGCTGGGAACAGCAAACGCAGGCTCTTCCCTGGGGGGAAGGTGGCTCTGAACCCTGGGCTTCTCCCCCATCTAGTGCCAGGGACTGGTGTGTTTTTGTGTTTTATCAGCAGCCAGGAAGTTTGGAGCTGGAAAGCATTTGCTATAACCTTTTACCAAGGGTAGAAGTACGTTCTATAATAGTTTGAAGTTGGTGTAGTGCCTTTATACGAATCGCTGAATCTCACAGGAGAGTTTTCCGCTGGTTGTCAAATGATGAGACGCGACTGTTTATGGGTGGGTACTCGTGCAGAAACATGGTACAGCTCTTTTTCATTGCTCACTGGGGGTACATGATCCAATGGATTACGCCTTCCAGCATTCCTGGATGGCAGATTAATGTCGCTGCTGATAGACATCATTCAGTTAGATGACTAGCAGCTGAAAAACTTGCATTTTCACCCGACCTCTGCCAGCGATGTTTTGTGACCCAGGATTTGTTGCCGTGATCTATTAAGGAAGGACAGTAGTTCTTATCCACTTTAGTAGTTTCATATCTGCAGATGAAAAAGTCTGCGAGAAAAGCAGAGTAATGTTGTTTTCTTGCCCCCCCCCGCCCCAGTTTCCACTGGGGAAAGGCACAAATGAGTCATTAACAAATGGCAGCATGGGAAGCCTGAGTTACCTCTGGAGCAGAAAGGCAGTTTTGTAGCCTTTGTAGCATAGCGTGTCTCAAGGCTTTTCAGAAGAATAAATTAGCCTGCACAGGAGTGGTGTGTGTTGGGTACCTCTGGCACTCACCTCCTGTGTGTACCTCTTTGCTGCAGTCTGCAGGGTAGACACAGCATGTCAAATCCGTTTCTAGACCCAGCTTTCCCAGTTCTGCTCAGTGCCGTCCAGTCTAAACCCGTGAAGGTGGCATGGCCTGAAAAATATTAAATGTTGCTTGGAAAGCAGTTTTGTGTTTGTAGCCATCTTTGACCTGCATGCAGGTTTTATTCTGTATCCCCCCCGCACCCCCCTCTTCCCCCAAAACAATGGCTTTTTTTCACCCAGGAGAGAATTTCTGCTGGTGCTCCCTACTCAGGTCCCAAACATTGATATTTAAATGAATTGTGTCTGGAAACTAATGTGACTGTGTTACAGAAAAGAAGTGGATGGAATAATGGAGGGGGAGGTAATTTGCCATGGAGGAGACATTCTTAAGAGGCTTTCTTCTTCCTGATCAGAATTTCTTGCAGGCGAATGGCCCAACTCTGCTCTCTCTGTCATTATTTATTTAGTGCTGTTCTATTCCTAGAAGTCACCCCCATCTTCAGCAAGTGGTAAATGTTGTAGTGATAGCAGGTGGGAAGAGATGAGGGGGGTGACCGTGGGGCAGTGGTGATGGGGACGGTTAGCTGCAGGCACGGCAGCTGGGGGTCCTGGGGGAACAGAGACAGGTTGGTGGGAGGTGAACACAGGGAATCTGTAGGGTTTGGAAGGAAGGGTTTTCTGAGGTAAAAAGGCTAGAGCAGGAGGAACAATAAGATTTTTATTTTTTTCTAATCACAGGAGCGATTTGCTTTAAAGTAAAAAATCTTGTATGTTAGTCAGTCATTATAGGGGGATAAGGAGCAATCCATGCATTTCCCCCCACCTACTCCCCATGTGCAGCAAGACACAGATGGTCAACTGCATTATTTTATGAAAAGGAGAAGAGATGTTTCCCAGTCCACTTAAATTAAGAGAAAAAAAATAAAAATTACCATTGCTAGTTAGAGTCAAGGATCTGATCTGAGCAATGTAGATTTTGTTCTGAAATCTTGGATTACTACTTTTTATCCGTTTGGTATTTACAGGTAGTACTTTTGCTGTGAAGTAATTTTGCACTGAACGATAGTACTGCTCCCCAGGCCGAGGCAAATTTTTCCAAGCCATGGGAGATAAACCAGCATGTAATGGGTGGATGTCCATCAGCCATGCATGGCTGTTGAGATGCATGATACTTCACTGGCTTGATCCCATTCATTTGGCTGCAGCAACAGGGCTGCTCGAGACACTGAGAAGAAAAGAAAGTACTTAAGGGAAGGATGGAGGCTGACTAGATAAATGGATCAAAGAAAAAAGTCCAGGCAGTGCAGTGTTTTGGTGATTGAAATCCCAGGTCTGGGGATTTCGCAGCAGTAGAGGGTTGTTTTAGTCAGGGCTGACATCTGATGGCACCTGTAAGGACAGCAAGGCCCAACACAAGGCAGCTGCCTGGACCACTTTCAGTCCTTTCCCTTTCCCACACAAGGCAATGGTCTGTCTGGGTGGGTGCTTCTGGCACTGGACCAACACGCCTGTGTCTATCCGCTGGGGCTGACGTCTGAGCATGCTGCCTTTCAGAGATTTGTTTTGAAATGCCATTAGCAGCATCCTAGCTCCCATCTCCCCAAGAGAAGTTCTATTCCTTGACTAATGTGAATTTTCTTTCCTTGTAAAGCAATATCCTTCCAAGAGACACACAACCATCTTCTGAGTTTACCAGTGCTTTTGAACAGTACAGTTGAAGACTGGGTCACTGCTGGAGTGGCTTTGAAAAGTCATACTCTTCCTCCTTGACTTCTGGTTCTCCTCTTCCCACCAAGCTGCACCCCATTCTTAATTCTAATTAACAACAAGCAGTTTAACCTCTTTCCTATGCAAACGTTTTACTGGTAACAGCATCAGCCTGACATGGAGTCTGGAATGGAACGCACAAGGTACATACCTGCCCTGGAATTGGTATGAAGGGGGGACACTGTAGCTTTGCAGGTAGGAAGTGACAAATTCTTCTCTATTGTGAATAGTCCGGGCCCCACATAGAAACATCAGGCTCTAAGCTCACTGTCACCATCCAGGTGTGAGCCTTCGGGGCCAAGGGGGACAGTTCCAGGTGGGTACCTGCTCCATGGTTAGATGGAGTCAGAAAGCAAGATGGAACGTGAGGAGTTGAAAAAAGTAGAGAGCAAAACACAAAATACGCTTATACCTCTGAGTAAATCCATCAGAGATGCCAGGTTGCTGCTGGAAGGAGGGAAACACAGCACAGTTAAGAGAGAATTATTTTTTTTTTCTCTTGGGCCAGACCAGCCTGTGGCACCGCAAAGCGTGCACAGAACCTTGTCTGACCGAGTGGCTACCAATAGTCACTGGATACAGTCACAGGACAGATGGAAAGGATAATTGTTTAAGACTGTTTTCTACTCTGGAAAAAAAACCCTAGAAAACAGGCAGTGTGGCTGCCAGTGCAGAGCAGCCTGCGTGCACGCCGGCCTCCAGCATGGGCAGCAGGAGCTGCTGAGGCCGTGGGGCTACGAGCCGAGCGGACCACGTGCTTCCTGCTCCTCCTTGCAAACTTTCCTGCTCAGCTGGTTGCTGTCGGGAAGCATCCACCTCTGTTCCTGCTTGCTCCCTGCCTGGCTGGGTGCCGCTCCAGCCGCCAGGCACCAGGGCGGGAGGCAGGCGGGAAAAGCCAGGGATGCCAGGAGAGGAAGAGCAAGGGACAGGTACGGCGGTCTCTGAGCTGACATGCTGATAAAGATCTCTTGCCCATCGTTTTCCTGAGCTGTCCCCAGAGAGAGAGAACTGGTCTGATCTGGTAACTGGGCTTTACTGCTTGTGCTCCTGGACTGGTGCCCAGAAAACCGCCATTGGAAGGAAGAAGGACCAGTGAGGCCACTGCAGTTTTGTAATGTAAATACTTAACTTGTGCCATTGTCACTTCAAAAGCTTTTACAAAGATTAGTTAATTAATCTCCTTAGCCCTCTGTGTCTCAAAGAAAGCACTTTATCTCCAGAGATCAGGTATCTCTACTTGTCCAGTACGGAGCTGTTGTGTCTAATCCTGGCAGATCACGTCACTGGCTTTACATCCAAGTCACTCGGATTGTTACTGTTCCTCCAGTTTAATTACACTGTGGTTTCAGTGGTTTCTTAGTGCAGGATCTAACCATGAGGGATGGGTGACCCAAAGGAGTTGACCACGTGCGAATGCCTCTGGTATTATTTGTGCTGAGCATGGAGTGTCCATGGTTATACCAGGTCTTCTCACCTTCACTGGTGCTCTCCAGGCTTTTTGAATGCTGTTTTTTAGTTCCAAATCTTCCCCTGTCTTACCGGCACTCCCTTTTATTTTGTTGGCGCATCTGTGCCTAATTCAGATACGTGTTTGGTGTCTCTCCCCATTCTCCCTTGGTCGTCTTTGGCCTTTCTGCTCCTGCTCACCTGGCTGCTGCTGCAGTCTTCATCTTGCTCTTGAGTCCTGTAACTCTTTCTCCTCTACTCCTTCCCTTCATCCCCATTTCCATCGTGCTGCACCAATTATCCTTGCATCATTGGATGGAGACGTTGTCCTGAAAGTCAAAATGATGATCTTAGTTGCTTGCGTGTTGCCTTCCAGATAAGGATAGATGAGTGAATATAGCCTAAAGATGTTACGATGATCAGCTAACCAGGTTTTCAATGGTTTTCATTCATTATTTGCTGTAGAGTTTTGTTGTTGTTTTTTTTTAAACTCCTATTTTGTATATTTTCCTTCCAAATCCCCACAGATTTTATCCACATCTGTGAGGTCAGGGATCTAAAAGTTCGTTAAACTGCCAGAGGCGCATCAGTTCTGAGAGATCTGTGCTATGCTTTGTGCTCAGTTTTGTTTTGTTTTTGTTTACCACTGGAGCATAATCTATATTACGGGGATTATTGGGAGCACTGAGCAGACAGAAAGTATGCATCAAACTAAACCCTAGCTTTAACTGGAGGTTAACACTTAGCTTAAAGATAACACATGGTTAATCAGTATCTTTACCTGTCTTGCAAATGTTTCTTGAGGATGTTCAGACCGAAAAGGCTGTTGAAAGTGCTGAATAGACTTTCTCTATTTCACGTGGTGTGTTGGCTTTTTATTCCTCAGTTTTGTGTTTGTGCCCACAGTATCTGGTTCACTCTGACCCACCAGACCGAGCACAGTCCGTTGGCCAGGCAGGATCTGTTTGTTCTTTGAAGATGTTATTTCTGTATTTATTGTGCAGATGGGGTAATATATCCCCCTAAAAAATCAAGTCCTTGTTGACCTAGCCATTAGAGACGCATAGTGAAGATGCAGCCACTCATAGAGACTTTCTCATGGAGTTAGTGACAAGAGATTGGAGGAAAAAGGAAATAGGAAGGCAGAAGGCTGGTGCTCACAGAAATGATGTGGACAGGAGGAACCAGGACGAAGCCCTCTGTGCTGTGTGGAGATCTCTCTGGTACCTGCCTTGGCCAGGGTCGGCTCTGCTCCTGCTGCACGGGTTGTGGCTGCCTTTGCCATTAATGCAGATATACTGGAAAATACCAATCCTTGCTTCACACAGAGGTGGAATATATATGAATCCACTCTATCAGAAATGTGTCCCACAGATGTGCCTAATGCATCTGCTAAATGGGCTTTGTTTGCCAGTGTCTCAAAGTTGTGTGAGTGGTTCAGCCCCCCACCTTCTGTGGAACACTCCTTCCCATCCCTGCCTACTGTCATGAGGAAACCCTCATCTGTGAAACCCTGATCCATTACACTGGAAAGAGATTTAGGATGGAAGCTCCTATTACAAGGAAAGCAACTTGTGTCCCATGGACCGTCCATCTCCGTGTCCATCTTAAGCATCTGGCACCTCTAACAGTAATACATAGAGGGAGTGTATGGATGGCTGCCACAGGTGGGGTCGTGCGTTGCTTTCCCATCTAGGGGGGACATCAGCTACAGCTCCTCTGGGAGGTGCACTGGGACTCAACCCCGGGATGGAAGCGAGATGGCCCCCTGGGCAGAAGGTGCATAGTAATTGTTCCTGCTCAGATAACTTGCTGGACAGGCTGCACTCTGAACAAACACCTTTTGGTCCTCTAACTGAATGAGCTCAGTTCAGGAGAGTGATTTTTGCACTGAGTCATGCTGTTCTGTCTAGAGAGATTTTGCCAGGCTGTGGTCAGGAGCAAGAGGTGAGGTTAGGCAGTCAGCCATGATGTTCCTGGAGTATCAAGTGAGAAGACAGTGTCCTGCTGAGCCAGCAAGCTGGCTGCTTCTCCCCACCTCTGATGTCAACAGGAACAGGTATAGATGAGCAGGCAACGAGAAGAAAAAACTTGGGGCACGTGAATTGCTGCTGGTCTTTGTACGTTCCAAAGATTTCTGGATGTAAATATGCGGATGTTCCATGAGACTTTGGAGCAGTCTGTCCAGAGCTTGAGCTTGCTGCAGGTATTCAGAAGTTTAGCTCTCTGTCCTTTGTCTTCCAGTCCCTCTGTGAGCCCATGGCTCGCGTTTCCACTGCATGTGGCAATTTCATCTGTGTTGCCAGAGCCACGACAGAAGAGCAAGAGACAGGAGCTAGTGGAAGTGCTAAAGCTTTCTCCCAAATATAATAATGGTAATAATGATTAATTATAATGTAAGTATAATGATGATTCTCTGCCAGCTTCAAATTCTTTATTGAGCTTTAGGAACTAAACTGGTACCATATTGGTGTGCTCATCTGTACTGCGCTTGGCTCCATCTGACCGGGGCCTCTGCTTCAGGAGAGGACTGGGGTGGGACGGGCACGTGGAGGTATTAGAATTGATCTCGTGGATCAGACCTCTGGGTCCATCTTTAATGGTGGCTTCAGAGGAAGGTGCAGGAATCCCCAGACTGCACAACAGGAAAGCGCTGCCTGGAGAAGCCTCTTCCTGATCCCTCTTAGTGGAGGCTTTCTGCCCAGAAGCAGGAGGTTTTCCTGGGGATGTTCTCATTATTCACAGAAATGCCTTATCCTTTCTGGATCCCTCATGAGCTCTTGTCCTCGGAACCACATGAAAGTGATTTACACAGCAGTGTTTTGTGCAGTATAAAAAGGCATTCCTTATTGATTTTCAGCTTATTGCAGTTCACTTTCTTTCCAAATCCCTCTTTTCTCATATCAGAAAATATGTGCAGAACAGTGCAACACATTTTCTCTGTCACTTACTCTCTTGAAACCTTCCTACTAAACTAGTCCCTGTGTTTTCAGCCGCTCTTCAGGATTTTTGAGTGCTGCAGATTTAGACCGAATTTAAGCTAAGTCAGATATCTCTCCCCTGTACCACTGTCCGCAGGGTAAATGCAACCTCATTTTTCTAAGAGGAACTCTCCCAGGGGCATTTTAAACATCCAAAGAAGCTAAAACTGGCAGTCCTTTAATCAAAATTTTGAGGACATGCTCCAGTAAATTAGAGGCTCGGCTTACAGAAGTTGTGATATTTTGTGGCTACTCTACAGTGCTCATCAGAGCATACCTAAGGCTAACTGAGCAGAGCAAGGCACACTTTAATGTGACAGAGATGAGAAAAAAGAACTTCGATTTCCTTTGTACTTACAAAGGTCAACGACAGGAGACTTTGCCAGAAGCTCTGCTTAAAAATATCTCTTAAAATTTATTTCTGCTCCTGAGTGCTCTCATGGCCAATTTTTTGCCTGCCTCGAGAGTCTCTTGGGGATGCTACTCTGTGACTCTCCCTTATGCGGCAATGGGAGGAAAGAGGGTGTCAGGGAGTAAATAGCAAAAGTAAGCTTTTAGTTGCTCTTAACCCATGTGAGAGAGACTTAAAAAATGGAGCATGTCACTTCTAATAGGTTGAATCCAACACATGGGCTAGACAGAGCATGCACAGGTCAAGATGCCAAAAGGCTTTGGCTGCGCTCCTGTCTTGGATGCAGACCACTGTCCCATCCCCCTGTGAGTAGATGATGCTATGGTTTGCCGTTAACACTGAAGCATGCATGCTGCTGTGAAATGGAAGCACAAAGCACTTGGACTTGGCACTTAGTGTTGAGCACTTGCTCTTAGCTATAAAAGGAAGTGAGGCACCTCACCTTAGGCTTAGGTGGGAATAGTAAACTCTTCTGCTCAGAATGCAGCTTTGGTTAGGCAGGGATCTTCTTGTGCTGTGAACCAGGACCTCTGTTCTAGCAGAATTTATTTCCTTTCTCTTTCTTGAAGGTTCTTCATCATTAAGGAAAGTTTCCTGCTGTACTATGCTGAGAGTGAGAAGAAGAGTTTTGAAAGCAATAAATACTTCAATATCCACCCGAAGGTGAGCAGTGTTTGCATGGGAGAGGGGGTTATTCTGTTTCTAGCTTCCCCTCACCTCCTCAGTACCTCTTCAGGCTTCTTAATGATTCAGCAGGTACATGACTTCAATTTTTTTTTTTTTTTTTTTGCCTGATGGCAGATGTATCCCCTTGTTTTCATGATCTCCTTATCAATTAATCTTGTGGCTATGAGAATACTGTTGGCAAAGCCAGTGGTGGGGCTAACAGCTTTGGTTGCTGCTTGTTCCTAGCCTGTACTTGCACTCGTAAATGGTGGCAGCCAGCCCCTAGGTGCCCTCAGCTGTGAGGAGCAGTCTCCATAGCTTGCCACCTGCAGCTCTCGCGGAGGGACTCTTTGCTCTGAGTCTGCTTTTATCCTCTGTAGTCACTGGAGGCTGATGGAGCACATGTGCTTCCAAAGGTGCTGATTTCACCCAGCCTGGTTAGGGGTAGCAGGCCACCTGTCTGTCCCCACACAGCGTGTGTGGGGTGTTGACCTGCTGGTGGTGACTGTAATGGATGCACAACCTGTCTCATGCTACCACACTGCGACTCTGCAATGTCTGCCCCTGTTGGGAGATAGCCTCCTGCTTGATAAAAGAACTCACACTTCCATGTTCTAGCTAGAAGCCTTCCCTCCAAGCTGAATGCAGGAGAGACATCTTTACCCCCTTTCAGATACCACTTGGAGGTCTCCTGGTGGTCATGGGAGTCCCTCTGCTTTTCAGGAACTGTGTGTGTGTTGTCCCTCCTGGGATAGCCAAGGCAGGGCAGGGGCCTGCAAGTGACCAAGGCTGAAAGTTCAGCTTCTGGTTAGTTGTTAATAGCTATACTTGATTCTGCTGACTGATTGGAGTGCTCTGGTTCATCCACAGGGTGTCATACCCCTGGGAGGCTGCATCGTGGAGCCCAAAGAAGAGTCCAACATGCCTTATGCCATAAAGATCTCTCATGAAGACTTCCATGTAAGTAGACTTCTTTCTTTCTCAAAAAAAAAAAAAAAACAAACCCAAAAAACCCCAACCAACAAAAACAACAACAACAAAAATAATCCAAAAAACACCACCACAAAACACTTTATTGCTGATGGGCAGAGCTGGATTGGCAGTCTTTCCCACCCCGCCAATGTGTGCCTACCCTTTCTGGGCAGACTATCCTGAGAGACAGAGTGGCTTAGCATCCAAAGTCCCCTCAAGGCTTTGCTGCTGCTCCTGCTTTGACAACCAACAAGAAAATTTGCTCTTTCCTACAGCAGGTCTTATGGTACTAGCAGACCAGTAGACAGATATTCCAGAGCCCTAGAGCTCATGTGGCCCTATTGTTTTATTCCTGCCGTGACCACTTACCATGTGCATCTCTTTCCAACGTGTGGTAGGCCTGGGTCACATTTGCTTCCGTGTGATGCCTCCTGCTGAGGTGGAAGCCTGTGGTGGGCGCTCTTCCCACTACAGCTGTGCTAGCTGCGTCCAGTTCATGCCCTGAGTGCACAGAGGCTCATAAGGCACCAGCCTCTCTAATTTGGGTTTTTTTCCCCTCCCCTCCCCTCTTCTAGGGTAACATTGTTCTAGCAGCCGAATCAGAATTTGAGCAGGCTCAGTGGCTGGAGATGCTACAGGAGTCTGGAAAAGTGTAAGCTTCTTTCTATTCCTTATTCTCTTTGATCTGCTCTGTAGATGTGTAAAGGATAAAGAGGGAAAAGCCTGACTAGAAGGACTACAGGGAGGGGAGAAGCTCGCCAAGACTAGTGAGACCCTTACTTACTTCCTGAACCCATCCTTTCCCTAAATGAGAAAGCTGACACAAAGCTTCCCACAATGTGACTCTAACAACCCTAGGCTGTCATCTGCAGATGTATGAATTTGGGGTAAGGTAAGAGCAGAACAGGCAAGGCACAAAACTAGTGCGCAGCTGTCCACGTGGCTCTACACCCTGCTGGTGAGCAGGGACCTCACCAGCCCATCCCTGCTCTCCTGAGCAGTACCGGTTATGCTGAGATGTCAGTAATGGCCCCGAGGCAACTGTGCCACCACGGGGTGTGCATCCCTTCTGCCCAGATCCTAGGACACTTGGGCCACGCAGCAGCAGCAGGATTTGGCCTCTCGAGACAGTTTAATTCTGAAATGCAGAGGTAGGCTAAATCCCAGGGAAGGAGGTGTTGGCAAAGCGCTTCTAGCCCACCCAGAGGGGTGAGAGGGTCTGGTTGCCGGGTGTGTACAGTACTGAATTGCCAGAGAGATTTGAAGTATGTTGGCCACCAGCTCTGCAATCCCTCAGCACCCAGGAGCCGGATGGTACAATGAGCAGCTGTCCTGCAAACCTACAGCTGACTCTTTCTAAATATCACCAGATGCAGGAAGAGGTGACACTTAAACAGGAATTTGACTTTCCTAGGCCAGGTGAAAACTTCCAGAGCTGTAGAGCAGAGTCTACTATTCATCTATGAGACTTAGAGCAACAAGCACTTTGCTCTGCCATTCCAACACTCAGTTAATTCCAACACTATGAGGCTGAAAATGTTCCTTTGTAATTAATGGGGAACACGGTGTCACAGTGGCCTAGCCCAAGGCGAGCTCTGCACTGCTGCAGTGAGCCCGGCTTTGGTGCTGGAGCCATGAACTGCAACCCAAAGCCGTCTGTTAAAGCTTCATGGGAGCGTGAGCCTCATGGGACACAAGATCCAAGGCAGAGCTCGGGCACCCACTCAGCGTGAGCAGGCTCGGCCACCACAGAGGAGGGACCCAGATTCAACCCTTGAGTAATTCAGAGGTTTTCCTTCGATAGCATAGGCCTGCACTTGCCTTCATGAATGTTAGAATTAACTATTGCCAAGGGCAATAATTTAGGGACCAAATTAATCTTAAGCGTGTATGGGAGGAAAGGAGCATGGCTGCACAGCTCAGGAGGGGTTCTCACAAGCAAGTCCTGTGCAGCTGTTTATTTCACAGCCAGCCTTTTCTCTAGTCCTTGCTCCAATATTCCAGTGCTAGAGAGGTGGCTGCTGTCATACAGCAAAATACCTGCACCTGGCTGAAAATCTGCCTGAGAACATCCCCTTCCCTCCGCTCCCTGCTTCTGCTCTTGCATCAGAGGAGAAGAGCGATGCAGCTCCAGCCTAATAAGTGCTGATGGTAGGCTGCATGTGAGGAAAAGCACAGATTACGTGATTTACGTTCGCGAGGTCAGGTTGGGAGCCAAGCAGCAGCCAGAAAGGCACAGCATGGGCCAGTAAATTGATCTGGAAGCTAAAAGGACACAGCTGAAATCTTCTCGGCAACCTGTTTTAGTGCCCTGTTGTTCCTAGACGGAGATTGTACTGCTGATGGCACTGCAGCATTTAGAGTTTATTGTGATCATCTTACAGTCTCTCTTGTTATTTAAACAAGGAAACCAAAGAAAAAAACCAAACCACAACACCACAACCCACTCTGGGGAAAACACCCCCAACTTCATAGACTGAGATTTTGTTAAATAGGGAAAGAGTTAAAAATTAACCCAGGATGGGGAAGCATCCTCTATCCTTTGTTTCAATTTTGTCTGCTGCCTCTTTACATCTGGGGCTGGGTGGTGTGTGTGTGCGCCTGCCTGTGCAACTGCTTGTTCCCTCCACCGTCACAGTCTGCTCAGTGATGCCTTCAGCTCTTCACTCCTTTCCTTGCCTCCTGGTTTGATTGGGAACCCGCTTGTTCCATGTGGAGGGGAGCTGGTGGTCTCTCCACCCTCCTCACGTGTTGCGGCT
Organism: Rissa tridactyla; assembly: GCF_028500815.1. Lineage (NCBI taxonomy): Eukaryota > Metazoa > Chordata > Aves > Charadriiformes > Laridae > Rissa > Rissa tridactyla. The sequence continues at coordinate 41,291,007 of NC_071469.1, forward strand.
AGGAATTACCACACCTGCCAGATCCTGAAAGCTTTTCGGAAATGCACTGAGCCCTGACTCCCAGCTGGCCATGCTCTCTTCCCACCCAGAGAGGCTTTTGCTGTGGCTAGTAGGGGACAGGAACACACATATGTTCTCTGTGCCCATAGTGGCACTCCCTGTATGGATTAAAAGTAAACTTGGTGGACAATGTGGGGAACAAAAAAAAAAAAACACCAACGGTTTCAGTCATGAGAAAGGCATGAAATAGGAGATGGCTGAGCCCAGCTGGGAATAATGTTGAGTGCTTGTTCTGAGAAACGTGCTAACAGTTGCCACACCGTATGTGTACCTGCGATACTCTGCTGGGGCCATTTTGATTGGCATAAAAAAATGACCTGGCCATTTGGGAAGGAGGAAAACCCGGGTTGTCCTAGTTCTTTCTTGTTTTCTGGAAGATATTTGTAGCTGCTGCTGGAAAAGAACCAATTCAGACTTGGGAATTTCTACCAATGACTCAGTATGTGTGAAATCACTCAGGGTGCCATTTCCCTCTTGCTTCCTGTTGTCTTCTAAGCAAAGGTCCCTCCCCTATCTCTACTCCTTTAGGCCCTTGGCAAAACTATGCTCCTTCCTTTCTTGACCCTCACGGCCCTCTACTTAAGCAGCCCTACCTTCATATAGCCGGTATCCTTGGGTGGCTGTACCTTTGTGTCACCTCTTTCCTCATCGCCATAAATATACAGATGATTATCCATCCTGGGCTGTTACCTGGAGAGAACTAGGTAACACAGCACATACATCCTGCGGACCATGAAGTCCTAAGTGTCTCCAAAAATTGGTTGTGGATGCTCCAGGGAAAGATAAAATGCAGGCAAAGCTAGAGAGATGTTCCCAGTGCTGCAAAAGAACTGGAACAGATGATGTTTGAGCTGTAGAGCAAATGGACATACTTTGGGCTTTGTTGGTTTTTTTTAAGAAGTGTATTATGAGGGCACTTTCTACTTGTCCCAAGAGCCTTCCTGCCCCTGTGCTTTCCAGCACTTCGAGCAATGTGGATTTCTCTGATGAAAATTCCCTTGGTAAGAAGTACAGAATAAAAAAAAAAGCACTTGCTTCCCTCTCAGCTGCAGTCAGAGCCTGTACCTCCCCGCAGATGTGGTTACACGCGGGCGTTGGTTCTGGCAGATAAAAGGAGTAAAAGCTCAAATGCTGCCCAGTGATATGGGTGCATCTTGTAAGTTACACAGCAGTGGGTGTAGTAACCTTTGAGTTACAGACAGTCTCATCACTAACATCTTGTTAGGCTGGGGAAGGGAGGGAACAGAGAAAAAGTGAATCTAATAAACAGACACCTTAAAGGCTACAGCCGTTCTGAAACCCTCCGAGTAATTATATGACCCCTGAGCTGTTTGTTGTTGGTTTCTCTGGGATCAGATTCATCCCGTATCAGAGAATGTTAGTGGAAAAACACATTCACACCCACATGTTCTCACTCAAGATGAAGATGTCTACCTGTGGGCAAAACATCACCTTTTTAATTAGCATTCTAATTTCCTCTGCACTTCAGAAATATCCTAGATGCTCGTTAGCTGAAAAGAAACCCAGCTGCCTGCAAAGAGCACAAGGCAGTGCTTGGGCTGCTGGAGCTGTGAGCTGCCTGCTCCCTGGGGTGATGTGTGTTTAATATATTTGTCTGGCTTTTGTAAGAGACGAAGTACAGGTAGCCTTGAAATTGTTTTGTAAGAGGTTGCCAGCTTACTGTTTCCAAAAAGCTACAATTTCAAGTGGCTCGCAAAGAGGACTGGTACAGGAAGGCTTACAGGTGTTTAATATTAATAAGCTCCCTTAGGATTTAACAAAGATGGCAGAATTTCTGAATAGCAATTGCTATTCCTGTATGTACACCTATATAAATAGAATGAGATGAATTTTATGTATGTATTTTGTGTGCGTAGGTACTGTTTTCTAATGGAATGCGAATAGAAGCGAGCAGCAAACTCCATTTATGCTTCTGTTTTTAATTTGTACATCCTTGTCCTTGGCTATTTAATATCTGTATTAAAGCCTACCCTGTCCATCAACTTAATCAGTAATGGACATCTGCTCAAGAGTCATTTTGGGAGCTTAGTTTCATAATGTTTTCAAGAGACCTTGAGATCCTCTGGCCAAAGGTGCTATAATAGCACAAGGTACTCTTTGAATACACTTGCTTCCTTTAACTCTCCCTACTTCCCAGCATCTCATCTGGCTTTTATCTCTGGTTCTCCCTTGTTTTTATAGGGAGTGGCACTTAACTCACAGTGTAGGGCCAGACACCAAATCCTAGTGGCTTACAAGTTTAGTGGAAGAGCCTACAAGAGTAGGAAGATTGGTTCCAGGGTGACTGATGGATACCAGAAAGGCTGAAGATACAAGGCTGTGGGAAGGAGCCAATAAACAGTTAATGTTTGAAGGGGAAGAGTGTCTATAGCAGAAAAATATTGGAACGGCCGCAGAAGACAATGTCACTGGCAGATGGGAAGTTAGCTGTGTTAAAAGCTAAAAATCTGGTTCTTAAGTCTGTTGGGATAAATTTAATGGGTTCCAGGTACATCCTGTTGCAATTGGAGGCTGCGACTGTACTGGGATGGTCTGGAGAGCCCTTGAGACTAAGCTCAGTATAGAAGTCTCCAAATCACTGCAGAAACATTTGAATACCTGTGCGGTGTTGATCTACAGCCCTTGTATTTAAATAAATACAATTGCTGAATGTCAGGGAAATTTCTCCAATTCATTTGTGGAGAAAATTTTAGAGAATCACTGCCCCAGCTGACGAGAGTGTTTGTATGTTTGAATTCCTTGGTAGGTTGCTAGGCTGAGTCCTGCTGCCTTACTCTGTGGGACCCTTAGCTCTCTTACATTGTCTGCTTTGTGTCTGCTCTCCCTAGGACCTGGAAGAATGCCCAGCTGGGAGAAGCCATGATCGAGAGCCTGGAAGCCCAAGGACTGCAGTTGGCCAAGGAGAAACAGGAGTACTTAGGTAAGAAACTCTTACTTTCAAAAGTCATAAACCCCAAAATAGTCATTTTGCTTTTCTGGAGTTGTCATTGTGGCCAAGCTACAGGTTTTTACTGTTGACTTTTACTGGATGAAGCTTTTTGAGTAGTCAGCAGCTGGAATTCAGGTTTTGAAGGGAGTCAAAACATGAAAATATTAAGGTAGGGTCTGGCCATCTGTGTGGAGCACGGAAGGAAGGTCATGCCTTGGCCAGCATGCTGCAGTCCTGCAGCTCCGGATGGCTGGACTGTATGAGCGTTTGCTGGCCCTGAGAAGTTTGGATGTGCTGATTTCAGCTGCTCCTCAGGCAAACAGCCGATACCTTTGTCTCCCTGAATCACAGCAGGACTGGTATTTCTGAGGCTGATCACAGCTTTTCATGCATGGGTTTTCCTCTCCAAGCTGCTTTTTGGTCTTACTCTACTTGGTCTTTCTCTGCGTTTGCCCACACTGTTTGTGTTGAAAGTGGGAGCATTTACATGAGCTTGTTTGAAGTATCTAACAGCAGTGGCAAATTTGTCATTGCTTTCTCCAAGGGCAATGGAGAGAGAACATTTGCTCCAGATGAACATACAACAACTTAAGTTGGAAGAGACTTCTGCAGGTTATCTAGTCCAATCCGCTACTTAGAAACCAGCCTCTGGATGGCAGTACCTTGGGTGCTCTGACTGCCTTGGGATGTCCACCTGTCTCTTCCCCACACTGCCTATGGCAAGAGCCAATAAACCCTTTTAACTCAGATGCCTCCTAAGTTAGAGCATTCCCCAAGGTGTAAGTGCCCTTCAGACCTGGGGGCTGCTGGTCACACATGTGAGCCCAGTGAGTTGTCTGGACAGTCATCTGCTTTAACCAAGCTAGCAGCAGCTTTGGGTGCTCCAGGTTGGTGATGCCTTGAGCGGGGGCTTGTGGTACCTACTCCTAATCGTCAAGCTGCCGGAGGGATCTTGAGCCCTTTGAATTCATGCTGATCAGATGTGATCCCAGTATACGGTCTCACATGTAACAATGACCATAATTCAAGTATCAAGGCATGTTCACTCTGGCCACCTGAGCACCATTCACACGTGTGAGCTGATGGATGGGCTCGTATGTGAGGCAGGCAGGGAGGAGTGGTTCCACACCTGACAAACGGATAACAGGGAGTGCGGAGAGGAGGACCTGGAGAGACAGGAAGAAAATTAGAAACAGGGAAGTTTTGTCAAAACACTATTTTGCAAACACCAGAGCAGACTAAAGAGCCTAAGAGACTTAAGGAGGTCACAGTATGATAAAAGACAAGGTGATGGAGGAGTAGAGGAATATGCCTTCTGTGGCAAACAGGAGATATTTGAAATATAAAATATATATTTCACTAGGTTCTTTGGTCCATGACAAGAACATTCAGAGCTGGTCAATTTTCACAGTTGGTTACTTTCTTTTAATAGCAGTTGTCTATTTATTCCTATATAACTGCTGAGGCTTCTGCCTCATTAGCCTTACCTTCAATGACCTGTCTCCATCCTGTAGTTAAGCTTTGAGGTCAGGCACTGCTCCTGGCGGCAAGCCAAGGCTCTCTGGAAGAAGCAAACATTGCTCTGGAACTCCCTGAATCCCCCCGGAGTTACCTTCCACCTGCTCCCCACCCAGCTGGGATCCGTGTTTCTCTCTCAGGCTGGGACTTTGCAGAAGCCCATCATGCCCTGGGCTTGGTCTCCCCAGGAGGGGCAGAAGAGGGAAGGTGGGAGAGCTTCTCTCTAATTACAGGGCAGCTGTGTTGGGTCCTGGAAAGGAGGAAGAGGGTGAGAGAGGGAAGGAAAGGCAGCAGTGGTGGTCAGCAGAGCTTCAGTAACATAACACTGTCACTCTGGCTCCGAGAGCCCTGTGGTGGGAAGGAGGGTAGAGGTCTGCGTTCCTCCTAGCAGTAGCAATCTGCCAGCAGTAGCATACTCCTGACCTGATACGGGGAAGACTTAATCATAAGGTGCTACAGTGAATTTCACCATGCTGACATGGCAGCTGGGTGGCAGAGCTGCCAGCTAAACCCGAGGCTTAACTGTGAGGAATGTGTTTCTCTCTAGTTTCCTGTAAGCATGACTGAGCTGCCTGAGGCAGAGCCTCTATTTAAGGTTAGAGCATAGCACAACATAGGTACATCAGGGCACAGCGTAAGCATCAGAGCAGAATCTCTGGTGGGCGTGTGTCCTTCTCAGTACACAAAGGCAACTGATGTGAGACCCCACCCTGGAGTACTGCGTCCAGATCTGGAGCCCTCAGCACAGGAAAGACATGGACCTGTTGGAGTGGTTCTAGAGGAGAGCCACAAAGATGATCAGAGGGCTGGAGCACCTCTGCTATAAGGACAGGCTGAGAGAGCTGGGGTTCTTCAGCCTGGAGAAGAGAAGGCTCCGGGGAGACCTTATAGCGGCCTTCTAGTATTTCAAGGGGGCCTACAGGAAACATGGGGACAAACTTTTTAGCAGGGCCTGTTGTGACAGGACAAGGGCTAATGGCTTTAAACTAAAAGAGGGTAGATTTAAACTAGATATAAGGAAGACATTTTTTGCAATGAGGGTGGTGAAACACTGGCACAGGTTGCCCAGAGAGGTGGTAGATGCCCCATCCCTGGAAACATTCAAGGTCAGGTTGGACGGGGCTCTGAGCAACCTGATCTAGTTGAAGGTGTCCCTGCTCATTGCAGGGGTGTTGGACTGGATGACCTTTAAAGGTCATTTCCAACCCAAACTATTCTATGATTCTATGTGGAGAGGAACTATTTCTCACAGGTAAAACTTTTGTGGCTAAATCAGGGGATTGATTTCTGGGCTTGGCTGGAATATCCAAAGGTGACAATAGGGAGCTGGCAGTGATGCCCAGGGGGCTGAAGGAAAGGGATGGGACACTGAGCTGCAGGAGGACAACTGACTACTGCTACACAGTGTGTGACCCCGTGCACACCCCCTTAACCTCTGTGCCTTTGCTTCCTCATGTGTGAAGCAAAGATAAGGATATTTTCCTAACTCAGCTAGAGGATGGTGAAGGTTAGTTTATTAATGCTCTTTAAGAACATTGAGAGGAGCCCTTAGAAGCAGTATACAGAAATATGGTTGTTTAGTTTATTAAGTTATTTGGCAGGAGGGAAATTACAGAACATCCCATTAGTGTCATCTCAGCCTTTGGAGCCTCCCAGACAGATGCGTGCAGAGCAATAGGGAACGCTGCGTTTTCAAGCTCCAGTCAATGTTTCATACTCATAAATATCCCCAGGATATAAATTGCTTTTCTCTGCATTTGGCCTTTGTGTGTGTTTGCAGATAAGCTGATGGAAGAAACAGAAGAGCTGTGTCTGCAGAGGGAGCAAAAAGAGGTGAGCGTTCATCACCAGCCAATTTCCTTCAACCTCCATGTGGCAGGACTGGGAGGCTGGGATTTATTGGTTTGAGAACACAACAGGTTTCAGGGAGGGAGGCTGTGGAGCCAAAAGGGTCTCCAGCCAACCTGTGGGCCCTAGGGATGAAGAGAGGAATAAGAGTTGTGCCATGGAATGGGTCTTGGAGGTGTATTCCCGTTCCCCTTCCCAGGCACTGTCCATGCAGCGTACTTGTGATTATGTCTCCAGGAGGACCAGGGAGGATTAAATTCATATTCACTGGGTTGAATTAAGCACTTGTTATTGGGTAGATTCAAGAGGACTCTGGCAATCAACTTGTCTGTCTCCACAGTTTGAAAGTAAACAAACAGACCTGACGTTGTTCTAGTGTAGAGATACTGTAGTGAGAAACGAGGAGCAGCAAAAAGCAACGTGGCTTGCTCTTTGGACACACCAGAGACAGGGAGAATAATAAATATTGCACTAGGGGAAGCCCAAGAGAATACTCCCTTAGATGTGACTATTGTACCTTAATTGATCAAGTTTATTATTGTTTTCCAAACTATTCCTAACCTATATTTGCTTAATATAATAGAACTAGCTCATTCTCATGTTTACACCAAATCTATGCCAGTTTTTATAGCATCATCATAAAGCTGTTGCAACATAACTTTGCAAAGGGGTTGTCCTAATACATGGTAGGAAACCCTACATGAATGTGGACCCACCACATCACAATCTTGCAAACTGCCACATGCTCTCCTCTCTGGTTAATCCAAAATGACTGTTGTCCCTCTTCAGCACAAGACGGCAATGCTGACCGAGGCTTCTCAGGCCTACGTTTTTCCTGTGTGCATTTCTGAAGAGCTAAAGTCCAAAGGTGGCTTGGATGCTCCTTTAGGCTAAGCTACTTCTGCTTTTGGAGGGAGACATCCCTTTCTGGTGAGGTAGCCCGCTGCACAACCCACAGCCACAGGGAGGGAAATGCCATTGTCCAAAGACCCTGGAAGAAGTCTCTGCTCTTACAAAGCTGTGCACGGCATCTCCATTGCCCACAAAGGGCAGATGGGCCCAATTCAGTTTGAAGGAGTTTGTTGCTGATGAAGGAATGAATACATAGCTCACTGAGCTATGGTGGTCTGACCTGCTGCGAGCCTGAAGGCTTCAGAGCAATATGTCGGGAAAGCAGCTTGAACTGTGTATCCGCACCACGGAGCGAGAGTCTTATTGTGAATTTATCTGGTGTCTTGTGCCCTGCCTGGGCCTGTGGCAGGAGTTCTGCCCAGCAGCTAAAGCTGCAAGGGGACCTGGCTGGGAGTGCGACCGTCACTGTACTTTGTCCCTGTCTCCCTTCATCTGCAGAAGGTCTCAGTACAACTGCTTCTTCTAACACAGGGGAAGAGACTGCTTTGCTGCTTGAGGACAGCTTGTGGTATTCAGTGCTCTTTAAGCATGTTTTTATTAGCACAAAGACAGTGTCAGGCTGTGCAAAGCTGTAACTACGCAGTTCATGTTTTCCTGTCCCAGTGGGGATGGGAAGCAAGGCTGAGCTAGTAGAAATATCACACTTCAGGTGCAGCCGTGTTGGGGCTGTCATGTTCCTGTCTGGGCTTCTGTAGCTGCACACGTGGGTGCCTGGAAATGGTACACGCGTATGGAGTCCAGCTTTCCCAGGGAGCTTTGGACCTTCTGTACAGGTGCAGCAGAGCTGATCTGTGCATGGAGCACGTCTGGGATTTCCAGGTGTCTGGTAACCTGGCTGGGACTTCCGGATGTCTGGAAAACCTCAACCAACCTTCAATCCCTTCTAATTGCCCCTGGACAAAAGAGTGGTGGAATCAGACAGCCCGTGGCTCTACATAGCTCAGGTTAAATGTCCCAGGCATTGGTAATGGGGAAACCTTTCCTAACTGTAAGTGTGTCAGCAGATTACATTCCTGTCTCCTCTTTTGTTCCAGGAACTCGAGCGTCTGAACCAGGTCCTGGAAGCAGAGAAGCACCGCTTTGAAGAGGTGGTACGGGAGCTGCGGCTGGAGCAGGAACAGATCAGACGGTAAGGTGGCAAACTGCACAGGGCAGAAAAGGACACGGGCTCCCATGCTGGGCAGAAATGCTGCTGTGGTGGTGAATCAAAACAGTTCTTAAAATCCACCTATTTTGTGCATGTAGGAAGGAGATAAAAGCTATATTCACCAAAATGGGAATGGTTGAGATCTGTTTACCTGCATTTGCTATCACTTGAGTGACCAATAGAATACAGCTTCATTTCATTTTGCATCCAGGGTTCCAGCAACTTCATGAACAAACCCCAGATTAGTCAGGGTAGCATGGCAATGGACAGGTCCTAGGCAAATTCAGAGAGATAATGAGTTTGATTGACTGACCCTCCATGTGGGCTCCAGATATCTGATTCTGCTTTTTCACCATTAGCTGAATGACACTGGGTGCATGATGAAGTTGCCTCATCAAGAATAATTTTGTCATTTGAAGAGTTACACCATGCAAAACATGAACAGCAAATGTATTTAGAAAGGGAAGGATCCAAATGCTTTGCCCAGAGTGTTGAAAGGGTATGTTTCGCCATTGCCCTCTTTTTCTTTTGTTTTTTTTTTTTCCTTTTTTCTCTCCCTAAATAACATCTTGGAAATGCCAGTGCGATTTTGCAAACCATTTTTGTTTTCATAGAACTACATCTGCTTAGGTATGACTGTCCTGTCTGAGCTTTTCCAGTTGCTTCTCTGCCCTTGCTAGAGAAGCACGCTCACAGTTAGTGTTGTTTTGATGATCAGGAGGCACGGTAAAGTCCCTGGATGCCCATAGTATGTTTAAGGGGGGGATGCTGCCTGTACCAACCACCGGTCACAGGTCCTGCACCAAGAGCTCCACAGCCCGCGCAGTCTGAGTGTGGTCTGTGGGGCGAGTGTTCCCCTGCAATAGCTGTCACCCTTTTTGCTTCTTTAGGGAGCTAGAGCTCACAGCCCGCTCCCTTAAAGGAGTGGAGGAAGAAAAGAAAGAGTTGCGAAGCCTGACACAGTCCTTACAGAAAACCCTAGAGGTGAGTGACTGGTCCTCCCATCTGAGTGACAGCATTTTGGGAATGACCCGTAAGAACTGACCAGGGCTGAAAGCAACTTGTGGGATGAACCTAACATCTGCTAGTGCTGGAGTTAAGCCCTGTGTGGATGAACAGGTTCATTTGGTAGCTGATACGAAGGCCAAAATCCCCTTCAGAAAGGGATTAGAAGTGACATGGAGCCCAGCAGAACTGAACTTTTTTCAGAAGTTCCAGGTGATATGATGTAGGATGGCAACCATAAGCTGCAGTTTGGGAAGCTCAGGTTGAACACTAGAAAGAATTTTTTTTTTTTTTTTTTTTTCACCAGACAGGTAGGGCTGACCTAGTAGGCACTAGGAGAGCCTGAGTAATCTTCATCCTGGAAGGTGGAAGGTTTTCTTGACTCAACTGTAGAAAGCCACAGCTGAGCATACCTTGCTGTGTTGACAGACCTGCTCTGAACAGGAGGTTGGACCGGAGCATACCAGAGGTCTGTTCCAGCCAATGTGGCTATAATTCTGTGGTAGCTTTCTGACCATTATTTTTTTTTTTTTTTAAACTGCAACTCCGTAAGTCTTGGTGGGAAGTGGAGCAGTAGAGAGGCATTCCTTCTTCACAGAAGAGATCGTGGTCACAGAAGAGATTAATGGTCTGAAGTTGCGGCAGGGGAAGTTTAGATTAGATATTAGGAAGAATTACTTTACTGGAAGAGTGGTCAGGCACTGGAACAGCCTGCCCAGGGAGGTGGTTGAGTCTCCATCCCTAGAGGTATTTAAGAAACGTGTAGATTTGGCACTTCAGGGCATGCTCTAGTGGCAGAGATTGTAGGTTGTTTGGTTGGACTTGATGATCTCAAACGTCCTTTCCAACCATGAAGATTCTATGGTTCCCAGGGAATCATGTACCACAGGAAAATTTAGGAAACAGAGTGTTGATATATAAAAGCCTTTCTTTACTTGGTATCACTCTGGTGGATTGGTGGAAAGTGACTTTTCTAAATGTATATGATTTGTGAAATTTCCACACAGCTGGCCTGATGAAACCTCAATGTCATCCTTAATGTTCATGCCAGATCCTGCAAGTTAGTCCAAAAATCTGTTGCTGATGTTCCTTTGAACCCTCTTCCTTGCCCACAGTTAAGGGTATGAAAAAAGAACTGGGAAGTTAGGGAAGGAGCACTCATGCTCTAGTTGCACAATGGACTGAACACCTCACAGGAAAACCACATGATGTGTCCTATTGCCCCGCAGTTAGAAGTACCATAGAGGGGATGCCTCTGGCTTTTCCCTCTTGAGGGAGGGGGTGAGGAGGAAATTGTGGAGAAACCTGAAGGGAAGAGGAGGGAAGGTGTGGAAGCCGCCTGCATTAGTGATGCACTACGGAAGCACTAGGTTTCAGTCCCTGAAACCTTGCCCTCACTAGCATGTCGTGTCATGTCAAAGAAGCCTTCAGGTTCTCATCCCCTTACATAGTGAAGGCTGTGGTGGAGCCTTGCTCCTCAAGAGGCAGATTTTGTTTCTCCTGTTTTTAACCTAAATGAGGAGTGTGGATGTAAAGATGGAGGGACTCAAGGGGCAAAAGCCAGGCAGGAACAGGAGCAGAAATATTAGACTTGGCTTATACTCACAATTTCTGCCCTTCTTCAAGGAGCTCTCCCTGGAAAAGCAGCAAATGCTGGAGATGCTGGAAGAAAATGAGGGCCAGCTCCCACCTCCAACCAGCCCCAGCAAGGAGCAAAGCCCCATCTGGGGACTGCACTGCAGCCTGCGACAGATTGAAGAGAAGATGCAGCAACTTCTGGAGGAGAAACTCCTGGCGGAGAAGAGGTGATGTGGGGGCAGGGGCTGTCCTGGTTTGATCACTGATGCCAGAGACAGGGACATGGGACTAGATGCCACCCAGTGTGAAAAGGGTGGTGGGAAAAGAGGTAGTTTTTCCCCTTGCAGGTGAGAGGCAATCCAAAAGGGTATGGCTAAATATTTCCAGGCTTAAAATTAGGATAACTTCAAAACTGTTCCCTTGTTTATCTTGAGACCTGCAGAGAGGCAAGATCCTTTATAATTTCCATTCTTGGGTGCGGTGAAGGGAAGAGGACACTTCTTCCCTGCTCGGGCTTAGTGGTGCCAAATGACGTGGCTGTCTGCTGACTTGCTTTTTGGTTGCCAACACAAGTCTGGAAGCTTGTCTGGTTCTCATGGCAGGAGTTCAGGTTATAAACACTTCAGAGAGGACGGGTAGAGTGAGGCAGGGCAGCTGAACTCCTTGCTACCACTTGGGCCTGCTCATTTCACATCAGGGCTAAGGCACGTGAATCCATTTGATGTTCATGGACTTGTGCATAAGAAGTATTTGGTGCTCCTGGACCTCTTCTGGGGGCTGAGAATGCCCCATTAAAAGAACTGTCCACCTGGCTTTCTCCAGCAATGCCTGTGTTAGTGAAGTGTGGCACAGACGGTGCTCCTGTTAGTGACTCTTTGCTCAGGGCAGCCAGGTAGTTAGGCATGTCCCACCATGATACTGAGTCCTTTCCTTTCTGTGAGTTGTTCTGGGGTGGGAATGGTTGTTTTCCTTTGCTGTGCCGTGCACCAGGATGAAGGAGAACGAGGAGCGGTCCCGCGCGCTGGAGGAGGAGAGGGAGTTTTACTCTTCCCAGTCCCAAGCGCTGCAGAACTCGCTCTCGGAGCTGACCGCGGAGAAGCAGCAGACGGAGAGAGAACTCAAGGTATCCCCTGTGTGTCGCACGTTGCTGTCCCCGGCGCCAGAGTTCTCTCACTTTCCCTTTCAGTTCATCCCCTGTCAAATGGGGAACTTGATTTTATTTTGTTTTCATTTTGTGGTTGCAAATCTTCATTTGCGGTGTTTCATGTCATGGTAACACGTGAAGTTGCCATGTTGTATCTATGTAGCACTACTATTTATTTTGTCATTTTGAGGCCTGATTAACCCATTCAGTAAAAGTCTTCACTTGCTACTATGAAAGCTTCATCTAAAGATGGAGGGAGGGGAAAAAAGAGTAAAAGAATAAAGATTGTTTCAAAGAAATGCTAATATGGACATCACGGAACTAAGAAGAAATCTTCCCTCCACACTTGTGCTCAGAGAATAAATCCTAAGATTTGTAAATCTTCAGGAACCTCTGCATGAGCTTGGGTTCAAAAGCAGACAAATGCAGGTGAGGTACCAGCCCTCCTTCATTATCCCATTAACAGAAGATACTTTAGTCTACACAAAGGCACTTGGACAAAGTATGCTATTTTATTTTAATCTAAATAATGTAAAAGTTAAGCTTATCATTAGCTGTTTGACACTCAACCTCCTTCTACAAATACTTTGTCAAAAAACACACTAATTCTTCTTTTTCCTGCACCTCCAAGACTTTCTTACCCTGTAGCCTTCCACTTGGCCAAACAAAAGCTAAGTTGACCTAAGCTGTATTAGGTATTCTCATTTGCTAAACTACTAGTGGTATTATCCTTTATTTCTAACTTATCTTGTGTTTCATTTCTGAAACTAAGTACTGTATGCCCCTCTGTGGGAACTGACTGCCTTTATCTCAAGTCCTTCTCAGCTGGAAAGACATCCTCCTTTTCCTGCTCAGCTGCAAGTACTCACATAAGCACAAATTCATGTGTTGAAATGCCGTCTCTGATTCCACATGGTTCATACAATGAGAGGGAAGCTGTGAAAATAAAAGTCAGAGTACAGGAGAATTACTAAAATAATCTGGGCTTCAGAGTCTGTCTGAAGACATGAGGAACAACTTTTGTGTTGCCTTACAATATTTCTACTGTTGTCTTTTCATTTTCATCTCCTTGATGAGTCCCTCACAGACCTTGTGAGTTAGCAGGATGGTTATTGAGACGCAAGCTCTTTTTCAACAGTGCTTATTCTCTTCCTCAGGCTGAGGTGAAAGTGCGCATGGATCTGGAGAAGAGACTGAGGGAAGCTGAGGAAGCATTGCAGAGCTTGGAGCAAGGCTTAAGTTCTCTGGATTGCAACAAGGAGAGAGAGAAGAAGATGAAAGCAGATGTCAGCCAATTGAGAAGTAAGTCAGTCATCCATCCTCTCTACTGATGAGCAAGCTCCGAGAGAGGAAATATTTCTACCTATCTTCTCAGACACAAAAAGAAGTTCCCAGATTAGCAAATCTGCACATAATGTGCTCTCCGAACTCCTTTTATCTCAATGACACCTTCCTTTTGAGGAGCTAGAACGTGCTATGCCGGCACTTGACGTTTCGCCCTCAAAGGAGGGCAAAATTATCCCAGCCTTCCCTGTAGGGTGGAAGACAAACCTAGTGGCAGAGATGAGCAAATGCTTCCCAAAATGTCAAACAGGGAAGCTGTGCCAGAGCTGTAAAGACTGACTAGTTCTGAGTTAGAGAGTCCTACAATTCCCCTAAAGATAATCTTTTCTCAGCCTTGGTTAAAAGAATGTGAACAGTTTATGGAGCATCATGGTTGCTGTAGCAACGTGCTGGTAGATGACCCAGCAGGTGAAGTTTGGATCCTTACTCAGAGCTGAATCACTGCATCAGCCCAGCGCTACTGTGCTGAGATGACTACAGTCCACAGGTCAGGTTTAAGACTCAGGTTCCTCACAGTTTATCCCTGTTTCTTTTCCCTTTTTTTTTTTTTTTTTTTTTTGAAGATGGGGCATTACCCTAGCATCTGGCTTGAGTCATGTTTGGGAACCTCCCCTTCCTTCTTCACTGACCATTGGTGTCTGCAGAGTTGTTGCTTTCTCATATTCTCACTCCCCTCTTCTGGCTGCTGCTGCGCAGTATTTTTTTCCCCTTCTTAAATATGTTCTCAACAGAGGCACTACCACCATTGCTGATGGGCTCGGCCTTGGCCAGCGGCAGGTCTGTTTGGAACCGGCTGGCATTGGCTCTGTCGCACATGGTGGAAGCTTCCAGCAGCTTCTCACAGAAACCATCCCTGTAGCTTCTCTGCTGCCAAAACCTTGCCATGCAAACCCAATACCGCTGGTTAGGCCATAAGAGGGAAAATGGGCCAGGAAAAGCAGCTTACGTGGCAGATCGGGACAGAATAACATAGAGTTTGGACATGGGGCTTTGCATGGGGCCTGTAAAGTACATACGTATGTACTGGTATTTGCTATGCGACTAAGAAATCCCTGGCCACGTATGGCCTGGGTGTGTGTGCCCATGCCAGTGTTGCCAACACCTCCTTTTCTGTGGTTAGACTTGGCTGGTTTTAGAAGTCCTTCAAAAAAAAGTGTGACAAGCAAGGCTTCAGACCCCTCCGTTGCAAGAGAGTTGAGAAGTTTTATCATAATATCAGAGGCTTTTGGCAGTTAAATCATGAGCAGTTGTGGAAACAATAGATGGGGAATGGATGGTTGCAGTTCTTTCTGTAATTGGAGTGTGCATTTGCTGGGGACCAGATGTTTTTGTCGCTTCGAACTTGTTTTTTCTTGTGTCCTGGAGCATCATGGATTGTTGTTTGTGAAGATCTAGGGAATTGTTGAACATCATTACCTGTCTCAGCCCATCAGTGAGTGCAACCCTTTGCGACTGGTTCATTGCTTGAAGTGTCTCTCCCTTTCACTGCTCACAGTGGTGTCTTCTCCTCAGAGTTCTTTGAAGAGTGCATCCGCAATGCTGAGCTGGAGGCCAAGATGCCCGTGATCATGAAGAACTCTGTGTACATCCATAAGGCTGCCACTCGTCGCATAAAGAGCTGCCGCTTCCACCGACGGAGAACCAGTGCTTCGTGGAATGACTGTAGGTATCAGGCAGCTTCTTACTTGTCCTGCAGGAATAGATATGTGCCGATGGGGCTGACAGAGCAGTAAGGTCTGCAAATGTAGTTCGTATTTCATATTCCCTAGTAGCAGAATGAAGCTACAGAAACCTGGAATTTCCTTACCCAGAGAGCAGGCACTGGGTCTGCGCACTGGTTGCCTTGTCTCTTCATGTATGTTGAAAAGTAACTGCTGTGGTGGTCCAGGGCCCCTAAAAAAACGTATGCTGAAAGCTGACTTCATCTCAGTGCTTAATTATAGACTGAGTTAGGTTGGAAGGGACACCTGGACATTGTCCAATCCAACGCACTGCGCAGAGTGGCTACCTGCAAGGTTAGATCAGGTTCTACATAGAACCCTAAATCAGAGGCAGCAGTAAAGATGAAAAGTGTGTTTCCGTGCTGTCAGCATTTTCCTCCTCTGAAAACAGTAAGGTGAAGCTGTTAGAGTTCATCCCTTGCCAGGCTCTCAGTTGTGTTGATCGCGCAGCTCGCGTGCTCTAGTGAAGCTTTGTCTTCAGTTTGTGTCCCTGATGGAGAGTGCTGACCTTCCTGTGCTGTTTCCTATTTCAGTGAAGCAGTCACAGTCCTTCATCTACTCACACGCAGAAGCTGAAAACATTGAGGAGCTGAAAGAAGCTGCGAAAAGACTGAGCCGGGACCAGCACTTCAGGGAGACTCTGTATCAAATCATGAGGTCGCAAAAGGATTCTGCTTCGGGGGACGAAAAGTGACTCTTGTTGGGAGGGGGCTTCTGATCTCAACTTGCCATTCAGCTCCACAAAAGTTACGCCATCAGGCACTAGGGTCAGAAGGGAGATTTGCCCTTTGGTGGGGAAAGT
The DNA here is from genome assembly GCF_028500815.1 of Rissa tridactyla. Lineage (NCBI taxonomy): Eukaryota > Metazoa > Chordata > Aves > Charadriiformes > Laridae > Rissa > Rissa tridactyla. Next base: position 41,307,036 of record NC_071469.1, read on the forward strand.
GGGGGGAAGTTGTGTGTGGGCAATTCCCTCAGTTAGTGGCTTTGCTTTAGTTTAAATACTCCCTGTAGCCAGGCAGACCTTCTCTGCTGATTACTCCGGATCTGTTTGCTTCAGCTGCTTATGTTAAGCCACGTTTTGCCAAGAGACCATGGTTGGTGTTAAACTGAACCACAGACCGTAGCTTAGGAAGTGCCTCTTCTTTCCTTTCCTGCCTAGTCCGTCTGCCAAACACAAGTGGTTCTGCAAAAGTCCTTTTATCAGCCTGTGCTCCAGCTGGTGTAACCTCCCCAGCCGCACACAGCTTACCCTGTTCTGCCTGATCCCCTCTAGGACAGGGCTTGCTGCACGCCCCCAGCCATCAGCACTTCGGTGGGCCACGTTTCCTGGCATATTTCCTGAAGAATGCAGCAGTCCCAGCCTCCCAAGCGCAGGCAATAATATCAAACACAGGGCGATCTCTTGATGCTACATCATTTCAAGCAAACAGTAGCAACACAAGCAACTGAGGATGCTGTGGATTTGGCTCCAAGGAGGATCAAGTGCAGAGAAGAACTTATAGGTAACTCAGTGGCATCGATGCAAGCTGGAGGGAGGGTTGCATTGTGGTGACGGTGGGCAGAACATCCTGGGGCCACCTTTGCACTTTTTTTTTTTTTTTTTTGCATTGGGACATCTGGCTGTGTCACTGCCAGAAGGAGGAGCAGAGCTATGTGCTGCAGAAGGTGTTATCTATAGACAGATTCAGTGTGGAGGAACCTTTGACTCAGCTCTGATGGCTTCCTCATCATGTCTGTAAAATAAGCTGAAGGACAGGTGAGCGTCCAGTAACAAAACCCGCTGCCACTTGGAGAATTAAACATTGCCAGCAGCAAGCTGTGAGGGCTGTGGAGGTGGGGAAAGTCATCTCTGTACCTGCTGCAGTAAATAGCCTGTGCCTGAGGCTTTGTACTGCTCTCAACCTGGATTCAATTAAGAGGACCGGTAATCTCAGTCAAATTGGGACCTCTGCCAAGTCAAGGCTGGACTGGGAGAGGCGCTGTGGGCAGCCTGCTCAGAGCTGAGCTTCTGGCTGGCCCCTGTCCCCTCCCAAGTGCTCACCATGTGGTTATTGCAGGGGAGGATTTGCCCTACACGTGGTCATCTCCTGTGTTACGGGAGAGGAATCACTTTGCTGTGGAAACCTTGTAGCCTCTCCCACCTTCTTTAAGCAAGCAGCTGGCTGGTAATTATCCATGCTATAGTAACAGCACTGCGGGGTGCTTACGGAGCACACGACAAGCACGCTCAGAGTGACGCTCTTGTCCTTGTGGGATAAATTGGGAAACAAAGGTATAAATGCTACAAAGGTGAATAAAGTTAGCACAGAGGTACAGCTAGGGCTCAGGGGCTCTTAAGTGCAGATTCACTGGGGCTTTCAGGGCTGTTCCCCTCATCATACCCCTGGGTATTATGTATGTCCAGTGGCACTGGGGTAGCTGCTTACCTGTCCCATGCAGGCTGTGATCTTGTCCAGTCCCAGGCTTTGACTTCTGGCTGCCTCAGTCTTTCCCTACCAATTCAGTGCTGTTTCCAGGGAGAAATCAGGGATGAGGCGGGGAAGGGAGCCCTGGCTTGCCAGCCAGAGGAGAGGCGTTGATGCTGGGTTGAGGAGTGTACTGGGGGGGTGTGATGCTACTGGAGGGAGTCACTCTGGTGTGACCAGGGGAAAAGCATTGAAGGCACAGCCTGTACTTTCCATTTCAGGTAGTTACTGACCAGTATCCTTCTGCCAGGCAATGGGAGGTCTAGCACTGAAGGTTGACGTTTTTGTGATGACAATTGATGTGATAGGAAAAAAGAATTTGCATTGCTCCTTAACATTACCTGATCCATCTGTGGTTTTTTTCCACTCATGCTTGTGTGCTAGAAAGCCACAAACGAATTCTTGCTCCTACGAGGCTGAAGGGCTGTGAGAAAGCAATCCAGAGCTGGTTTTCCCCTTTACACTGTCCTCACATCATCTCTGGCTATTTTCCAGTTACAAGGTCTATATTATGTGATGCTGGAAAGGACAGAAAAAAGGACAGCCAGGGAGCACATCTGTAATTCAGGCAGTTAGGAAAATCACCCCGTGGCTTGTGAATGCAGCACCTTTGATCTATTACATCAAAAGCCACAATATCAGACTTCACAGAAGTATCGTACTCAGGAGGTAGCCACATCGGGTCTTCCTTTACTGTGCATATTGACAGCAATAAATAAATAAAAGTTTGCTGACACTACAGTGAATTCATCTGTGTTCTTGATACACTGCCACTGAAATGATGTTAAATTGCCTCTGCAGGAGTTGAGACAAATTGTTGTGACATGCTCGTTTACTGCCAGTGTACATCCTCTGCTTCACTGAGTTGTTGTATTACGTGCTGAACATCACCTCTCCAAAGGACTGGCTGTACGTAAAATGCTTTCACCCTCGCTACCCACTTCCACTTTTAAAAATGTGTATAAAGTTAAAGCCAGGATGTATCAAATCTAAAGAAGAACTCTCCCATTTGCTTACCTGAATCCAGGTAACCACCAAGATGCCCTAAGCCACCTGCGGTGATGTGCTTGCCATCAGTCGTTCCTTGCTGCAGATATTAGTCCTGCAGAGGAATCTATTGGCCCTGACCCTGTAAGCTCCCTGGCAGAGTCAGCACAGAGCTGGATCTATGCACTGTAGCATCTTAATTAAGTGACTGTCTCCTTATTCTGTTTGAAAGGACTCAAAATTGCTGATTTCAATATTATCTGTGTATTTTTAATGCAATGCAGTAACAGGAAGATGGCTTAGGGACACCCCTGTTCAAATAACCTCCAGTAGAAATCCTGGGTCAGATTGCTTTCTCCTACTGGGAAAACTGGGAATGAGATAAGAACTCCCTCCACTGAGGAGACTTCCCTAAAGGGTTTCCTTATGTCTGAGTATGAAGATGATACAGGATGTTTTGTACCTCTAAGATTTCTCTTCATAAGTTGCAGAACAGCTAGACTGGCTCTGGAAAGCTTGTGGCCGTTCTTCTACCACTTGTACCTTGTGGCTATCATCTGGGAACTTCTCCTCCCTCCGAAGGCTTTCCCTGTTGTCCCCTTCAGACACACTTTAAAATATGGTTTCATTTGCAGACACTGCCAGACATGATGTCTGCTGATTCCCCTCTGTGTTGTCTTTTCACAGTGTGAAAGGTGGCTCTGGCTAAGGTCAATTTAAGGGTTAATTATGTCCTCTTCGTAAGATGCATGAAGCCTCCAGGCTCAGTCCCTGGTGTAGGAGAGTGGCTCCTGCTGAAGGACAGGGCTTTGGCAGCCCCAAGGCTTTGCTCTTGCACAGACGTAAATGGCAGAGAGAAGGCGGCAGCGCCAGCCCCGCTGCCTCCAATATCTGCTGCTTCTAAAGCAGAGAAAGTGGACAAGAAATGGAAACTGCCCTCGGGGTCAGAAGTCACTAATAAAAGATAAACGGTTGCTGGTGCGTGATATGCCTTGCTGTGCATGGCACTCAAGGGACGCCAGCTGGTAGCAATTTTCAGCTATGGAGTATATGGTGCTTTTTTTTTTTTTTTTTTTTTTTTTTTAGCCCAAGATGGTAGGCAGGGTTTCCACTTCGGGCATTAGTGCATTCCTTTGGAGATAAGATGGTAGTTTTTCACAGAAATAGTCTGTTTTGAATGTTTTTCAATGCAGTCCCTTTTTGTGGTTACTGGAGAGACAGAAGGTGGCTCATGTTTTGTCTACTTGAAGTTTTACTACTAGAAGCTTGCTCTCAAGAAGGTGGCTATGCTCTGAAAGATTTGTCCAAGGCTTAGCTTCAGGTAGGTCCTGGGGCTTGCCTGGAAACCCAGTGCTTCACTGCACTGGTGTGACTGCAAAGGATGCCACGATTTTTAGTATCTTCTAAATAATAATTCTGCAGTTTTTCACCTAGTCCTTGTACAGTTTGTTATCCACCTAGTCTGAGTGTGGCCATGAATGTGAGAAAGGATTGAGCCAGAGAAATTGGCTGTAGTCAGTCACCTGAGAGCTGGGTCTGAGGTGGCCTGTCGTGGTGACAGCCACCATGAGTGGGGCCGGGTGGGACCATGAACTCGGCAACCACATGTGGTTTGTCAAACAACCTGCGGTGCTTTTCTGCCCACTGAGATAACATCTCTTCTATATTAAGTAACTCATTTACTTCTTACTGCAGGCTTAACTCTAAAGCTGAAATGGAGAAAGATCCGACTGAGTACTCGGTCAGGTCTGTGAGTCCTTTCTGCTCCTTTTTGCCACCAGTACTACGTGCTGGATGTGCTATAGCGCTGGAACCAAAATCTCTTTTTTTCAATGTTGGCAGATCTGGCACTTCAGAGGAAGAAAAATTATAAAGACCATTTTGTGGGGGTAGCAAAGGCACCTTTTGCTAATTCAGAGGTGTTGCAATAAATAACTTAGTAGGGTCATGAGTTCTTTAGAGTATTATGAAAACTGCAAACTTTGCATTGCTTAAAATAAGTAGTGAACTCTGCTTATCCTTGAGTTCTTCTTGACTGCACCCCTGCCTTAAACCTCTCTGTGGAAACCACCCAAAAGCAGAGGAACAGGTCCTCTCCTAGAGCTGCTGCACCCATCGGTTTATTCATTGTTAATTCTGAGGGCAGGAGAGAGCTCCCATTTTTCTTTGTACCCCAGTGGATCCCTGCAGGAGATGCCAGTCCCTGTTCCTCTGGCATCAGGAAAACAGGTTCTGGGTTTTGTTGTTTGTTTTCTTGGTTTTGTTTGGTTGCTTTTTGTTTTGTTTTGTTTTTTTTTCCTAAGCTCTGCAAAATAGGAGTAAGTATTTTTAGCACCTCCATTTTAATAAGGGACCTTGAAAACAAGCTGTTTATGGTGGGTGTGAGAAAACTGACTTGCTGCAGTGGGATTAAGTCCTGTTCAAAAAAGGCGCTGGCGCTCTCAGCCCTGATGGAAGTATGGCTGGAGGCTTGTGTTAGTCACTGCTGAAGGCACAGCTGCAAACAGGGCAATAGCACGTACGGCAGAGCTCTCTCTTTGGGAGGGCTCACAAGCACTCAAGGACCCTGGGTGACAGAGGCAGTCTGCGCTCTTAGGTACGCTCATCTCAGTGGCGTGCAAGGCAGTGAGAAGAATTAAAACTGCATGGCAAGAAGGTGGGAACGCTGTGACTCTTGTAGTGAGACAGAGCAGTGGACTTACTGTGAAGATTGTCAGAGAGAATGGACTGTAACTCACTTGGGAATAGCCATTGCTTTCATTTCTTCTTTCATTTCCTGATTCTGCCGGAGGCACAACATTCGTATTTGCTGTAGGCGAGAAGAAGGTGAGGAGGCTTCATTAGGAACTAGATTGAAAGGTAGGAGTGTAGCAGATGTGACTAAAAAGTAGACCACTGTTGATAGTGGGGTGGCGTGTTTAAAAAAGCAAACAAAAGTGTTTGCTATGGCAAGCGCATCTCAACAAGCAAAAGAAGCTGTCCTATTTCTCAGTGGGCAAAAACCACCTCGAGTCCCAACTGGAGCCCAGTCCCAGGTGAAAAAGAAAAGGGGTCTGTAGTCAAAGCCATGTTTTTCTCTCCCCAGATTACTGCTGCTGAGCGAGATGCAGTGAGAAAACACAGCTGAACTTGCACTGGCATGGCCCAGCTGAATTACGGGGATGTGGCTTATGGTTGTTCTCCTTTGTGGATAGCTGTGTGTATGTAGCAGCTGCTCAGGGGGGCAGAAGTCAGTCTTTTGGTGCTGGAAAGGTTTTGGATATCAAAACATTGACTGGAAGGGGCTGGAAATCCTTGCAACTCTCAATGGACTTGGATGTTCAGAAACTCCTCTAGCCTGGAGCAGCAGCCCTCTAGATGCCTCTGTGATCGAGTGCATGGTACTTCAGACAGATGCTATGACCCATGAGAAGATGCGGGAAACAGCAGTGAAGCCAGTGATTCTCTCTTTCTGCTTCTGATCCTGCTCCTAAATTTCTTGTGTTGTAGTTTCTCTCTGAACACGAATGCAGAGCAGGTGTCGTGTAGTGTGGAGCTTATTTTAGATTAAGAGAAGCAATGTAGGCTTCCTGTGCAGGCAGAGCTGACTTTCTTCCCTATGTAGGGGGAATATGGGATCCAAAAACGAGGACAGAAAACTCCCAGCCATTAGAAGCTACCTTGGATGGGTAAAATAAACACACTTAATCACATGTGCCAAGCTTGGATGAATAGGAGTAGCAGGACACACTGTACTCAGAGTTTGAAGCCAGCCTGCAGTAAGGGAAGAATGAGTTTGTTTGGAGAGGGAGATGTTTTAGCCCCTTGCTCTGGCTGATGCTGAAGGAGCTAGAAGAGAACATGTCCACTAAGCCCGTGTTCTCCTTTTAGCTTGTGGCCAGCTTTTGGTGCTGGCAAGGGGTTAGGTTTGGTGACTGCTCACTACAGAGAATATCCTTATCACTGTGACCACTGCTTGAGCTGCTCCTGCATCCCAGCCTCCCCCCAGGCCTCATGGATTCCAGCATGCCAGGGCAGACCTCTGCCACCGAGCCTTCATCCAGCAGCGGCAGCAGGGAAGGAAGGGATTTAATGACCCAGCCTTAGGAAAGGCCATTGGAAGCAGGCCTGGGAGCCACCCCGTTCCCTTCCTGAAGGGAGAAGAGCATCTCCCTGTCCCTGCCCCAACAACGCTCTGCTGGAAGCACCCTGTTCGGCTCCAAAGTGCAGGGAGGACCCTCAGCCTGGCTGTCAGAGGAGCCACGTGTGGGCTCTGCTTCATTCCCAGAGCAGGATGGGGAAGGGGAGAACTGTTGCTTTCCAGGTGAATTGGAAGGAAAGAGATGACCTAGTAGGGAAGCAAGGAACAGCTGTTTTAGACAATACTCTGCAAAGGAATAAAATGTCCTAATAATCTTTTCGTTGTTCAGGCAGGAGGAAGGAGGTTTGAAAGATTTTTCTTGGGCCTTGGTTCTGAGGCATTCCCTGCACCAGGAGTTTTTGTCCTGTCTGTACTTGAAGAGGGTCACAAAGTTAGCAAAAAAATTGCTTTACGTGAGGAACATCCTCTCCCTCTCTCTTCCCACTCCCCCAGCTCCGAAAGCGAAGGGCAAGCCGTCTTCTTCCCGCCTTCCCCCTCCAGCCCTCTCCCTCAGCTTTCCGTTTCCTCCTCTTTGGCGAATTGTGGCTGTCTCCCTGAAGTGGAAACTGGCATCACCCTGGCATGCTCGGCAGGAGCTGTAGGAGGATGGTGCTGCCCCAGGCGGGGGGAAGCTCACCCCACCACGGTGGAGCTGGGGAGCTGCTCCCCTTGGAGAGTGCAAAGGAGGTGAGATGTGGCCTGCAGACGATCGTAGCTGCTCATGCCTTTTTCATAACGCTGGCTTTCTGTCTAGAAAATATTATTCATCCTACTTGCAAAGTCTTTCAGACTTGAGCGTTTCATGCAGAAAATGCGTAGAGATGGGCAACGAACACCCCGGGCTGTTAACCAGGCACCTTCCTTCCCTTCACAGCCCATATCATATGTGACTTTGAGCCACGTCCTGTGGGTGCAAAGGTGGGCAGGGGGCTGCCTGGTCCCCCCTCGCCTTGCACCCTGCAGCAGGAACCCTCAGGTCCCATCCCAGTGGGTTTCCCAGGGGTGAGGGGCGGGCTGAGGAACCAGTGCCTCTGCCAAACCAGTCCGAGCCCTCGCTGGGAGGCCGAGGGGGCCTGTGCTTTAGCGAGTTGGCCAGCGCTGCGTGTCCCTTGCAAGCCACTAACAAGCACTGAATCCAGCTCACATTCACACCCACCACGTATTCACACACACGTATATATACACACACATACATGTGTGCACATGTATATATACACACGGATACTCATATATAGAAGGATGATGTGTTTTAAATGTATATCTCAAATATATGTTAACTATCAAAAGAAACACTTCATAACAAGTTTTTTTTCAAATATTTTTTGTTTTGCCTGAAAGGAATTGGCCGGAAAATAATTTTGATTTTTCCTCTGATTTTCTTTCCCCGTGGGCAGAGAACAGACTGGAAACTTTTACCTTCAGGTGAAGTATGGTGTGCTTTATAACTGAAGGTCACCCTGGAGGCTGTGTCTGGACCGTAGCTGCCACTGCCAGACCCATGGAGAAAACAGCATGTGGACAAACAGCCCTGGCAAGGGCAACAGCCGGTTAATCGTGTAGGGACATTTCTGCTTCTCCACCCCGCAGCAGCCAGGTCAACAGTGGTCTTGATTTTGCCAAGTTTTCCAGTGGCCCGCTCAAGACATGAAGCCGAGCATCTTTCCAGCTCCCCTGGATGGGGGTCGGTGGCGGCAGCTCCCCAACCCCGTGAAGGGGTAAGAAGTCTTCTGTCCCAGGGCAGGGGTTGGGGCAAGAGGCTTGGGGCTAAGGCAGGTTTTGAGGTTAGTGTGTGGGGGAGTCTGATGTGTCCTTTTCTCTGGATAAATAGTCTCAAATCACGAGGGTTATAAAACTGGTACATTTCCTAGTGCTAGCATCATGTAAATAAGTCAGGTCAGACAGCTGGCATGCCAGAAATTTCCTCAACACTTTCCTACCCGCATGATTTAACCAAATGCCACTACATCCTAAGAGCCCTGGAAATGCATCCCTCTTACATGCATTTGGGATGTTTTAAGTATCTCTCAATGTCATGGAAAAGAAAACAAGTAACCGTTTCCCCTTGGAGAAGGTGGTGTGTGTCCCCCAGACAGGGGGCTTGAGGGAGGGAGCCACTGAGTGCCTGTAGCTGCAGTGCAGCAAGGAAGGGGTGGTGTTAGAAAGAAAGATTTCCTGACTTAAGATGCTGTGAACACATTTGGAGTGTTTTGCAGAATATCTGGCTTGCACTTACTATTGCTGTAACAGGATAGCCAAAGAAGTAGAAGCTGTGGCTGCTTCTGCAGCAGGAGACATAAATTATGGAGGAAGGAGGACGTGCTGTGTAAGGTCAGGAGACAGTAGGACAGACAGGACTATATTCTGCTTTTTCTCTGCCTGTCCAGGTGATGTTTCCCATGGTAGGGTGTGAGTTCCCAAGGTAACATGAAATGAACCCTGCCTCCTTTCTAAGAAGAAATGGGGTCAGTATTTGCCATCCCTACAGCCCTGATACCACAGCCTGCCACACTATGGATGCTAATTACAGTAGCAAGGCCATGACTTCAGCTCACTTTCCGGAGCCTGTGTGCAGAGAAATGTGAATTATACAGAAGCGGGATGTGGGTACTCATCTTTGGATGGACAGCTGCACTAAAGGCAATCAGATTTTATTTTATGGAATCTCCTCTCTCCTTAATCTTCAGAGATTTATTGAAAAGCTTAAGGTTAGGAAAGACCACTCCGGCCTCTAATCTCTTCTCCAGCAGTCTGCCACAGACAAGTACACTTCACCTACTTATCACTGGGTGAATTTTAGTGTTATTCTAACCTATGACGAGAAAATCTTGGGAAGGGGATCTGCATCACGTTGTCTCTGGCACTTACTGGGGATTTCCTCACCTGCATTAACTCTGCCTGGACCGACACACACCTAAACATGCCCCAGCATGGACTCTTCAGGAGGTGTTTGGGAGCAGCAACTGGCTGGGGAGCGTGTGGGCTGGCAGGGCTCCATGGCTTGGCTGTGCACAGAGGGCTGGAAGGCAGAGGGGTCCCCAAGGGAAACCTGGCAAACCCAGCTGGCAGCACCAGAGCAAGGGGAAGGAGAGGAACGGAGGTGCTTGGTGAGGGAGACCGTCTCACACAGCAGGAAGGATCTTGAGGCCACACCGTTTTTCATGGAGCTGGCACCACTGCTTTCCTTCTTTTCCCTACTAGTGACTGGCCCAGGCTACTTACACTCACTGCTGGAAGGATAGTATTTAATTACATACATTTGCCAGGGGCTGTCTGTATCTAAACGTATATGGACCATTTTTTCCAGGCAGGTGTATTGTTAGCCAGGCTAGTTCCTGTAGCCTTTGGAGGCCGGGGGCCAGTGAATCCGCTGGAAGAGGTGATCCTGTTCTTGATGCTGTCAGCCATCAATCCAGCATGGTGGAGGTGTAGTGAAGTCATGAGTAAAGTCTACTTGTAGGGAAGAGGTGAAGCTCAAAGAAATGAGAAAACTAGTCCAAGCAGAGGTGCCAGGCTGGAGCTTTGTGGGAGGAGAAGGCAACTTACACCATCCCCCAGCTGCCCTGGTGAACTTGCATAACCATTGCCCTTCCTCTGGAGCAGCTTGTAACTTGGCCAGAACAAGTTCTGGGGTTTGTACCCAGCTGCAGCCTGCAGCAGCACCCCTGTGGAGAGAAGCACATGAAGGACAGGTAGAGCAGTGTTTGATTTCTATGTGATTAAGAGGGTCCCTTGCACATCTGTGCTCTGGAGTTGAGCTGTGGTTTTGTGAAGGGGTTGTTCAGCTTTCTGCTATGGCCAAAGTGACTTTGAGGCTTGGGTTGAGGTGGCTGCAGATCCTGGGGACTACAGGGACAGTGGCTGTGGGAGGGATGCGGAGGTGACAGGGCCCCTGGCAGGCTGCAAGGCAGACAGCTGTCAAATGCAAGTTCCCCTCTCTCTGCTCTTGAGAGTCACTTAGTGCAGAGAGGGTTCTCTTGTCCTAATTAAAGACAATATAGAAATATACATAATGTCAGATTTCCCCAAAGCTGTAGAGAAATGCAGGTGGGAAAGGGAGGGGAGCCGAGGAGCAGCAGCGGAGTGGAAAATCCGAAGGTTTATTAGCACTCCATTTTCCACATGGAGCACCATGGTGTTTTGTCATCATCTTCTGTGACAAGAGATGGGAAAAATGACCTTTATTTGCAGCCAGCTCATCCAGGCCCCTTGTAGGGCAGGCAAGTTACCTATTCGGCCTGCCAGTCCTGCCTGTAGTTTGTTTGAAAATCTGTGTCTCTGCTGTGCGGTTGGAGGTGGGTGTGTGGAGAGGGCACCGACGTCTGTGCCCTGCCCCAGGAGGATGTACAGCATGCACGTAATCTCAGTGAGCACCTCTGTGGGGGACACGCTCTCTTTGGATGCAACACATTCAGCTCAAAAAGGTTCAGCTTACCAGCCTGCCCATCTAGCTTGCTTTCCTAAGAAAACGAAGTGTCAGCAGTTGCTCTGCCTTTCTGCAGTTGTCACCTCTGTCCACCAAGCTTAATAGAGACATAGAGATCTCAAAGATGATCTGACCCTTCATGTTTCAGAGCTGAAAGTAATAAAAACATTTTTATTTTGATTTATAGCTGAACAAGAGTGGAATTTGCCAAGCAGGCTCTGGGCTAAGCTTGTACCTTGAGGTGGGAGCTGCTTCTCTGGCGTCCCACGCCAGCGCTGCGGGAAGCACCTCTTGGTGGGAAGACGGAGGAGAGCAGTGCCCCTGGCCGCAGCGTAGCCCTTGCTGTTCACAGGTGAGGCACACGGACTTGGCAGGGTGTGGGTATTTCACAAATTATAATAACCATGGTCTTTAGGGAGCAGCTGGACTGCAAACGGTGAGACGTACTGAGTGAGGTGGGAAAATGCCCTTTGATTGCTTAGCTGCATTTGAAAGGTGCAACAAGGAAGATCTAGCAAATGTGTGATTTCAACCAAGAGCCTTAGGGGCCTGGCTCATCTGAAGCGGAGAGACAGGGGTTCCTCCTCTGCAGTTACTGTCATACACATGACCTCGAAGGAGTCACCTGGGGAGCTGGAAGCTATCTCTATCACCCAGCTTTGGGTAGAGAGCCTCATCTTCTCTGAGTTTTTCTGTAATCTAAGTTTATGCCTTCCCCACCTATGAAATGGGGCTGATCTCGGGCAGCCACCAGGCAGAGGAGACCATGGGTCATCCTGCCTGGATGTGCACAGAAGGTCCTGAGGTGCTCACAGCAAAGATGCGGGGGCTGATGCCCTGTGTTAGTCCCTAGTAAGAACCTGGTTTCGTAGCTTTCTGTGTCAGGAGTTCTTCTCTTTCTCTTCTGGTGGCAGGAGATCTGGATTCTTTATATTTAGATCTTAGATGAAGAGTTTTCTTCACTAACGCCTTCCGTTGCCCTCTCACAGCCCAATGGGGCTGCCCCTGTGCGAGCAGAGCTGTGGGGCTGGCAGGCTGCCCCGACGGGCTCGCTTACATGGGAACAGCATTTCCCACCTTCCGCTGAAACTAATGTATAGGACCTATGCCTTCTGAAACTGTATTTCTAGATATATGTGTTTCCCTTGAGGTCACTTCTTTTCTGGCCCAGTCGTAGCGCTCGCTTAGTCTTCACAGTCTATTAAAAGCTCTTCCTGCGTAATGTTCTCTCTTTAGTAGACAGTGCCAAATATATCCAACCATCAAAACCTTTTGCTCTCAGAGGGACAGGTTTGGCATCGGGGGTGTTTATGGCAGGGGGACATGTGTGCATAAAGCTGAATACCATTTTTCCTGTGTTTGTCTTCCCCTGCCACCAAGAGGCATCTCAGGGCAGGTGGGAAAAGTCACTCTGCCCTTTCATAGCACTTTAGTGGTATTAATCTGCCAGAAACAGCAATAAAGCCGTGGCCTGCGGGCTTGCAATGACAGTCCAGCCCCTCATTTCATTCCAAGCCCTGGCTGTGCTATCTGTCAGGAAGATAATTCCTTGACCTTGTGGTCAGGGGATGAGCGCTTTGCTTAGTGATTAAGCTACTGCAGTAGATAACACGCCATGTTTAATCCCTTTGGTAGCTGGTCCCGGGGCTGGGGGGGGGAACACACACAGGATGGGCCGCAAAAATACAGCAGCTTGCGATAGGTCTGGAGACCTCAGAAACGGTGGCAACAGCGCAGAAACTGTGGCTGTATATGCCCATCCTCTTAAGTTAATTTGGTGGCAGACTGGAAAACAACCAGCGTATCTAGGGCACTGTTTTATCAAGTGATAGAGCCATATGGTGCAAAAACCCACAGTCGTCTGAGGGCTTAGGCATGTCAGAAATCAGGGAGTCCCTTGGCGTATGCATCCTGTCTGCTAACTGGCATGTATAAAAAGAAGGTTTACAACTATTTTTCCTCCACTCTGTCAATGGGGGAAGGGACTCCCGAATAACCAATTAATCCTGCTGACTCGAGCTGGGGACGAATAGCCATTTCTGCTGCTTCAAAGTTGTGGCTGGGATATGGCTGTGAAGCATCTGGCTGGCATGCTGGAAAGCCCCACAAGCCCACCTTAACATCCCAGCAAGTGCAACAAATGCGTCAGAGTGTGGATGCATGGCCAGGCCTCAGGGCTGTACAAGTCATTGAGGCTTGAAGCCCCTGGTGATACTTTGGGTCCTGCCTGCAAGTGAAACCAGTGTAGGAGCTTTGACTGACAAGCTCTGACCTGGGAGGCTTCATCCTCCCAGCCAGCTGTCTGTCCCCCCTTTCTGCTTCTTGCCCCTGCCAGAGAAGGAGATGGGGACACGAGCCCACATCCAGCCTGACAGTGATAAGACACTATCTTTCTTGAGGGAGGACCTATTTTTTGAGCAATCCTCTCTTCCCATGTTGTCACTGCATAGGTGAGGATTATGATTCCCTTAAATCTGGCTTTTCCCTTTCTGAAGGTCCCTGCCCTCCTTGGAAACAACCCCAGCCCCAGGTTGTTTCCATTGCCTGTGGTGTCACCTCTGTTAGGACACAGGAATGTGCTAGTTGTCATCATGTGCTTGCCTTTGGGCAATTGACCTTACCAGGCATGAACCCAGCCCTGCCGCCTGGTGACCGAATTGAAATGGTTGCTTATAAATAAAGCCGCACATGGCTCTGGCCTTTGTACAAAACTGCCAGCCACCTCTCCGCTTCCCTAACAAGAATTGGGATATGGGCAGGTCATGGGTCTCTACCAGCCTCTGGCAGTTTGACATTTAATTTGGTCTTTAAGGGCGGGGGGGGGAGAAGAGAGAGAGAGAAAGAAATGTCTCCGTCTCTGGAGACATTCAAAACCTGCCTGGACGTGTCCCTGTGCAACCTGCTCTAGGTGACCCTGTTCTGGCAGGGGGGTTGGACTAGATGATCTCCAGAGGTCCCTTCCAACCCTGACCATTCTGTGATACTGTGGAAAAGCAGAATTTAAAACAAGCTTCAGCAGAAATGTGCTTCCTCATCCTGTGCTCTTGAGCTGGATACCTCTCCTGCGGCTCATCCTCCTGATCCCAGCACTGACACACAGTAAAACCCTTTTAGTGCCCGCTACATTCAAACACTAATAGAAATGGTCTGTATCACCCTCTGCTTCACAGGGGCACCCTTGGCTGATCCCCAGAGCCCAGAAGGCGGTGGGATAGCTCGGGATCCCTCCTGCTCTAATGTCGGGGTAGAGAAATCCACCGGGCTGGGGTGCTCCAGAAGACACTTCTCTGCTACTGTAATGGAGGAGCCTTCAACAGGAAGGAGACCTTAAAAAATGTAAAATTCATCATGACTCTCATGTAGGGTCCCAGTCCTTTTTTTATTATATTGTCCACTCATTTATGCGCCTATCCCAGGCAGCTCTGTGGAGCATGTTTCCCTTTTCCCTTCTTACTTCCACCACGCATTCAGGACACGTTTCTTTGCTGCAGTGCTGTGAAAGCCATCATCATTGAGGATGTCTAGAACAGCTTTTCTGTGTTTCTTCACTCACCCAGCTTTCCAGCCACCCCCACCTCGCCTTTCTTACCTGTGGTCCTAAGTACCTTCCACCATTCTTCATTCCCTGAGGGCATCCAAAATGCTGTGTGAAAGAAGCTGTTTGGCCACGCACATTTCTCTTGCATGAGACCTATACGCTGCATCTCCTATGATTTGAAGGTTATTTAAAGCTCCCACTTTGCCATTTCTTTCTTCTCTGTCACGTTCAGCAATTCTTTCCTTTCCTCTGGGGAGACATTTTGTCCCTTTGCCTTTGTACCTCCACCTTCCCCATAGAAAAGACTTATGCTAACATTATACTCTATACATCTGATATATTGACTCCCTGGCCAGCCTTGCCTGCTTGCAGGATGCCTCCCTGTACCTGAGGACATTGCAGTGTGTTGTCATGGAGAGGATTCAGACAGTATTGCTAGGTCAGCGCATCCCATAGTGCATGTGAGTTTAAACGGTGCTGGCATCAGGATGGACGGAAAGAGCCCCGGTAGATTTCAGGAGACTGCAGAAATCCCCCCGGTAGCTGCATTACAGTAAATTTTCTGTGCATTTGGGGACTCGCAGGCTGTGACTGAATCACATGGCATCTGTGGCACCTGCATTATAGTACAGTGCCTTTGCAGGGAGGGATGTGCAGGATCCCAGAGACCGCAGGAGTCACAAGATATCTGTAGAGCAGCACGGCATAGTCTGATCCCAGACACTTAGAGAGAACAGTAGTTCTGGGTGTGAACATCACTGCCTTCAGGAATCTCTACTGCCACAATTTTTTTGACGGAACCATAAATAAAATGCATTGAAATACCTGACTGTGCAAAGAGGTAGGTGCAGGTTCTTTGAAATATTGTAGGAATCACAGAAAACTTCTGTTACAAGACACAACACCTTCTGCCTGGAAAGTATTAGGGCTCGCAGAACCTGAGAGATGCGAGTTGGGGTGACAGCTACCGTGCGAAGTGATATGGAGTGTATCCACAGCAAACCTGAGATGTCAGGTGCTTAACTAGTGTTGCATAAAGCCCTGAAGGATCCCTCAGCCTGCCCACCTGCATTTTCTGAGAGCAGGCAGGTCAGCTCTGGTTTTCTGAAACAACCCTCCCTGGCTTTATTTCCTCCTGCGCAGCAGTAGGTGAAACTACCAGCAGAAAAAGCAATGTCATGACTCAGAACTGCTAAGATACCTCTAAAATTCCTGTCACGACATGTCATGCAGGCCTATATAAGCTAACTATGAATTTACTGGTAGGGCTCAGAATAGGCTGAAAAGCCCATCAGGAGAATACTGGACCAGTTAGCCCAGCCTGGGCTCTGCACCGCTGCAGTTAAACTCCTAGCGGTGACCAAGCTCGTCTGTTTAACACTGGCTTGGTTCTACCCACACCTCACCGGCAGTCATGGCAGTGGTAATAGGGTGGACATATCTTAGACAGGGTGCCAGAAAGGGAAGCTTCCCTCTCACACGAGAAGGGGCACCACTGCCCATGCCAAGGACTGGTCTAAGCAGGAGGGCAAACACCTAATCGCTTCTTCTGGGCTGCTAGTGCTCGCCCCATTCGTGTTACGCTGTCTGGGAAAGCAATGCAAGGGAAGCAAGTCCGCAGTGGTGCTGCTATTTACAAATCAAACAGTAGCATCCCTTTGCTCCACAACAACATCCTAATTCCTCTGTAGGTTTTTCAATCTACACCACCCAAAGGCCCAAAGCTCGGACTCAGACAGTTCCTGTTGTTGCTCGTGCGCAGGCATGCCTCAGTTTAAGGAATAGCAGGGTGAATTAGTCGGCTTGAAGCCTCTACAGGCTTCCACAGCCAAGTGGAGACTTGGCTGCACCCTGTGGCCGGCTCCCCAGGTACCAAACTGTGGGTGTAGGCAGTGGGAGTAGGAGCCTCGGCCCTAAACTGGCTAGGAAATAAGGACAACTTGAGTCTGGTGGGGGCAGAAAATGGTGCAGATGCTCTTAGTCAGTGTCTGGGTGAGGGCTACAGAAGTCCTCCAACAAGAGCAAAGTGTCACTCCTCCGTGGGGCTTCATGTCAGACATAGGCTGAGTCCACCCAGCGTGGCTGGGTAGTGGTCCCTCTATGGTGAAATACTGCCTTGCTGTTCGTGGATCTCACCTTGTGTTTCTTTGATCTCAATTTTCCCGTCAAGTCTGAGGAAATAGCTGTTACTGGTAGATAACATGAAGCCTGTCTCGTTCAGTGTGGACTGGAGACGGGTGCACAGGTAGCAAAGCTTGTGAACAGAGTGGGCCCCCTCCTAGGGTCTAACAAAATGCATGCCACTTGGCACTTGACAAAACTCTCGACTTCTAGTATAATGCCCAGGGGTTTTTTCAGGCGGGAAAGGAAAATGTCTTTCTGCTTTACCTACACATCTGTGTTTTGAGCTCCCTTCCTCATTTATTTTCCCATCTTTTATAAATCATTAAATAATTGTCAAAGATAGCACAGCTTACTTTGGAGGTGATTAAAAATGAGAAGAAATTATCCCCTCACCCTCTTACAAACCAAAACATTGCCAATAGCATCCGACAGACACGGAGCCGAATCTCTTACTCCCCACTGTTTAGCTTGCTGTCTGACAAGGTGCCTCTGTGCCAGCTGCTCTTCCCTTTGGCTGTGCTGTGCTCTTTAAGCAGACATTGCTTTACAAACACCCAGGAACACGGCGTGCAGCACAGGGTATTGACAAACTCATCGCTATGCCTAAAAATACCAACTGATATGTGACCCTCCCATCCCATTGCCCAGGTGCAGCGCAGGCAGGGGGAAATTTCCACCAGGCTCTTGGAAGCATAACCTATCCCAAGGCATTGTGATTTACATAAGTAATAAAAAGGTTAATATATCTAGGCTGTATTCATTCCTGAAGTAACTCTGCTGGCTCTAGGGAGGTAACTAATGGGATGAACCGGGCCCTGTAACTTTAATGTGCTGAAAGAAAGTGTTATTGTATTCTGTCATACATACACATATAAGTGATTCTAGACAGCCAGGATGGTATAAGGGTCCTCAGTTCCTGCCTGCTCTTTCATCTAACCTTTACAATGTTTAACCTGTAGCTCCTGCCCATTTCTGCTAATGCACCTTCCTCCTGCCTTGCTTTTGTCTGGAGCTCCCAGCCCAGCCTTATCCGTGCCATTCACCTTTAGGTCCCCCGTCTGAAAGCCTAAAGAGAAATTTTACAGGCCTTTCAAGTGCTGCAAGGTTTGGGGGCGATGGCCAGAAGTGGAGGCTAGCACCTTAAAACCTTCATCCTCCATGAAGCACCAGCTGGAGAGCAGGAACCAGAGGAGCTGCCACAGCAGGGGGACACAGGGACATCCTTCCCTTGCATCCAGGAGCAGTTAGAGGGTTGCTTGGGGAACGGAGAGGATGTGAGTGAGCATGAGCACTCCAGCTAGAGCACGGAGTGCCAGCATGGCCTGGGGCATGTCACATCAGTTCTTTCTGCTTCAGTTTTCCTGTACTTAGGCTGGGGGCGATTAGTTTACCTCACAGCCGGGTCCTGAGATTGGATGTGGGGAGATGTGTAAAGCATGTAAGAACAAAATAGCACCGGCAGTTTGGTTTTGTAATACAGGGTATTTCTTACTGCCAGAGTGATTTTATAATGCGGGGGATTTCTTGCTAAATGGCTGGGATGTAGGAGATGAGCACAAACTTGCCAGAGAATTATTTGGGTCCTTTTAGACTAGAATCTTACGATAACAAGCTTGTGTTTCACAGTGAGGAGCCATGCTCAAAGAATAGGCTAAGGACAACGAAGTCAGACCTAGAACTGAACTTTATATGCCCTAGCATTAAGAGGCATGTGGGATGTGAGGCATAAGAGGCATTATGAAGACTCTGAACGCTGGCCTCCCCCAGAACGCTGGCTGCTCTACATAAACGGAGAATGTGTTTCCAGGTACCTTGTACAGAAGAGTGTTGCATTTTTTTCCTCTTCCCAGTGTTATCCCTTCAAAACACCATCAAGTGACATCTTACCAAAAAGAAGGGCAGAGCTGCCTCCTAACTAGCAGACGCATTATGATTTTCTTACCGTGTCTCAGTACTGCCTCTTTACAGTGGGTGCTACTTGCTTGCCGAGGGCTTGTGGGGCTGCACTCCCACAAGGAGTTGTATTGGGGCTCCACCAGCTCACGTTAGAACATGCCTGTACTGTGCTGCAAAGTCAATGTCATGGGGCTCATTTCCAGAGAGACTGGGCTAAGCCAGTGTTTTCCTTTCCTTTGTCTATGGCAGCCTTCTTTTACAACTATGACAGCTAAGTCCAATTCCAACAAACTTAATTCCCTAGGACCTCGACTCAGCAAAGCATTGAACGAGCTTAAACTTGCATGCTTTGAAGGGAGCCTGTGTGATCCGAGCTCAGGCAGATCCCTCCCAGAGCAGCTCCGCTCTCCTGGACGTGGTGGTTGTTCTACTGGGCAGGAGCACAGTCTCAGGTCTGCAAAGCAGGACTGTGTGCGAAGAGAGCCACGGTCATCACCCATAGTGTGTTGCATCTAACTAGTTTTGTGTTTTGTCCTTATACCTCCCTGCATCTGCTTTAAGAAGAAAAACAAACTAAAAAAAAATTAAAAAAAAAAAAAAAGACTTGTAAACTGGCATTCTAACTATTACGTTTTTGTCTTCACCACCAGAGGAAGAACACCTACAGCTGAAAGCAAATCTCTTGTTTTGACGTAGCAACTGGTGGTGATGAGAAGCCATCCGCAGGTACGATGCGATCAGCCTGGCTCTCTCTGAGGTCAGTAAGAGAGCAGAAAATGTCATTTTCCTGAAGCAATCAATTCCCTGATGACAGCTATCAGAGGTGGCTCTGGGGCTGTTCTTAGCAGAACTTTTGGAAGACTACTAGTTGATGGACTTTGTATTGCAAATTCTGTGTTTCCCACATCTCCTTGTCCAGGTTTGGCTTAAAGACACGCACACCAAAATAAGTCCCCTCTCAAACCTGTGTGCACTGCACATTCAGCATTGGTTTGGTGAACAGAATTCCCCTGGCATCAGGAGAAATTTTAGCACAGAATGAACTAGAACACCATAAGCATCGTAAGAGAAACACAGTAGGTAACCAAGGCGAGAAATCTGATCCTCACATCTCTTATCTATGCAGCAAAAGGATTTATGATAAGCTGGGTTAAAAAATACCTTGTAAAATATTAACTAGTGGTGGTGCAGCTGCTCCTCCTAATAGCTTTTGAACGTATCTGCCAAATTCAACCTTGACAGAGAGATCGTGTTTTAATGATGAATTGTGTGTGAGGAGGCAGCATGCAGAAGAGGCTGTTGGCGCTCTCGCTGGCACTGAAGGGCTCCAGCTTTAGCCCAGATGCTGTAAAAAACTAGGCAATCCACATAAACAACATAGACTGTGAACTCTCAAAATGGGTGAAAGATTCATCCAGAGCTCAGGCAAAAGAAACTGCTCTTTACTCAATGCTCCTCCCCCATGTGTGAGTTCTCTGATGTCTAATACCAGATGAACTCTTCCTTAGCATTGGTTTCACTGAAGTGAGAATCATGGGGCACCCGTCCAAGGAAACCGGGGTGCAGAGTTCTGGGGCCTCTGAAATTACTTGTCTTATTCTGCCATAACCAACAGTGCGACAGACTCTTCTTTTCGTATGCTGTGTGCTTCATCATGTTGTCTCACTATGCAAAACGTGAGTATATGATGATGGGAGTTTTGCCTGAAAATGAATCCCAGGACTTGGTCTTGTAATTCTCTTTAGTACATTTGAATTATATTGGAGTCTTCCTCCCTAATGTTTCAATATCTCAACTTCAGAAACCCTGTAAATACTCAGTCTTGTTCCTAGCAGGTCAATTTCTAGCAGTAGTCCTAGTCAATGGGCAGCAGTAAGCACTGCAGTGGTTTTCAGTGGGGTTAGAGGTGTGTCCACATGTCAGTGCTCGGCTTTAGATTTGAATGCTTAGTGGCACTGGATCCAGATTTTGGGTTGCCCTTTAAGAGCTATGGGATACAACGTGGAACCCGGAGCTAGACTCCCAAGTGTTTAGGAATTGAAACCTGGGAATTTGATGTTAGCTGCATCTAAGATGCGTTATCGCTCAAAGCAGCTTTCTGGTAATTGTCCTTTTGTTGCTGTTGCTTTTAAAGTGCAGGTATTTCAAGGTCTAGTGGTCATTCTGCGCCATGCATGCAAATGGCCTAGAAGCAAAGTCTTTATTATATAACCTTGTGATTATAATACAGCAATAGCCTAAAACGTGTTTTCTAATCCCAGGAGAGGACCAATCTAAGTTATCTTTCTGCAGGCTTTAACCAAATGTCATCAGCTGCTCCTCTGCTCTAAATAAGCCTTGTTCTACTTCCGAGCTGTGAGGTAACATGTTGCTTGCTTTGATTTTTAGTACTCCCTGGCCCGCAACTCAATATCAAAAATACCAAATAAGCCTCATCTAAAAGGCCCATACTTTTTACTTGTGTCCCAGGGTTTAATTTCTATTCCCATGGAAATCCAGCAGTAAAACTCTTTCTCAAATAAACAGAAGCATAAACAGACCCAAGAAATACCTCTCATGCCTCCACCCAACTTGCTGACTTAACTTTCCACGCTGCAATTTTAAACAACTTATAAACTCCATTGACTTTCACAGACTTTGGACTGGAACCACCATAGAAATAAAAAATATACATCCACAGATTCATGTCTTTTGAAAAAAAAAATATTTTTTTTTCTTAGGTTGCACATTCAAAACTTGAGCTGCACACCGCGCAGTACAGGAACAGTAGTTTGCCAATCCAATTACCACCATTTAGGTGTGTTTTGATTAGTTCAGCAGTAGCCCCAAGGTGTCAAACACAGTCAGCAGCACAAGATGGACCCTGGGTGTAATTATAGTCGGTCGCCAAGACATGTCTTCTGGCCTGTAAAACGTTCTCAGTCTACGTTGGAAATGCCCCATCAGAGGGAGGTTTGGACAAAGCCTTCAGGTAGATTGCGGTAGACTTTAGGGAAAAACTACTGTTCCAGTTAGAGATTGCATCTGCTCATTCACCCACCGCATTTTGCCTTCTGTCCACTGTTTCCCAGCTCTACCCATTCACCCTCTCCTAAATGGATCAAGCAGTCAACTTCAACCACAGCGCGATGACGTAGGGAGCAACAGCCCTCACATCCATGCTGGCAGGCTTTCTCTGCAGCCCTGAAGGCTACGAAAAGGATGAAATGTTGGCTATGCTGGAGTCACCGCAGGTTTTATCCCAACTCTAGTGCTGCCAGGGAGCATGGGAGGTTTTGTACAGGCTGGATTTGAGCCACCAAGCATCTCTTTTCTAGGTTTTTGCAGCTACAAGGGCACACATGGACCACTGCTGTACAAACGACACATGAAGAAGACTGTTTTTTATCAAGGACCTTGTCCGGTGTTACAGCAGGATTGGTCTCACTGTTCAAAACCATTGCTGTTTTGAGGACGACGGTGAGGGGGACAGAGAGACTCCTAGCTGGAAACAGTAACGCAGCTATCTTTCCCGCAGCTACTGGTATTTTTAGATTTTGGTCTTAATTAGTGCTTTTCACCAATGGATATGTTTTACTTTAATAACCACTCAAATAAATAAATAAATAATAAAATAGTACTTTGTGCTTTGTTAGCATCACTTGTCCAAAGTCTCTGAAGCATTCTGCCAAGCCCAGTGTCGCTATTTCCTGCGAGTGCCAGCAATCCCAAGAGCCCGACTCTGCTTCCGTTTATATCAATAGGAGCAAGCCCAGCCCCTGAGGACTTGCCTGGCGTTACACAGCCAGCCAGTGACTGACAGAGCAAACATAGCTCAGGTGCCCTAATTCCGACTTCCACGCTGCCTGCCCTCAACAGCACCAATTGTACCGTGATTCAAAGAGGAGCAAGTTCCATCAAAATCAAAGAAAATCCCTACTTGCTTCGTTTTCAACATTGTTTGTATAAGGTCTCCAGCCTTGCAGGGCATCAGGGTGCACTTGGTCTACTGTTGTTGTTGCTGTTCATTTAACACCTTTCTTAAAGCCTTCTAAGAGGTTTTTGACCTGCTGTCACCTCCTGGGAAATTCTGTTAAGCAATCTATGCATGCAGGACTGCATGTCTGTGCCACACGTCAGCCATCTTCTGGTTTTCTCTTCTACTGTATTGTTTGCCAGAGACATCCACACGGAAACAAGATCCTGGCTGTTCTTGCTGCTTCTCCCACATGTTCCAGGTCTGATACCATCACCACAGCAACCCAGCATGGCGTCATGGGCGGTGGAACAGAGAGCTGGCGCTGCCCAGAGCCAGAAAAAAACAGCAGAAAGTGCCTGGTTTGCACGTGTGCTTGTATCTGCAACCCAGTGGAGAGCAAACATGGAAACCTGGAGCAGAACACTGCCTTACTTGAATGCTGTGCACAGGGCATAGGTAGGCTTTTCACATTTCCAGTGCAGTAATGGCAGAAGGACTCAGTTACCTCTAAATGGTATTGAGTTAGAGTTATAAAAAAGCCGTGATCCTCATCTAAGAGGATCTGTAATGTACCTTATTTTGTGCATCTACTCTTTCTTGTGCCCTATGTAAGAATACAACTGTTAGCACCAGTGGACAGATAAACGCTGCCCTACCCAGTAGACGATGATAAGAGCTGGGTGAACATCTCATCGTATGCAGCTCATAGAACCGTTAGGTCGGAAGGGATCTCTGGAGGACACCTGGTCCAACTTCCTGCTCAAGGCAGGCCAAGTTGGACAAGGTTGCTGAGGGTCTCCTTGAGTTTTGACACTTCCCAAAGGTGGCAATTTCTCTATGCAATCTGTTTGCAGATTTCCATTTACAAATGATCCACGTGTTTGCCATAAAGGCCAGATTCCGCAGGTTCATTCCATTCATTTTTACATTTTAACAAACAAGTGGGTTGTATGGGTGCCCATCAGTTTGTGGACTGCCCACAAACTCCTCTCCTCCTCCAAAAGAAAAGAAGAAATTGTACAGATGTTTGTAAGAGAAACTTTGAAAGGAGAAGGAGAGGTGAGGATACCCGGAAGGGGCAACAGTTGCAAACAGCAAATGTGAAATTGTGTTTGTGAGCACTTCTAACAGCTCCTGCCCAGCTCTGATCATAATGTCTACTTACATGATGTTACAAAGCCTTGATCTGTGCTGTCTCTTGCTCAGTACCAGCAGCAGGCGAGGAGCACCCAGGGCGTACGGCATTCTGTAACTCCAGCCCTCCTCACCTTTGGTATGGAAGTGCAGCGGCTTTGAAAATGCAGTCCCATAACTTAAACCAAGCTGCCTGTCACTCAAGCCAGACTCAGCCGGGGTGGTTTTGGTTCTTAGTCAGTAGGCTCTAGTAGTCATTAGTCTCTGTTGTCCGCATTTCCAACTGAAAAGAGAGCAGCTGTAGTCAGCTCCGGTTGTGGACAATCAATAGGTACCTCACAGGCCCCAAGCAGACTTCTTCTGCAGCCCTATTTGAGAAAATGTGTGTGCTTGTGGGGTGGAGGACACAAAAGCTCGCTTCCCCTCTGAAAAGATGGCTGAAGTCAGTCCTTAAAACACAACCAGAACAAAAACGTATTTTAAAAAGTATGTGAAATAGCTGCCACGTTTTTGTGCGGTACCCTGTTCCCCCAAAATAAGAAATTAGGGTGGTTGTTGGTTGTTGCTGTTGTTTTTGAAATGTTAAATGTTAATGCGGAGGAGCTTTCTGATGCATTATGATGGACAACCGGTGATGTATCCTCACTCATTCATGACAAGATCTTTCATTTCTTATTCAGGTGGGCATGCAGTTCTGCTTCCAAGGCCATCTTGTCAAAGGTGCGCATGTTCGTCTCCTCCCGTACCTTTTCCCGGACGTGGAAGGACGCCCGGGCAACAGACCTGGCATTTTCTAAGACAGTCTTCTTCTCCTTGAAGATCTGCTCACTCCTCTCCAGCTTCCTCTCTATAGAGAGAAGGATCTCTCTGCGTCGTAAGTCCTCGTACTGTTCTACCTTTTGCTTGTTCATCTTCTGCACTTTCTCCTTCTCCAGACGGCTCAAGACCACCTTGCGGGCCTTTTCTTGGACGACCTCTTCGGCCACCTGAGCAGCATGCTGGAGCTTTCTCTCTGTCTCTCTAGCCAGGGCCTCCAAGTGCTCCTTCTGCTCTCTTTCCTTCTTCTCTGCTGCTAGTTTGGCTCTCTGGATCTGCATGTCCTCCCGCCTGGCCTTCTCCCTCAGCTCCTGGTTCCTCTTCTCCACTAGCTGCTCATAGTTCTCCTGAGCCTTGGTCAAACTCATCTCCAGGGAGGCCTTCAGCATTTCCTTCTCTTCTGCCTCTTGCTTGGCCAGTTCCTTGAGCAAGGCCTCGTGCTTCAGCTTCTCTGCTTGGTTGAGCAGTTTCTTCTCCTTCTGCAGCTGCACCTCCTTCTTCATCCTCTTCTGCGCGGCTGTGGACAGCTTCTCTTGCAGGAGCTGCTCCTCTCGCTCCCGGTGCTCCTTCTTGCCCTCCTCCCTCGCCTTCAGGTTGTGCTCTTGATGGAGCTTCTTCTGCTTGTCCTCCTGGACTGCCCTCTCCAGCTTTTCCCTCCGCAGCCGCTCCTGCTTCTCTGCTTGCTCCCGCCACCTCTCCTCGCACACCAGGCGCTGCCTCTGCTTCAGCAGGGTGGCCTCCTCCTGCTCCTGGCTCAGCCTCCCCCGTCGCTTCTCCACCTGGCTCTCCCACATCCGCTGGCCCTGCAGGAGCTGCCTCTGCTTCTCCTTCTCCTCCTGCTCCTTCCGCTGCTCTGCCAGCCGCCGCTGGCTATCCCACTGCAGGTGGGCTGCCTGCCGCTGCTCCCGCAGGAGGTTGGCCTCCTGGTGCTTGGCAATCATCAGTGCCGCAATCTTCTTGTCCCTCTCGGGCACCTCCGAGAGACCCTTCTTCCTCTTCACCTCCCTGACGATCCTCTCCACCCTCTGGGCAGTCTGCGGCGAGTGGCTGAGGTCGCCCAGGCTGAAGCTGCGCCCCAAAAGGGAGCTGGCAGTGGCAGCTCCCCCCCGGCCCCGGCCGCCCCCTTTGCCACCGCGCTCCCGTAGGCTCTCCCCGCTGTAGGAGGATGAGGCCCCCGACTCCGAGGAGGTCTTGCCCCAGCTGCCCTCACGGCGCTTCTGCAGCGAGTCCAGGGAGTGGCTCTTGGCCTTGGCACCCCCCGACGCCCCGGCCTTCCCCCTGCCATGGGGCCGGGACGCACCGGTGGTGGCGGCAGCAGCGGCGGCAGCCCGGGGGGCGACGCGGGCGGCGGGCGAGGGCGGCAGGCTGCCGAGGGGCGCCAGGATCCGCCTCTTCTCCTCCCGGATAATCCTCTCCCGTTCCTCCCGGCATTGCTGCAGCTTGCGGCGGCGCTCCCGCTCATAGGCCTCGTAGAGGCCGGCGGCCACCCGCATGGAGCGCCCGGGGGCCTCCCGCAGCAGCTCGCCCAGCGCCCGCGGCAGCAGCTCCACCGGCCGCACGGCGCAGCGGGCGCAGGCCTCCAGCGACCGCGGGCTGGTCAGCACGTACCGGCTGCCCTCCGCCGCCGCGCAGTCGAAGTTGTACAGGTCCAGGTGCAGCAGAGGCGACTGCTCGCCGGGACGGGCCGGCTCCCCCCCCGCCGCCCCCCCGGGTGCTGGGCAGGGCTGCGGGGGAGGCTCGGCCGGCGGCTCCACCATGGCTAGGCCTGCAAGGGAGAGAGCGGCGGCGGGTGAGCGGGGGGAGCGGACCCCTTTTGTCTACCCGGGAAGGCGCAAGGGCAGGGCGGGCGGGAGAGGGAGGTGGCAGGGTCTGCAGCGGGGGTGGGGGCGCCTGGTGTGTGTGCCCGGGCTGGGGGAGTGCAGTTTGCGGAGGGAGGGGGCAGGTGGCGGGGGGGTGTCAGTGTGTGGTGGAGGGGGGGGCCTGGGGCGAGGTGGTTTTGGGGCGGGGAGACGCGTTTGGGCGGTCAGTGAGGGGGGATGGGGGAGTCTTTAGGGTGCGTGGGTTGTGTGCCTGGGGGCGTTTGGGGTGATGGGGGTGTTTGGGGTGGCGTGGGGTGCAGCCAGAGTCCCTGCAGTACATCTGGGCTGTGGGCGCAGGCGTGTTTGGCAATGGATGGGGGTGCTGGGGGTGCACGGTGTCTGTCCGGGCCAGGGGCGGGGGAGTTGTTCGGGGTTGGGGGGGTGTTC
Organism: Rissa tridactyla; assembly: GCF_028500815.1. Taxonomy (NCBI): domain Eukaryota; kingdom Metazoa; phylum Chordata; class Aves; order Charadriiformes; family Laridae; genus Rissa; species Rissa tridactyla. Next base: position 41,333,800 of record NC_071469.1, read on the forward strand.
GGGCTATGAACGAGGATGCCTGCGGTGCACCGGGCTCGGCGGAGCGGCGCACCGGGGTGTCCGGGCTGTGAATGAGGATGGGGGCGTCAGGCAGGGCTGGGTGCGGGAGCGGGACCACCCCCCACCCCGGGCCGGCACCCACAGCGCAGGACGGAGCCCCCCCCTCCCCTCCCCGCAGCACTCACCGGGCGGGCGCGGTGGGCAGCCCCGCGCTTTGTCTCGGTGTCGGCAGCCGCGGGGATCAGGCGGGCGGCGGCGGCGGCTCCTCCATGGCACCCCGGACCCCTCGCGGCGCCCCCACCTCCGGGGCGGCGGCGGTGGGCACGGCGGCCGCCCGCAGGCTGCGGCGCCCCGCGCTGCCCGCTGCGGGCCCCGCGCGGGGGGCGGGCGGAGGCGGGAGCGGGGGGAACCCGCCCCGCAGCCCCACGGCGGGGCCGGGCCGGGCGGGGGGCAGCGTTGCTGCCGGGCGGGGGGAGGTGTGGGGGGGTGTCCCGCCCCCTGCCCACCCCACACCGCTGCGGCGGGAGCGGCGCCGGGGGTGGGTCGGGAGGTGGGCGGACGCCCGGCCCGCCAGGCGTGTGTCCTTCCCTGCAGGAATCCTCCATCCCCGAGTGCGCATCCCTCCATCCCGGCGTCCCTCCGTGCACCTGGTCCTCCGTACACGCATCCTTCCCTTTAGACCTTCCCCATACGAGCGGCACTTCCACCGTCGTGCCCCCCCCCCCATTTTGCACTGCGCCCGCACACAAACAAGCCCATCCGTATTTGCAATTAGTATAAGAGAGGATAAAGGGGCATAAGAAGGAAGAGGGGGTGCTAACCCAGTTTTACAGATGGCAAACTGAGCCACAGGGAGATGAAGGTGCCTGCCTTGGGCCACCTAGGAAATTGGTGCCAGAGATGGAAAGGAAAGCCACAGCTCTCAAATTTCAGTGCAAAGCAGTTTCCAGCCATGAAACTCTATTCCCTTTAGTGCTAAAGTAAGCTACTGCTTGCTGCAGGGATGTGTCAGGACTAAGAAGGAGGGAACTAGAGTGATGTTGTGGGCAATACAGTATGCCTTTGCAGGTACCCACTTTGAATGGGCTGGTTGCAGTTACTTTGATGGATTCACCGGTTTCTACAGGGATCCTGGGCTCAACAGCCACAGTGGGGTTGAGGAATACCCTGCTCTAGAAATACTGTTCAGCAAAAAGGGGATTGTTGCTGGTTGTGGAGCTGCAGAGCATCTGTGCCACACAGTGGAGCAACTCTGATTTTGTCAGGCAGAGGACAGTAGTAGCAAATGGACCACTAGCCACTGTGTTACAACTTCAGTGCTTTTCAGCAATTTCTTGTTTAACCTCTACAGGCTCAGCTTAATCTGCTTTGCTTTAATAAGGAAGGAAACGGCACTCACCAAAGGACTTCCAGAATGGCCCAGGACAAGGATACAGAGCAACAGAAGGACCCAAGAAAGGTCTAGGGAGCCCTTGGGAGAAAGCTGAAGAGCTGCAGGTTGGTTGTGGTTTCCTATTGCACAGGCAGAGACTTTGAATCGTGCTCATCCCCATGCTGATGAATGCACAGAGTGATGATGCATCCACAATGAGTGGGCAAACTCCACCAATAAACCATATTGACTAATCTGATCTCATTCATTCATCATCATTTTAGTCTGCAGGGGACAGTTATAAAGCTTGGTAATTAGTTATGGGAAAAATCCTCAGGGCAAGGAACAGCTCTCTGCTGTCTGAAGAGCCCAGCTCACTGGCTGGTGGGGCTAACCATTAATACTATCTGCAGCACCATAGCTGTCAAGCCATGGCTGTGTTCCCTCCTTGTGGAAAACATTAAGCTGGTAAGTGTATATGCCAGGTAAGGTGTGGGCTTCTCGGGGCTTTTGGCAGGTGTTATGGTTTGAGAAAACCCATAACAATTTATTGTCATTTAGACAATTATTCTATCACCCAATGGATCTTCCCCACCTGGGAAGGGGAATTGGGGAAAACAAGGAAACACGAGGGTTGAAATATAAATAGATTTAATAGGACAAGACTAAATAATTAATAATAATACTAAAGAACCAGTATTGATGCTGATACCAATATAAGATGTACAAGAGTTAGACAATTCCATCATTAGGAAGCTGCACACTCCCAGCAGGGGACAGTAAATGTCGGACACCGTGAGCGCAATGGCTTCGGGAGGAAGGGAAGGGCTCAGGGATCCGGCATCGGGGCAAGTTCTCTGGACCGCCACCATCAAGGGAGAGAGAGAACTGCACAGCAAACTTTCTAATTTATAATGAATGTGATGTTCATGGTATGAAATAATCCTGTTGGCCAGTCTGGGTCAAGTGTCCAGGTCTTGCTCCTCCTCATCCCTGCACCTGGCAAGGCTTGAAAACACTGAGACCTTGAATTCCACATAGCCTAGCTGGCTGTAAAGTAAACATTTTCATGAATTCAGACATGAGAGTCTTCTGAAAGTGCACTTTTCCCGAGCATTAGAAGAGAAATTAGTCCTGTGTTGCTCAAACCAGGACAGCAGGTTGCAGTTTCAGCTCCAGTGGGGCTGCATTTTGGCCTGGATCTTTCAGGTTTCCCTGTGGATCTTTAGGAGTCCCATAAGTGTTCTCCCAAATGCAATGGGAAGGAGATTTATTGGGAGATTTTAGAAGGAGCTGGATATGGCTTTAGGAGATATTAACACACACTGTCCACACATGGAGTCATATCCCTACCCCATCAAGACTAAAAGAGATTTTGGATGGTGCAGGAGGACATCTCTGGAGGAGTTCAAAAGGATCACTGCTAGTGAGCCATTTTCCCACACACAATTATAAAATCTAATTCTCGGTTGGCTAGAAATGTCTAGAAATCTATGCACTCCGGTGGAACAGTACTGTCAGGTTACACTCCTGCTTTAATAAACATTTTCCTTCTTTGCATTACTGTTAATGATAGCAAGAGATGTAGGGCAGTGGAAAATTGGGACTGCAGGTTGTGGGGGTGGAAATACTTGTATCACTTCAACAAATTCTTCTGTATGCTCTTCATTGCGCATGTATTAATTACTTTCTTCCCATACAACTTTAAAACTGCCTGTACCTGGGTTTTTTCCTGCTCTCCTCGTGAGAGCTATTTCACAACCTACTAGAGCTTATTGCTAAAATGTTATCAGTTACTTTCAACTTCAGTTTTTCCTCTCTTTGTTTTATCTTCTCTAGTAAGTAATTTGCCCTCCCTCCTGCTTGGGTTTATGCCTTACAAATGTTTGTAAACTGTTTCCATAAGCCCTCAGAGCCAAGGAAAACATACTGTCACTGCAAATCAATCCCCTGTAGTTGCACAACGAGAGCTATCACCTTTCTTCTGACCTCTTCCCAGTGCCTCAGGCTCTCCCAGTAGCTGCTGCCCTGAACTGAGCAGTGGGCTCCTGCCCAGCGCTTACCCCCGTGCTGCCCGGCACAGGGTAGCTGTGTGCGCAGGCCTGGTCCCGCTGTGTTGCCTTCCCTCTCTCTTGCATCTCCTCGTGTCCCTTTCTCTAATATGCTAGCTCTCCTAAGGTTTATTCAACACAGTTGGACTTTCCAGAAATGTTCCCCCCTCTGCTGTGGGGATTGTTAGTTGGTGACTTATTTCCTCCTTGCTAAATAGCTTTTGTTTTCCAGGTTGAATCCCGTCTCCAGCTAGTTTGCAATTTCTACTCTCTGAGGTAAACGATGTGTTTACACCGTTGTTGGGAGGACCCTGACCTAGCTATTGTGTAGCTCCTCCAGCTCTCAGCCTACTCACTCCTGTTTAGACTCTTCCTGGTTTTGCAGCAGAATATTCCTGCTCCTTTCTGAGCCCTGGGGGATAAGGGGAAGGTGACAGCCTTGGGGAGAGGAGAGTAAGGAGCCCTCTGACACAGGTTTTAGGCTACAGGCTGCTGGTGTCTCCCAGGCACTGGGTCCTTCTCTCTCTAGCTGCCGACGGGGCACAAGCACGCAGCGCCTTCCCGAGCGTGTTCCTTCTCTGCCGAGGCAGCTCCTGCACCCCTCCCAGGCACACCAGAGCCTCTATAGCACAGCCTTCCTCTGTCAGCTGGGTGGTTTAAGAAATAATTTAAAACTTTAATGAGGCACTGAGTCTAAGGTCTTACTGATCCCTGTCCCCGTGATACCCTTGGTCCCTCAGCTGTAAACAGCCCCTTGCCACATGCCATAATGCACTTTACGGTCCTGCAGCCCCTCCACCTGAGGGATTTTGCAGCCAGCTCTGAGCTAATGCTGAACATTAAGTCCTGTGAGACTTTACATGCTGAGCTTGCCTGGTAGCCAAGGTCTGAAACCCAGCACGCCACAATGTCAGTGTAGCAACCTAAAAAAAGCAAAAGTCCTCTGGGAGATCTTGATGTTGGCTCCTTCCATCCATTCCCATGCTTTGACTTTAGCTTTTGTCACTCCCTGCTTCTGCTCTGTTCGCAGCCCTGGCACGGCCCGCCTTTCCCTTCCTCCGTGGGCAGCAGGATGGGCGTTTGCTTTCCTCCTCCTGCCACCACAAACTGCCCCCCCCAGGCAAAGCCTCCCTCCTCCCCTGGGTCGTAGGCGTTGTTCTGCAGCCCCCTGCCAGGCTGTTCCAGTGCAGGGAGCGGGCTGCAGCACCCTGAGCCACTTCAAAGTAGCTGCCCGAAGCCGAGGCACCGTCCCCACCGCTCGCAGCCCGGAGGCTCTGCTTAATGTTGTCATCTGTGGCTGGGCGTCAGCCACTTCACATGAGTCTCTAGGGAAATGGAGCTTCTGGTTGGGGCAGATGCGCAGAGCAGGGAAGCAGAGAAGAGATGGGGCGTGAGGAGGTAGCCGGAGACAACGACATATGGTGACGGACAATGCAGAGGGCTACTGCCAGAAGCGAAATATTTGGCAGCCACTGGGGACAGACTTGCACTACAAATACTACATCCTTCACTCTAATTTAAAGCCAGAGTCTAAGGCCAGCATGTGAACTGTGCTGACAGGGAGTAGTTATTAGTGTTCATCTTGCTGGATGACGCTATGGTGCGTGCTGTTTGGTGTCTCGTCAAAAACGCCTGGTCCTTGGTAACAGGATCTCCAGACAGTTGGCGCTCTCTGTATTAAGGACCGGCAGCAGTGTTGCTGCATGGGTGCTTTCTTGGGGTCACGTTGAACAGCTCTCTGCTTTGTGCAAGTTTGGCACATCTGCAGTAGTCTCTGTATTTGGGTAAACTTATGCAGTTGGCTGGACTGGCAGAGAAAATTTTGAAAACAAGGGGAAAAAACCTTGTCAGTACATATTTCCATGGAAACAAGTGTAGATGTAAGAGCAGATTTTATTTGCTTTTGGGGATATTCTGTTGTCAGCGCTTATTTCTGGAGAAATTAGAAAGGAAATCTGAGATGTGGCTGCTGAACCTCATGCACTCAGTTCTCCTGGTCAGGCTTGGCTTCTTACGGAGAGAGCTCATGGGTCATGAGGGAGTTATGGAGCCCTTGCACAGGTGAATCGTGGAGGATAGATTTGGCTCCAGGGTCACAGAGCAAACTTAAGATGGGGTAAACAAATATGTGAATCACTCAGAAATTAGTACAAGGAAGTCCTTGTTATATGAGAAGTCAGAGTACACCGTTAGAGTGATCTGTGCAGGGCTACAAACTGCACCTCCATGAGCTACTATCCATATACAAATAGTGCAGTGACCCAGAATCATCTCTAATAAGCAAGTGCCATTGAGTGTAAACTCGACAGGAAGATTACATGCTAACGCTTGTTACATCTTCAAGCTGAAGCTGAAATGCAATTACGTTCCATTCATTTACTTGAAAACTGTTTGTTTTGAGCAAATGATCAGTCTTGCATGCTGTTTCAGTTTCCAAGCTGAGCTATTTATTCTGGCACAGCCTGGAAATCGCAACGTGAAGCTATTGAAGAACAGTGGGAAATATGACTTTGCTGGTGATGCTCTTCAGGGGGAGTAAAATGCAAAGTGTAATCAAATAGAAAAAACTGTTCGATTAAGACTGGACATTTTGAATTATTTTAGTTTTAAGTAATATGAGGTGTTTATTAGCTGAATAGTAACAGTTTCTTTCTCTTTCTGTATGATTTCTACCTTGACTATGGCATGGATTTTATCAGTTAGGTGTTTTTAGGACAACTGCAAAAATCTCACATCGCTCCTCCTTACTCTATCAGAAGCCATAACAAAACATAGTTTTCCAGGGCATAGTGTTCAATGTTCCGGTCTAAATATGAGCTACTTTTCCATTCCTAGATTGTACTTGGTCTTGCCTGGTGGTGCTGTGCTGAGGAGCTTGTAGACAGAAGGAAGAGATTTGCTGTTTGCTTCTGCTCTTATCTGGGAGTGAAGCGCAGCAGGGAGCACGAGAGAGGGGTCAGGAGTTGGGAGATGGACCCTTCCTCACTTTGTTAGCTGTACACCCATGCTTATGGAGCGTAAAAGAGGTATATGGGGGCTTTGTACTCGCCCTGCATTGATGTACATTACAGCTGGAGGAGAAAGGCGAAGAAGCATTAAGCCCGTGATGCCTGCCCCCCGAACTCAAGAGAACTGAAAGGCAAATATCGCACTGGCGGAGGCAGAGCGATCGCACACGGGCAGAGTCACATCATGCACCCACATGAGGCCCAACGAGGCGATGAGTTGCTCCTGCTGTTTTAACACCATTTAACAATAACCTGAGCTACTGAGTCTGCCTCGGCTACAGCCAGCCCCCTTATGAATAATTCTGCTTAATTACAGGCGAATGTCTGCAGCTGAAGCCTACTACGCATAATGATAGGATTACATTTATATTCCCCCAAATTATATCTATGTCTGCATGCTTAGACTTTGGAGGGGATAAACTCTATTATTATCTACAGCAAGAGCTGGGATCCTCTTGGTGGCCAGTCACCAGTGGTGTCCCTCAGGGCTCATTTTTGGGGCCAGTTTTGTTTAATATCTTTATCGATGATCTGGATGAGGGGATTGAGTGCACCCTCAGTAAGTTTGCAGACGACACCAAACTAGGTGGGAGTGTTGATCTGCTTGAGGGTAGAAAGGCTCTACAGAGGGACCTGGACAGGCTGGATCAATGGGCCAAGGCCAACTGTATGAGGTTTAATAAGGCCAAGTGCCAGGTCCTGCATTTCAGTCACAACAATCCCAAGCAACGCTACAGGCTTGGGGAAGAGTGGCTGGAAAGCTGCCCGGCAGAAAAGGACCTGGGGGTGCTGGTGGACGGCCAGCTTAACATGAGCCAGCAGTGTGCCCAGGTGGCCAAGAAGGCCAACAGCATTCTGGCCTGTATCAGGAGCAACGTGGCCAGCAGGAGCAGGGAAGTGATCGTGCCTCTGTACTCGGCACTGGTGAGGCCTCACCTCGAGTACTGTGTCCAGTTCTGGGCCCCTCTGTACCAGAGGGACGTTGAAGTGCTGGAGCGTGTCCAGAGGAGAGCTACCAGGCTGGTGAGGGGTCTGGAGACCAGGTCATATGAGGAGAAGCTGAGGGAGCTGGGCATGTTTAGCTTGGAGAAGAGGAGGCTGAGGGGAGACCTCATTGCCCTCTACAACTACCTGAAAGGAGGTTGTAGAGAGGTGGGTGTTGGATGTAGAGAGGTGGGTGTTGGCCTCTTCTCCCAGGTGAATAATGACAGGACCAGAGGAAATGGTCTGAAGTTGAGGCAGGGGAGGTTTAGATTAGATATTAGGAAGAATTACTTTACTGGAAGAGTGGCCAGGCACTGGAACAGCCTGCCCAGGGAGGTGGTTGAGTCTCCATCCCTAGAGGTATTTAAGAAACGTGTAGATTTGGCACTTCAGGGCATGCTCTAGTGACAGAGATTGTAGGTTGTTTGTTCGTGGGTTTGGGTTTTTTTTGTTTGTTTTTTTTGTGTGTGTGTATTGTTGGACTCAATGATCTCAAAGGTCCCTTCCAACCATGAAGATTCTGTGATTCTATGATTCTATGATTCCTAGTTGCTTAGGCAGCAGAGAGCATTCATCCCGAACCCCGGTGGCTGGACCAGTTCCAGTTTAGTTCAGATCCCATCATCTGCATGCCATGCCATCAAAACCTCCCAGAGAAGGGAAACTCTTCTACTTGAAGAGTGAGAGACTGCAACTGGAGACAGTGCCAAATAGATTTTTCTTTTCCATTGGGCTGATAACTGGGAATAAAGCCAGCTGGAAGACTGCTGGAAGGAAATCTTCCTAACTCTGATCATATTTGCAATCAGTTTTTATGCCAGATGTTGCCTCAGAAAATATGAAAGTCAGCAGACAGTAGTTTTAATATGCAGCTTTGCAACTTGAAAAGGGCTGAGTTTTTATAGAGGGGAAAGAAAATAAAGATTTACTGCTTCCCTGAGGTGCACAGAGTCACTATACGTAGCCAAACAATGCAACATCATGTGGAAAAAACAGATGGGAATCCAAGAAGTTAACAAATGTCCCATAATAAAAACCTACTGAAATAGAAAGATTTTTACAGCTACCCTTCATTTTGAAGAAGTCGTCAAGAGATGCCTGACTTTCTTAATTTAATTTTCAAAATTGATAACGAAAGGAGAAGCTGAGAGCAAATCAGGTTGCTTTTCACAGGAGAACCTGGAAAATGAAGTTCTCATTGGAAAAACCGAATGCTTGAGGACAATGGGTGTTAGGAACAGGTTCGGTTCTTTGCTTTGTCATTTTTTTACCTAAATAAATGCTATGAGTGGGGACCTTTGGGGATGTGGGCCTCCCTCTTCCATCTGTGAAAAGGAATAGTAGCACCTTCCCTAAGCGGTGCATAGCCAATGTGATAATGAAGCCGTATATTAAATATATTAGATAAATTTGGCAGCGGGAGGATTTCAAGATGGTTGGAAGGTAACTTAAATTAATCACGGGATTTTACAGTGAAGGAGATCTTGTCCTTCAGCCTCTTTGAAACAGAATCCCTCAGACAAGCAAAATGGCATCCCCTGTACCTCTTTATTGTAGCACATAGGCGATGGTACAGCTACTGTGTCATTGAACGGATACTAAATGGAGTCTGCATGAAGGTGGAGCTGAGCTGGTGAGTAGGATGGATATTTTCCTATAACAGTTTTGTAGAATTGGTGTTTTATATATGCATGTATATAGGTCAGATTCTGCAGTTTCTCTGCTTACACCAACAATTTCGCTGGACTCAGTAATTTGGGTTTTGTCATACCTTTTTTTCCCTGAGTTTTTAGCCCAGTGTAGGGATGGGATTCATGAGATGGTGCTGGACAAGCTGGTACAGGTCCATGGCACTGTAAGATACCATGGTGAGATACTGGTGCAGGATGGCTGCTGTACAGAGGTGCTGTACCCAGGCAAATCGTTGGGACAGGACACTAAAAGAGCTTTGATCTTTGAGCCTGTAAAATGAAATTTGAGGTGAGATGTGGCAGATCTTCAAAAATATGCAAGGGACCAGGCAACTTGCTCAGCCAGTGCCTTCAATGTGTCCTGCATTTTGCCGTGTTAACCCAGAGGCATGTCGCAGTCAACCTCAGAAACGCAGGCACTGAAGAAGCCACTCCTGTGAAAACCAGAGTGCTTTAGTTGTTGACTTCAACATAAGCAAGACCTACAGGAAACTCCCTTTTCCTTGCACTGAACGTTTAGTCCTTAAGTGAAGTGGAATTAATACCATTGTGCTGTGTGGCTTGAATCTAGCACAACTGGAGCAGAAGTCAATTTGCTGTATTTGAAAGAAAATTAATTAAGGCCTCGTTTGTTTCCCTCAGAGAGAAAAGCTCTGGGTAGTTTCCAGGAGATGATTTATTTTTTTTTTCTGAGCTCCTTTGGTACAGGCCTATATGTACAGAGCAAATGTTGTACAGCTTCGAGCCCCAAATCCCTGTAAGCTTGCAGGCTGCGAGTTGGGTCTTCTGGCTCCCATGACGGCGTGACAGCCCCAGCGGCTGCTCCGCAATTGTGCGCTGCATTTCAAATCACAAAAAAGGGAAATTATCTCATTGCAGTCAATATTGGCAGTACTCCGAGAAGGGAAATGTCATGGCAGAGATGATGCTTGTGGCCTGGTTTAGCCTCACCTGTCTTTTATCAGCAGGCTGTGAACTGCGCAGAGGGAGGTGTGAAGGGGTTTGGAGACGAGGGGCTCAGCATCATCCCCTCGGCTCTTGGCATGCTCCAGCGAGGTAGGAAGGTAGATGGTGCGCCAGGTTTTCTGGTTTACTGTTGTTTTGCCTGTGTTGCTTCAGGAGTCTTTTGGAGATGAGCTTTTCTATTTACATCTGCTCTGAATATTAATAAATGACTAATGCCCTACTAAACACGAAAAATGTGAGTGGGTTCCAGTTTACGGTCCTGGAAGTGCAATAGGGGGCTGGCAGAAGAGATGTGTGCAGGAAGGAATGGGAGAAAACAAAGCAAAACAGGAGAGGTAAACCATACAGGAGGCTAATGGGCTGTGGGGATTTCAGGAGCACTTAAAAACTGATTTACTGCTGCAGAAATCCCACGTCAAACGAGTTGCCAATGAATAGGTCACGTAGGTGTTATCAGCAAGAAGGCAAAGGAGCAAGAGAGTGTGTGGCTGTCATGTACACCCGAGTGGGAGATGCCGTTTGCTGGAATCATGCCTGGCATGCTGCCGGCTCCGAGGAACAAAAGGTACTTCTGGTGTGATGCCAGCTACCTGCTTTGCCACTGGAATCTGGACGTGGGGGATTCATGGAAGCAGCCAAAGGTGAGTAGCTCTCCTGCATCTTAGTCGTAAGAGTTTTGGAGCTGTCTCGCTAAGGAGAAAAGGTTTGTGAGGGAGCCCTGTGAAGCTGTATTGGGTTTGCGTGGCAATGTTTTGGTAGTGGGAGGGCTACAGGGGTGGCTCCTGTGAGAAGCTGCTAGAAGCTTCCCCTATATCCAAGAGAGCCAATGCCAGACAGCTCCAAGAAGGACTCACCATTGGCCAAGGCCGAGCCTGTCAGTGATGGTAACTGATAGTGCCTCTGTGAGATCATATTTAAGAAGGGGGGGGGGGGGGAACCAAACAAAACTGCAGAACAGCAAGAGCAGCAGGAGAAAGGAGTGAGAATATGTGAGAGGAACACTCTGCAGACACCAAGGTCAGTGAAGAAGCAGGGGGAGGAGGTGCTCCAGGCACCGGAGCAGAGATTCCCCCACAACCTGTGGTGAAGACCATGGTGAGGCAGGCTGTCCCCCTGCAGCCCATGGAGTTTTACAGTGGAGCAGATATTCACCTGCAGCCCGTGGAGGATCCAACGCTGGAGCAGGTGGATGCCCAAAGGAGGCTGTGACCCAGTGAGAAGCCCACGCTGGAGCAGGTTTGCTGGCAGGACTTATGACCCTGTGGAAGGGACCCATGCTGGAGCAGTCTGTTCCTGAAGGACTGCACCCTGTGGAAGAGACCCACGCTGGAGCAGTTCACGAAGAACTGCAGCCCATGGGAAAGACTCAGATTGGAGAAGTTCATGTCTCCCGATGGAGAGACCCCATGCTGGAGCAGGGGAAGAGTGTGAGGAGTCCTCTCCCTGAGGAAGAAGGAGCAGCGTGTGATGAACTGACCACAACCCCCATCCCCATCCCCCTGTGCCGCTCTTGTGGAGGAGGTAAAGAAAAATTGGGAGTGAAGTTGAGCCCTAGAAGAAGGGAGGGGTGGGGGGAAGGTGTTTTAAGATTTGGTTTTATTTCTCATTACCCTACTCTGATTTGATTGCTAATAAATTAAACTAATTTGCCCAAGTCAAGTCTGTCGTGCCCATGATAATAGTTGGTGAATGATCTCTCCCTGCCCCTATCTCGACTCATGAGTCTTTCATTGTTTTCTCTTCCCCGGCCAGCTGAGGAGGGGAGTGATAGAGTGGCTCTGGTGTGCAGGAGCTCATAGCGCAGGGGAGGAGGACGTTGCACAGGATGGTAACGTTACCAGGGGTCTCATGAGTAAGGATGAATTGTATCGCAGCCTGAGGTAACGTTATCTCTTAGGCTATTTTTTCTCCTCTGATAGTGCTTAGATTGTCATGTCACCTTTTCCAGCTGAGCACTACCATCAGGAACCATATTTTATCTGTGGCTTCTCTCTCAGAAGGAAAATTAACTCAAAATTGGGGTCATATTAGATACGTGGTGCCTGGACAGACATTGATAACCTGTGAAGTCCATCATGGGATGGAAGGGATGGGCAGGCATGTGCATGAGGGTGAAAGGTACCATTTGTTATCACAAGGATGCGAAGGGCTTTCAGCAGTTTGAAGGAGAGGATACAGATTTCATGGCTGGGATTAAAAAGATGTTTCTTTTATCTGAATAATCCAGTGGCAGGTCTGGATCTGGTGGGCAGCAGCCGTCCCTGTGGGAGAACTATCAAGACGTGCAGAACAGCGTGCGTTCGCTGCACTAGGAGAGATGCTTTGTATTGCTGTAAAATGGGGCTTCCCCCCAGGCCATGAGCAGCCCAGCCTCCTCCACCATCCCATTGCTGTGGCCTTGCCAAGGGAACCAGCAGGAAAAGTGGTGTGGGGTGCCCCACTGCCCCCATGTGTGGGCCACCCTCTTCCCCCAGCCCCCTGCCAGCGGGTCACAGCCTGACCAAATGCCCACCGTTGTCTCTGCCAGGAAGGAGTGTGTTGATGGGCTAGGACTCCTGTGATAGTAATATTCCTTCTGTGGAATAAAAGCAACATCCATAACCACCGGATAAGAAATTAATTGTCTAATCAGATGGGGCTGCACAAAATAAACGTGCTTGGACCTTCCAGTGAAATTTGGCAGCTTTCATGCTTTAAAATTTCTGCTATCCATAATTAATGTTTCAATAAATTATTTCTTTTCACTTCTATTCAAGCAACCTGAAAGCCTTTGAACATCAGGAAAACTGTGACAAAATATCTGGGTTGAGATTGTAAGCTTTTTGCCTGGGGCAGAGGTGCTCTGGTGGTAGCAGCTCCCCATCTTCCTTTATTGACACGTGTGTAAAAAACGGAAAATAGTTCACCTCCTGTTCAGAACCCAGAGCCTGAAAAGAATGGGACCAGTAGGTCACAGGCACTGGGCGGTGAAGAGGGAGGTACCTGTTTTGGGGGGAGTTGTTGGCATTTACCTCCTCTGAAGCATCGGCTGTTGGTTAATGCTGGAAACAGGACCCTGGATTAGACGGATCCGTGTCTAATACAGCATGGCAAATTTGATGTAAAAGGCATTAGTCTGCGATACTTTGGACATATAGGAGAGTCTGTAAATGCTGATTTCTGTGATTCCACGATCGACAAAAAACCAAGCACAGTCCCATTAGTGTATCTGAGGGCCCAAAGGAAGAGCACAGCGTTTTTTTAATTACGGTTTGATACAGTTATAAAGAGAAATGTGTAGTAATAGGAATTAAGGAAAAAAAGTATAGCATATAAATGAAAAAGTACCTCTAAATATTTTAAAACATTAACTGTTTGAGCCTGAAAATGTGAATCCGCCTCCAGCGAGAGGCCATTTTAGTGAGGATTTGCCAGGAGTTGTGCCTTTTTGGGTGCGTTAATGCTCCGAGCAGAGGGAGCAGCATGGCAGCCTCCTCACTGCTCTCCTCTTCCAGAGGTGTGTGGGTTTCCAAACTTCCCCTCCAGGTCCAGAAGAGCTGCGCCAGTGGATCAAAACTGGAGCAAAATGCAAAGGTGGAAGGGACAGAGTGGAAATCCTGGCCCACGTCCAAGATTTCACAAAAAGAGCAGCTGTGTGAATCGGCAGGTTTTGTGTGCAGCTCCAGCTTCTGCTCTCTTCCTTCCTGCCTTCAGGCATGTTTTTCCGGATGACCATGTGGTTTTTTCCTGCTTTTTTGGTTTTGAAATGCTTACGTGGGGAGTATTTATTGGGAATGTTTTGTCACGTACCGTATTCATGTCTTACATCCGATCGAGTGATGGCAAGCCATTTCTATAGCCTGTTATGGGCTTTTACTATCAACGTTCACTGTGCTATTGTGGAAAAATTGGAAAAGTAAACTTCCCTCCACATTTCCAGTAGAGCTACGTATGCTTCCCTCCTCCATATAAGAGGGAGAAAAGATAACTCTCCATAGCAAAATATGAATAATGCAGCAGATCTATAGAAGGTAAGTGTTAATTCAAGGAAGAGAAAGGAAAGCACAAAAAGAGATCCTTCTTGATTCCCTGCGGGCACTGTTGGGTACAGAAGTGGTGTCTTGGGAGAGGCTGTGAATAGCAGATGAAGGGAGAGGAGGTGGCAAGAAGGTGCAGAACTTCCCCCAAGACCTGCGGGCACCAAACCCCTGTGAGCGTGTTCTCCTCCTCCAGCCACGGCTTGGCCTTGGACTTTCTCACCAGCAACCAACAAGGACGGGGCCAGGTGTGGCTTGTCTTTCCACAGGCCGGTCACTTGCAGGGTCCGCCTGGGAGGGGAGCCGCAGGGGCTGCCAGCAGGTAAGTGGGAGAGAACAGAGCGAGGGACAGCTGGCAGATGGCCTGCTGAAATAACAGCTGCTGAAGGGGCTCAACGTGGCTTCTGTCCTGCTGTGGTATATTCACAGCGATGTATCCATGGCAGAGCCTCTCCCCTGCCCGAGCTCTGGTACGATTCAGAGCTGCAGCAAAGGCAACAGGTATCTCACTGTGAGATAAACCCCTCGCCCTGGGAACAAATGGGCTGAAAACGCACGTAAACAAGTTGGATTTGGCTAACAAGGCCAAGTGCAGGGCCCTGCACATGGGTCGGGGCAATCCCAAGCACAAATACAGGCTGGGAGGAGAATGGCTTGAGGGCAGCCCGGAGGAGAAGGGCTTGGGGGTGTTGGTGGATGAGAAGCTCAGCATGAGCCGGCAATGCGCACTCGCAGCCCAGAAAGCCAACTGTATCCTGGGCTGCATCAAAAGAAGCGTGGCCAGCAGGTGGAGGGAGGTGATTCTGCCCCTCTACTCTGCTCTGGTGAGGCCCCACCTGGAGTACTGCAGCCAGCTCTGGAGCCCTCAGCACAAGAAGGAGGTGGACATGTTGGAATGGGACTAGAGAAGGGCCACAAAGAATGATCAAAGGGCTGGAGCACCTCTGCTATGAGGACAGGCTGAGGGAGTTGGGGTTGTTCAGCCTGGAGAAGAGAAGGCTCGGGGGAGACCTTACAGTGGCCTTCCAGTACCTAAAGGGGGCCTACGGGAGAGATGGGGAGGGACTCCTTATCAGGGAATGGAGCCACAGGACGAGGGGAAACGGTTTTAAACTGGAAGAGGGGAGATTTAGGCTAGAGATGAGGAACAAATCCTTTACTGTGAGGGTGGGGAGGCACTGGCACAGGTTGCCCAGGGAGGTTGTGGATGATGCCCCATCCCTGGAAGCGTTCAAGGCCGGGCTGGATGGGGCTTTGAGGAGCCTGGACTAAGCGTGAGGTGTCCCGAACCCCCACCAAACCCCCTGCGGGCGCCCCCTCCTCCTGCCACAACGGCTCATCCCTTCCCACAGCTCCCCCTAGCGGCCGCGCCGCGTCACCGTCGGTCGGCGCGGCCCCTTTAAGGCCCGCCAGGCCCCGCCCCGCCCCGCGCGCCGCCGGCCGGCGGCGCGCGGGGCGGGGCGGGGCCTGGCGGGCGGCGGCGGCTGTGGCGGCGGCCGGGGCGTTGGGCGGGCGAGACGCCGGGGCGGCCGGGGCGTGCGGCCGCCGACCTTCACCCCCTCCGCCCCGCCACCGCTGCGGCTACCGCCGCCCCGCCGCCCCTCCGCCGGCACCGCACCGCCCGGCCAGGCGCCGGCCGCGACCCGCCCGGTGAGCCGCCGCGGGGGAGGGTTGCGCATGACCCGCTTGAGGGGGGGCTGCTCCGCTGAGGGGCCGGGGTGGGGGGGGCAGGCAGCGGCCTGGCTCCGGCGGGGCCTGCCGCCGGCGTGCGGAGGAGGGTTTCCGCCTACCTGCACGGCGGAGGGCCGGCTGAGGCGGAAGGGCTCGGCGGCGCGGAGCGGCCCCCGCGGGGAGAGAAAGGGAGAGGGGACCCGCCTGCCGGCCCCTGCGCGCCTCTCCGTGTGGCGGCGGTTGCCCTCCGTGAGGCGATGGTCGCCGTTCGTGGTGGGGCGGCGGCGGGACCCCCGTCCCCGCCCGGGGGTGGGCGACGGGCTGTCCGGCCGGTCCTGTCACATCAGATCACCTGTGGGGCTTGTGTGTCCTTCCCCCCCCCCGTCCCCGGTGTCGCCGCGGCGTGGGGGCCGGGAGCCGCGACAGGGTCGGGCCTTTCCCCGGGGTTTGCGGTCTTCACCCGTGAGCGTTCAGGCGTGCGGAGCCTGCCCGGTGTGGGATGAGCCTCTGGGATTTAAACACCCAGCCGGGGAGCGTTGCTTGCTGTCGTAGGTTTTTCCTCTCGTAGAGCTCAGGGGTGCGCAGAGGAAAAGCGGCGTCTGAGGTGAAGGCGCTGCTGCAGACGCTTTAACGCGAGAAACTTTGTGTTCGGGAGGGCTTTGCTTTCTTATTTGTGATGCCTTAACCGTGCCTAGAGGTCAGAGCTTCCCTGGCAGCTGCCTTTACACGTGTGCAGTGCTGAGGCTGAACCTCTACCCGCCTGTAACAAATCTATCCTAAATCCCCCGGAGCACCCGGGACTCAAAAATAGCCTCGCTGGGCTTTTGAGAACTGAAAAGCAATAGCTGTTTTAACTATCCCTAAAATTGAGTAAAAGGTACCATAATAAATAGTTTCTTATTTACTTAATGCAAACAGTGGCACATTTTTTAATCTCCGTAGCGTTCTTTTAAACAGACTGATGCAAATACAGTAGTTTCAAGTGGGCTTATTCTCAAGAAGGTTGCATACGTTATTGTTGGGAACGGACTTGATCTCGGTGTAGTTACACCGGTGGTTCTCGGTGTAGTTGTTGAGTGGAAGGAGGTGAGAGGAAGTAAACACGTAAATTAAAAATATCCTGAAGTCGTCTTTGGAACGGTTGAGAGCTAAACTGAGCTGATGGGCAGAGAGGATTTTGCACTTGTCTGGTTGCGCTTCCTAGTGGCTTTTTGTGCCTGTTCCCATAAATGCTATTATGTAATGGTGCTTCTCTTGGCAGGAGTCTATTGTCACCGTAATTCCTGAGGTTTCTGGAGCAATGCAGCTTGTTCAGGAGTGTCAGTGGTCAGAACAATGGGAAGAAAAGTTCTTAAGAGGAGGTTTTAACCTCTTTAATTTTTCATGCGGTAGGACTAGGCTCAAGACATCTGGATCTCTTCCAGAGTATCTTTACTGACCTTCTGTTTGTTGTTCAGCTTGTCTTTCTCTTCTCCCAGGCTGTGCTATAGGTATCAGGCACCCGCTTGCATCCTGCATCAGAGCTAGGGAGACATTGCCTCTCTGCTTTAATAAGAACAATTTTTATACTTCTCTATTTTTTGTGTTTTTTTTTTTTTCCCCTCTGAACAGAAGCAGAAGTGGTAAAGTTATTTTCAGAGCACTTAACTGTTGCTTAGAAAAAAATACTTGAGATAATGGGGAAAGGGGACTCTCCCAGTCTGCATCTCCAGTTAGAACTTGTCTGTATACATCAAAGGGAGGCACAATGCCTAAGCAGAGAGAGAATTTGCATACTAAATGCCAGTGCTCTAAGGATCAGTGCTTTTGTGTCTGCAGTTTATCGTTGATTTCATCCACAGCCTCCTCTTCAGGTGTCTGTCATAAATCTCTTTGCAAGTCTGCCTCCTTTTCTTTTTCTTGTGCCACACTATTTTTCAGGCGTATATTTCAATGCAGAGAGAATAATTCCAGTATTGTAATGTGGTGGCCAGTTGTGGCACTGTCAGTTTTACGGGTCACACTGCTGTCTTTTTATATGTTGCATGTTGTTTCTGGTAGTGATTCCGTAAGCAAAACCTTGAGAAGTAAAACAACTTCTTCCCCCCCCCTTGTTCGGAGTTTCATCTGCCCTCTTAAATTGTCTTGTCCTGTTATGTAAATGAGTGTTTTATGGACCACTAAAGAGGAGAGTACCACCTGAAAGCAGGAAGGTCTGTCTCTTTAAGGGGCCACTGGGATGAAGGAAATGTGCCTGAAAGACCTGCAACCTAATCTAACTAGCTTTTAAAATCGAAGATGATTGTTATCCCTTTGTGGTGTGCAGAGTAGCACATGGCAAGGGAACTCTTAGACAAGTCGTGATCAACACCCAGGTGCCCTCACGTTCCTACTTTAAAGGGATTTCTTAGTCCGCAGATGCTTCAATGAAGTTCGGGTCTGGGAAAGTACTGATCTGGAGGCTGAAATTTCCCAACCGCACTATTACTGTAGCAGGGACTTTAGTTCTGTCACCTTCTCTCTGCTTGTCATGCAAATTGGCCACCTGTGGTCTTTGAGGAGGGCCCAGTGTCCTTGAGTTGTTCAGTCACCGTGTATCTGCTGAAACAGTTTCCAGGCAGTTATCAGCAGAGTTTATATTTAGTGCAGCATGTGAAGGTGGACTGAAATGGCTGCTTGAGCTCATGAGCTGCCTGGGGAGTCAGCGAGCAATGGTTACTGAAGTCACTAAATGTGTGTTCTGCCTGTAGTGTAGTGATTTTCATGGGATTAGTTCTGTCCTGTGATCATGGTTGTTTTCAGCTGTTTTATTCCTGTCTGGAGAATTGTTTCAGTGCTCAGGGAGAGCAGTCTGCAGTGGCCTTAACCTCAGCTGTGCAACCTTCTCGCTGCAGACTTGGGTTTCTGTGTCTGCGGCGGTTCCTGTTGCATCACTTCTGCTTTTTATCAGTGTATGTGCTCACACCACAGCTATCTACTGCTGTACCGCCCCGATACCTCTCTTGCTTGTTCTGCTTTCATGAGAAAACAGATGTAAGCTGCCGGCCTCTGTCAGTCCAGGAAGATTTGACACAGCACCCAGAGTCTGTGTCAGGCCACTGCTGTCTTTTTTTTTTTTTTTTTTTTTTATTTCCCCTTTTGAAAGTTGCATCTCTTCTTGTTAACCTGAGATCCTCCCAGAGGAGCCCATTGCCTGCCGATACGTGCGTGAAAGGTCAGTAGCTTGAAAGTCTTGCTCCAGCGTTTCCCAGTCTGCATCCTGTTGTGCACTCTGCCTGGTACCGGGACTCCCCGCAGCTCCCCTGCCCCCTGAGCCACTTGTCGGCTGCTATAAGCAGCTGATCCCAGCTGATCAGGCTTAGCAGGGAGAGAAGGGATCTTTCACTGGCAGGGCTGGGCCCACTTGCCTGAAAGATTCCCGGGGTGAGGCGGGGGGAGAGGCAGCAGGGATTGAATTCTGCTTTAGGAATATGTAAATAGAAACATGAAGGTGTTTCCTAGAACAGGAAAAACTTAACCCATACTCGCAAAGGTGCTTGTTCATAATGTGGTGTTGATTACAGTAGATTTCTCTTGCCAGAAATACAGTAGTCAGTAATTATATTTATCTAGTTGTCATGACAAGCGTCATGTCTTTAGAAATGCCATCATACATGTTTAATCTCTGTTATGAAGCTGTTCTGGGTACAAATGGAATTACTTCAGATATAACGACTTAATCCCCAGCACAGAGAGTAGTAGTTAGGGACAGGTAGATGACTTTGATGAAGCACACTCTGTCTTTGCAAGTCCTTCTGTGTAATTCACCCAGCTTTGCTGTTGTGTAGTTATGTAGACGTTTTCCTTGACTCTGCTAGCAGACTCATTTGAGCAGCTGCAAAAATTCATTTTAAGTTTAACCAGTGGAAATGCTTCTTATAAATTTCAGGAAGTGGGCTTTTGTACGTAGCAAGAAATATTTTCGCCCACCACTGGTATGCTGTTTTTTTGTTACTGAGTAGTGGCAGCTAGTGCTCTCTCACAGGAAGCTTAATGTTCTGGTGCAGCTTACTTTTTGATGCAGTCTGCAAACTGTGTATTTTCCGGCTGAAGCTAGTGATGCTAACAAGAGACCAGTAGAAGCCTGGCCTGTTGTTTGCTTGCTTATTTGTTTATTTTAAACTGATGATATTTATGTGTGATAATTGAAGACAGTTTATTGAGTAAGCCCACGCTGTCAAAGAGCTGCAGGGCCAGAAGTTAGAGGTCTAAAAGCCCCTGCCTCTTTCCCACTGCTTCAGTTGTCCCCTTCCCCCAGCTTCTGGCTTTCGCTGACCCTGTGTGGAACAGCGGGCAGGCTCCGAAAGTGAAGTGTACACTGTGGACCTTCTCCACAGCACAAAGGATCGATGTGTCTCTTATGGCTCTGGTGATTCCCCGAGGGGAACTGCTCTCCTGGCAAACAGCCCACCCAGCAGTAAATTTGCATCCTGGTATAAGTGAGTGTGAAGTGGAATGGGTTGGTCATCACCTCTGCAGCAGTAACCTTGTAGGCAAGCTAAAGTACAGCTTTTGGAGCTGGTAGAGCAGGGTAAAGGGAAACTGGCTTCTGGAAGCACTTTTATGTGGAGAATGAAACACTGCGTTGTATTTGTGCTACAGACTAGAATGGCTTTCAGTCCAGCAGTGTAAACTCCCTTGCCTTGTAGATGCTTGAACTTTGCTAGGCTGAAATGTGCACCATTTTAACCTCACGCTCAGAAGTGAACCCATTTCAATACTCTTTGTCCATAGCTTCCTTAGCTTACACTTTAAAAGCTCCAGAACCATTTTGAAAACTTTAAAGCTGTTTACGTTTCCCCTCAACTCATTTTCCTACTGATTTGTAATTAAATATTGCTGTGGTTTGCTGGTGCTCCTGTTTTTTTCCCTGCATTGGTTTAATGAGGTTTTGTAACAAAATGAGTGGGAACTGAAAGAATCTCTGATCAAAATTCCACTTGTTTGGGAATGAAGATAGGTAGGAAATTATGTTGGAGTATTGGATCTCTTTCTCTGGGACTCTTAAAGTAGCAAAAGTTTTAAGACGGAAATCCTGTTGATACATCAGTCTGGTTTAAAAAAAAAAAAAAAAACACCAAAAAAAAACCCCTGATCCCAACCCCCAAATTTCTGTAAGGGAGATTGAGAATGATGTTCTGCTGTATAAAAATATAGATCTTTCAATAGCTAAACTTGCAACTTGATTTTCAACAGTAGTTGTCAAAAGCAGCTTGCTTTGGAAGGAGCTGTAGTTTTTATGTGTAGTTTTAAATACATAGATTAGTGAAATGCTCGATTTGTCTCTGACCCATTTAAGATGTTTGGGATTTTTGTCTTCTTGGTAAATAACTTCTGGAAAGTCTGCAAGGAGTAGATACTAAAGCAGCCCACACTAATACAATTATATTGTGGGATATGCCAGGATCTCCTTTGGGTATTGGAGCCCATTTGTGCCAATCACTCTCACAAGACATTTTATTTGTTAGAGTAGTAAGGTGCTCTAATGTTAATTAAAACTCCTTTAAATGCAGGGCAGGGGGAAGCTAAAGATGCTAACAGGGTATTCATTGCTCTGTAATGAGCCAAAAAGCAAAAGAAGGCTGATATGCAGTAAAGAAGACTTAACAGTACTTTTTAATTCTCTGCAGTGTTGGGGATTCGTTATACAGAAACTCTCCCCAAAACAGCCTGTATAGGTTATCCTTCAGTGTTGGTGCACAGCCTGAGGAGAGTCCCTTCTGCACCAAAACACCAGCCTGGAATGGTGATTGACATCTCTGCTTTTCAAGAGAAGTGTCAAAATTACAGAGCATTGCTAAGAGCGTATGAAAGCTTCACTTCTCCATCTGCCGCTGTGTATGCCGCTGGTGACCCAGCAGCCATATGTGGGATCATCCTGAAAGCTTTGAACCCAGCTCCTCTCTGAGGGCCCCTCGCTCCTTTTGAAAGTGTAAAAAGGGCATGCAGCTTGTTTCAGGAGAGGGAGGCTCCTGTTTTCCCCTTAGGAAAATCTAGTAGTACATCTTTATAAAGCTAAAGCATTATTGCAAAGAGCTGTGTGATCCTGAAATGCTGCAAACTGATTCTGTCATGTGCAACAAAAATATGCTGGAGACTCATTGCAGGCTTTGCCCTGGCTTTGTGAGCAGGGGCTATAAAACCATACAAGCCTACTAATGGAGATCCATTAAAAACTGCTTCATGGGTATGGGGAGCAAGGGTGTACAATCAGCGGTTGTGTCTTTTCATAAGCGTATGATTATTTAAGTTGAATGAGAGACATGAAGTGGAGTTCGCTAGGCTTACTTTTAATTTCATTAGCTGTGAGAACCTCCATCTCAAGTCTGTTCCTGGTTTGCTGTCTTGCAGGGCTTGCACACTTCTGAGACTCAAAAAGCTGAGATTTAAGTATGACAATGAAATGTTTAACAACAAAGGAGATCTTTAAGTGTGCTAGACAAAAATTCCTTTCAGCTGCACAGCTTTTACATTCACTTTTGGATGACCAGTTTGCCCAGCTCTCTGTTGGTTGCTGTGCTTTCCTAGGTGGAGAAGGTTACCTTATTAATAGCAATCTTTTTAAGTCTTGGAATTTTTAGTATTGATGCTGAATTAAAAGGGTATGTGGGGGGATAAGAGATGATAAAACATACTGGTGGTTTTTTGGCACCATAGAAATAAATTTCCTTTCTCCTATGCTCGTTTGGGAAGTACACAGTATTTGTGATCACTAGATTTTTATTTGTAGAAGTGCATGTGTGTATCCAACAACTGGACTTGATACAGTTCTAATAGGTGTATTTCAGGTCACTTCTCAGAAGTTTCTGTCCCATTGAAAAAAAAAAAAAATTAACAAAGCTTGAGTGCTGCTGAAAAATGTTTTCAGTAACACTCTGCTATGCTTGAAACTGTGGTCCGTTCTCTTATACTTGAGATTTTTAATGGAATGTGTGAGGGTAGTTTTGAATATTCTTTGTTTTTGAGTAATTTGTGCAGTATATATCAAACCCAGATCTGGATTTTGTGGGTAATGTCTGTGCCTGAAGCATAGCTGTGTGCCTGTGTCCTAAAAACATAATAGAGCTGCTTCTGCCCCTCAGCCTTCTAGCTCTTTCATGTGACAGTGCCATTCTTATCCCCTATGTACTCACAGCTAATACTTAGTTTTTTGTGCATTCCTAGGTGTGTGAATCAACCTATCGCCACTGAATCATCACTTTAATCATACTAACTTGACAACCATTGTATGCCAGCTTGTGTCAACACCAGGTAAGATGAAAGCTAGTGCTGTTACTTTATTTTTCCTGACTCTTTGCTTTTTAAACCTGCATTTTGTCCAAATGCCATGACTCTCCTGTAGACTAAAGTCAGAATGTGCTGCCTTCCATATTCTCTTCCTGCAGCGAGACAGCTGCTTACTGTTACCATTACTTCCTGTTTTGAAAGCTAGTGTTCTAAAACGTTCTTAGGGTCTGACTCTTTTTGTAACGATAGCCTTTTTCCTGACACCTCTGTTAACCTGGGTTTACAAGCTGTTTTTTCCCTTGTATTCTTCACACCCTTATCGTTGCCTCATTTTGCTGTAGAAACTGATGAAGTCCTGAGTTAAGCATGCACGATAAGCCACCTGTACTATCTGACTTTTTCCTCTTGAACAGAAAATAGTTTTTGTATTGTTTGGATTTTTTTTTTCATACCTACTCTCAAATGTTACCTTTGAAAACCTATCACAGAAGGATCTTACTTGTGTACTTTATGTTTTAGTGGTAAGAAACTACCTGGATATGTCTTTCAGAGAAGTAAACATAAAGCTGTTTTTTGGACCTCACCCTTTTATCCCCCTTTAGAGAAGGGAAGGAGATTGGGGGGCGGGAGAGGGGTGGGAAGGAAATCCCTCTAATGCTTTCAACAAGGTTATTATCCAGTACTCCAGAGGAGTCCTAGTGCTGACAAACTAATGTGAGCCTTTGTTCTGATGCTAATCGGAATAGGGATAATTCCTCTGACTACGCCCTCTTCCCCTCAGATCCCTCTAGCAGAGATAAGGCATTAAGCTCCTTTGCTACCACTCTTCTTGCTGTGCTGGCCTGTTGTCCTTGTTTCCTGCAACTGCTACCTTGAGCGCAAAGGCTTGAGTTTTGAGGAGGTCTCATTAGGAGTGCTCATCTAAATCTTTTGAGATTTTTTAGGTGCTCCTGAGTGGTACTTGTACATTTCAGTTAAATAGTTATCTTGGTGAATATGTGTGTGTTGATTTTTTTTTTTTTGTATTATTAAATAAGAAAGTAACTTTTTGTTGATTCAAAACACATTGAACTTTAATATAGTGGTATCTTTTGTTACATGTTGGGACACGTAACTGAAAGAATGCAAGTCGGCATATAGCTGAAACTTAGAGGTATTTTTCCTTTTGTCTCTTCTTTCCTCCTTCCTTGGCCAGAGCAAGCAAATACTGTTTCTCAAATGCTTTTAAATACCCTTCAAAAGACTGATTTATGGTCACTAGTTGAAAAAGCTCTGTAAGTTTTTTAGGATGAATGTGTATGCAGCCTATATATTGTTTTGGTTTACGCCAATGATATGCACCCAGGCTAAAGACGAACTGCACACCAGTGGAGAGAAGAAGCCTAGGCATGTAGTGAAATAAGACTTTGCATATAATATAACACAAAAACCAACTCATTAAAATGATGTCTCTTCACTAAATCTTATTTGTGGCTGTGGGGAAAGGGTTGGGGGTGGTGGTGAAGATACTGGTCAGGTCTGATGTGAAATGATCGCATCAGACAAATATGTTAAAAAATGTAGATCAAAAAGTGAAGGGGAGAAGTGTACAGAGTCAGCCTCTTTAGCCTTTCCTTGGCAGTATGAAGCTGATGAGAAGTTCATCCTTGTGTTTCTAAAAGCAGATCTCCTAGTATAGCTCTTCAGTTTGTGATAGTGGGTTCTCTGAGGATAGTGGGTGGCAATCCTCTGTGGATAATCTGTCCTGAGCCTGGCTGAGCTGGCCTTCTGGTGAATTTGTAAGGGAGTTTGCTGTCTTTCACTAGAGGCTGTTCTCTCCGCAGGATGGTTTGAGACCCTCTTTAGTATCAGTACAGGACAGAGGGACAGGAAGGATTTAGGCAAGTTAAAGAACTTCCCTAGAAGACAGACATTGAGTGTATCTGCACAGCTAGCATCTGTGTATCAACACAATAGTCTCATGGTGTTTCATTTTGTCAGTGTTTTTTCCTAATGCAGAATTGGAAAAGGCCTTAGTAATGGTATAAAAATCTGATGTCTTTGGAACTGCATAATTTTTGGCTATGTAGACATAATGTCTAGATGAGCTGAGCTCAAAAAAGCGTGTAGGGAGAGGAGGGAGAAAGGCTTCATCAGAAGATGCCTATCTGAGGAGACTGATTTAAAGTGTTTGGAGCAGGGGTTGCAGAGCTGAATCTTAACCTTTTTGCCTAGTGACTGTGCACAGGTGGGGAGTGCGTGTCACAAAGGCTGTCCAGCGTGGCTTCCTGATGTGAATGTGTATGGAAGCATTATCTGTGAGAAGAGGTTTATGAGCACTTCCAAACTGCAATTGTTTTTTAAGGTTGATTATGTTGGCAGTATCATGAAGAGACATCACTAATAGATGCAGTGTGAAACATTTTATGTGGGTAAAATTATGGGCTAGGCATAACTGCTTTTGCCTAGCATAATCAACCCAACAGTTGTTAAATCCCAGGAAATGCACATTTTCAGGGTGGTGATTGCTTTTATGACCTGAAAATAAAAACTGGAAGGCGTACGCGTTGTTGGTTTTCTTTTCTTTACTCTTGATTAGCATATGCAGGGTACTTCCTGCAAATGAGTGCCCGGTACTTAGACTTATTCATATTCTATCATTTTGCAACATCCTGTTCATCTTCTATGATTTGAAACAATTATCCTGAAATGCTGTGTGTGTGTATGAGAGAGAGAAAGATCGCAGAGAAGTTGCAGCACGGAACACAGGATTCCTCTCCCCCATTATTTTTATCCTGTGAAGTGAGAACAGAAGGAGGATAGCAGAAGCATTTCTGAACAGCTCCTGTGCAAAGCTACATGTAAGGCCTTGAATGCTCTCTAACCTGCGCTTTTTCGTCTGTTCCCCTCTTGTCTGCCTGAACCATTTGTAACGTGGAAAGCCTAAAACACAAGTGTTTCTAACAGTGGTGTCCGCTCTGGGATCGGACAGCGTTCACCTGCATCATTTCATACGTATTTGGGTTTCTCCTTTATGTATATTTTGACTTGGGTTTTTTTTTTGTGTCCAGGTTAGTATTTCCTTTTTAAGTGGTGTGCTGTAGCATGAAAATCTAGGGGCATATGGCATTGTTGGTATTAAAAATAAAGGAAACAGTAAAGAATATTAAAAATTGATCTCTCTTTCTCACCAAATATTTTGCTTCTGCTCCACTGATAGGCGGTCAGAGGGAACTTTCTCTGCATGTTTCTTTATGTATGAACTGAGGGTTTGGATTCTAGATGAGAGTGGGTTGGGTTTTTAGTGGATTTTTTTGGTATTTATTTTAATGTAACTTGAAGACCAGCTTAACCCTTGTGACTGTCTGGTTTAATCTCTGGTAGAGAGGAAGGAAGACGAGTTTTCAGTGGCCGTCATATCCTGGAGACAGTATATTGTTCCATTTAAGCTGTGATGATCGCTTCTTACCACCTCCTCCCCGCTTCCCCCCTAACATTTTGTGGAACAGGCACTTCTTGGTTTTAATTTTTCATGTGTATTTACTCCTTATTGTGAAGCTAGGTTTTTTAATTAGCATAGATTAGTCATCAACTAACACATAGCAAAAAGGCTCTTTGACTTTTGATGTGACAAATAACTTGCTGCGTGTGAGGTTGGGAAGAAGATTTTCCCCATAGCCTTGTGCTCCCTGGATGATTCCCTGCTGGCTCTGTTACCTTAACAGAGTTGTGTTTACATGTAGAGCTTAGCATCTTGGGGAGTGCTTGGGTCAAACTAGCTCGTGATCAGTTATCTCACCTAACCTTGGAGTGGCAGGTTGGAACTCAGCATTGCCTGTGGGTGCTATTTTCCCTCTGACTGTAGTAGGGATCAGGCTCAGACCATATGCTCCTTAAACAGGAGTTGCAGTGAGGTAAGCTGGTTTCATGTGGGTTGTATAGATTGAGGTACTTCTCGTTTATGAGGATGGGTCCTTCAGACGAAAATGAAGGCATGCGGGGGGAATAGGTGTTGCCAATGTCCTTACTGTGGCCATCCAAGGAAATTGACATTATAGCTGGTCTACCATCTCACTTGCTGGAATCCTCTCTTCTTGTTGCCTCTCCAACACAAAGGGCTTGGCAGTTTGTGACAGAAAGCAATCTTCTCTAGTTCAGCAAATCTGTTGTAAGAGTCCCAAGAAAGGACAATTATTTGTAATGGGCATCAGAGCTATTGATGTGTAACTTACTTTTGGGGCAGCAACTCCACTCTGTGTTGGTAGAGTGGTAGTTTTATGGCAGTGAGAGCCTGGAATGTACTCATGAATGTGAAATACTCCTCTGAAAAACAGCTTGCTCCAGAAAATCTCCTGTTTAAGAGGTATGGCACCTGAAGAGAGGCCTGTTGCAGAATAAGTTGAAATCTGTCAGTGCCTCTTTTTTGTTTTAAATGATTAACAGGAAATACCTAGATTCTTCAGAAGAACTTGGGCGTGTTTTTTGTTTGTTTGGGTTTGTTTTTTTTTGTTAACTAAAACCAGGCTGCTCTGCATAATGTATGAGACAGCAAAGGCAGGTGAGAAAGGAGATGCGTATTGTACTTGTGAAACTTTTGAAAGGGCCTGAACTTGGAAGGTTTGAGACACTAAATGTTAACAGTTAGCATTAATAGCTCCTGACCTCTAGCAACATGGCTGAGAAAAGTCTGCATTGCTCCCTGTAAGTAGATCTGCTTGGTTAATCCAACCTAGGCGATTCTACGAGTCTGTCTGTGTACCTGTGCCTGGTCTTTTCCACCATCTCCAATGGTGTACTGGTGCGTTGGTTGATGCTGACTGAAGAGGAGGACTTGAGTCAGAAATACTGCTTCTTACAGAATGATGCACATGCTGCAGCCTCTCCAAGCATTGCTCCAGACAAGCCTTACTGAATTTGAGATACATGATAAGATTTTTATTTAATTTTTTTTTTTTCCTCTGAGGTACTTGGTTGCAAGCAACCATATTTCTTAAAGCAAGCTGGTATTTTATAGTCCTCTTGCGCTGTGCATTTAATTGCTGCATAACTGATTCCTGCTGTCTCAAGCGTACATTGATTTTTCTTTTTTTATGCCAACTGTTTAACAGGTTCCCAGTACATAGGGGAATTTTGCACCCTCTTTTACTTAAAGTAGTACTTTGAACTTGGAATTGTTGAGGGATATTATTCATCTTAGACAATACAGTATTGTCTTAACAAGGGTGTGTGCCTATCCTAAATTCTGTGAATATATAGCTGGGCACTGTCTAGCTGCTCAGAGAAGTTCAAGGCAACACTTTCTTCCCTTTCAGCACCTCACGCTGGGTGCTCAATTTCATTAATCTCCACAAGTGGTGAATTTTATAGAATGGATGCAGTAAATGGTGCAGAAGGGTGTTGGTTTTTTTTTGTCTTCCAAGACATGAAGATCAATATTAAATGTAAAATCAGTAAATTCTGTCTAGATTTTTTTTTCCCCTCTAGGACTCAATGATTATCTTAGCCTTTCTTGTCTTTGAGGTCTTCTCTGTCTCCTTTTTGGCTGTGGAGCCAAAAATGTTGTACGTGATGATGGTAGAATTTGCTGTAAGTGTAGAAGGAAGCCTGTTTTTCAAGTTGAAGCCAATTTTTGGAGGTAGGTGAGGTTAAGGAGGAGCCAATAAGGTATTTTAAGCAGGCTTTTTGAAGCTAGCTTAGCTCATTAGTTATACTGGGATGAGCCCATGAATTCAGTAGAGTTATTTCAGGCTTGCACCGTGAGGGTGGTTGCGGTTACACCCTCTGTACCTGATGTTTGAAAGACTGCTGTGGAGATCCTCTGCCCTTTCTGGAGAAGGGAAGGAAAGTAAGAAGAATATTGCAAACACAGTATGTAGAATCCTTTGGTGAGTCTGACGCTGTGCCTGCTACCCAGGAATTAGATTCTGAGAAAAGTATTTGACTTAGACTGCCTAGGAGAAGAGAGACTGACAGCTCTGGAGGCTGAGGCTCTATTAGCCTCTAAGAACAAAATCAGGAGAGGTTGAGAAAGGTGATTAGAGTAGGCAGCGTCAATGCAAGCTTTGTATAGTGCTGTGAATGTTGTGGTGTTGTTGCCTGGGCTTCTCTACATGCTTCCTGCCTATCAAAGCCTCTAGCATCTGCAGGAAATGGAGCAGTGAGCTAGATGAATTCATTTTGATCACATGTGAATTCTTGCACACTAATATATGTGTTAATCTTTGAGGGTAGATCAGTTTCCTTAGCTATGTATCTGTCTGTAGTTGAAATGTAATCTATGGTGTGCTAGGCAGTGCTCTCAGCTGAGGACACAAATCACAGCTAAAGGCCAGTAGCATGCTGTGAAAGAAGGTAGGAAAAATGAAAATACAGAAAAATATAATTACTTAAAACTGAACTAGGCTGTTTCTTTTATCTGAAGCTACTCCTAGGAAGGTGATGATCTGTGTATGTTTGGAAGACAAACCTCTCAGCAATCTACCAGTCTCCTGGTGTCCAGGAACTAGTTCGGGGAAGAGATGATGTCGTTTAGCTTCCTGGTGAGAAGGAATAGCTTTGGTTGTAAAGTCAGAGCAATAAGGGTTGGACCTCTGGAGCTGCTATGGACCCAACCTCCTGCTCAGAGCAGACACTTGGATTGTGTAGATCTGGATACAAGGGATAGGTCTGGATGTCTTTTGTAACAGTTTGGGCTATAGGAAGTAGGTGAGTGTCCCTTATGGGACCTTCCCTCAAGGGACATGCTGAGCTTGGTTCCCAACTAGTGAAATCACTGCTATTAGCTGCAGAACAACAGGAGGCTCAGAAGAGGATTGCAAAGGCTTCTCTGTTTAAATCCACATGTTTAAGTGATATTCATTTGGCTCCTGGGGTCTGAGCTTTGACACCCTTTATTATTATTTCTGTCTTTGGAGGATCTAGATCTGGGAAGAAGTGGTAAGAGGTTGTAGGTGTCCTCTCAAGAGAAGTTGTTGCATTTGTTTAACATAGAGAGAAGGAAGATTTCTTGTCTTGTATAAAGCAAAAACGTATTTTACTGCCCAGATGTGACAACCTCTCTCCCTCCCTTCCCACCCTCCTTCACCCTCTGATGAAAGCATGTATTCCAGGACATACGTGTCTTGGAATAGATAAAATATTTTCACCCTTACAAACATGATGTTTTCAAATACCACTGCAGTCTGTCATGCTGTCAATAGTACATCCTGGGGTTAGGGGTGTAATGATTTGGCCATAGCCTTTTGCCTTTAGGCTGTGTTTGGCAAAAGAAGTTTTAAGTAAATTCAATACAGTTTACTTTGTGTTGGTATTAAAAGCTTAAACCCCATTTTTTTTCCTTGGTATTTTTGTGGAGAAGACATTGCTGGAGTGAGATTTGCAGTTGGGTAACTTGGCTGTGTTTTATAGGTAGCCCTCTTTAACACAGGATGAGCTTCTCTGATGTCTTCTGGAATAAGAGCAGCTACAATACAGAAGCAAAAACTCAAGTAAAAATATATGCAGATTTACTTCTGCAATAATGGCCATTTCCAGTGTAATAGCACGTAACACGTGGCTGCTGCATGCCTTGCACTGTGCTGTGTGACTTCATTATGTTGTGGTTTTCCCAATGTGTGGCTGTAAGGTTGCCAAGCTTTCAGCTGCTGGTGTAGGGTTGTGCCAGCCATGCCTGGCATAGGAGGAGTGGTGACTTTGTACATGTGTGGGGCATGGGCGGCTGCAGGGAGGATGAGAGTTTATGTGCTGCATGGGGCGGGTTGGCAAGCCTCGGCAATACTGTAGCTGGACACAGAAGTCTTTATTTGTTTAGTCATTTGGTCTCAGGTTAAGTGACAAACTTGGGAATGCAGGGCTGCTACCTGGCCTGGAAAGAAAAACAAAGTCTTAATGCGGAAATGCTGTTCTCGGTTGGAAAACATTAAGATAGAAAGCAGCAGCGAGGGGTCTCTGCTGCTGCCACTGAGCCAGTGATGGCCTCTGGAGTGGCTTGCTCTGCATTTCTTGGTCTTGCAGACTTTGGAGGTGCACATTTTGCTGTAGTGGGCACTAAATAAACCACTTGATTTATCTAGAATGCAAACACGCAACAATAGCTATACCACAGAGGAAGATTTGTATGAATCTGTGTTGAACAAAAACCCAAGATACTTTGTCCTGTTTTTGTGGTTTGTTTTTTTTGGGTTTTTTTTTTTTGGCTTAAAATAGCAAGTGCCTAAGTTTGAGGGTGTGCTTGTCTTTGTTCTGAAGGAAGGCGAATTTAGGGATCTCTTCCCACAGTAGCACTGAGCTAGACCTTATCTCATTTTGCATCAAATGGAAGCGCTTCCTTGTCATGCTTCATTGGGCAGGAGAGCTCAAATACGTGGTGTTCAGAAAAGAAAAAAGTCCTGTTGCTCTGGGGTTTCTGAACACCTAAGGAGCAGTGACTACTTAAAGGGACTTGGTCAACTGGGAAATTCTACCTTTGAAAAATTTCTCTACATCTGTTCATGTAAGATCATGAAGGAGTTTGGAGGGTGAAATGTTACTTTCTCCTTTCAGATCATGGTGTGGTCATTTTGATATCCCACAGAATAAATCTGCTCCTCCCAGGGTCGAAGGCTTGCTATGCTTCTGTTTTTCTTCTCTGCGCTGCATGAGGTAATAAGCAACTGAGCTATCATGAGTCGAAAGTTCAGACCGTGGCAGAGCGGCTTGGAGGCATCTCTAATACCTGAAGTTCCTTTTAATTTACAGAGGAAGAAAAAAAATCCTTTAATTACTGGATAGATGACAAATATGAGGATCAAAGTGAGACTTTTGAGGCAAAGCTTAACTACTTATAAGCCAGAAGTAATCGTGGCTCTCCTTGCTAATGAAGTTTAATGTTGGAACTACAGAGCTGAGAAGGCAGACTTCGGAAAAGACAATGTGAAAGACTTTTTTTTTTTTTTTTTTTTGTCTACCCTGTGAAATACCAGCCTTTGCCCCTTGTGCTCTGCTGAGGGTAAGGAGGCCAGGTGCCATGTGAAGGGTCATTTTGGCCACTACCACTTCCTGCAGTCCTGTGTGCTTGTGTTGGGATCACCCACAAAACTGCTGGTCTGCTCTAACATTTTCTCTTCAGGCTTCCGCTACTTCATGCCCCAGAGTGTAAAGGGGTCACCACATCTAGCTCTGGGTTCAGGTGATCCTAAAACGGATAGGGTGTCGCAAGTTCCACACAGGAAAAAAATGGTTTTGTTTGTCTCCACAAAATCACCTTTTCTGAAAACAGTAGCAAGGTTGCTGTGGTTTGATCACAGTTAGCCACAAGCAGAGTAAATGATACTAGACAAAAAAAGAGCCTAGAAATGTTTGCTATGGAAGTCCATATTTAATCTCTCCCAGTGGCCTTTGACTTGCTTAAAGCTCTGCTACAACCTTTCTGATTTCCAAGACTATTGATTGCCCCCCATATCTGAAAATGCATTTAATTGTGTGATGCTTTTGCTGGCAGTAGGTCTTCCTTTTCACATGGAAGAGATGTAGGCTATAGACCTTGGTAGAAATTGATTAGGAGTAACGTGTGGTGGCATGGAAAATCTTATATGACAATAACACAAGCCATGTGCAGAAGTCTGACTTGCAGAAGGCTTTAAAGTCAGAAGCCTGCACCCAGCTTTCAGCTTCCATAGGAGGTTACTACGCCACACAAGTGCACTGTTGCTGCTGCTCTCTGGTGCAAAGTGTATCCTTTTCTAGTAGGATCATCAGTAAATGAAATAAGTAAGGAGGGCAAAACATGGAATAAAATGACACTTCATTCTACAAACTTATCATCAAAAGCTGGCTTTTACAGACATGAAGATGAAGTTCCTGGTCTTAAGATGAGTCTGCTAGCCACGTTTCTCAGTGGCTAAAATTCAGATATTGCATCTCTTTTTCCCTCTGGCACTTTCTATCTGTGAGGTTGTTAACCAGATAGTTGCTGTCAGTGTCTCTTCTGTGCTGCATTACTGCTTGTGAGGAGGCTGAAAAAGCCTTGCTGTCTCAGCAGCGGACTTGAAGTCCACATGAGAGCTGTACAGCAGGTACCTGGGAGACTACCTTTTTGACATCCTGTAAGCAAATACTTGGCTCTGATGGAGAACCCTTATGGATTGCTCTTTATGTGGGAATGTTCAACTCTGGATTTCTTGCCCGAATTCCCTTCCATGGGGAGAGAGTGAATACAAAGTGAGATGTGTGGGTCGGGGCAATAATATACCTGGACTCAGACTGGAGTGTTTTAGAGGGATGGAGAGGGGAGACTGGGACATGTTGTAACCTGGATGGATGGATCTGGGAAGTAACGCTGGCACTAGTTAATCTGGCCTGTCATTTTTCCATTTTATTTACTCCTGGCACTTGATTGTCAGAGCAGGCTTTTATACTGTGTTCTCTTTGTGGCTTAGGCTGCTCAGCACTGCTGCAAAATCCTTCTAATCCTTTTTGCCATCCGTCTTTTGCAACGAAAACTCAATTGACAAAGTGAATACTTGAATTTCAGAGAGCAAGTGGGGATTCAGGTTTGGGAAGAATGAAGAATCAGCAAATATGGCAAGACCTTGTTGGGACTGAGGGACTCTTACAATAGGTGAATTAACGTGTGCACTATACCTTGACAGCTGTTGAGGGACTTTGCTAGTACCAAGGATCTTATCTCCTTCCACAAGACTTTTGCAACTAAATGATACCCACAAACAGGTGCTCAAATAGAAAAAGACCTTATTGATCTGGTTTTTTAAGAGATAATGAGGATGCATTAAGATTGTTCCTTTTGACTTCATCCAGTATTAAAACTTTGCTGTGTGGCAGACCTGCATGTGGGATAGCACTGCTGAAGTAGAAACTTTCTCAGCTAGCGTGCCTGTGTTCTGCAGGATATTAGAAAGCATTGCTGCCATGTGTCTGGCCTCACATTTGTTGAAGAAAGATGTGTTCTTGGGTGCTCTGATCTGAACCAACTGTGTTCGCTGCAATTCTGGGCAGCGCTTTCAGTAATCGAAGATGGCTTCAGGACAGCGGTTGAGATTTACATGGTTACTGCTGCCAAATGCCTCATAGCTCCAGACTGTTACTGTAATCTGCTGGGGACAAAACTGGCCTTTCAGCGTTGCAACTCTGACTGGGCTGTGGATTACCAGGCTTGTGTTAGGGCAAAGCAAAATTCCTACAGGAGCGTTCTCATCCTCCTCATTCTGGCGTCCTGTCATGAAAAGTGCTCTGAGCTTGACTGTCCAGGCCAAAATACTGGCAGTACCAGTTCTTCAGAAAGCCGAATCTGGACTGGGGGTGATGGGGCTGGAACAGTGGAAGGGGAACAGGCATTTTCTCTCTTGCCTTGGAAGGAGTGAACTATTACTTTTGCTTTTAAATATGAATGAACTCATTCTCCATACTTCAGTTACTGACCATATGGTATTCCTGGTAAAAGTAGCAGATGTTCCTCTCTTGCTGTGTTTTGCTTTGTTACACAAATTATCTTTGTTTTCTTTCTACCCTGTCTGCAATGGACTGTAATAGTGTTTGGCTCCAGTGTATCAGGTTATTGCCCTGAACTTTTAAATGTGCATTTACAAATAAGGCGGGGACTGCATAAAATGTTGCTTGGGTTGTTGATCTGATGCATGTGTGTATATAGGTGGTAACTGAACCCTGCATTCTGGGTCAGTATGCTCATCTGAATTGCTTCTACTTCTGTTTCACTGTTACTTACAGCCTCTGCACTTTGTTCTTCAACATAAAATAGAACGTTCCACCCCACCTTCTTTGTGATAGTTTGGTTTGATTTTGCTAGTGAATGCAATTTCTTTGCAAATCTGCATCCCTGTATCCCAGAGCAGTGTTGTTCTAGTGAGAGAATGGGGATATTTTTGCACATAAGTAGTTGTTTTTTGTATGTTCCCTGCCAGTATAGTTGTTCGTCCTCTTGTGTACTCATGAGCTGCTGTTCCAGTTTAGTAAGGGAGACTAGGCTTGTGGTGGTGGACTGCAGCAGACAAAAATGTCTATGAGTGCTAGATAGACTATGGCATGCCCCAGTCAGGATTGAAAGGGTTGCACCCACAAAGAGTTATTCTCTGTTGTGTCTTTATTTGGATGGGATATAAAACACTTCGCACAACACTATGAGAAACTGGTCCTTGCTGGTGAAAATGACTCAGCTCTTCATAAATCTCATAGTGTGTATTCTTAGGAACCCTCATGTGGAAAGGGGCACATTGCTTTGCTGCTGGAGGTCTGTTGCCCTAAGGCTGTGTCAGAGGCTGGCTGAGCCTGTGCTGCCGCCCTGATCTGCATGTAGTCTATCGCACGTGCAGCTGAACAGGCCGGGTTATGAATGGAGTCTTTCTGCGAGCTTCTTGTCTGGGTGTAGATAGACAGCTCCTTCCCCTTTGCCTGTTAATCTGGCCATGGTCAAAACTTCTTTCTTTCCCCTATCCAGAGACCCTGCCTGCTAGTCTTCTGTGTAAAGATAAGCATGTGTCAGTATTGATGTATTTACTAAGGGCGTCAAAGTGTCAAACAAAAGAATGTGGTTGTACGTTTTTTTAAAGATTTCTGGAACGGGGAGGAAGATTTGTAGTTCATATCAAGGAAACGGCTATGGTTTAACAAAAAGACTTCATCATTCAGTGAGGTATATGGTGATGGGATTGCTTAAGGTGAAACAAATATTAGTTTTGTCTTTCCTTTTTGAGAGAATGCAGATACCAGCTTTCTCCATATATAAATGGCTGTGGAACAGTTCAAAGTGTGTGTGGGTGTTTGTGCTCACTGTTTAAGCGATACTGAGAAGAGGCACTAGCATGTGTCTTGTGACCAGTCTGTTGATGTGTTGTCTCTTACTTTACTTTGGAAGGCTTGGATGTCAGTGGCATGGGTCTAGTGCCCTTTGGGGAAAGCATGAGCCTCTAGAGGAGGGATTCTTTCTGTCTTTATGGTGAAGGAAGCAGAGGTGGGGAGGTGGTTATCTCAGGGTCCGAGGGGTTTGCCTCAGACCATGCACTAAAGAAAGATGCAGTACAGAACTGCCCTTCCTGTCTGTGCTCAGAAACCACTAGTTCTTTCTGGAAGACTCATGTCTGGGTGCTCTTAGGCCGTCTGTTTTCTGTTTGAGCTGTAAGTCACCTCTGATGGTGTGTTTGTACAGTGCTGCTTAGCATGTGAGGGCTTGTAGTTGCTATATTCAGTGAGACGAGGTGGTCTTGCAGGCACCTTTGACTGCAAAATACTGTAACTTGCATGTAGTTCTGAATTTAATGTGGCCCCTTGGCAGAGCCAGTCAATGGGCCACGCTGTTTTAAACATCTGCTGGCGTGGGAGACTGAAACCTAGAGGACTGTTTGAGGGAGGAAGTGTGTGTTTGATGATGTTGGGATTAATGGTAGAGTTATTCAGTTATGACAGATTGCTCTAAGTCTTTAATGCTCCTCTTAGTAGAAGACAAAACCACAGGAGTGAAACCTGCTGATAGCTGTGTTTGGGAGCAGGCTCGGGTTCCCTGAGAATCCTACTGGAGCCAGTTACAAGCATGCAAGGAGGCAGTGATTTCATCTTTGTCCTTAATCAGAAGAGGAACAACTGCACAGGAGGTGGTGAAATGCAAGGAAAGGCCAGATAAATGCTAAGACATCAAGAACAGAAAGAGATCTCTTCTTAATGTTTTTGTTTGTATTACAAAAGTTATCACAGTCTTTGAGGTGCTGCAAGAATGTACACCCTTTGAACAAAAAAAAAAAAGAAAAGCTTAAACTCAGATGGAAAAGATCAGTGTTCAAGATAACTGGACATGTTATGTAGTGAACCTGTGTTCTCTGTCCCGCTGCTCTCTGTAGTTTACTCACCACTGCCAGTGCAGCACCCCATTGTCTGTGCTGCGGGCACGCTTTGGCTTAGTATGAAGCTTTGAAAGATATGTGCAGCAGCAGCTCTTGATCCCAGCCAAGGAGGGGGTGTATGCTTGTACATAGGTTCTGTCTCTTAAGGAGGCATGACTAAGTTGGGGAAAAGTTTAAAAACAAAACAAAACCCAGAAACAAACCAAAAAACACTCCCACTCCCATCCCCCCAAAAAAATCCAAACCAAAACCCCCAGCACAAAACCTGCACACTTTCTGAAAGTACATTTGGCAGGGGAGAGGAGCCAGTTTGCTTCTTTTTCCTTGGAGCAGGAGATTCCTGTGTTCCTAGTTGTGGTTGTTTAGAGAAGCCTGATGCAGGTATCTGTAGGGTGGCGATAACCCCTTACATGAAGGAACATAGTCTCCATTACCAGTATGCAGCTCATCTCTGCACTGAGCTCCAAGAAGTCAGAGCACAGCTCAGCCCTTGCTGAGGGACTGGTGTGCCCGCACAAGTCTCGCTAGATGGCTAATGCTGCCACCTCACAGGACGTTTGCAAAATGCACAGAGTAACTGCCCTCAAAACCTTACAAACTCATTCCTATATGCCCAGGGGCAATTTTTTTCAGTCATGGGAAGTCCTGCAGACATTGTTAATGAGTTCAGCTGAGGAAATAGCACAAGGAACTGTGGGAGAGGGAAGGCTCGCTCTTGCGTGCAAAGCGTGAACTGGAGTGCGTGCAGAGTGGGTAAGGAGGTGTGGTAGTAACCTTAAGAAGGAATGAAAGGGAAATGAAAGCAGAGGTGAAGCTGTGTTAAGACTTGAAAATGAGGGGAAAGAGCTGGGAACTGGAGAGGGAGAGCCATTGGCAAGGAAAGTCTTAGTCTTTATGCCTTTCATAAATCTGGTTTTATAAATCAGTAAGTATCAAGCTCGTGTCAGTGACTGTAGCTACAAAATTAAAAAGGGAGTTAAATATTTACTGATAAGAACTTGAGGGAAGCCTGTTCCCAAGCGGTTTTCCTCTTTGATTATTCCTTCTGAGCCAAATTATTGGCATGTTCTGGGACAGAAATAGCTCATGTATCTGAGTGACCTTTTAATTTCCTTTTCAATCTTCTGAATCCACTGTAATGAACAAAGAAAGCATTAAGAAGAGGCGTGGTGCAGATTTCACTGCATGTTTGCAGTAGACCATATAGCTCTGGATTTCTTTGGGTGTTATATAGAAAGAACCTGCTGTGAGAAGGGAGTCTCAGGGAACCAGTCGTGGTTCAGATTAAAGAGGTGGCTTCTCTCCATGTGATGGTAGCTCTTGATATCTTTGTAGCAATGGTCTCTTTTGTTCTGTGTTTGTGCAGCACCTAGCACAGTGTGGTCTGATTCCTAGGCTCTGATTTCTGCCTCCGTTTGCCCAGCAAATGCTAATGAGGGAAGAAGTGCTTGTGAAGGGCTGTTTTTTGCCTAGTCTTATACCTGTCAGAAGCAAAAGTTTATCCTTTGGCATATGACTCAGGTTTCCTGCCTGCATCTCTTCCCTTGCAGTGACTTCTGTAGTGAGTCACAATAACTAGCTGTAATGTATAAAAAAAGGATGTTAAAAAGCATATGCTAAAGAGAAGGGGATAAGAAATGACGTTTCCCCCAAGAGTCTTTCTTTGAGTGATGGGATGAGGGAGGTGCATGCAGCGGAGGAAGAAGCAGTACGGAGATCAGTGCGTTTTTTATTGCAAAGCATGTTAAGATCCCACAACTATAATCTGATCTAACCTTTGCTTCCTGTGTTTTACAAGAAATGTTTTCCGTGTAAGGCACAGGAGAGCCTGCTGTAAGGAAGCATGTGGCTGTCATTTATTTCAGAAAATGTGCCTTAGCATTCAAACATAAGAAAACAGACCAGATAGACCTGTGGTAGATGCAGCCTTTATTGCCCACGTTTGTGCTATTTAAAGACTAGTCTTCTCCAGCTTGATTATAGTGAAATAAGAGCCTTGCCTAAAGTCTGCTAGCTGCATGTGTAGGTGAGGAGAGTAAGCCAAGTGTCACTAGGGGTAGGCCTGACATTTCTCAAGTCAACATAATTGTATTATCCAGCTGATAGTAAGCTGAAACCCTTTCAGAAGGCTTCTAGAGCTTAGGTTTGGGTGTTGGTAAACGATTTCTTATGCAGGACGCCTATACAAAGCAGCCTGCAGTTCAGGTGTGGTTTTAAAAAGAAGCTTTGATTATGTTAATCACTTCTCTGAAGTTCTTCAAGATTGGTTCATTCCCCTGATACCCTTTTTTCTCTTATACTTTTTCCTGTCATATAATATTGGAGGAAAAAAATTTCTGTCTAGGAAATGGGGATTTAAGCATTTCTTGTAAGAAGCAGAGGATTCCGTTTTGCCTCTTGAAGGTGTTTGCAGACCTCAGGTTAATCTTAATAACTAAAAAATAATTCTAGCTTTTAACATTGGCTAATTCCATGAACCAAACCTTCCCAATATTGATGATATTAGGGCACTAACATGCACATCCACTGTTCTAGTCTTCTCTTCAGCTTTTTTTAGGCTTCGGCAAAGTCTGGGTCTCATTGTATCTTGTGCATCTTTCTTTTGTTGTGATGTCTCTCACGTTACTAGTATAGGTCTTTATCAGTCTCAAACCTTTTGCATTTTGTGTGTAGGCCTGGGTGAACACCTGTAGAAGTGAACTGGGATCCCTCTGCATATTGTCATCTGTTGATGATTGTTTGTAGACAAGGTCTATAGCCTGCTCTCAGGAATGTGCAGTGGGCGTTAAGCATTACAATGCTCTGAAAAATAACGTGGCCCTCAAGGCTTTTTCTTCCTGTTTCTGCATTTCTTCGTTCTCATCAGACCAGGAGTCCTTCCTGCAGTTAGGAAGTCTGATGGTCAAGCTTAATTACCTAGAAAAGAAAGTAAAAATTTCAGGTTGGGCATCTTGCAAC
The DNA here is from genome assembly GCF_028500815.1 of Rissa tridactyla. NCBI lineage: Eukaryota > Metazoa > Chordata > Aves > Charadriiformes > Laridae > Rissa > Rissa tridactyla. The sequence goes on from NC_071469.1 coordinate 41,373,585, forward strand.
TGCTGACACTGCAGACCATCACCTGCTCTGCTTTTCTCTGCAGGTGGAAGTACCTACAATGTTTGGAAGGAATAGTCTAGTGCTTCCTTGATGATGGTGGTGTTGAGTGTGTACCATCAGTTCTACAGAGGCATCCCTCCTGAGAGCCTTTGCCTCTTGAGAAGAGTAACTTTTTATGTCATGTGGTGGAGATTGAAACTTGCTGTTGGTCTAGTTACCAAACCCAACACCTTTCTTGGTCAGAAGTAAAGATTTCGGAATGGGAAAGCTTCTTCAAAGAACTGAAACTCCTGCCCTATTACACCTGTTTCATAGCAAATGTAGCCTAAATATAATTAGCTGCTTCAGATTTGGTTTGTTTGCAAGGAACTAGTGAAAACTATTGTTGCCTTTAGTGTAAATAAAGCATGTCTGCACTTGGCAAAGAAAATGAAACTTAACCTTGGTCTCTCAGAAGTTGTTGGGCTCTGTCCTCACCAGCAGGTGGTCCTACCTTTCAAAAGGGCTGGTAATAGTGTTTCAGTGGGATTTCTTTCCATTTGTGCATGTGGTGTGAAGCAGCCTTTGCAGTGATTCCCAGCAGCTATACTCAAGTGCTTTTGAGGGGTCTGATTTGGAGGGGTGGGGGAGTGGTGGGCTGGAGAGGAAGGTGGAGGCTGCAGGAGTGTTGCTAGAGGCCAGGGAAGGGGATGTGGCGGAGAAAGGGCTTCTGATAGCCATTGTGCTCTGTAGTAAGCTGTAAGGAAGGTGGTTTCCTCAAAATGTGCCTTATAGCATCCTGTGGAGCCTTAAAGGAGCTATTTATTTTCCATGATGCAGGCTCCTTTGTCCTCCCCCCCACTTCCCTCTGCATGTGAAACAGTGACTGCTTCATGAAGAGAGTAGATCCTGAAGTGCAAAGGGAGACAAAGAAGGTAGTTTATTGTCCAGAGCCAACTGTTGCTTACATCTGTTAAATGTCATGTTCAGCTCACCCATAAAAACAGTTCTAGGTGAGCTAGAATGTGTATAAAAGCAGGCAGAGGATTGCGTTTTCACAAAATGAAGCTTGTAAGTGGCCTTTTAAAAGATGCTGATGGAAGCCCGGACAGTTGCAAATGACAGACCACCAACTCCTCTGGATACTGCTGCTGTACATGACATTCACAAGACAGTCTTTCCCTGAACTTTATAGTTGGAGCTGCAGATGACATCGGTTTGATTTTTTTCTATAGTTGTTTCTCTGTGCATTTAGTGAAAAGAAGGGAGGTCAGCTTAAAAAAAATTCCTTGTCAGTTCCTATGCAGGGACCCTTTCTGGAAACTCTGCATAATGTATTTTTTCTTGTGGATAAGAAAGAGAAGCTCAGTTAACTTGTGCATATGAGACAGTTGCCGATCTGTTGATGTTTAGACCTTTCTGCAAGATACAGGTTTTCTTATTTGTAAAGCATACCTTAATTTAAGCGGTTGCTCTGTTTCTTTTAAACTGTTGCTCCAGTGCCGTTACTTTACTGTTACTTCCTATTGTCTGTTCAAGAGATGCCAGATGTCAGGCTATTTGCTCCCCTCCACACATATGTAGCATTTGTAGGAACTAACACTTGTCCCTCTGTATTGTTTTTATTTAAAATGTTTGGCCTTAGAGGAAAAGGAAATTGGTAACGCTAAAAGATGGAGCGAATGGATTTAGCCTGGTGTTTTGCAGCAAAGTCTTAAGACTGCAAAGGCAAAAGGAGAACAGCTTTCATGAGGATGACTGCTGACTCTCGAAAGACTAAATTGCATGTCAGATTGACAAAATGGGGAAAACAAATTTAATCTTAAGAGTACAGTAATAAAGGGATTGGGTGAAATTTCCTTTGAGAAACTCACTTGAAAATAGATTAAACGAACATGAAAATACTCTGCTATTGAAAGACGTTTTAAATCTTTGTCTAGCAGTTTGGTGGGTTTTGCATATTAATTTTGCTGTAAGCTCTTGTAGCTGATCTCTTTGTGCTGCTTCTTGGAGCACTATGTTACAGGTAAAAACACGAAGTGGACGACTTTTAAACTAGCTTGCTTTATACTAATTCTAATAACCTTTATTTAATCAATTCACTCTGAGGGAACCTTGTCTCCAGAGACAGAAAATTGCTTGAGTATTACTGGCTGTGGCAAGACTTTCATATTTATTTGTAAAATATCTGAAAAAATAAATAAATAAAAACAGTCTTCCTTTAAAGGCAATTGAAGCTGGAGTTGCTGCGCTTTTCCCATGAGGCTGAGTAGAGGTCACTGGGAATTCTGTGCCAGAATGTTTTTTCTTGACAAAATAGTTTGATGGCTTGAGTGTACTCACCCAGGTTGATGCTTGGAGGTGCATCAAAACCCCAAGCAAAGCAGAGAGAAACCTGTTTCTCAAGTGGGTGCACTATTTGCTTAGCTGCTAGTGGCTCAACAGAGTTGTTTCCTACCCTGACAGTAGAGAAGAGTTAAATGTGCCTGCTCTAAAATGCCTTTTTTAGGGGGAATGAGGAAGGATCTTCTACTTCTTAGCTCTCTGTGTGTGCAAGAGGAGCGTGGGGAAAAGGTGTTTGGGGCAGCATGTGTGGTATCCTTTATGCTCATGTGTCCAGCCTGTTGTCATTTGAATATAAGCATACTATAAAAGTAACAACATGCAGAAATCTAATGAAGACTCTGTACTCTCGTCCCCTTTTTGCTTATGTTTCATGGATGCTTGCCTGGTAGCTGGCCCATTCAGGTGGTGGGAGGACTATGACTAGAACCAGGAGGGAGCACCTGAGAGCGATGTGCTTGGCAGAGGGATAGCAGGCAGTATGTGTTGCTTTCAGGGGGGCAGCTGCCCAGGTCACTGGCAGGATGCTTCAACTCTAGCTTCTGGACCCAGTGGTAAAGAGGCATTGCCTCTGCATTTATCTGGGGTTTGTCTTTGCACGTGTGAGTATCAGGAGGGAATCTGATGTTTCGAAGGGTTTTCCCTGGAGTTTTGAGGCAGACTGGCCTCTGTATAAGCCGTGCTTACGCAGTTCTGGGTGGTCTAGTGAAAAAGCCAAGGTGCGAGGCAGAGGGTTATTTAACCTGTATCCTCTAACTTTTGGGTGTATCTCCTCCTGACCTAAGCATTGTCATGTGTGTGATTCTTGTCCGTGTACAGTGGCACTCGGTAGCCTTTCTCGCTGTTGCATAGAACTGTAAGATTTACTGCCAGAGAAAGTTGCTGACTCTTGCTGGCCTGCTTTGTACAACTTCTTCCTCTCTCTTGACTTCAATTTCATTTGACTTCCTCTAACTAAGCAAGCCTGTGTTGCCTTTGGCTATCGTGGGGCACTCTCACCCAGCCTTCTGGCTTTTAATCTGCATGGAAACCATGCTTCTCAAAGCCCTGATTTAGAGAGAGGGTTTAGATCTAGACCATCTTTATGCATAGTACATTATTTCTGCCACATTTTAATGTGGATTGAAGACTGAGCTGATTTTAGGAGCAAAAAGCCTGTGCAATTATTTAGCCCAGCACATAGTACAGGCTACTCGCTTAAGTCAGTGGTTCCATGAACTACAGACCTCAGCAGCAAAGCTGAGCTGGGAGTTTCTTACCTCTCCCTAGCTACTGCTTCTCCTGGCTCCAGAGCTGTGCTGGTGCAAGGATCCAGTTTCCCCAACAACCTCCTAAAAGTTGCATCAGCATTGAGAGTGGGAACAGCAGCATGGGGGTATCTGGTCACCCTTCATCCGAGGTAGCAGCACAAGTATGTTACTTCTCGGATGGCGGAAGGACAGACCTCAGCCCCAGGCAGCTCTGCAAAGGGGTGGCGCTGATGTACAAGGGGCAGACTAGGCTATGGGTCAGTAGAGGCTGAGGAACCATTGCTGCTATACAAACAAAGCACTGAGAGCTGCTGAATGAGCAGTTACTACCAGACAGTGCTCCTTGGCTGCGTCGAGACCCTTTGCTTAACATTTGTGTTGAGTTTCTGTTCCGTGGTATCTGGGCAGAGGCTCCTCCTTGGGGAGCAGAGGAAGGGTGATCCCTGTGAAACTTGCAGGGTGGGTGCTGTGGGATGGGTGCAGGAGGCCACGGCTGTGCTGCAGGTCAGAGCATCCTGGTTCTCACCTCTGGGCTGTCCTAGTTGTAGCAAACAGTGTCCATACAGATATTTTTTTTCACTAATAGCCATACTTTGTAAAGTGTGGCCATCAGTGTAAATATCACTTTGAGTCAAGTGAGGGAGAAGTTGAAGATTCAAATTGACCTTCCATTGAGGTGCAAATTACAGGATTTGAGACAGGTTTTATCCTGCAGACTCTTACTCCTCTTCTCTGTTGGCATGCCTCTTCTCTCCCACCCAATTTAATGGTAGCAATCTTTAATGTGCAACCCTTGAATGGTGGCTCTTGGTCTCAGGAAGCCAGTTTGCCACCCTATTAGAAGTGGACCTGTCCTGGGGATTTTTCTTGGGGTGCTTGGCCTCCTCACTGTGTGTGTGTGTGTATATGTCTACCCCGACATGTAATAAGCAGCGATCCTTCATGGAGTGTCTCTCTGGCTTGATGCTCCTAGCTTGTACTGCTCAAATCAGAATATAATTATAACTGATCCCTTGTTAGAAAATCAAATTAAGCATAGCCTGTTGAGGGAAGCCAGTTAGAAAAAAAAGGCTGTGGGGGTCTTCTGCGTAGACATGTGTGCTGTCTGTGAGCTGGTAATTGCAAGAGTGATTTAAAAGAAAGGAAGCTGTTAAGACTCCAGTTTCCCACCTCCTCTTCTCTCAGCCCTTGAGTAATGACTTTTGAGATTAATTTGCAGCACCTTACCTGGAGTCTGAAAGCTGAGTATCGGGGTGAACGCTGGTATGCCTGATGCTGGTGAGGGTGCCCAGATGAGGAGCCTGCCTGCCCCACCTTCTGCAGCCACCCTTGACCGTGGCCTCATGGGAGTGGGTCCACATGCAGGTTGTGTGCTAGTCGTCCTACAGTTTTAGTTGGAAGGGGTTTCAATATTGATGCAAAATTTGAATTTTCCTTTTCCAGTTGTAAGCTGTCAAGAGTGATGTGGCTGGGCTCTGTAGAGTGAGATATGCCCAATGCCCTTGTGATTGGTCTCTGCCACAGTGAGCACTTATGGCAATACACGTGCATCTGTAATGTTAGCACAGTGCATCCTAAGTAGGAAAAGCAATAGGAAACATCTAACAACTTTGCTGCTACTAAAAAAAAAAAGTAAAGGGAAATAGTGAGCTAATAGATAGAAAACTGAGCCATGGTGCTGAGACCTCTTGGAAGTCTGCTCCCCCCCCAGCCCTGCGCCCTTATTGAGATCTATTGAAGCAGTTCTCTGCTGTGTTAGAATACCAAATGCTGTCTTAAAGTTAGAACCAGAATTCAAAACTGTGCTTTTTAATTTTCTCAGTTTGGTCAATGATGCTGGGCTGTTGGAAGATGAAGTTTTCAGAGGGCTTAAGGGGCAGTCTTATTTCTCAGAGCTTCTGTATGTTTGTTTACCTTTGAAAAGACCTTTGTTCTGACAAATACCCAAACATCAAGGATTTGTTAGCCTGGAAGGTTCTAATATTACAACATGTCTGTTGTGCAGAACTTTCTATATAAACTGTGATACAAATAATAACCGCTACACAGCAATTGTCATCAACCCTTGGAAGTGAGTGAGTGGATGTTTTCATATCTGGGGTGGCAGCTTCTAAACTTGAGTTGTGTCTCACAGCTGTGCTTTTAGGAATAAACCTGAGACTGCCTCCATCTTCTAGTATAGTTCCTTATTTAAATGTCAGACTGGTGGACCGAAGTTTATGTATAGAGGGCTTTGGTAGGAAAAAGATTTCCCAAATGGGTGTCCTCATGAAATGGTTGTGCTGCTGGCTGGTATTGCAGCTGCGTGTATAGCAGACTGATGCTTTTAGCCACATCAGTTGAAATGAAAGCACAACAAGTGGTAAGGGTGGGGAGAAGCACGTTCTAGTAGTGAGGGATTATAAAATAAGCCTTTACTGTACATGGACCTTGTGGTGCATTTCCTGAAACAGATTAACACAGCTGCATAAATGAGGAAAGCGTACTGGATGTACAAGTGACCTTACCAATCCATTGCTGCTTTGAGAACCGTGTTTTACTGAAAATAACATTTTAAGCTTGTATGTGGTTTCAAGAGGTTCTGCCTTTGCATGGCTTTTCTTTATTCTCTTTCCCTGAAGCCATTTCAGTTTACTGTGAGTTTTCTTTTTTAGAACTTATTATTTTTGGAAAGCGTTCTGGAACATTTTGTGCATATGGTCCTCCGTAAATGTGCTGTTGTACTGATTAAAGCTGAAAGTATGAAACCTAGCCTTTCTGATGCAGTGCGGCAGGGGAAAAATGCTGAAACAATAGTTTCCAAAGGGAATGCTTTTCCAAATAAAGACATATTAAAAAAAAAAAATAAAATCAAAACTGGGAAAGATTGTGAGAGAGAGATTCTCCACTATCTCCCAGTCTCTACTTTCTGCCATAGATTCCATAGATGCTAGTATGCTAAAAAGAAAAAAAAAAAAAAGAAAATCCCTTAAAGCAGATCCAACACTTCATGTTTTCCTTAATAACTGGTTTCTCTTCATTCACTGGTGACGTGATGCATTGCTATAAGCATCTTTGTAATAGCACAAGAAATCTGCCATGCATTGGAGTTGTGTGCATTAACCTGTCTAACTCTCCACCCTGCCCCTCCATGGCTCTGCTTTTCCTTCCTACTGATGCCTGGAGGTTCACAGCCTGCCTGTAACTAACTTCTTCCTTATTTGGAAGGACAATTGGATTTTGATCTCTTATCTTCCTCCTCCCAAGTAAAACAGGAAAAGTTTCCACTGAAATTCTGTGACTTTCAAGGAAACTTCTTAAAATTTGGGGAGCTAATGATATCTAGGGCTTTGTTTCAGACCTACCAAGGCAAGGAAAATTGAATGATTTTTCTTTTTTTTTTTTTTTCAGTCACAAAATTCAAATCTTCTGTGACTGTGTCAGACTTGGCATGACAACAACAGTACTTGGAAATGGGGAAGGATCTTCACAAGACTGAGACCCTTTCTAACAGTGTGTTGTCTGACTGTTTCTAAAAGTATGAGTGCTATTTACAAGAATGAAAACCGGGTCCTAGAGCAAGCTCTACTGTGGTGTCCTCTTTACTGTGTCACACAATGGGAAAACAAGTCAATTGAACAGAAAACATTTTGTGGCTTAAAGGCTATGATGTGAAGCAATGTTACTACACATTGATGTATGAGAGTACATCAGAGTATTTTGCTAGAGTATTGCTAACAGTTTGTCCTCTGCAGTTGGATGTCTGACGCAGGCAGTCCTGAAGTGAAGTACATCTTTTTGGAGGCCTAATTTGGTGTCTTCTTGGGAAGATGGAACTTACTGCTGCAGTGCACAGATGTGTTTAGAACACCAGCATGGCTTGTTGGTTGGTTTTTAAATCTTTAATATACCATGCAAAGGGATAGCAGTCTATACTGTAGGAGCTGCAAATCTGTGACCTATGACTGACAATGATGTAGCAATGGACTTCTAAAGTGTGCAATGAAAATATGCTTGTTCTGGTTTTCCTTGGGGGATCCAAGAGCCCCTCACTTGCTTGAGTCATGCCCAATTAATTCGTCCTTCATACAAAATATCTTCAAATGCCCACATTGTGGTTCTCAAGGGGATACTGGAAAGAAAATTGTTGGGAGTCAGGTGTTGGAACCTGAGGTGTCATCTTCTTTCTGGTGCTTCTTGGATGTGCCCAAGTGTTTCTTCAAGAGGCTGTAGGCCTCTTCTTGTTCGTTTTCAGTGGCTGGATAATTAGGAACAGAGGAGACTGTCAAGCAAGGTGTCGTGAGCAGCAGCAGAGTGTTGGGGTCCTTGTTATGCTTAAAAATTGCCCTGTGCCTTACACTGGACTGAGGAATGGTAAACCTTTGGGGTTAATTCACAAATGACTTCAAAGTTTCCATCATGCAATGGACAGTGAAGAGTACTGAATACCACCCTTTCCCCCCCTTGGCAACCTTGCACCTCTTCTTTGTACACCTTAAAGTCTGTTCCTTCCTTATCTTTAAGGGGACTGTTGGGGTTGCAGCATGTTTGGTCCACTCAGGAGTATCTCTGAGCCTGCTGTGCATTTCTCTTTGGGCTGCAGCAGGGAAGCAGCTCATATACAAAGGCTTGCATTCAGCTGCTGACATGGAAGGGAAAAAGATGGAGGAAGGAAGCGATCCCTGCCTTTAGCCCACAGAAGAATATTCTTGGTTAAGCTCAGGATGAATTCTTGAGGAATGTCAAGTGAGATAAGGAGGCAAACAAGGGAGGGTTGCAGAAGCATTATCTAGACGCAAACAGGACTTTAGACAGTGATAGGAAGCATAGAGAGGAGGAGACTGGGGAATAAGCTATGCAAATGGCTGAGTCTTGCAGGTTTAGTCACTTTGGGTAGGAATGCTGGTATGACTTTCCCAGTCGTAAGGGACTGGTTATCTGGTAGCAAAAAATCCAGTTTCCTGGCTTAAAGCTTATGTGTACCTTAGTGGGGCTGTGGAGAGTTAGGCACATGCCGTTTTCAGTGGGGCTGTGGAGATTTAGGCACGTGCCGTTTATCAGAGATTAAAATGGAATTTCAGAATTTAGCTTGTCCAGCAAGCTTCTTTATGAGCAAACTCTAACGTTCGCTCTTGAAAATGGGAGTTCTGCATCACCAACAGTTGTGCTGGTATTTTAGAAACTTCCATGAGAGAGAGCAGGTGAAAGCTAAACCAAGATATTTATGTGAAAGAAACAGATGAATTTGCAGGTCATAGGCCAAATCCTGTGGCACAGTTGGGGAATGAGGAAGGAAACCTAACAATTCAGGTCCCACTACAAGTTGCAGTCAGGTTTTGTTTTGCAGGGGGATGTGGGATGATTCCAGCGTTTGGAACAAGCAGCCCTCTGCCCTAGCAGTTCCTCTCTGTAGCAGGGGATATGTGCAGTTCAGCTTTATGCTGCGCCTGTGCTATGCAGAAATCTGCCTTTTTATAATTCAAAGATGAAGGTGTAAAATGAAGCTACCAAACACCCATGTTCTAAATCATCTGATTCCTCTGTGTGTTTGTGCGGAGTGTTACATGAGTTGTTTGGTTTTTCTTATTTCCTCTCTTCCTCTTCCACCTTTTCCAATTATCCAGGATAATTGAGAGTTGTCTGTGCTGAAAAGTCAGATGATTAAGATTTTTCTAAACTGCCTGCAGGTAACTTTGAATGCCTTGGGTTTTTTTCTTTCTGTCTAGTTTAACTTAACAGTTTAATTGAACTGTGAAGTTATTCCAAAATGTTATAAATACAATTCTGTTTCTAAAAGCTTTCAATTAAACTGGTTTAGCTACAGAAAGTAAGTAGAATTAGAGATTTCTTTCTTCTGCTGGCACTTGGACTTGATTTTTCTGCAATTTTTCTTACTAAGCAGCCAAGAGGATGACTTTCTTTGTTTTAAAGCTTGACTGCTTATTGAAAGCAGACAAAATAAGGATACAACAAAACCAGCAGCTAAGGGTGAAGGTTAAATCCTCTGAGCCACATTGCTCACATCAGGTTCCACCTGCAGCGTGACCATGAGGCAAGAACAGTCCTTGTACTTAGCCTTTCAAAAGGTATGCTGTGCACACCCATCACGCATCCCACTGCCAAGATCTTTCCTGTGTGCATTCAAGAGATAATAAACAATTTCTGAGTATTATCTTGTGAGGGGGAAACTACGTGGATAAAATAGAGATTTCTGATGTGCATGAGGATAACTAATTTTCTTTTGGCAAGTTTCAAGTATGGCAAGCAGCATTCCAAACGTACTGAACACTTCCCTAAACAAACTGTGAAGAATCCAGGTTGAAGACCTGTTTTCCAGAAACGGTGACACAGGACATAGCTGTGCCAGGCATCTTGAGCAACTGGACAGCCCCAGACTGTCCTGTCCACCCCCTTGACATCCCATGTCCTTGGTGCACCAGAAGTACACGAATCTGGTTCTCTTTCATGTCCTGAGCATGTGACCTTCCAAAGAACACTTCTTCCTTGGGGATTCCTGCTGTGACAAAATGGGGAAAAATCAGAAAATTAGTTATAATCCTGGGAAAATGTATCCGTGTTCCACCGTTTCTGGAAAACAGGTCTTCAACCTGGATTCTTCACAGTTTGTTTAGGGAAGTGTTCAGTACGTTTGGAATGCTGCTTGCCATACTTGAAACTTGCCAAAAGAAGGGATCTTGGATCAAAGGATGTGAGTTGGCAGCTTCTGAAGGTCTAGAAGATACATGGCAGAAGTCCCCAAACAGCTTAGCTTAGAAGATGCTCCTACCATATGTGAGCGCGTCCGTCATCTTTGTAAATGTCTGATTGTGGTTTAAAAGCGAGCAGAAAGTCTGGCCTGTGTGGTTTCAGTGGAAGCTGATGCCTGCTTCAGGGAGCTCATGTTGAAGTGAACTACTGCTTGTTATGTGAGCAGGGCTGGCCATGCAGTGAGGGGCACTAATGCTGAAGCATCACTTGGAAGGTTGCTTGATGACAAGACTTCAAGAAAAGAAAGAGCCGGGGATGACTGTAACTCAGGAGCAATAAGTACTTTTCCCCCATAACGTTCCCTGAGAAGGTGTGTGGCTATTGACTTTTTGGCCATAGAGGACAGTTTATTTTCTTATCTGTATTTAGTAGGTGCTTTTCAAAATGCACATTAAAAAGAAAGCAAAAGAAATACCTCTAATGATTGACGTACTGCTGTTAACAGAGAAGAATCTCCTCTCCCCTCCTTACTGTATATATGGGAACTGCTGGCTATACTAAATATTATCTTTGAAAACATCTCTGTTTAAACTTAATCCTCCCATAACCCGTCAGCCTAGGCTGTGATATGTGAAACAGGTCTGAAGTGTCCTCACTTTGTACACTTGTGCTAGTGTTGGCCTCTGCCTCATTGTTTCTATGATCCATTAAAGAAACCAGCCTGTTCCTTAATGCTGTGTGTAAACAGGGAATCACTTTGATTCACTTATACCCATGAATTGTTAAGCTATCTTTCCTGAGAGTGTGTCTCTGACAAACGTGTATGCTCTACAGTGCACTCCAGTTGACTTCTGGAGGTGGAGGCCTGAAGAATTGTTATGAAAGCTGCTTCCCCCTGAGCTGTAGGTATGAGGAATGTGCTAAAACAACAGTCAACTTTCAGAGAATTGAATGTCTGTCTAAATAGCTTCCCAACCACCAGCTCCCCTCTGGGAGGAAAGGATACCTTCTTATCTAGCCAGAATCTCTTTCATCATCTAATTTTGCCAAGGAAAAGTCAAGGCTGGGAACAAGTTTTGTAACTTGCCTGAAGCCCAAGGGAGAATCCTTGCAGGCGGTACCTGTGCCCATTCTCTCCTAACAGTTCTGAGGGGTTTATTGATGCTATCTTCCACTAAATGGTTTTGCTGCCTTTGTGCCTCCTTCAAATCCCACACTAAACTAAATCAGCTTAGTGGGATGTTAATGTAGGCACAGCAGCAGCAATTTACAGCATTCCTTGTGGGGCAGCCCCGAGCCTCTGACAGACAGGAACCCTGGTAACCTGGGGCTCAAGTGGCTTGGTAGCTGAAAAGACACAGGGAAACCGTCTCCAACTTTAGAAGAAAAGAGAGAAACAGCACTGTGCTTTGGAGCAATGTGTTAGTGAATTGAGAATAAGCAATAATTGATTCCCCCAGAAGATATTCTTGTTTTAGGTATCTCTAACTAGATTGTTGTTCAGAGGCTGTAATTGAACTGCTGGCTTCCACATGCAATATTTGGGAGAGGAAAATGCCTCTGGGGCAAGGTAGCACACCTCGGGCAGCTCAGAAAATTCTGTGATAACTGCATGTCCTCTTCCTGACCTCTCTTTCTGGCCACTGATATGTCCCTGGCAAGCACTGTTCCAAGGGCAGGGAAGGGCACCTTTAAAAGATACCTTGGCAAGACTTGTAGAGTTTGTTATACTAACGAGGCTTCATTAAATTGGAATGGGGAAGACAGACCTGTCTTGATCTGATCAGAAGGGCCATTTGCTGAAGGTGGTGTATTGCTTTGTCAGAGCTGTAATTTGGTGTAGAGCAGTGACTCTTGGAAGAAAGCAGCCAGCTGTTGGCCTGGAGTATAGGCATGATGCTGGCCTCTTCCAATTGCATATGAACTTAAAAATCATGCGGGAGACCTAACTTGAGAGGAGGGGGCAGAGGTACAGACTAGCTGGCTTGGTTTTCTTCACAGAGGAATATTTTTTTTCATTCCATGGGTTAATTTTTGCTGAAGGAATGCTAGCAGGTGAGTGACAGCATCCTTATTCCTTTCTGCATGGTAGGAATTTGGTGAACAAAGCGTTGGCTCCTTGTCTGTGGAAGATATGAGAAATGTATAGGCGGTGCTACAGGCACAGAGTGGGATAGCTTCACTTCTCTTCCTCCCCCTCCAAATGAAGCAAGAAACAAAAGGGGCAGACACAGAGTTTATTGTAGCATCAGCTCCAGACTTGCCACATGGCAGTTTAAATGTCATCTTGAAATGACATTTCAAGTCGGGGGTGTATGCAGACAGAGAATTATTCTTTGGTAGAGACTAATTGACTTGAAAGATCCAAATCTTAAAGATAGCCCTTTTGTGAAGGAAATGCGAGCGTAGTGATGACATGGAACTAAGGAAACTCTCTTTTCACTAGGATGACTTCCAGGTTTCATGACAAACTTACATATTCCCCCCCATAATGCAGCTTCTTTTTTGCCTGAGTAACTGGAAGTGTGAGTTGTGGCTGTTGGAGTTGTGTGTTTCTCTGGTCAGTGCTGGCATGTTGACTTAATCTCAGAAGTACTTAAGGATCTGAAAGTCATACTGCCTTCCCTTTGTAGTAGAAGCACTAACTTCAGGTCTCCCATCTCTTCTCACAGGGTACAAAGGAGTATGATACCCACCTCTGCACCTCTCAGATTTGCTTGGAGTTATCCAGCAGTTTTGAATTTCTATGGGAAACTTGGCCAAAAAAAAAAAAATAAATAATGCCTCTTCAGTATCAATATCCATTTAACTGAAGGAGCTGTGGCTGAACGGGATTTCCCTCAAAATTGAAAGTATTCCTGTGGTCAAGTGTAAAGAAACATTAATTTCTGCAATTTTATTTTTTTCCTTGAGAGCTTTAGATGTTTATGTAAGGAATAACATGATAGAAGTGTTGAAATGTGTCTTCATGTGGCTTGTTTGTTTGTTGGTTTGGTTTTGTTTGGTTTTTTCCCCACTCCATCACTCACCCAGTTGTCTTTATCCCAGTTTTCTCCTTCTTGCTTTGTAGAACCAGTACACACACATTTTTGGTCCCAACTTTCTTTCATCAGCATTGGAGTCGTGTGTGATGTTGTTCATTCATCCAGGTCCAAAGTTACCGTTGGAGGTATCGCAGGCTAAAACCAAACTAGATTGGTGGGACAGGTATTCTGCTGGGTCTTTTTCCTTCATTAAAAGTAGGGGTTCAACTTTGTGCTTTCTTGATTTCCCAACTGTGCTTTGTGTGTTTGTGTACAAGTTTGGTTTTGCTGTGACACTGCCTGATAGGCTATGACTGAATCCCTCAGTGCTCAGGTATGAGCAGTGTCACATCCTGCAACTTTAATTGCTATGCTCTGTACTGTCAGAACATTATACCTGAGGTTTGCAAGCTGTTTTACATTCTTCCTCATAAGTGTGTGTTTGCCTGCCTGCCGGCTGGCTGTCAGGTTTGCTGTGCCTCTCCAGGTGGTTGAAGAAGCATTTGATTTATTTATCCTAGCTGTCTAGTACAGTCTACTGTGTCTTGGAGACCTTCTGAAAGGTGGTGGGGGTGTAGGAAGGCTGGCTCTCTTGAAGTTATTTTGAAACGAATTCCCCAGATGCTATGTCCTCTGGGGTTGTCTTGAAAGGAAAAGCTGAAATTAATTGTAAGCTAGGCAGTCTTCATACCTGAAATACTACAGGGTGAGTGAAAATTTCTAGTCTCTCTATAATGCAGCTCCTTTTAGTATTTTCTGTGCAGAAGATTGTCTTCTCTGCTCCTGTTTCCTTGTGAACTGTGGAATCCTACCATGCAAAAGGTTGCTCTAGTTTGTTTCTGAATTTCCCCTCTTCCCCCTCTCCCCAGATGATGTAGGTGTTTGGCTTAACACTTACTGTTTCTTTCTTTCTCTTTGTTTTTGTAGACCAAGGTGCTCCTGATCAACCAGATCTTTTGGGAATTTTTAAAAAGAAACTTTGGTGGGTAAAAGATGTGCCATGGAATGGTAGCACCAAAGAGCAACACAGGATCGTCTCTTGCCTTGACTAGCCATGGGTTATTTCTTCTGCTAGTTATCTCTGGTACCTTTATCCTGGAAACACAGGCCACAGGTAAGTGAAACATTTGGATATACTGCAGGGTGGGGGAGATGTATAAGTATGGAGGTGGGCTTACGTATTTATGAGAAAGCTGGTGACGGTTGATGCGTTTGTACACACCTTTCAGTACTCACAGGAAATCTTTCATAGCTGCTTGTTAAGTAAAGGGCAGTGTCTGAACTGAATGAGTCTTGCATATTAGTAAATAAGTGGTTGTCCTTTACCCTGTTATTTTGATTCCCCCAGATTTTTTTCCCCTCCATTCTCGTCCCTTCACTGCAGCTGGACTGTCTCAAGAGCACGGACCACAGTTTGTTTGAGTGAGATTCTCATGTAGACACTCCTGTCTCTATGCCATGTAGCAACTGCTTGTGTGAAGTAGTTTTGGAAGCACAGACTGTCTTCAGCTCTTTGCACAGCTGATGAATCTGTTCAGTGTTTCCTTGTGTGCTATCTTCTGACACCTCATCACCTGCTAACTGCATCCCTCTACTGGATCCTCTTTGGTGCTTGGGTTTCCCCTCCTCACCTTTCTAACTCCTTGATGTTTATCTGATGGATGAGTGGTAAATAATGTAAATAGCACTGCAATGGGATGATATGTAAAATGTGAGCAGAGATGAGGGAACCTGCCTTTTAGAATTGAGAGGAAGAAGAAAATTATACTGATATTCACAAGGTGCTACATGATGTGAAGTATGTGTTTGTTTACCCAGTGTACACTGAAATACGTCTTTTTTCTCAGACCAGCCATGATACATTTTTTGTCTGTAGAGAGATGCCTGATCACAAGGGGCATGGGATGGAAGGAATAACTTTGTGTGCTTTTGCACAGAACTTTAAAGGGGATTAGTCCCTAAAGGCACATAGATTGCAACAGCTGCTGAAGTAAAACGTAGACCAACAGCTTACCTCTTAAAACAAAACCTCAGTTCTTGATGTAAATCTAAAAAGTCCTATTTATTTGACATATCGTGGCACCTGAAAATGTCCCATGACCAATGCTCTTCAGCATCAGTGAAGGTTGAATTGGCCTTTGTGTGATAGAGCAGAATAAATGTTAGTTGCCAGATGCACTCAAAGCCAAGATGATGCTGTATGGAAAAGTCTGCTGGTGCTGAAAACTGCTGGAGGAGGAGCTGATCTCCTTTTAGTATTTCTGGCTTTTCGAGTTGGAAGGGAGAGGCTGCTGAAATCAGATATCCCAGACTTGTATATCTTCCTGGTCTGATTTTGGCATTGTATGTAATGAGGGGTGGGGGACACACACATGAGAGAGTGACAAATTGGCAAGAACTGATAGTGAGAGTGGGAAAGGGACAAGGTCTTTTTGGATCTGGTCTGTCCTCATTTTTTTTTTTCCAGCCTTGCTGTTATTGGTGATCGTGTCGCTGCCTCATTTCAGATGTAGGCCTGTCAGATATGCCTCCCAGCCTGGGGCTGGAGTGCACCATCCCCGACTGAAACTCCCATTACAGCTGCGGCACCTTCAGTTGAGTCTGTAATCAGTATGCAAATGCCTTGTGCTGCACAGGGCTGCTGGGTGGGGAAGGCAGCCACAATACTGGAAAGCCTTTTTGGTATCATTTTTGAGGCATCCAGTCACATTAACAAAAGCACTAGTTAAGCATGTCAGAAGGTCCGAGAGCGGTTCTGCATTGTTTCCCTTTCTGTGTTCCTTTTGCTTCAGGACCTGAAACCAGCTGTGGTAAACTGATCAAGGCAGATCATCAGCGAAATAGGATTAGGGTGGCTAGGCATGAACCATTTCCTGCAGGGGAAGTGAGAAAGTGAGTGCGTGTGGAGAGGAGCCCAAGATCGTAGCAGAGGGCAAGATGTGCAGGGGAACAAATCTTGGGGGAGGGGAAGGGCTTACTGAGGAGTGCTTCCATATACAGGTTTTCTGAGACTGGGAAGTAGCAACCCAGCTGCCAGTTGCTGGGAGGGATGGGGCTGCTCTATGATGCGTCATGGTCCCGGAGAGCTGCACCTGCAGCAGCACGCCAGCCATGAGTAACATTAATGAGCAAGTCAGCCGAGGAGCGGAGAGCCAGATGGAGAAACAAAGAATACTGGCGAGGCGCTTGGAAAATCATCTTCCCCTCATCTTTGTCCCCCAACCACCCCGCCATCCTTACTTTATTACTTTACATAGTGAAATCATTCAGAGCAGGCAGAGCAAAGCGATGTTAACATGAAGGAGGTGTTTGTATTAAATCTCTTGGTGGTAATGCTTATCTTGAATGCGGGGCCAACGTGACGTGCTCACAATTGCTACAAAAGCTGAAGAATGTTCTCATAAAAAGACAGACAAGCATGGAGACAATGGCTGGCTCAGCTCTGAGAGAGAAAGTAGAGTTTGTGATTCATATGTCTAAAACCATATGATGTGTATTGTATTGCAATGATTTTGCTATTTAGAAATTCTATTGCTTGAGTTCCAGGAGGCTTAGAGATATATTCATGTTCTAGGCAGAAATGTGTTCTCTTTGCCACGTGGTTAATGCAGAGGGCAGACTCATTTCCAGTCAGCAAGCATCTGGTCTGTCCTCTGGTAATAAATTGATTTTATTTATGCATGAATTTTTAAGGAAAATCTTCAGCACTTTGTCTCAAGCAATCTATCCAAATATCCTGGAGTGCCGTGAGATGAGTATGAGAAGTTGCTTAGTCACTAAGCACGCTGCAGAATTTGGAGAAGCTGCTCCCTTTTCACAGGAAGATATCCATGAACATAAAAATAACTGCTGCGCATGTTTTAACACAAAACAAACACAGCATTTGGTGATGGGCAAGCAACGAAGCTATGTGAAAAGAGGAGGATTTATGGAAACTTCAGTGCTGTTCAGAAATATTTTTTGAGCTTTATCACTGTTAGGCTTTTTTTTCTCTGTCTGGCAGCCTCTCCAAGATTAGTTGGGTGAAATAATGGAATGAGCAGGCAAGGAGACTTGGAAAGCCAAGGACCTGAAATGCTGAGGCTTAGTTCTTTGTCTGTCTCCTCTGTTTTCTTTGAGGGTTCATCTGGAATGTAGCTAAGAGCCAGGGTGCTTAGTAGGTAGAGATAGGGAATTTTTGAAGTATTGGAGGGGAGTAATAACAATGATTTTGTCTGCTTTTCTACAGATAACGCTTCTCCATTCTTTCTTTGTTACTGTGACTATTTTTTTCTTTTTTATTTTTTTTTCTTCCCTCTCCATCCCATCTCTGGCCTTTAAGGTTATTCCCAAGCTCTCAAAGGCCTTGTGTTTATATCTCATTCACAGTGGTCCTCCTGTCTGGCGAGGCTATTTTTGGAAGGATGACAGGAGATCAGAATAAGTTGTTCATTAAATTTTAACACGTAGTCTCTAAAATACTCTGAAAGCTTCCTATCATTTGTGTTCCAAATGGTGTAATCACTCTCAGATTCATAAACAGCTCTGTCAGAAACCTATCAAAGCATAGGTTGGTCCTTTCATTATTGATAATAGCATCACCTGGTCCTGGGAAATGCAAGTAAAGGTGTTGGTAAAAGTATTAAACATCTTGAATTAAGCAAACATCAATTCCCATGAAGAAGAGACTTTAAATATTAACCTTTAAAAATTAATAATAATGCAGGCTCAGTGAATCTAAGTCCATTTAGATTTACACACAGCCTGATTTTTGTTGACTGATCACGTGTGAAACGCTATAAAGCTAGCTCTTTAATTTCTAGGATTGCCATTAAAGTGATAAATTGAGCTTGAATAAACTGAAACGACTTCATTCCTGTGTGTTGTCTCTGACGCAAATGCAGCCAATCTGCTGCTTGCTGTTCTAAGGTCTTTTCAGTGCCAAGGTTATTCTGCACAGAAGCTCTTGGATACCGCTGGTATTTGTTTGCATTGCATAGAACAGCTTGTTAGAGCGCACTCCAGTCATTGAGCAGATTCAGACTTGTTCCTATTCTTTGGGAATCTGTGCAAAGCAGAGGTTTCCTTTGTCTCTAATTGTGCAGCTGAAAGGAAGGCTGTGGGGATACAGCTAAGGATGAATTCAATGGTCATGAAAACAAGGACACTATAACATTGGATGGCCAGACAGAAATGTGGGAGGTGTTGTGTGTGAGCAGAGGATCTTGATTCTAACCTGCATGCTTCATGTTTGGAGAAATTACAGGGTCAGCCCAAAGACATGTGTAGTTCTCCATGGAGAAAAGGGGGAGCAGTTTTAGGTGCAACTCCTCTTTCTGGTCCCTTTGTAGAACTTAGTAAGAGCAGAGTAGTATAGAAGAGCACGGTGAGGAGCTGCAGAATAATGGCCAGGCTGCAAAGGTGGCTAGGAAGCAGATGCAGACGGGCCCAGAATTAGGCTATTCAAATAATAATATTCACACTGTTAGTACACTGATCCAGGCAGTGCTATTTAAGCAACTGGCTTGAAGGGAGTAGTAAGGGAGTAGTAAGTAACTCCTTCCTTCCTTCCTTCCTTCCAGACAACTTGTTTAATTTTAACCAATTCTAATGGTTGACCGAGGAATAAAAGCAAGCATAATAGTAATCCTGATTTTTACTTTTGTCTGTCCTAGGTTGGCTCAGCAAATCCAAAGGACCTGCATGTGAGTAGACTTATATTCACTGCTGTATCATGAGAAATGAGTGTGATGTTTTACTGGTTAATACAAGTGGCTATGAGCTAGGATTCCCCATTATACTTTTGTTGTGTTGGATAGTCTGAGATCCATCTCTGTGTCCCATTTCCACTTTTATCCCTGGTATTCAGGAAAGATGTCTGCCCTCAGTTCGAGAAAGGGAGATCAACTTCATATGTTTCACTGTGCTTGAAGGGATCCCTGTGCCTTCTACAGCATTTAACTTCAAATGACTCAAGAAAAAACAAATAGAATAAATATTTCATTAAAATGTGGAGAGAGATGCTGCTTGTGAGAGATTTGAGAGGCTGCCAGAGAGGACTGAGAAGACAGGGAGGGCAAGCTAAGGCAAAAAACCTTGTTTCCTTTAATCAAGAAAGGTGAAGCATGACTTTGGATATATTCCGTTGGATACTCCTGCTTTTCATATCCTGTGCTTGGAAGAAGTCTAAAATCTTTCCTGTGTGCATGTTATGGATGTACGTAACTTTGGGAGGAATTGCGAAGCGTATTTGGCTTCTGTATCTGTTCTAAATGTAAATCTGTGGAGTAGATATGTCCTTAGTGTGCTTACATGGGTGATAAGGGGGAAACAAGTGGTAGCGCAAGGTGGGTAGCCATAGACTGAGTCGTCAGCTTTTGTGGCTGAATCTGTCAAAGCCCTGTGTTAAACCCAGCAGTCTGTGTCTAGATGAGAATTGCTAAAACACTGCAGGTAACAAGCTGCTGATAGTCAAGAGTGAAGGTAGGGTGCTGAAGGCACCTGAACAGCAAGCTCAAAAATGCTTGTACCTTTGTGAGAGTAATTGGAACCCAGTGACAGTATTATGGCATTGTCTCAAGAGGTTGTCTTGCTTATCTGTGTGCACTGATCTGCATCTCAAAAAACGTTTTCCTTTTAATGAACCAAAGCCTCTGGGGAGTGTTCATCTTTCTCTGCAAGCAGGAATTCCCCTGAGGCTCTGCTGCTGCAGAGTGTTGGAAGGCTGTTGAAGTTCTTGCTTCCAGATGTCATTGAAGGGATTTGAAGTAACCCCTTAGGTATGGGGCTGCTTAGATGAGTTATAGGATGTGCTAGAGGGGACTTGTTGAAGAATAAAATGAGCTTTTTGGCCAGCCTGGTACAGTGATCCTTTTATTATGGAAGGGGAAGGGGAACTTTTGGAGTTCATGTGTTGAGAAGACTGCCTAATCTCAAGAGGTTGTGGGGATGCTTCCTCACTGCTTGTGTACCTTGGCCTGGCTGGTGTTGGATGGAGATATCTCCTGTGTTCCTTCTCTGTAGGGCCAATGCTGTGAATTCAAGGATAAGTGCATTTATCTGTTTGGTGTGTTAGGAAGTATTTCAGGGGAAGCAGAAGCCGAAGAACTGAATAGTAGGGTAGCAAAAGAGCATCTTTAAATCCTGCGGACTCAGCATTTTAGGTCTAACCAGCCATCTTAATTCAATAGGGAAAATCTTTCTTGTTAGAGAACAGAAGGAAACATTGCTGCTGCTTTTGAGATATATCGTTTACTTTGTCAGTAGAGGGAGAGGCATGTCTGATTGGAAAAATATTGCCTTGCTGTTGAGTGAGATAAGCACCTCTGGTGGACATTGTCTTGAGTTTTCAACCCACAGACAGGTACAAAGTGTGGTAGGCCTGGCACATGCAGAGTCATAACTAGAAAGCCAGAGGCTGCTGCTGCTTTTCTGGCTTGAAGGAACATTTTCTGTTCCTGAGAAGATCATCAACATGATGTATAACGAGTTTTGTGTCAGACATACCCTTAGGCACCCATAAAATTGTCGGTCAGAAAGAGAATGAAGCTGTTTCGTGATCTTACCAATTTTGTTGTTTAGGCAACTTTGCATTTTCTTCTGCTTCTTTTTCAGCAGAGATATCAGTTGCTGAGACAGCAGGTGAAGTTATTCTGTTTTAGGTAGAACTAGAATATTTTGATGGAAATGGAGCTATCTGGAAACTCTTCAGGGTTAGAAAAGGACTAGAAGTGAATGGAGACTTGTAGGAAGGTGGTAGAATAGATTGAAGGTGAATGAGGATCATGGGAGAATACAATTCTAGGAAGGTGAGGGACACAGGAGTGCAGCAAAACAGGAAGGTGAAGGGTTTCCATAGGTGGAGTTGTGAAAAAGATCCTGGTGGTTTGAAAAGCCAATTATTGGCTTGGTGGTTAAGTAGTGTAAGTCCTGAAAGAAGGTAGTGTTTCAGTTATGCAAGCAGATTAGAATGGTTGTGAACAGTATGGCCTTGGGAGGGAGGACTCTAGTAGAAATACATGTGTGTGTGTGTGTGTTTATTTTTTTAATGGTTAGGTAAAAGTGTCTTAATGCAGGAGGATGCAGGATATGCCTTTACATCATCGGGCCTTTCAGGCTTTTCTATATGCAGCAGGACTGACTAATGAGACACTGGCAGAGAGTTTAAAAACTTGAGGGTTACAAAGTGTGTGTGCCCTCCAGGGACTGAAGCTTCAAGGCAGGAATGTCCTCAAGGCAGGAGCAGAGCAGGATGAAGATGTCAGTTACTGGAGCACTGGCTGTGCCTGCCTATAAGTGCTCCAACATGTCTGGGGACCTGGAGGGGGAGAGAAACTGCAGAAGCCCTTATAGCAACTGTGCGTGAAACAAGACATAGGGAGGAATTTCAAGTGGAAGTTGCTGCCATGTTCAGAGAAATATCTGTGGCTTTCCGAGAAAGTTCTACTTTTCTTAGTTTGTGTTCAGTTTTACAGTTAAAAGCTGCTTTGCTCTTCCCCTGTCCTGCATTTGTTTGGCTGCTACATCCGCTGTAGAGGAACACTGTAAACAAGATAAACCTATTAAAGCTGCTACACCCTGGATCCTTGTCAACACCGAGGTACCACTCCCTGCTGGTGGTGGTGCTTTCCAGGTGGGGTCTGTGTGTCACTGTATGTGTGTGTTAGGGACTTCTGGTGCTGCCTCTATTCTGGACCACCCTGGAGACTTATCTCCGGAAGCTGTACCTGATGCAGCAGAGGCCTTTAGGAACCTATTTCTGGTGTGCCATACAAAATCCAAAGCTGTCGATTTATCTTTGGCTAGGAGGGGAGAAGCGTGGGGGTTTTGTTTCTTCTAGCCTGTTCCACTCCTACCTTCAGAGCAGCTAACTTTGAAATTCGGAATCCTGGAGATGCGCCTGTTGTGTAATCTGTCTCCAGTAGTTCAAGTTTTAGGCCTGCTGACGTGCTTCTTGAAAAGGGCTGGTACTGTCAGAGTGGTGCTGAGCCACGCATTACGCTGCAGCACACCTTTACTTCCCTTTAGCACAGGCAAAGCACCATAACTGTAATGGTCTGTATTATCTGTCTGTCTCTGGTTTTGCTTTCCCTAGTGAAAGTAACCTTTGAATGCTCCTGGAGAACAGCCTTCAGGTTTCATCGTAAACACTTCCTTGGAAGTAACTGACTTAGGTTATAAGATACTAAGAAAAGATAAAGGCTTTATCATTTGAGTGTTTAGGTTCAACTTTCACTTTTCTCTCAACTGAGGAAATTATTTGGTTTTGGTATGTAAGCTGAAAAATCTGAACATAGTGACAAACTGTGGTGAGTTTGCGTCTGAGTGCAAGTCTTAGTGAAATCCATGAAGATGGCAAATTTGTTTTTCCAGTTGTATTCTTTTAATCCTCCACTTCTTTGTCTTTCCCAACAAGCTAGTCTTGTTGCAAATATTGCTAGTAGCCCAAAGCAGAAATGAGTATTGCTGTGATGTAGAAATGTGATGTCTTTGAGCTAGCGTAATTTTAACCATCGGGCCTTCCCACTTTCAATCTCTTTATTTGCATTTACTTCTGAAATACTTAAATGTTATCTTTAAGTTGACAGTTTGCTTCGATGGTGGCTGTTTCCTCCGTGGCATTTAGTAAGCTAGACTCCACTTTTTGGAATAGTTGGGGGAGATATACATGCTGAGAGAGCTGAAGATGGATCCTGTACCAATAAAGAGCTCAATTTTGTGTCACTGAAGCAGTAGTGAAACAAATAGTTGTCAAATTTGGTCTGAGGCAGATCACAAGACTGGCAGTCAGGCACCATTAGTGCATTTCAGTGTGGGAGAGGAGGTGCATGCAATGGTGGCCACATCACTGTCTGCTGGGGTAAGGCAATACCTCTGGTGGGCGAACAGACTTGAAGTGCAGTGTGGGTGCTGTGCTGGAAGTTCTGTCTCCGCTTAGCACCCTGGAGACCTAACTGCCTCTTGGCTCGTGCCTCCAGCTGTGGAGGCTCCTCAGGGCTGGAGCACCTTTTCAGAGCACTGTTTCTTTTCTTCTTTTCTTTTTTTTTTTTCTACTTCATTTTTTCCTGTCGGTGTTGCCTTGTTCATGTTTGCTACCACTTTAAGCAGCTCTTTGCATTAATGAGCCGATCACTTGTAAGACTTGGATCCTTGGGTGGGCAGTGGTATGACTGCATGGGGGACAGGGGACATTGTAACCTGTCATTCGGTACGTAGGTAGGGCTGCTTTTAGCATCCTTGATTCTTGCTGTCAGTAAAACCAAGAGAGACTGGTGGAAACTGCTAATTAGGGGTGTTCTGAGGAGATTTATTCTCTGACTACAATCTGGGTGAGCAAAGACTTAACTATTTTACTGCATACCTCTGGCCACCTGCCACTTGTCTGAGGCAGGTCACGCTTGGCTGTCTCGGGTGTTGTGGAGCGATTTGAGAGGATGAAAATGAATGTTCTGCATCCTCTGACAGCAGGGAAAGCATCTATCACTAAGTCTGTTTCCATCCGCTGAACTCTTAACTTAATTAGTGGCTTTAAATGAGGGAAATTTTTCTCCAGACATTGGTTAGTTAGCAGCACAAAGGGAAGGGTGCCTGCAGAACTGAAGCTTTTGTGTTTTTCATTTTAAAATAATTTGGGTTTGGTGGCAGCATTTCAAAGCTGCTTACCAGTGTGCAGCCTGCAAAAATGAAGCCAAACACATCTCCCTTTCCAGAGCAGTCTTGTCACCTTTCTTCTTTCTGTGGCAATAGAGGCTGGCCTCCTCATTAAACGCAGGTCCTTCTCTATAGGTAGGAGTTCAAACACTTAAGCAGCAGTAGGATGACTGAACTTTCAATGTGAAATAGCTCCTCTTTCTTTTCCAGCAGAGGGATTTGGGGCTCTTAGTTATTATTTCTGTAGTATTAGAGTAGCTTCACCCAATCACATAGTGAAGTGGGAATTGCTGTAGACAAAACAGAGTTTGTCAATGGCAAATGTTTCAGTCTGTAGCTTGTTTTTCCAGTTAACCTGTATTTCACCTGGTGTAAAACTTAGCTTGAGTTACATCTCAGCCATTGTGGTGATGGGCTCCCTTTTCTCCTGTAGTGGGAGGCACTCTGGGAGACGATAGGAAATGGTGAGTTGTAGGAAACACTTTTTTTTTTGCAGTAAATCCTGTAGTATTTAAAAAAGAATCATTACTTGAAGTTGGTTTTCCCTGGTCATTCCATGACTGGTATCGGAGGCAATGAAAGCTGAACACTAAATTGAAAACAAAACTAGAAAGCCGTCTGGTAACCATCTGTCAGTTGTTACAAATCGCGTGGTGGCAGGATGAAACTTGTGCCCGATCTGGTCTCTGATCTCCCCACAGCAACTAGTTCCAGTTCCTTTCGCAGGGAAGTTGCCTGCTCTGCATCCCTTTGGAGTAGCTTTCTCCATGGGAGGGATTCTTCCCTGAGTCTGAGCTGGTTCCTGGGGTTGTCAGGATAGGTGTATTTATGTTGATTAGTGTCTTTGAGCTGTGCTCTCCTATACCGGTATCTGTTGTGTCCAGTTTAATGACCAGCTGTAACATTTTTTTTTTTTTTACCGTCATGTGATTGTTTAGCAGTAGCAAGAGAGCAGTTGGGGACCTTTTGCTTTGCCTTTTTTTCCAGTCTTCCCTGAGCCCATCTTTGTCCCTGTGTGTGTGTTTGGAGAACACAAGGCTGTGGCGTACGGCTGCTGCGCCCCGGGCCCCCGCCCCGCACGCATGAATTCATCAGCTTGATCTTTCCACCCCTGCTCCTCCGGAGGGTCGGGCGGCAGCTGTGGCTCCTGTCAAGCATGATGCCGGGCAGGGAGCTTTGGGGAGGAGAGTTACAAAAGGCCCAGCTTAAATCATCTGTGTAAGGGCACAGCCGAGGCTCTGTCACCCAGGCCCCACAGCTTGTCTTCTGGTGCTATGGTTGTAATGACATTAGCATTTCAAAAAGGGGATTATCACAGCCCCCAGGTTCTGAGTGGAGGATATTTTGGCTGTTACTTGAAAAGCTGCTTTCTGTCTGTCTCTGCTTTTTTTTCCCCTGTGTATGGATCCTGAAGGGTTGGTGAAGGTGGCCACACCATGCTAAAAGTGCATTGTAGCTGTTGCGAGGTAGCTGGTTGTTTATTGGCCTAAATGTGGGCTGGTAAATGAGAAATTGTTGCTGCTAGCATTCTTTCTTACCGATTTGGAGTGACTGTGAAGATTTCCTAGTGGAAAAGCTGAGTTAAAGGGTCCGTGTTGGGATCACAGCTGTATGCTAGAGAAGTATCCTGAAGTCATACTTACAGGAAGAAGTTAAGGTAATTATACTGGTCTGTCTTGTGTATTTCAACCAAAGGAAATGGGCAGCACATGCATCCTATTCATTGTCTGCCTTCCATACCTCTTTTGGTACCAAACACCACTTTAAGGGCCCTGGCACAGAATTTCAGGGTGGTTCCTTGGGAAAATAATTGTATTTTTATAAGGTCTTGTTTAAAAACAAAAATTCCTCTAGTGAAATTTAACTCCTGAGTCTTGCAACTCTGTTGCATTACCCTCACCTCAGATCAATATTCTGTTGATCTTCGTTTTTCTCTGAGTTCGCTTTCCCTTTCTGATGTTGCTTGTGCTGGAAACTTGCGTAAAGGCCTTACATACGTCAGGCTCTAGTGGAAAATCTGTGTAGTTGCCGTCTCCTCTCCAGTTCCATTAGCTGTAGAAATGACAGGTCAGACCAGGCAGGTTGGTCATCTGGTCCCTGGGGCAAGAGAACAAAGGGAATTGTCTTGTTTGCCTACTGGAGAGAGGCAAGAGTACTTTGTGCAACCACTTCAACCATGTCTGGGCCCTAAAATTGGTAGCTGACCCACAGTGTCCAAAACAGGAGCCCCTTGGCTTGAGCGTGGGAGCATGGTTGGAGGGCGTGGAGCAGAAAATGCTGGTGGTTGCCTGGAGCCTTGTCCTGAGTAGTAATGCTAGTGCTGTGTGTGTTGAACTGTTGAATAAGAAAGGGAAGGTGTGTTTTGAAGAGACATTATTATAAGCATAGGTTGAAGTATTCACAGGCCTTAGTCTTCGTGTGTGCCCATAAGGACTGGTCTGGCCTGTTCCCGTAAGATGTAGTTCACCCACGTGTTTTTGCAAAGCAGTGCTGGCTGTAGTCACGACTGCCCCTTGCGCTGGGAGCAGCCACGATCCGGGCCTCATGCTGTGAGTCACTGCTCCTGCAAGGGGACAAACAGACGGAGACTGTCTGGAAGACCTGTGTAGCTCTTCCTGAGAGAGACGGCAGGCCTGGGCCATAGATAAGCTGTCCCTCAGGGCATCAAGGAGGAGCAGAAATACAGTTTCCTCTGTAAACATGGCAAAGGGTACTTGGTGTGCTGAGGAAGGGAGGCATTTAACTTCTCTGTGTGAAAACAGGAACTGTGGAAGGCCTTCCAGGAGTGTGGTGGCTGCTGACGAGGTGTGTGTGCTTATTAGATGTATTTCTAACTCTACTAATTTCCAGGCCTGTTCTAATCTGCTTATTTCTGTAGAACACACATCTGTTTATGAACTCCCAACAAGGATGGAGTGTCTTAAACGTTAGATGCTCAACTGAACCTGCGCTGAGCAAAGGTGGAGCTTTTGGGTGCCCTGTGCCTCAGGTGAGCTGGACAGAAAGCACAGCGTGGCAGAGTTGCAAGTCGCTATGGTCACTCTGTCTTGTCCTCTCCTTTTTTCTGTTTCTGCAAATGCACCAGCAGACACAGCTATGCAAACCTGCCAGCTGTCTCCATGCGAAGTTAGTCACTGAGTTGCTGTGCAACCAGCTCTTGTTGCACAGTCTTTCGAATTTGCGGTTAAACTTAGCTACTGTGCGTCTTTGGCTGGTTTGGGGATGTGTGAGTTTCTGCATCCTCTTTTCAAACCAACTTTTCTGATAGTAAATGATAGAAATGAAACCTTCAGTATTCAGGTGGAAGTAGGCTGGAGAAAAAGTAAAACTGTAAATCTCAATGCTGTGAACTAAAAACCTAAGAACTAAAGAATGCAGGAAACAACAAACAGCCTGGTTTCTAATCAAATTTTAGGTTTACTTGGGGGGAACCCTCTGTCTTTCTTTTCAATTTCAAGGCAATTACTGTTTTAAGGCTTGTAATAGAAAGATAAGGGCAGCAAAAAATAGAATGAATAAGTGCTGGTCATAACATTTGGTGGGATAAGAGCATTTATAATTATTATGGAGTAAGAGGAGGGGGAAAAAAGCATGAAGGAGAAAGTAGTTTTATTTCCCTTGCTCCCTGTTTGGATTAATGAATTTAATTACTTGGAAATAGCTAGTAGCAAACTTGTGGGTTTTTTCAAATGTACTTTTAACAAGACTGCAAATTTTAAAAGAGGAGGAGGCAATTCAGTAAAAATAATTGAAGATGTGAGTAAGAATTTAACTGCTGCATCCCCCGTTGCAAGTGCTTTGTGTCTGTGGATGTTAAGAGACCTGAATTAATGTGCTTCTGATGTACTGGGAGGGGAGAAACCAGGGCAAGAAGACACAATTCTAAATGTAAGGAAGCAAGCAAGATACCGGTTTTTCAAATAGATCCTTATAATAAAGTTGTTCGTTCTTTTGTTCCTGTCAGCATAAAATAGAGACAAGTATGGAAGCGAAATGGCTGAACAGAGTAATGGGATTCTGTCTGACAAGCAGCAAGAGTGCATAAGGTGGGAGAAAGGAGATCGGGCAGAATGCCAGAAAAGGATCTTTGTATAATAAAGTTTATGTCAGAAATTCCTCCTTTCTTGATGGTATAGTTTAGTTTCCACTAAATTGTTTGCTCTTTTGTCAGCTTAAACTGGTTTTTATAAAGCGATATGGCAACTAAGCAAGTAGATAGCAAAGAAAAATAGCACTGCATCTTCTTTAAATTAGTGAAGGTACCTGGTGGGATGGCTCTGATGTCAGACATGTTTACCATCAAATGAAACTTTCCAAAGTGCTTGTGTCCCACTGGTAATCAGTTGAGAGAGGATGTTTTGAGTCCTGCAAGCACCGCTGAAAATTATGCCCAGTGTGTTTAACAGTCTGAAAGAGGAGTTTAGTATCCTGCTGCCTTAATTTGCAGGCAATACAGTACTGAAGGAGAGCTGCAAAATTCCCATGAGGACTGAGTAACATGAGATTACTCTTGAGTTACAGAGCAACTGAGTAACATCTGGAAATCCATGAAGAGAGACTGACACTAGCTTTCCCCAAAGTTTACTTGACTAGTAAGCAGATTGAGGCAGCATTTGGAAGAAGGCACAAATCCATTCCCTTAAACAATTTGCAGAAGGTGGCAGCCCATTCTGAGTTGTTTCAGGAAGGCCTTTTCATTTCCTCTTCGTGGGTATGTACCCCCGACAATACTAATTATCTGTACTAAAAGTCTACCAGCAGTACAAGAGAGCTTCATATTTCCAGCTTGTCCAATTCTGTGATGAGAACAGGCATGTTGCCACAGCTGGCTGGGCCATGAATACTGATGCAGGGAAGCTTAATTCTCTATCTGCAGTTCTACCTGGAAAGATGCTTCTGTGTTCCCAGTTTGACCAGGAGCAACAGTCTCTTCTATTCTCATCAGCATTAGCGTGAGTCCCAGTGTGAGGGCTCTGCAGGGCATGATTTATTAGGAAATAGTATGCTGAATAAAGTAGTTTTGTGCGGCAAGGGTGAGGCAGTTTCTTGTGGTTTTCTTAGTGTGACCCTTTTTATCAAGTCATCAGGAGGAGTGTTTGAAAGCAATGTGCCATGTTTGGGTCAGTCTTATCAGGTGCTCTACCATGCAACAAGCGTGTCCCCTGACTGGAGCCAATAGAGATGCTGTAGGACAAAAGTAGCCGTTCATTCTTGTCCTAGGAGCACCTCTTGAAAAGCCATCCTTCCTGTTCCTGTGGGCTACTGTGCCCCCAGAGATCGCCTTGACTACAACATAGTTCTGTCTGTGCAGGTA
The DNA here is from genome assembly GCF_028500815.1 of Rissa tridactyla. NCBI lineage: Eukaryota > Metazoa > Chordata > Aves > Charadriiformes > Laridae > Rissa > Rissa tridactyla. The sequence goes on from NC_071469.1 coordinate 41,402,810, forward strand.
TTTTGCACTTCTAGACAGGAACTCACTTCAGTCTAGTAGCCTGTGATTGCTCAAGAGGATTTTCACATTATGTTCGCATTGCTGTGAACCTTGTTTTTTTAATGTTTTTAACCATTTTTACTGAGTGCTAAGTTCCTTAATATGTCCTAGTTTTGTACCTGCAGTTGCACGACCTCCTCTCAGAATGGAGCATTATGGAAAAACTACTCTTCTGGGAGCTTTTTGCAGAGTCTAGACTGGAAATCTGTTGCCAGTAAATGTGCTAGAGTGGGATTAGAAGTTTCCAAGCAGTGGTCTTCAGAACACATAAGACTAGTCCATGTAGTTCTTTTGCCACATGACAGCTTTGTATTTTCAAACTGCTTTAATTCTGTTGAAGTGGAGCTTTAAATTGTGTTTGCTTTCCAGTGCAAGCAGTTTCTGTTATTGTCAGAAGTATATGCCCCTGAATAAGAAGGTATACTATCACAAACTGCCTCTGTTATGGAGGAGTGCTCTTGTTGGAGTGTATTCTATGCACTGGGGTGACTTTCATTGCTGATGAGGAGTTCAAGAGGAGCAGGAAGGGGTAACTTCAATAAGCACAGCTGTTTAGAGGAAAACAGAGGTGCAGTTGAGTAGCTTACTTTTCCCTATGGAGTTACTGCAGAAGGAATGCTAGGCCTGGCAGTGTGGTTGTTGCAGGATAGTGTGGGATCAGTGTCTTTCCAGAGCAGCGGAAGAGATAGTGTGATTTGGTTTCTGTTTACCCCGTGAGCTAAAGAGTAAATGTCAACTGTCTGATTGTCTCTTCCACCCTGAGAATAAGAGTGACAGTGACAGCTTTGATGTGCAATAACGAGGTTGCTGTGATTTGTGTTCATGGCTTTAAGTCCTGATGCTGTGGGGGCAGGGCTATGAAAGTAGATCATGGCATTTAATATAAGACAGACACCTTGAATCACTTCATTAATGAAGGAAATTTTCCCTTTTACACTCAGCCATACTGACTAGGAAGAAAAACGGGGAGAAAAGAAAAATCCAGTGTCATAATGCAGGTGACCTTTCCCAGGGCTTGGGAAGCTTTTGCTCTCTTTGTCCTCAGGCAAGATGCCAAGAAAAAGAGGGTGGAGAAGAACAGCGGGTCTGTCTTTTGAGGAACACCCTCCTTTTCTAGACATTAAATTCTGTTCTTACCTCTTGGGAAGTCACCTTTACCTCTGGTGGGAGTTGACACAGTATAATGGTGTCTTTAGTCACAAAATGGCCTTTTGCACGATTGCAGCAACCGTTTAAGAACTGAGAACCTATTTTAAGGTTTGTCATTGGGTAAACCTTTGGGAGAATGAAAAAATCTATTTCTCAGAGTGATAGATCTTGAACATGTATTTTAGAAACAGTAACTTTGAAATCCTTCGGTATTTCTTGAAAAGATCTAATCCAGAAATTTTGGAAAAGGACTCTTTGTGCTTTGATCCCAACATAAGATCCTCTTGTGAGGTTTTAGAAGGCTCTTCAGTGTACACACAGAGGGAATGTGGTGTCAGCTGGAGAATGTGTGGTCGAACTCTAGTGGTGCTCTGACTTGGGAGAAGGAGCACCAATTTGGGAGGAAAGGACACAGAAACTCTTGAGTTTAGATCAGTCTCGGGCTGTTCAGTATTTCATTAATACTCTGATGAAAGATACGTATTATTATGAGGAAGTCCAGTTGGGAAGTAATAGTTTTAACTCTTCTCCCTTCTTTCTCAAACTTGAGCTACTTTCCACTGGGGCTAAGCTGTCTCCTAGCAGTATTGTTGTCTGCTCTCCACGTCAACTGCCAGAATATAGCTGTTCTTATGAGTAGCATCCTAAATCCTAAGCGTGGCTAAAGTGGCCTTTTCTAAAAAGTGAATAGGAAAGGCAGGGGTGGACAAGGGGCAGAATAAAGGATGGCGCTGCAGGCTGTCTAACATGATCAGCACTGTGAAATTGAATGCAACAGCCTTTGGACAGTCTTTGACTATAATTGTGTTGGCAATGGGAAGAAAGTTCTGACAGTGTCTGTGCTTGATGGGATGTATCTGGTGAGAGGGAGTAACTCCCGTGTGCTGAGCAAATTGTGTGGGGGTGGAAGAGATAGGAAGAAAGGAAAATTACCAGAAGTTCGAAAGAAGGGGCTGTGGAATCTTGTCCTGGTAGCTCCCTGCTGCCTGCTAAACACGGCTGTGCAGTGCCTGTTGCTGTACTAGTAAAACAGGGGGTTTTCTGTTATTTCCTTCCCCCTAAAAGACTTCAAATCCCATTTTCCCCAATCATATGGAGGAGATGGGGAAACAAAGGAACAAAACCAGGTAAGCTCTGGATAAAGGAGATACTGTTTTTGTCCTTAGTATCAGAAGGGCTTTGTAATATCTGCTGTTGATCCATAGGCTTCCTAGATGGTGTTTGTTCAAGACACTATGTGTTCCTAGCAAATTTGACCCACGTGATCAAGATTGGGCATTTTGGTTTACATTGTCACCCCTATAATGCTTATTCTTCCTCATTAAATGCATGTGCTTTTCTCTGAAATTCTCTATGTTGGTGTGAAGAAGAGAACAGTTACAGAACAGTAACTGATAGATTTAGTAAATGGAACTCTGTTTTACTGTCTGGAGGCTAGTTTACCGGCATCAAAATAGCCTTCCTCCCTGCTGTGTTTTCCCACCAGTTCTCAGGCATAAGACATCCGTATCTCTTATTTAAGTGTTCTCAAGGAGCCTGCATACACAGTCAAGAGACTTCCCAAGTGTGTTTCTCTGGGGGACAGCATTTCTGCTATTTTTAGCATGATTTCTTTGGGGCTTCCATTTCCTTTGTGTGAGAAATCTCACTAACTGGTAAGAGGTTGAGTCTCGAAGTTACATGGGAAGCTTTCACTCCACTACCAAGAAACCTGTAAGCCCTGTCTAGGCATTTTCACCAAAGACTGAGCTCCCCTGAGCAGCTGAAGAGACATCATGGTGTAGCCTGGCATAGAATTACTACATCTTGGAAACAGTTGGTGTAGGGGCACTGTCTGTGTACTGTTTATTTTCACTGTGTCTGGGGTCTTCATTTGTGTCAACTGGTAAACTCCGTCTGGCCATAATGCTCGGTGGTTTATTGCCTCTCTACTGAACTACAATCCAGAGGGTGTGATGGGAGAAATTTGAACACCTGCTGCAGGGAGAAAGAAAAAATGCATTAGCTTGTGAATCGTCTACTTAAATGAGGAGGAGAGACTTTGCAGTTCGTGGAATTCATGGAGCGTAGAGAGATGCTGAATTCTATAGGGGACATGGCGGTAAGGCTGGGTGACAGTCCAGAAATAGCAGTAGGGATGTTGAATTAGTTAGCATGGGAAGTGTTCAGATGTAGACACGGTGATTGCGAGTGTGCTAGAGTTAGTGGCCTGTACATCTGGCCTGCTCTTCAGCTGCCTTTTTGGGAGGGCACAGGTCTCCTGAAGGCCCTGTGCTGTATCTACCAGCCCTGTGTGGATGTCTAGTGCCTTAGAACTAACTGAACCCTCTGTATGGGGAGCCCCATGCAAGAGGTGCTTTCTTCAACTCCCTGAAAGTGACTTGTGAACATGTATGGGGTCAGCTTTTAGGATATGGGGTGCCCTATGTGTTGAGGGATCTTTTGTATCTTGCGTTTTTCTTGAAAGCGTCCGATGATCTGCTTGTGAGCTGCCTTTTCACAGAAATGGGGCTTGCTGAGTCAGTGCCCAGGACCTGCAGGTGTCTGGTTGAAGCCAGGCTCCATGGGCAGAAGCCTGGTGAGGCCTGGGAAGGTATGTGCAAGGCAGATTCAGCAGTTGGATCTGTAGAGGGTGGGAAATCTAGCTGCAGTGGTAGTTAACACTGAGTGAGAGAACTCTGGTGAGAGAACACAGAGAAGAAGAATAGCATAACCTCTGCCCTCCCCTGGTTTAAGCTTTTGATAGTGTAAGCACTCTTACTGGAAATAAACAGATGCTTCCCCCCCCAGCCCCTAGATTGAGGGGGTATTAGATGGGAGCAGTGATACTGGGGAAGAGCTGGGATTTGGATCCTCGCTGCCTACCACATGCATTCATGTGATGATGTGGGAGGCAGGTCTGGGTCCAGCTGTGTGAGCGTGAGGGCTCCCCAGGGTGTTCTCAGCATTCCTTCCAGCTCTGGCCCCAGCTCTGCAGAAGCTGGGAACGCTCATGAATTTTCCTCCGTTTGTGCTCAGCAGAGCACTTCCTGTGGCATTCAGGCATGCTTCAACAGCTTCCTCTGCTGCATTCTTCCCTGGGGAGCATCTGAAATGCTCTTTTTGTGTGTAAGGGACTTCTTAAAACTGCTTTGTTCTTGCATGGCTTGGGAAAGATTGTGTTGTTGTTTTTAGCTGACGGGCTATAACTTCTCCTACTGTCTTGGTTGATCTTGCTTAATGTTTCCATTCCAAAGTCTGAGTCAGAAGATGGTTGTGAAATCTTTCTGCTACATCGGTGTCTATAGATGTGAGATGTATTCCATGTTGACCAGAGTACTGGAAGGAATTTTTATGTTCTAGGAAATTATGAACTTAAAGAATAAATAAATCTTTCCTTTTAACAATTATTTTTCTTTTGGAATAATCTGGGCCTCCCACCTCATCCTGTTTCTCAGAATATAATAGAATTGGGCTATTATAATGACATTATAAAATGTAAAGTTAGCATTTCATTCTGGTAAGTCTTCTGTCTCTCATAGTGAAGACAAGGTGGTTCTGCACCTCTTGAAACCAAATTTGAAATGTTGTCCTGCTGAATTGACAATTTAGACAGAAAGGAGCAGGCAATTTAAATGTCACCGAAATGTACTAAAACTGTCTTTGCAGGTAAATGCTTAAAAAAAAACAACAACCAAAACCCAACCCAACCAACCAAAACATCCAAGCAACCAAAAAAACCAAACAACAAAACCAAAAATCAAAACAACAACAAAACCCAAACAAAAACACCGCACACCCCAAAACCCCAACTAACTACACCATCTCTTTTATGAAGCTAGGTAGTTGAAACAGGAGTTGAAATTATTGTCTGATATGCGGGAATGCTGGAGCTGAGCAGGAATTTTCTCATGCATGTTTGATAGAAGATGGCTGTGAGCAGGAGCAGTAGGACTTAGGAAGGAGAAGGCAAAACTGAAGAGGGACTACTTGATGCAGTAAATGCTGACTGGAAAGTGCACAGGACAAATAGCAATGAAAATGTTTTCATGTTGTTTTGGTGGTGTTCTGGTATTTGGGGAAACAAGGTTTTGTAACAGTATCTGCAAATCAACTGAGTTGTCTTGAAGAACCTGGTCTGCAACAGTCTCTTCTTTTCAATAAGGCAGTGTCCTAGACCCCAAGGTCTGTCTGGTAAGAAATGGTAAAAGTATAATTCAGGCTTGGCCTGTCAAAGTCAAGAGCCATGCAGGTAAAATGCTATTGTTGAGTTGTGATTCTGGGTACTTTATGCAACCAAAACTCATTTTCACACTGTTGTTATCCTGCTAACTGTATGTTGCCTTGAGAAATACTCTTGCTTGTTTAGCGAGAACTGCTCTGAAATGATTGATGATGCTGTATGGATAAGATGTAGCTGAAAGAAGCCACTTGAGAGAGCTGAGTAAATGAATACCTCAAAACGATAAATGAAACTTAATGAAATGCCATGAATAACATAAAAATACCAGCTGGCACAAAAGGAACCTTGTCGAGTTAAAACCAGGTGGTGACACTGCAAGATGGTAATGCAGCATATGTGTCCCTAGCCATGTGTTTGTCCTGTTTATGACGATAGAGATTGAAGTAAATTCCTGGCCAGAGAGACCTGTGTGGAAGAACTGCTGAACTGTGAAATCCTGCATCTGGGCTGGCTTTCTCCTATAGAAAAAGACGACACAAATATTAATGCAGTCAAATGAATCTGTAAATCTTTGAAATTAATCACATTGGTGACAAGGGCCCTTAAACCATCACATTGGGCTCTCCAGACTACCTGAAACTCTATATTCACAAAGGCAGGCAGAAAAGCTCAGGTGAGGTAGCGGTGGAGCATGTCTCTGGGCCTGGGTCCCTTGTGCCTGGGCCTTAGTTCCAGCCACTAAGCTGCAGTCTCTTGCTTCAAAATTTCATCCCCTGATGTAGGGATCCGTAGGCTCTGAGTCAGTGATGGGATGTGTTTTGGCTGGCTTTGTGGCAGTAGGTAGGAGCTGGAGTTGTGTGTCTCCAAGGCTCTTGAGCATCTGTCAGGCCAGCTGTGCTCCAAACACACCAGGAAAGGAGCAAAAGCAACCCCATAATAAAGCATTCTGAGAGTGTTTGCTTTCTTAAAGATTTAACTTGGTATTTTAATTGTTACAGAACAAAGAATCTGTCTAGGTTACCAGGGAATACAAATAAGAAGCAAAGGATATGTATAGTCCTGTATTTCTTGTTGCTCAGAAGCAGAGAAGCGTAGAGAGGCAGGACTGAAGATTAGCAGTCCTTGAGGAGATCTGGTCTCTTTCCTGAAGATTTTGTTTTGAAAATAGCTGTGCTGTGGGAGGTTGGGTTGTATGTTTTATAATCTCTTTTTATGTCAAATGGAAAGAATGGTATTTCATCTCTTCTTATGTTGTTGTCACACATCTAAGGCTACAAATGGGTCCCGTCTTGGCCGTTGCTACCTCTAACCTTTTTTTGTTACGTGCTTTTTCAGCTGGATTTTTTGACTTGCCTGTGCTTTGATTCCAATGGCTATAGTGAAAGCGTCAAAGGGCAAGTAGTATTTCGAAGGGTGAAAACTCCTTCTACGCATCTTTTCTGTGCACTTTTCTTGCCAGGTGTGAAAGGAGCTTGTTTTTCAAATGGTTTCCCAATCCTGGCTTGTTTCAGTGTGACTTTGTTTATCCTGTGGGTGTGTGGGATGAGGGGCTAGAAAGACAGAATGGAAAATTTCATGTTTGCTGCTAGGTATGCTTTTGATAATTTGCTAATACCTCTTGTTAGGCCATTTGCTAATTCGTATCCATTGAGTTGCTTAGAGCTTTTGGTAGGTACTGGGAAAATGGAGATATAAAAACAAGCACTTTGAAGCTATTACATTTGTATAACAGGACAGTCTTCTCAAAGGAGCTGGCTGAAAGTCTGAATTATTTTATACACTGCATTTGTAAGGATTATACTAAGTTGCCATTTACTTCCCATGTGCCATTTGATCTCCAGCAGAATCTGAGTGGGTGGAATGTGTGGGACTCTGCCTGTTCTGCCAGAACTGATGGTGTCTTCTGTGACTGGTAAATCAAAGTAGCAGCAGCATCCCGCCAGACCTTGATGCCTCTTCTAGTCACGCTCCAGTCACGAAGCAAGCTTACTGATAGCTTCACTGGGTTACCTCCCTTCTTTCCAAAAAAACCTTTCTGGTTACTTGCATTGCCAGTAAATAGAGAAGACCACATACTGAGTAGCTGTTAAGTTTTAGTGCAGGTTATACAAGGTCTGACACCACCTTCTCTACTGTCACCTTGCTAGCTCTTAAATTGCCCAACACTGTTAAAGTTTAGAAAGGTGTATCATAGCTAGCTCTTCTCAGTAGAAGAAACTTCTTACTTTGCTTTGACGCTTACTTCTTCAGCTTCACGCTGTGTGTCCTACAGCTTTTGAATTATTAGAGTCTGGATTGAGTCTGTATCAGCTAATCAGTTCAAGAAGATGTAGCCGGTTGAACTTGCAGCATAACTGCAGCAGCTCTAAGACTTTGGTCTGTGGAAGAGCTAGGTTTGCCATGTGGAGTACTTCTGTTGCTCTAGTCTGAGGTGCCTCACATTTTGAATGGAATGACTTGAGGAGTGTTCAAGTGGGGCTATTTTTGTTTTCTGCCAGACTCTGTAGAGAAGTTGCTTGCGATGCTGAGCCTCCTGTAAAGCCAGCAGAAAAGATGACTTAATATTTACAGCTAACCTAACCACATTTAGAGTGAAAATATGAAGTGTGCTTAAGAGAGGCTTTCCGTTGAGACAGGGTTAATAACTCTTTACAGTTCTGCCCAGTCAGTGGTGAATGATTTGAGTGCTTGTTCTGACAAGTCCCATGACAGAGATGAGTCATTCTTAAAGGATAAACAAATCTGCCCAGATATTAGATCCTGATATGTTCAATGGTCCTGAACAGAGCCAAAGGTCAGAAGAGAAATGTCATGGCAGGATGAAAAAGTGTTCTCCGGTGTGTGCTGATACATCAGACTGCGGTTTCAGGATTGCTGTCCTTACCCACCTTTGCCTAGCAGAGCTGTCCATAGAGGTACTGCAGAGGGAAGCTTCAGTAACCTAGGGCTTTGAGCTTCCCAGTTCGGTTTCCACACAGATGAAAGTGGAACAACGCTTAGCACAAAGCAATCTCCTGTGTGCGTGCCATTACTAGATCAGCCTTGGCCAAACTTCCAAATTAGTACTTTTTGGATAGGCTGAGTCAGAGGCAACAGCTGCTGCTGCTGCTGAAAGGATGAAAAATGAATCAGCTGCAAAAGGCTCATTAGTGAACGAAGGAGGCCTACCAGAGTAGAGTTTTAAAGTGCCTTGGATAATGTAGGAATCTTTCCGTGCACATGTAAGAAGATAGAGCTCCTTTCTAAACTCTCAAATTCTTACGTCAGATATTCTCATGTTCCCTTGGAGTTTAGGACTGATTCTTTAGCAGATTCATGACTGTGCAAGTCTCAGAATAAACCATAGCAGAAGGTAGGCAGGAGCTGGCCTCTTGGCTAAGGGGGAGCCGAGTGTTGTGTAGGTTGTTGATGACTGCCTGAGTTCCACCTCCCAGTGGAAGGACAGCAATGGACTCCTACTGCTGTCAGTGTTACCAGCCAGGTGACTTGTCATCCAGAGCTTGAGTGGGCATACTGGAGCCTACAACAGGGACATATTTTGGGAAACTGCCATAGCAAGAACTTCTAAGGCCTTATTGGAGAAAGGAACTGAATTACTATACTAGGCTGAAGTTTAGGGATTGTAAATGTTTTGTAGTCATATGGAAATCCACAATCAAGTGAAGCCTTCTGAGGCACTGCTAATTGTCACTTGCTGGTAGAGATGAGTTTTGCTCTGCAGTATCCTGGTGACATGTTTCCCCTATGTCCTCACCTCATGTCAATAGAGGGCCTGCATTTATTTCAGTCAGGACTTACAGACCAGTTAGCCCAAATCAGTCATCACTGTCCTATGAAAACCTGGTGTCCAAAATCAGCATGAATGTCTGATAGTTACGCTTTTTCCTATCATGTCTCATTGTTTTTGCTGAAGAGCCAGATGGTTTTCCTTAGACCAGAGCCCATAGCGCGTGTCAGGCTTTTTACCTACAAAGACAGCCTTGGGGTGTTACTACATCCAAAATGAAAACTACCTCGAACAGCCAAGGAAACAGCAGGTAAATGTGCAGATTACCTCTGAACTAAGACCAATTTTTAGTTTTGTAGGTTTCTGGAAAGAGATGAGCATGGACAAGACGAGAATCAAAGCTGTGTGAAGAGTGAAGTTGAAGTTTAAAATTAGCACCAGTAATTGAGGACAGTGGATGTTAGTTCAAATGCCATGCTAATACCTTTCCAACTAACCTGCCTCTACACAGTAGGTGCTGTAAGTTCCTGCACAGCTGCCTGTTCCTTTTTTGAAAGAACATGCTTGTTGCAATTTAAAGTAAGATTTAGAATTGAATGAGCTGCCAGTGAGAGAAAGAGAGGCCCCTGATGAGTGTTTGCTGTCTCTGCCCAGTGCAGCAAACACTTTTGGACTCCTTACATTTCTTAATAATCAGAATTTCAAACTAAAACACATATGCAACTTTCTTAGGGGGACCCTCTTAATCAAATTTTTGAAGGGAGAGGGAGGTCACAAAACTAGCTGGGTGCTACTTACGACAGTGGATTTGGGTTTCAAAAGCAGAATCTGGGACCCTGCAGATTATACAGTGTTGTTACAGCACTTGCTTAATTTTCTTCTCTGAACACGTGGAAGTAATTATGGGGTGGTTGGAAGAAGGCACAGGGAGGCCGGAAGCAGACTTGAAAAACAAAAGCAAATGGAACATGTGCCACTTGGAAAGCTGCGCTGTGCCCAAGGGGAAGAGCAGGCTTCTGTATTAAACTGGCCATTCTAGTGCCACTGTACCGCTGGCTCCAACTGCAGCCCAGGTGTAAATTGTTTATACTGTCTTGGCAGTATGGGATGCTGTAAAGTACTGATCAGCTGGTCTTCATCGTTACTGGACCTGAGCAAGCTGCATGAGCTTCCACATACATCACCAACAGCAATTTCATTTATTTATTTGTGTGTGTGTGCGCGCGCAACAATAAGATTACTTTATCAGAAGATCTTAAAAGCACTTCTGCAGCTGTTCCTGGTTTGTTTCCTCCTCCTTGTTAATGTTTCCGGCATTAATTTGTCAATCCTTGCTTTGTTTAAAAGCACCAGGTTTTTGTCTTATGATTTTGTGTTATCCTGATGTCCAGAACGCCCGGTGCGGATGAGAGCCCTGCTGCAGCCGGCCCTGTGCAAACATAACGCAGAGCCAAGTCTGAAAAACTTGGCAGTGTTAGTCTTAGAGCCTGTCAGGCTGAATCATTCAGGAATGTATCTGGGGGGAGTGCATTACAGGTGGGCCTATTACGGGGAAAATAATACAGTTGTCATAGTGAGTAGCACTCTTCTAGGGAGGCAAATCTGCTGCTAGAGTGCAGTTGTGTTTTTGTTGCTGCTTTCCATCACAGAAATCTTCCTTTCCCACACGTGGTTCTTTCGTTAGCCCTGGATTTTGTGTCTCGGTTTTCCCTGCCTAGCTTACAGTAAAGTCTGTGCTCCTGTTCTGGAGGGGGAAAGGAACTTGAAAGGCATAAAACTTATTTTTCTGCTAAAATTTCAGTGAGAGATGGAGTTGTCTAACTGAAGCAAAGCTTTCTAAGGGACAGAGAAAAGTACATTTTATATTAAGTCAGTTTGTAGCACTCTAGAAGCACTAGTGTCAGCTTCATATAGCCTAAACATTTTGGCTCTCATAGAATGTAAATAGAATTTGCATTTTAGAGCAAGCTTTGATGCTAATGTTTTGGGTTTTTTTAGGAGAGAGATAAGCCACAGGGGAAAAAAAAAATCATATTTCTAATAGAAAGACAAGACCCATAATTAATGTTATACTAGCAGCCTTCCTCCATGGTTGGCTAATCACAGCTGAGTGTTAATAACCATAGAGTTTTTTTAAATACTGTTGTAACATGTTAATTAAGATAATTTGGCTCCATGTGTCTCTTGAGTTACCAGATGGTGACTGCATTGGTGGAAGGCAGCAATTAGAGTCTTTTCTTTCTTCCTTTTTCTTCCCCTGCCCTAAAAAAAAAAAAAAGGCAGCTTTGGTGTGGATGGGATGGCTGTGTGAGGGGTGCCTGTTACTGTACACAGTGTAAGTGCTTCTGCCTAATTATATAAATGCACAGCTATATGATTATATATACAAATCTCTGCTTTGGTTTCTTCTCATTTACCCGCATTATGACATAAAGAAAAATAAGCCTCCTCTTCAGACTGCGTCCTTGCTAGGGAAACTGTAATTTCCACGTAAAGACTTCAGTCCTGCTCAGTTTGCTCTTCTGTCATTGACTTCAGAGTAAGCAGCATCTGGAGCCAGTAAAGACAGAGAGCTTATTTTTCAGCAGACTTTGGCCTCTGCTTAATACACAGAGCCCAAAAGAGGGTTATGTTTTGCAGTGTGTTTTTAGGAAGGCTTAAAATATTTTAGGGGCAGGGTCGGCGAGAAGTGTGTGTGCTCACAATGGGGGCCTTTTATTGACTTCTGCCTCCTGTAAGTAAAATATAAAGAGGTCCTTTAGCCTCAGCTGTTGTGACTGGGCCCCGGCAGCAGCTGCCGTCTCTGGTTTGTCCCTCTGGGAAATGACCCATCTGCTCATGTGCTAGAGAAAGCCAGAAGTGCTGAAAAGGAGAAGGTTCAAAGTCTGTTCTCCTGGTTCCAGTCCCCATCTCCACCCGAGAAATTACAGACCAGTGGAAAACTTGGGCATCTGGTAATCTGTCTTCTATGGTGTGAATGCCGTCTCTGGCTAGAAACACACAGAGTTCTCAACTGTTTCCAGCTGGCAGAGGACAGCTTCAGTCTGGGTCCCTTTTCAGATATTGTATCTGTAGCTACTGTATTTGTTACAGTTAAAACAAAGAGGTTAGCACACTTGTGGGCAATAAAAAAAAAAAAAAAAAAAAAAAAAAAAAAAAAAAAAAAAAAAAAAACAACAACTGACTAACACTTCAATCTACCTGAAAGGGCAGCAGAGCATCCTTCACCTTCACTGGGAAGGACCCACCTGTCCTCTAGCGGAAAGGCTTTCTAATGCCTGCAGGAGACATTTGTGTTGGAATTTAGTTATATGGGCTAAGAAACGTCCCCCCTAAAGTCCCCAAGATGCTGGATGTCAGGAGAGGACAGAATCTCAAATATGATTCCCAAAGCAGGTCATTTGCTGTGCTCCTTGGAGCCAGCCTGCCAAGAGAAACCCTGACCTAAAGCGTGTGCCTCTGTGTTCAGCACAGATCTGCTGTTACAAGCAGTGACGCTTATCCATGGAATACTTGGTGAGCCATTTCCTAGCCTAATATTGGTATTAATCCAAATGCTTGGACTGGGGAGGACATTGCAGGAGCAGAGGGTGCATAGTGGGAAACTTCTGTGCTGAAAGCTTTTGAGTGCATCCAGGCAAACATCACTGGTTGGAAACCTGAAGGTATTTAGCATTCAGAAGTGGAGCTGGTGCGCTGACTAGCTGGAGCATGTGGGTAGAGATGATTGCTTTTATATCTACCACTTGTGTATCTATGATACATCACATCTATCACTAAAGGGCATCCCCTTGTCATTGCTTTCTCAACAGGAAGGAAGGTGTGGGTGCGTAAGAGGCAGTACTGTTGATCAGGGCCTATCTAGGTGCTTTTTCTCTGCAGACCAGCTGCCTGGGAAGTGGTTTTTGCTTTGGTAAAAGGTGGTGTTTAGTTGACGTAGCTAGTCTAAAAAGGGTATGACATGATACAGACTTGCTTCTTAGTAAAACCAAACTGCTGCTGAGGGAGGGGCTTCCAAAAGTGGTTTCTGCTGTTTATAGGCTGGTTTGTGTGCAAGAGGGAAGAGAGGAAAAACAAGGACGTTGCCTGTCTTGATTTCACACAGAAAGCAAAGCTGGCTCATCTTCTCCCCACTTCCACATCATCCCCCTCTCTGCAGAAGACTCCTGGAGCCAAACACCAGTCCTGCCTCAGGCAGAATGAGATGTTATGTGTGACTGAAGGTCCTGGTTTGAGAAAAAATCCTGACCAAAAGAGGACCTTGTGGATTTTTTTTTTTTTAGTTCTGCAGTCATGGGTGTCATTGTGGTTGTGTTGGTCTTCCCCTGCTTCCCCAGAGAGCGATGCAGCAGGAGGCTTGGATTAGAGCGGCCTGATGGGTATCTGTATACTCTTTGAATCCAATAGGTGTGTATATTTTTTTTACTTTTTTAATCCTCAAGGCAGCAAACCACCTTTAGCCTGGACTCTTCAGGGCACAGAGGGTGAAGTTCTCATGAGAAAAGCAGCTGACTTAGTGAATTTCCTGTCTGCTCCTTGGGAAGGATTTATAAAATAAGTGCTTGCTGATGAAAACAGCATGCATGCCGGTTGTATGCATGCCTTTAGTTATGGTGCCACTTTTCTAGTTTTTTTTTCTCTCAGTAGGGATATTGTGGGGTTTGAGTTCATCATATGCTACATAAGGATCTGTCCTACCCTAGCAAATGTGGGAGGGTTTGAGACAATCACTTCTCTAAGAGGAAAAGAAAAGTTTAAAAGCCAAAAATGTTTTATTTGCAGAAAATTTGGTCAGTGTGTTCTGTTAGGTGTAAGCTGAGGCACTGTAGTCTGTCTGCAGGCAGGCTGATGTGTTGCCTTTGTTGTTGCTCAAGAAGCTGCTAAGTGAGCTTGGCAACTCCGGATGGTTACCCTATTGCTGTGGCTAAGGACAGTAGTGACACTATTATCTGGTTGGGTCACATTCGTGCTTCTCTGAGTATTGATGACAGAGGTTGGGAGCATATCCAATAAATAGAAGAGAACCAAGAAGTGGGCAAAGGGAGGGGTAAATTGTTTCCTTATTGGCTTACTAAACAACCAGGAGATTAGTGGAGAGGTCGGGTGGTGCCCTGCTGGCAAGAATTGAAACTCTGCAAAGAGAGAAAACAATGTCTCTTCTCCTATTAGCAAATACGGCCAGAGCTCTTGCTAGCAAATTCATTCAGTTGCTTCGTAAGGCGAAACAAATGTTCAGGGTCACCCCTGAGTGGGATCCATGGGCAGCACTCTGCTAGAATTGCCAGACCCTCCAGAAGCCAAAATGAGCTTTATTGCTGGTCTCTGACTTACACTTCTAGTCCTCTGTCTGTCTGTCCTCTGTCAGGCTGTCACATTTTTATTGTGAAAAAGCACTGCGTGAAAAAGTTGAAGGATTGTGTATGAATTTACAAACAAATAGCAACTGGGAAAAGAACCCCTCCTATTGCTGCAGGTCCATTCAGGGCACTAACTGGAGAGAAGCAGTGAGCGCCTGGCTCTGTTGTTTTCAGCATGGTCTGAGATGCTGAAAATGCACAGTCTCTGCAGAAGGTTTCAGACGCAGCTGGTGTTTCAGACCACCCATTTAGCTGTGGCAGGACCCAGGCTGAAGAGGGGAGTGGAGAGAGAGGATTACTCCGAAGGATACCATTGAGAGTTTGGGGCTTTTTAAAGGTCCTTGCCAGAAGTTAGTAATAGCTTTTGCTATTGTAGTGAAGAGATGCAGACGCACAAAATACCAGAGTTGAAAATCAGAAGCCTCCATAGCAGGGACAAGTAACTAGATGATTGGGATATCTTTGTGTTTATTTCGGATGCTATTCTAGATGTGCTGGTTTCTGTGGCTACTGGCAAGTCCTGGCTGAGAAAATAAAGGTGGTGGTGTTTTGGGGAACCAGAGACTTGGACAGAGAAGCGCTCCTTGCTGCTGCGGAGTGAGCTTGGAGCACAACCTGGAAGAGAGTAAATAGGCGAAGGCAGTGACTTGTGACTGGGAGGGAACCTTTCTGTGTGACAGGAGATACGAAAAGAGACAAAAAGGAAGACTTTAAAGGAAGACAGCATTTTTAAAGCTACTCCACAAAAATCCTACTGTAGGGGAGTCAAGGTAGCACAAGAAAGTTAGGATGAGGTTTCTGAGGGAACTAATCCCAGCATGAAGGAAATAATGTCCTTTAGTACTGGGACACAATTTAACTGTGTGCTTCTGTGTTCTGCTTCACAAAAATGTTTACTCACCAGGCTGGACATGCTGGCATGAGAGAGTTATGACAGGTTTAACCAGACTAGCCAGGAGAATGTTCATCTTGTTAGATCAGGAGGGTGTTTTTTTCTTGGCAGGATGTTTCTCTTCTTGAGTCTTGATAATATCAGTTGAATGGAGTAAATCTGGTAGATGAGGAAAGAGAAGAACGGAGCTTAGGATCTTCCATTTCCAGTCTTAATATCCCACAAAAGTTGAGTATGTCTGCAAGGCCAAGGAGGTGTTAACATATCCAAACAGGGCACATGTTCAGGGGATCCAGCTGAAGAGTTGTCATCTACCCAGATTGCTTCCAAAATGCTTCAGCGCTGACATAAAGCTTTGTCTGACACTGCTCTGAGGATGGTCAAAAATGCCAGAGCACTTGTGTAGTCAGTGAGGAATTTACCTGAGGCTCAGTCCAGCTTCCTTTTCTGGTTCTTGGGATTTGAGCCTGACTCATATAAACAGCAATTTTAATTTGTCAAAAACGTTCCCATCCTAGCTTTAGTGACCTTTGTGTCTTGC
The DNA here is from genome assembly GCF_028500815.1 of Rissa tridactyla. Classification (NCBI taxonomy): domain Eukaryota; kingdom Metazoa; phylum Chordata; class Aves; order Charadriiformes; family Laridae; genus Rissa; species Rissa tridactyla. The sequence goes on from NC_071469.1 coordinate 41,418,677, forward strand.
TGTGAACTAGAAGAAATGCTACTGGATGTTCAGTGCCAAACATCCCTTTGTTAAGCAATGTTTTACCCATCCGTCCACCCACATAAGGTGAGCAATGCAATGGTTTCTTCTCCCTCAGTCACAAACCTGCAGTTACACATGCTAGCAGATGTCTTGTTCTGTTGCTTTTTGTTTTATTGTCTTATAAAAATGCATTCAGTTAAGGAGGATTTGTTTTTCATCTGTGTGCTCAGACTAGCAAAAGAGGTGAGTGACTGAAAATACAGTTCAGGTGCTTGATGTCGAAAAAAGGGATGTAAGACCCCTGCTAGGATCCAGGAGTCTTACTAGTTGAAAAAAGAAACACACAGTGCTGAGCAGACAAGACTGTCGAAAGGTGCCTTTTGGTCACCTCTCGTGCTGTGTTGTGCCTGTGCAAGGAAGGTCAGTGCTGGGGAGCTTTCATAATTCTGTGGCAATTACCCAGTCAGATTGGAGTACGTTTTAATCTTCCATTGTATGTGTAAGGGGAGTGTATTGTACTTGATCCATGCCACCGCAGGCTCATCCTGCTTGGGCTTTGGAAATCTTCTGTTTATCTGTGAATTTCACTCTCAGAGATCAAGGCCCAACTGCGCATCTCCTGTGGTTTGTAGACCCCTCACTTTTACGTCAGCACACAAAATGCCACATAATTAATCTGTGGCATTATCTTTGACCATGGCTTACTTTTGTGTCATTTTTACATTATTTTTAGAAATACTTTGTAGCTCTGCATCAGGCTGGTGTTCAGGACTGTGGCTCAGCTTCAGCTCAGCCAAGACATAGACAATCAATTTCATCGTTTGGTGATTAGGTTAATCATTTTGGCAAACTGACATCTCTTGTCTCCAAAAGAAGCCATGTTGCAGCCTCTCACAGCTGTCTGAATTTGGTAGAAGAGAAAGCAAGTGGAGCTTGCTACTACTGGCAGAGCCATGGGAAAGGGAGCTGGTGAAGGCACAATGTGATGACACTGGTTGCAACAAAAAAGTGGTTCCTTAGTGTTGTGCTGCTTATTGTCAAGTTGCTAACAGCTATTCAGAGAACCTGAACAGTTAACCCTCTTTGAAGGAGGACAGTATTTTCTTGTGTGACTTAGACACAGAAAAATATGGTGCTTACAGATGATTTGATGGGAAACTGAGTGGAAGTGCATACTGGCTTAATATTTTTTCATTTATGTATAAAAAATTGTCTATATATTAAATACCTAGTATTTTGGAATAGCATTTGCAGCAACTCAAGTGTATAACTTTATTTCTGCCTGCCAATCTGGAAATGACAGTGTTTTTACCTCTGAACAGAGTTCAGTGATGTTCAAAATTTTGGACTTCTTGTCAGCTGTTATCGCCTTCCTGTTTTCCAGCGGTGTATGCTGGCAGATAACCAGCTCTCTCGGGAGATGTCATAAACTTCAGTACCTCTTAGAAACCGGGCCTTTGGGAGTAGAGCTCTGTCCCCTTCGTACACAGTGCTGCGATCTTCAAAACCACTGTTTCTGTGCATCCTCAAAGCTTGATGAATCAAGTTGCTGGGAGTAGCTTTGCAAGCCTAGGATTTTGGTAACCCCTTAGGAAATTGATAGCTTCTGTAACTTGGCTCTCTTTCTCTTCCCTGCCTGGCGTGAACATTTGTTTTAAGATTTCACCTAAACTCTGGGATACTTCCAAGAACATGTGTTTCAGGGAGCAGGTTGATGAAATTCCTGATGTTTCTCTGCATTTCAAATATAACCCAGTACCATGGTGAGTCTAGGCTGATGCTGTTGGGAAGGGGGACAATGGTTACAATATATGTACTTAAAGTGACCCACAAATTTAAAGGAATTTTTGTAACCTTTTGGGAAGCTTCAGTGTATCTGTTATGGGCCACACACCCTTGAAACTTGGAAAGAGTAAATCTGAGGGTCATGGTTTTGCTGTGTCCCTTGAAATCCGCCCAGCTTTAATTGGGGCTGAAATGCTGAAAAAACCATTCTCCATGGTTTAGTTCACGTGCCTCAAAAAACATCAGTGTCCCAAAGTAATATACGAGCTAGCCTGGGGCTTGGCCACACAGCAGTGTGCAGACACTGCTGAGGGCTGAGCACGAGCAGAGCACTTGGGGAACGTGAGCTGTAAGGAGAGCTGGGTCAGGCTGCTCCCAAACCCGGTACCAAACTTTAACGACCCAGCCACGCTCTGGAGTGCTAATAAACGGCTCACACAGGCAGCTATTCCCACCTGTGTGCACCCTCTAGCTACAGAGCATAGCCAGGAGCGGGCTGCTCTGGACGTGCGTTCCAGCAGCAGTTGGCACCCAGCCCTTTTCACCCCTGGGGTGTCAGTGGTTTATTCTGTCAAAAGTGGTAAATGGGCTGCTCTGCCTGGTTCTGTATTGCCATGGGTATACCAGCGCTGCACACTCGGGGCATAAGCTTTGCTGCTGTTTGAGATAAAGGGTTGTGCAGAATCAGACTGTACCTTTTCTTCTGTTAGCCCCTGTTTAAAGCACACACACAGAGGCAATTAAAGAAACCCCTTAAGGAGCACATGAAAGGTGAGGGCACTGAACACAAGTTGCTGTAGTGGAAGGCTGCATTGTCACTCCCAAGCTTTCTGGGTACCTGTGTCAGGCTGGGCCGGGCCCTGGTTTGCAGAGGTGCTGAGCTCTCGGAGATGCCAGGGAAAGGTAGTTGATCCAGCAGGGAGCAGAGGTGTTTGGCTTCCTCAGCTTTTTTCAACCACCACCAGTCCACCATTTACCCACCCAGCCCTTGCCTGGGCCACCTCCAGCAATTTTTAAAGTCATCAGCACTGTCTAGTAGCCCTCTCCAAAGCTGCAGGCCCCTGAGATGCTTGGTTCCCATGAGGCTGCCTTGCAAAGGACAGTTCAGGTGGTCTTCCAGGGAAGCTGGGGTTGCCCAGAGTTGCTCTGTCAGGTGGAGGGTGTTGATGTTCTGGCTGCCTGATCCCGATCTTTTTTATCTATTTCCCTAACACATAAACAGTGTTTTTTCTATCACAGTGAAGGTGACATTTTAAAATACTTGTGATGCTTTTGGATGCTGTGGTGACAAATGACCTAAGGAGGTGAAGGGGGGGAAAAAAAAAGGGGAGGTGACTAATTCTGCAGTCTCTTCTCTGTGTGAAGAGGACAAGTCAGGCACAACTGACTGAACACACTTATTAGCTGCTTCTCTCCCTTTGTGCCAAGTGGCCTGTGGAGGTGGGGACAAAACCAATCTGCAGTTGTGTAGCTGCGCCTTTCTTCCTGAAGCCCTTGCATGAGGAGGCCAAGTCAACGTTCTGTAGGTAACTGATGTGGTGGTATTTCTAAGCCTTCGAGAGCACTGCTGCGATGTAAATGAGTGCTTGTTTCTTGTTGGCTGGCTGATTTTTGTACGTAATTCAGAAACCTCCAGTGTAGGTGGCACTTTACAATAAAAGGGGAGTTGAACAGTGAGCTACTGCCTGGTCCAGAAGGGCTCCTGGTGTGATGGCAAAGCATGGGTATGGCTCAGGAGAAGAGGGCACAGAGGGAGTGAACTCTGTTTGCTGCAACCACTTAGCAGAGAGATGCTGTGTGTGGCTCCAAAGCAATGCCAGGTGCCTCCTGTTGCATAAAATGGTGTGGGGAAGTTGTCCCATCTGCTTCAAGTTTCAGCAGCTGCTGTGGCAACGGGAGTTTTATCCCACAGTGCTCTACTCTCTACCATTGCCTAAAGAGGCAATGTTAAACTGCTGAAAATGTTTCTGGTATTCAAACGGGTCCCCACAATTTAGCATGAAACACCCTGCTCTTGGGCTGCAGATGGAGCAGGGCATTTGTCTATGTGCCTGAGTGTGAAATGTGCCATAAGGCTGTCGCTTCAGCTGATCCTGAGTGTTGGACAAGCTTGAAGTGAAAGCAAGTTTTAGCCTCATGAGTTAAAGGATTAAAACCTTGGTTACAAAATGGGAAATTATTGCAGAAAGGAAAAATAAAGAAACACAGAAGAGGCAACAGTTAATACTCATGAGGCACGGGACAGTGGCTTCTCTGAAGCTTATTTAAGAATAAATCTCCTCAAGAACAAAGTCTTCTTGAAAGGCTGCTGCTTAGACCCCTGTTAACCTTTTCTCTCAAGACGTAAATTGAATTGCAGTTATAAAGCTGGCAGAACTCATACCAGAGAGCTTTTGGCTCCACTCAGCACTTCATCTTGGAGTTTACTGGCATTTACAAGGCACTACCTATGATGTGTTCACACATGTGATAAGGTTCAAGGGTCACTTGCACTGCAGCAACATAGCAAATTTTCCCACAGTGAAATGAATCTCTAAAATTTTCTTTTGCTTCTTAAATCTTGCCCAAAATCCTTACTTGAACTTTGGCCAACTGTTTCTCAATGTTTGCCCCATGGTAAGCGGGACACTTAAAGGCAGAACCTGGGAACACAGGCTCCAGGGGTTAAGGGCAGGCCTAGATCACCATGCTGTGATGGAACAGGGTGGGTGGGATGGTTGGTTTTCTGTGTCCTGGAGTATCTCAGGAGGAATCTTTTACATATTTTCTTTTGTGAAGTTTGGGAAGCTTATGTGGATTTAAAAGGAAAAAAAATGGATTTCTCCGTCTTTCAGCCGGGCAAATGCGCAGCGTCAGTGGCGGGCTGTTCTCCAGGGTCACCGTGACCTGACAGAGAGGAAATTCTAAGCAATACAAATATCCTGTTTTTTGTGCAGTTTCCTCGTTCGTGATCTGTTGGTTTTATATGAATGGCTATTGAAAATTCTACGAGAAAATTTCTGGTGTGTGCTATGTCTATGCCCATTGGTCAGGACGGGGGAGACGCAAGAAGGGTAAAGTGCCTTCAGCACTCTAGACTTCACATGGGTAAATGGAGGGGTTTTTAGAAATGTCCTTGTAATATAACTAATTCCTTTTTAAAAATAAGCTAGAATACTTGGTCTTACTTCAGCAAAGCTCTGTTCCCTGTACTGTTGGTGGTACCTCTCTGTAAAATAGCTAAAATCAGTGCGCCTTATGGGGCAGCTCTGTACCTTGACATTCTATCCACAATACAGTGGGGTATTTGCATTCTTCATTCATTTCAGTAGGAGGTCTCATGCTTTTTCCATATCAGGCTAATAAGAAAGCCTGGTTGTTAGGTCCCACCAGTCTCCAATGAAACAGCTGTGGGGAAAAGATAGCACCAAGGATTTTCTTGGCCTCTCTCATGTGGAATCTCTGTTGTGACAAACTTATATGTCACCATTCAAAAATATCACCAGTTTGATGCATGACAACTAGATTGTACTACTGGGGTAACAAACAGTATTTAGCAATCACAGAAGACATATCAGAGGTGAAACTGAGCGGTGTTCTCTGCCATTGTGTAACAGTCTTTCTTCTGAGTTTTGGTAGTTTCTTAATTTAGTGGGTGTTTGTAGGTGGAAATCTGCCTCTGTGCCAGATCTGTTGTGCAACAGATGTCTTCCTCTGAGATATTCTCCATGATGCTTTCTCTTTTTTACAGATTGTCCCCAGCCACCACAGCCTGAGAATGGAGGCTATAAATGCCACCCTAGCCCCTGCAACAACCCTCTGACTTCAGGCAGTGTCATAGAGTACCTGTGTGTCGAAGGCTACATGCTGAAAGGAGACTACAAATACCTGACCTGCAAGAATGGAGAGTGGAACCCAGCCATGGAAGTCAGCTGCAGGCTCAGCCCGGGTGAGTGCTCCCCAACAGTTAGAATTGCCCTTGTATTAGCTTTATTATTACCCTTAAACACTGAGTCCGTGTGATACTGAGGAAGTCCATACAGCTGCCTCTCATTGCTCCAGCAGTTTCATAACTGTCACTTACAAACACAGCTCTTGATTAGAAATGTCCCTTCTGTAACAGCCCATCAGATGCAAGTTCAGAGTTCCTCATACAAGCAGACAACCCATGGAAAGGAGTATAAACGAGGCGACTTGTTAATTAGTAGAGCTTCTAATTTTGACAGCTCTCATCCCAGAAATGGGGGAGGCCCTAACTGAAGCATTTTTCATCCTGTCTGGTTTTGCTCCTGATGGGTTTGACAGTACATCTCCCTCAGTGGTGTACCCTTTTGTCAACACGTGTATGTATGAGCATGCAGAGCCGATCTTCCTTGCAAACAGGTTAACTGACTGTTGGTCTCCTGTGGCAAAGAGCTTGATGGTACTGCTTTTCACTGTACTGGCAGGAAAGACGTTGCTGACAAATGATTTCTACTTCTCTCCAAATGGAAGTGGACAGTTTTTGTTTTGTGAGTCTCTCCCAGCTGAACTGGAATCCCTCCATCAAAGCAGGAAAGTGAAAAGGTTTGCAGGAAAATGTTCACCATACAGCTCTTAGTTTTCCTATGTCTCTTCTGGTTTTAAAAGCATGTGCACTGCACAAAGGGAGAACTGCCTCCCCTCTTAAAGTTTGGCTTGTTGATATAGTCTTACTGCTCAGTCATCCTGAGTCAACAAGATATACACTCTGGGATTAAGTCTTGTAATCCATAAAGCAAAATGTGTTCGCTTCATCAGAAGGAAACAGAAAAGCACCTTCTTCAAGCTCTTTATGGAGCTCACTGCATGTCTGTAATCTCTGGAACATTGTGTCCCGTCCCAAAGACGCTGTCTCTCAGTGTCTGCCACAGCCACTCCAATAGTCCCTTCCTATGATGTATAAGGAAGGGAACTGGGAGTTTACCTGGCAGCAACTAGATCCTGAAGAGCCTTTTCAAATTCAGCATAAACTTCCTTTCCACAGTGGTCCCCTTTCCTCTTGCTGCAGCCAGGCTGGAGAGCAAAGCTGTGCTATTTCAGGTAGTTTTCCCTGGGTCGCATTCCTGCATAGTGGCACTTGGTCTACATCAGGGCTGAAGAGAATGTTGTGATGAGCAGCAATCCCTCAGATTTCTTTAGCATCCTGAAGGATCAGTGGTCTTATCAAAAATACAGGGACTTAAAAGTCTGACCCAGTGAAAAAGCCATTACTTTCACAGCACAGGCTTTGAAACAACTGGTCAGGGTCAGAGACAGCTGAGGTTTAACTGGCGGGTCTCCTTCCCCAGGCTAAAAGGAGGAGGAGGTGGGAGACTGTAGAAAGAAAGGCAGTAGGTCTTAAAAGGTTGCTAATGGATAAGATCCTGCCTGCTCCCTATAGAGTAATGGAAATCCCTAGCAGTTATCAGATGTTTTGTGTAGCTCTGAACCTATCAGCCCCATAGCCTTTTGACAGTTTATTGAATGAGTTAGTGAGCATCTTGTTGGAATATGAGATGGTGAATGTACTGGAGTGTACCCTGGGTAGTGAGCAGTTTTACAGCATCGTGTACTGATGCTGAAAACCAAGCACCTCTATGTGCCTACCCTGTTCCCTGTCGGTGTAGTCTGTGCCCTGAGCAATGTTGAAAATGGACATCCTTACTCAACCCTATTTGCCATAGGGAAAAAATGTACCAGACATTGGTTTTTCCTGGGGAGAGGTCAAGCTACTTCTCAAAAACTTCAGAAAACAAGTTCTAAACAACTAAACCAATAGGTTTTTCCCCAACAGAAGGTGCAGAAAATGCAGACTTGCTTTCCATCTTACATGCCTTTTTTTGGACGTAGATTTCAGGCGGTACTCTTAAAAACAGTGGTCCTTCAGCTTTTTTCTTCTGTTTGCGTGCTCTTCTTACCCTCATCCTTACCTGCAGGTGTGTCCTGCATCCTCCTGCAGTTTGGGAGCTGCGCTCCCGAAGAATGTGTTGAATGTAGCTAAAAAGAATCGAGGATTTGATAGGTGGGAATGTCCTGAATGTGAAATGCCCAATAGTATTTGCAAATGGGGAAGCGAGGTTTTTCAGGTCTCTACCAAAGACATAAATCAGGGATAGAAGCAACACATATACAGACATTTATTTGCTCTAGGGAGGTGAAAGGGCTAGTGTAGCATTCTAGGCATGATATGCAGTGCTTAACAATACCAGCTCCGGGCCATTCTCTCTCCACTCCCAATTTATTTCTGTCTTGCAGGGGACCTTAAAAAGCCAAATCGGTTCCTGTACAGTCACACAGCACAGCTGAGGAAGGATGGGGAGGAGTAATGTGAACAGGGTGCCTGTATCTAACACTGAAAACTCAGCATCCTGAGGGGAACATCTGCCTTCTCTGTCTGTTCCCTGGCATATGTTTCTGTGAGAGAGAATGCGAGAGAGAAGCTGAATGCTTGCTGCATCTTAAACATACCCAGCCAGGTGACTTCCACCCCTTCCTTTGGGAGACTGCTCTATTAGCCAAGAAAAGCTGTTATTTGGAACTTTTCCTATTGTTTGGTCTAAAATATCCTGCTTATTGTACTAGACAATTATTGGCCTTGCTGATGACATCAGGACATTTTTTTAGCTTTTGCTCAGCCAGATCTTTATATAACGTGACCTTTACCACCACCTATCAGTTCCTGTGGCCTCCTTGCACTGCTCTTCTGTTTGCCTTGTGTTTTTCCAAAGGACCGTTATATGTGCACGTTTTGTTTTAGGTTCCCTTTACAGCTGATGGAGAGGTGTCAGCTTGAACTCTGAACATGTGCACCAAGTATAATTCCTGAGGGCAGGCAGTGTGGTTTGTTTTTTTTTCCTTCCCTATGGCAGTGATTTAAGAGAGTGGATCATTTTACCTTGTGTTCCTCTTGGTTTTGTAGAAAAGGACTCTCCTCCAACAATTGGAGTACCCACGCTGTCCATAGTAGCCTCCACAGCAAGCTCCGTCGCCCTGATTCTGCTCTTAGTTGTGCTGTTTGTTTTGCTGCAGCCAAAGCTGAAGTCATTCCATCATAGCAGGTAAGTGTAGCTGAGGGCTGGAGGGGCTCAGAGGCATCCTGTTTGCAGCCAGTACTTGGTTTAGGTTTTCATTTTAGAGCAACTTATCTCCTCACTTCTCTGCTCCTGCGTTGATCACCTCAGTGGCACCTCTGTCCCGTGGTCCAGTAGTGGTCTGAAATGGTTGTCTGCGATACCCAGCTGCAGTCCCTGTTCTAACATGCCATCTGATGAGTGGTTTCCTTGCTCTTTCTTCTTGGCCTTGAATGTGAAAAGTTATGATTTCTGCTACTCTGGCTATAGATCAATCTCTTGCCGCTTCCAGCTTTGGGTAGCTGCTGAAGTATGTGTCTGGGTATATGGATGTATGTACCTCCTGCAGTCTGTTTGTGAGATCCTATGGACAGAAATTCTGACAACTGCTGATTAGATACACATGCAAATCCTGAAACTGCTGATTAGATACACATGCAAATCTGCTATTGTTCCTTTCTATGGGAGGAGAACCCTCCTGGCCAGGGGTTTGTAGATGTGGGGAGGGCCTCAGCTGTAACACTGCTGCCAACTGAGGTCAACAAAGTCACTGTGGACTCTCTCTTCCAAATCAGCTACTGGTACTCCTTAAATAAGAGCAGAGACGTGGCTGTACAGCAGCAGGGAGTCTGGGAGGTGGAGCTCTGGAGTGTGCCCTTTTCTGAAGAAGTCCAAACCACTGGAAAAGAAAAAAAAAAAAAAAATCAATCTTGGACTCTGACTCATGAGCCTGGGTGAATCACACTCTGCCAATTGAAGAGCTGTCTGCCCCACCCCGCCAAAGGTTCTCTTGCCAGCAGCAAAGGTGGCAGAACGGGCAGCGGAGCTGGTGGTTGCGGAATACAGCAGTGTAACAAGCTGAAATGAGCGGTGGTCAGAGCTCTTTTTTTATCTGCAAGCTGTGACAGCAGAGGGCTCGGAGTCATGATCTTTGTCAGATTTAGCTATGGAGGCAGGTGAGGTGGGAGGCATGGTAACCTTTTCAGCGCTTGCTGCTAAATCTATCGGGCACTGTGAATTGCAGCCTCTGCTCCTGTTTATGGCAATTCATAGTAGGGATGCAAGGCTATGATTGCTTGACCTTGTTATACCACCGTTCATGTTCCTGTTTGTTCTGACCTCTCAATGGTGAGTGTTAGAGTTCTGCTGTGGGAGGTTGCTGGAGTTCTTGGTAATATGTATAAAATTGTAAATGCTCAACTTGATTTTTATTTTTCCCCCTTCCCCCGCTCTGTGTTTCCTTTTTTGAGGCGAGACCAAGGTGTGTCTGGAGATCAGGTCTCCATCATGGTGGATGGTGTCCAAGTGGCCTTGCCATCCTATGAAGAAGCGGTGTATGGCAGCACGGGGAACTGCATTCCACCCTCGGACTCCCGAGTGCAGATTGTGCTCTCGGAGGGAGCTGGGCAGAATGGAGCCAGAGAGACGCAGCAGCAGGACCAAGGGGTTCGCAATAGCCTTGAGAGAGAAGATGAAGCCCCTGGACATTCTGGACTGTGTGAAGCCAGTGGCTCTCAGCGCTCTGAAACTGTTCTTGTGCATCAGGCTGCTACCTCTTCCTGGGTAGCTGGCATGGCTAGCAGTAGACCTGTACACAAAGAGGTCCAAGATTCAGAAAGCAGTGACATACAGAGCCTTTTATCACTCACTTCCTCCGAGGAATACACAGATGGTACGTTACTTGGGCAAGGAGCACTGAAGGAGACCCTTGTAAGAGTAGGTTCTGCAGCTGACTACCTAGGATGAAAATGGCAAGGAATGCCCCTGTGTATGTCAGGCACCAGAGGAGCTTTTGAGAAGAGGTGTCCCAGTCTCTGTGGCATGTTTCACAACTTAAATGTGCAAGCAGTATTTTAATACCTTCTTCAGAAGTATGCGGTGCTCTCAGACTGGGAGCCTAGGGCAGTCTGGAAGGACTGTCGGGGTTCTGCTGCTTGCTCCTGTTTTAGCAAAGGATTTACAGAGCAACGCCAGCCTCCAGTGTCATAGTGCAAATGCAGTAAAATATCTGTGTTTGTGGAAAACAAGGTGGTGGGAGTGGGAGGATATGCTTGGAATACAAACCCTTTGTGATATTTGGGCGGCTTCATTTTTAGACTGTTTTAGTGAGCAGCTTGCTGCCACAGTGCATACAGTGCCGCAGCCTTGGCATGCGAGAAAACCTAAAAGGGATGTGCTTGAACTTAAAGTACAGGATGGAGGGGCAAGTCTGTTAAAACGGTTACTGCATCTTGCATTCTTGACTTCTGTTCTGCCCTGAAGGAGTGGCTTTACAATGCTAGAGCTGATGTGAAGCTGCAGCTTAAGATTGCTTCTGCAGAGACTGCCGTGTCTTAGGCAAGAAGCGTAACTGGCTTGTAGATAGTTCAGGGCAGAACTTCTCCTTTCCCTGCTGCCAAGCCCTAAGGCTGTTGTAATGCCATCCAGAACCCTTGCAGTAAAACCAGTTAAAGGGGATTTCTGCTAAAGGGCGGAAATGGCAACATGTCCTGAGATGAGCATTAAACCTCAAGTGCGTAAACAGCAGAAATCCAAAAGTGGAGCTTAACAAAAAATGTCCGCATTGTAGAAATCAGAGGATGTTACCTCTGCACTGTCTCATTTTTATCACTGCCTGAAACATGTATTGCCTCTAAGGCTTGTACAGTAGCAGATTGCCCCTTGCAGCAGGAGGGACCATAAAGCTGGTGCTTGTGGCTCAAAGATGAGGAAGCTGCAGCTGCTGGAGGAGGTTACGTTTCCTCAAGTTAGATAAGGGCAGGTGTGATCCTTGGATCTCCAGCCATCCCTGTCACAGTAACAAACATGGCTTGGACATTTAGAGGAACTAAAAAAATTGATGAGGTTGTGGGAAGGAAGGGAAGTTATTCTTAAGGGAACTTATTAGCTTCCCCCAAACAGCATTGGTGAGGCTTTACTGGGAATGTTGTACCTTGTTGTGGAGTCCCCAGTTCAAGAGAGATGTGGAGAAACTGGATGGGCTCTGCTGGAGGCCTGCCAAGATAGCCAGGGGCTTGTGGGTAGTGACTGAGGGAGCTGGGCGTCTTTAATCTGGTGAAGCAGCAGCTGAGGGCCAAGCCAGCAATTGACTACAATTACTTTACAGGGAGGTGAAAAGACTACAAAGCCAAACTCTTCTCATCCAGATGATATATCATGGGGCAGTGTCCACAACCTGTAACTTGACAGATTCAGTTTGGGCATTAGGGTAATATTTTGTGCTAGGAGAGTAGTGCAGGACCAGACGGGCACCCAGAGAGGTGATGGAGTTATCTGTCCGTGGAGATTTTCAAGGCTGGAGCTGGCGCTGGTTCTGCTCACAGGGGCAGGTTGGAGCAGAGCCCTCCAGAGAACCTTCTGCTGTGTTGTGATGACAGGAAGACCACTGCATTATAACATTATGGAACTGGGAGCCTGTCTTGCTTTCAACGGTGGTTATTCTGGTGTGCATTGAACTGCAAAAGTTTGACAACTATTTCTTTTTTTCTTCCCCCACCATTCAGATATTCCCTTATTGAAGGAAGCATGAGGCCTGCTGTGTTTGTCCAGCCTTCTCCCTCTTGGATTTCTTCCTCCTCCCTTCCCCCTGCCTTCAGGACAGAAGCACTCTGTGCAGCCTTCCCCGTCCTCGCGAGCTGTACCCTGGATACCTCCAAGCAGAGACGCCCTCAGCTGAAGATCCAAAGGATGTCGCCAGGTTGCCTCCTGGATGCACCAGTGGGGCTGGTGCAGCGCTGGCTTCCCCATTCCATCTGCATCAGGGGCTCAAGGAACAGAGTGGATTTGAGCTCTCCTCTCCTCTTCCCCAGCCAGATGTTTGACAGCAGTCTCTGAAGAGCTGCTCTTTTCTCGTGCCTTTCTCCTCCTCACACCGGCTTGTTGCAGCTTATCAGCCTCTCTAGCCCTTCTGCTGCCCGGAGAGCAAGGGCTAAAACCGCTTGCTCACTGGGTGCAGACACAGTTTATATATACGTATATATGTTATATAGGCTCTTCTTCCAGCATCCTCTTTGTGATAGGGCAGGACGAAACGCCTCACTGGGACTGAAGCTGGGCTTGGGAGGGATCCCAGTTAAGGGGCGGCTTGTGATGTCTAGAAGCGCCTCAAATGAGATGGGCTGTGTGACAACTTAGCTGTGCAATAACAGTTCATTGAGAATTGCTAGAGCGCTGAAGGCTGAGAAGTCCAATGTGTAGGAATGCCCTCCGACCCTTTCTCAAAAACTCTCTGCAGGAGTCCATTCCTCAAAATTGCTTTTGTCTCCTCCTTCCTTCTCTACTTGTGCAGCCCACTTAGTTATGCTGTGTTTCTAGAAGCTGGGACTGGGACTGTACTGCCAATAAACCAACCCTTTCAGCTTTGGTCTGGTGCCAGAGCAGCTCCTGATGTTAGGTTGTAGAAGAGCCTTGGAGAATGGCCTGTGGGTAGCAAGGTCCAGAAAGCTTGGAGGATGTGACTTTCAGTTAACCAACGCTGTGTTAACCTAGGAGTTAGCCCCGTTCATTGAGGCATCAGGATTGGAGCCAAATTTGTGGCCCTGCTCTTCTGAATAAGCTGTATGCCTCAAAGCTTTTTCAATTAAGGTGATACTGCACTAAAGCTGAGGTTCCTTTTGGTCAGATCTTCAGGCAGAGGTAACACTTTTCAGATGTAATCTGGAAGTGGTTCAGGTGTTTGAAAATATCAAGAGAAAAAATGCCCACAGGTAGTGAATGCCCATGCCATTGGTGCAATCCCAAATTACCTTTCCAGCCACACTTAGGTACCTTGGTACTTGAACCCTGGGTAGCTACCATCTCAGAGGCTAGTGTCTTCCTAGCTTCATACAGCAAGAGTCTGCTCTTTTCCCCTAATGGGCTTCAGTGGGCCCACAGAGAAGAGCATCTTCCTTGTCCGGCATTTATAAAGTGTCTCCTAAATACAACACAGTTGCCTGTTGCTGTGAGGGCTACAGTGAGAGCAGTGCCAGAGGACACCATAGCTTATCCCTGAACCTAAGTTTTGAAGATTGTTTCAAGTTCTGGTAGCAGGGAAAAGAAAAACCCCAAAATATGAATACCTCTGCCCCCCACAGTTATCTATGGCAGTTCAGAACATCCTGGTTGCTCTTAACAGGACTCTCTTTTTGCAGGAAGCCGCATTCGTCTGGGGTAGATAATCCAGTCACAAAAGTGTTGTGGTGGTTGTAAGGTTCTTCACCAGGGAGGTCTGGACCAGTTCCCTGGTATTGGTTTCAGCAAGAAGAGTTGGCTTTAGATGCATGTACCTTGTCGTAACCGTCTTGAAGTAACTAGGGGAGTGTTTGCCCTGTGAGAAGCTGCTAAGTTTTTGAGTTGGTGGAGCAAAATGACATGGCCTTATACATCATGTGGCAATATACAGGTAAATAGGGATGCTGTCTTTGCTGCTTTGCTTTTGGTTTTTGATCCTCACCATCCTCATCCTTGTTGTTTCAGGAACATACCGTCACAGCACTCGGTAAAAGTGGCGCAACACCTTTATGTGTAAAATCACTGTGGCTTAGCTCCAATTCCTGGAAATGGGGATTGGCCATAGTGTCCAGCCATGCGCCCGCTGTTCCTGTTCCTGATTAGCTGTTAAATCCCAGGACACCTGGGACAGTGTGTGCCTGTGGATGAGAGAATCCTATTTTCCCTATCCTTGTTTTAGAGGGATGTTGTTAATTTAAAAATACAGTGTTTTAAACTTCCTTCCCTATTGCTCGTATTACCTTGCGTTAACACGAGGATTCGATAAAGCTGGTTTGGGTTTTTTTTGTTTGATTTGGGTGATGAAAATCCCATGTCGTTGTACAGTGGGCTGGGGTGTCTGAGCTGCAAGTACTGTAGAGGGCAAATGCTGTTTACACATCTGCTATTGGAATTTTAAAAAATAAGCGCAAAATGTTTGTATTTAGTTTTTTGACTCCTACCTTGGAAATGGTCTAAGCTTGAGCAAATTGTCTCATTCATTGGTTTCATCAGGGCAGATGGAGGGATCAAGCGTGTGTAGTGGTAAGGCTGAAGGAGTGCGGAGGGAAGGATATGTGACTTCTTTCCTGCTACCTAACCAGCTCAGAGCTAGAGGAGTTGCTCTTTATGCATTTAAGGTCCTGTCTGCTCAAACTGACCCTCAGCAATCAGGGTGTAGAAGTCACGTTCGTGCTTGTCTTCCTGCAAGGGACAGTCCTTTAACCCAGTGTTAGCACCGGGTTGGGGGGAGAATCCCACAACGAAGCTGGAAGCTGATCCTGAGGCCTGACCTTGCCCTGGACGAGCGCCTGCTCCGCCGGCAGAAAGCACGTATTGTGTGGCCCTGCCTCCTCTCCCTGCTATTGTAGAGCAAATAGTTGCCGGTTTGGGAGAGAAAATTTAATTTGGGTGGGGAAGAGGAGGAAGCAAGCTGGACAGAAGAGGCAGTGCTTTGATTTTGTTTCATTTATAGAAATTGTGGGAAATAGCTTTACTAAGGAGGGGGGGAAATGCGGAGGTGGAGGGAAATATGCAAGCGTGGATCTTGTGATCAGGCATAAACAGGCAGCTTCTGTTGGCTTGCTGAGAGGGTAAACCAGCAGCTCCCAGGCCAGTCTCCGCTGTGCTGGCTGGTAACCCCAGCTGATGCTTCCAGCGCTTGCAGAAGAGCCTGTTCCCTGCAGCAACACCGGTGGGGGAGCGTTCTGCAAGCCAGAACGTGAAAACCAGTTTGGGGGCATCACATTCCTCTTGCCCAAGTTCTCGGCTTTAGAGTTTATTTTCATATAAAATGAGGTACTGTGGCTGGGGAGGAACCTGGGAGATGACTGCTTGATGATTTTTTTCCAAGGGGGAGAAGGAGGGGGAGCAAGGCCTCACCTCACTGATTTTCAAGTGATTGTTACTCATTCATGTTTTTTTTTTTCATTCTGCAGAGGCTGAAGGATGGGGGAGTCTTTTGGGCAGAGATTTAGGAAAAGCTAAATTGCACAGTCCTGTCTTTACTTACGGGAGCGAGTGCTGAGGCGTAAAGATCCCTCAGTCGTGAGCTCTGCTCTGTCTCGGGAGCGTTCGTCACTTCTGAGCAGAGTGTGTCCTCTTTGGCTGGTGCCGTGGGTCGGTGCAGCCTGGATCTCAGTGTGGTGGGTGGGTAACACAGGGGCTCAGCCTTACAAGATGTAACAACAGTAAATGATTTTTTTTTTTTTTCTTTCGTTTTAGTTCTTTTTTCTCACGGGGTCACAGCCTCCTTACTGTTTTTTTCCACCCATGTCTGGTAAAAGAATTCAAAGGGAGGCATTTTTTCTTATTAAACGCTCCCGACAATCATCTCATGTTCTGTCCTACGTGCTGGATCCTGTGATATTCAAGAACATTAAAATGATTTAATTACGTTGGAAAAATAAAAATAGCACTTATTTTAAAGGTTTCTGTTATTTTTGGAGTCTGATAGGTTAAAAAAATTAAAAGGGCATTTAAGAAATTCAAAGTACTATGTGCAATAAAAAATAACCTCATTGCTCCCTTTCAGTTGCATAGTTTTTTTAAAAAAAAAAAAAAAAATTAATAAAAATGCAACCTACTGCAGTGTTCCCAGCCTGGGCGTTGCAGAGCTGGGACCAGTCTGAGAGAACCAGAAAGTGAAGGTGTCAGTAACCCCTGGGGGAGTCGGGGCAGCCGCCTCTCGGCATCGGCACCATGAAGCTCAGCTCAAAGGATGAGCCGGCCTGGGCTGTGTCGGAGCCTCCTGCCACCTTGGAGGGGGTCAGCGACCCTGGCGAGAGAAGTGGTTCTGTGCGTTCGGGTTTTGAATAGCTTGCATCTCCCCGTCATTAACTGTAGAAGAGGTAAAAAATGAAGTCTGGAGGAGAGACGTGCTGCAGCATGTGAGTCTCTGGAGTTGTTGCTGAGTTAAAACTTCAGGAGTTTGGGAGGGAGAAGAGTTTAATGCATTTTTATCCTTTTGGGGTTTGTTTTTTTTGGGGTTATTTTTTTTTTTTTTTAACCACCAGGGAACTTGCTGTGTAGAAGAAGGCTTGCTCAGTGAGCATGCTGCTCATTGTTTACCCCTTGGACGTCTCCCCTGAGGTTTCTCCTTAGCCTTTCAGCTCCAGTGTGGTGGTTCTTTTAAAGCACCTGAGGCCTGTATTTGACCGTTCGACACACAAAGAAGTCAGATGTGTTAGGAAGAAATCTGTTCCACTTGTTTGGGGAGACAACATCCTAAGATGCTCCCAGAGGTGGATGACTTGGGTCAATAGTGAGAAGTGGGGCTAAGAAAGCAACAGGCTCAGCCACTGGAAATAATCTGGGATGGTGAAATCATTTGCAGTACAGAAAAGGGAACACAAGGTGGGGGGTGAGGAAGAGCTGTGACTGAAAGCAGAGGTTTGCTGCAGGCTGATGGGCTGATGCCTTTGTGGCCGGGTTGTAAGGAAGCTCGTGGTTTGTTTAAATGATTTGGCAGACACCAGCAGGCTTGCTATATGAGAAGGAAAAAAAAAAAATTAACGTACAACTGGTTGGACACACTGAGATTTCCTTGCTGACCTTTTTAGAACATGTTTGCAGAACCTGGTTTTACTGTTCTGATAGCAGTTGTTTAAAAAAAAATAAATAAAATCTGCCTTATTACTCTCTCCGGTTAACTTATTAAATCAATTTCACTTTCTGGTTTCTGTATATAAATGCAATAAAACCCATCCGTTTTGCACATCCTGCCTCACCCCATCCTCGCCCTTCAGTCCTTACCAGGGAACTTCAGACTGAACTTGCTCTTTGTGAACACCTTTGCTCGCAGAAGAACTTTCTTAGAAAACACGTATTCTCTACGATACACTTTGAAAGCGCAGAGAGGTTTCCTAGAGCAGGCTTCATTTTAAAGCATATTTTTATATAGGAAATAAGCCCCCTTTCAATCCTCCATCCCCTCCTCCTGCCCGTCCACAGCAGGACAGAGCACGCTGCTTCCCACGCTTCTCTTTGGGGCCCTGGGCTCAGCACCGCTTCCGAACTCAACCCTCTGCAGGTGGTGTACAGATACATGTACCCACCGAAACAGGTTCTACTGATGCTTTGCACATGCTTTCTGTAAGCTCTGCTTTTGCTTCTGCCCTGGGGTAAGCAAGGACAGAGGCAACTGAGTTGTGCTGGAAAATGTTTCAGTTCTGGTTCTCAAATTGGCTTCCTTCCATAAGAAAATGAAGTGAAGTTGTCCCTGAAGCAGACGTCCTCTGACACGGTGGGTAGGCTGCTGGTAGTTGCAAGGGGAGCTTGATTGCCTTTGTGCATTAATCTTTTCTTCTTTCCTTGTATGTGTTTTCTTTTCATCTGAATTGCACCACTATGGAATTATTTGCAGAATGGTACTCCATATATATGTGGGATTTAAAAACAAAAGCAGAATTGATGCTGTGCAGGATGTCACTCAATTGGTTTTATTTTGCTTTATTTTATATATATTTTCTGGTATCCTGTACATTGCAGTGGGTGTGAAGATAGTATTTTAATATTTGTACAAAGTTTAATTTAATTGTTCTATGTATATAACTGCATTTCTAAATTAAAAAAAAAAAAGAAAAGTTCTTTTGAAGTGAATCTGTAATCTCTTGTGTGTTTTGTTTTTTGGTTTTTTTTAACTGCTTGGGCCTTACGGGCTGGCGATGTAGCGGATGATTGGTGAAAGCATTGCGGTGGTGCAGAGCCTTCTATGTGAGGTCCCCTGGTGAGGCCGGACGAGGCACTTGTTTGCTTTTGCTTTCCGCAGCGCCGGGCGCAGACGCGGCAGGTTACTCGTGGCGGGGGTCAGAGCCCTGCAAGTGCTCTGTCCCTTCCTCTGCTCCCCCGGATAAAACGTCGTCTGTGCGGTCTGAGGGACTTGGGAGCAAGCAGCAGCGGCGGGTCAGCGATGGAGAGGAAGGACGTGAGCTGGGAGGAGGACGTGGCAGTTTTATTCGGCTCTGCCACAGCGGTGGTAGATGTGTGCCCGCAGGGCCTGCGCGCGAGGGGAAGAGGCCGTAGCAGTAGAGCAGGAGGGGTGACTGCCTCAGGAGACACGGGCTGGATGAAAGCCCCAGGGAGGCCTCAAGGAGGGAGCAAGGTTTGGGTCTGGATTTGATGCAAGGAGAGAAGATGTATTTTGGGGAGCATTTGAAACAACTGCTGGGTGGTTTTCTCACAGTCCCCTGCTTACCGGGGCTTGGAACCTGCGCTGGTGGCTACGGCACCGATGGCTGATAGCTGCTGCCACGTCTCCATCCACTGGTGGGCCCTTGGGAACAGTGAGCCAGGGGAGGCTGGCCAAGCTGCCCACCGTGGGAACGGGGAGGGGGGAGAAACGTTTGAGGAGATGATGTGTGGTGTGAAAGGGCTTCAGAGGGGAAGAAGGGGGTGAATGTAATAAATGACTACTTAATCTTGGAGACTTGATAAGGGAGAACAATATATATAGGAAGAGGATGCTATTTTTAGAGGGAAAATAGCTCTCATTGGCAAAGTACTAATCCAAAGAAGGTAGCGGGAGAGGAGATGGGAGACGTGCGTAGGAGACACTGGAGAGGTCTTTTAAAACAGGTGGGTGTAGAGCGCACGGGTCGGGGCGAGGGGTGAGGATGGGCTCTGGTCTTCCCTCTTCTGGGTAGTCGCGCCGCACCGGGAGGACGGCAGAAGCAGAAACTCCAGCGGAACTGACCCCCGTTGTTCTGTTAGTGCCATATACAGTCCTCTTTATTACTATTACTCTTTGTATTCCTTCAAAAACCTAAGGTAACGTTGCCCTTTGAGGCAAGTGTACGAAGGAGCGTTCCTTTCTTTTAAGGAAATCTATCGGTAGCGTAATAGGAGAGAGGAGGAGAGGCGAAAGGCAGAGGAGATCCTTTTGGCCAACTTGTTCAAAGCAAAGTCCTTAAATTCCTTATGAGATTTTTTTGTATGCTCACATATATGGTGTTTCTCCTCTGTGGAGGAACAGGCAGGCTAAGGTGACACCTGCCTTCCTCCCATTTCCGTTTACTCCATAAATGATTCCGACACAGCAAGCTGATCTTACTGTAGTTTTGCCACTGCGAAACTGGAGCTCTGTGGCCTTTGCCTGCCCTCCCGTAGCAGACACTTGGCTCACGGGAGTCGCTGGCCTCCAGGAATTGCTTTTAAATTATTCCTATTTTTCACTGGGCTGCAGTCTCCTGCCACGGCAATCCTGGCAGCCAGGAATGTGCCTTTCTCGTTGTTCTGCAGCTCTTATCTATTAGACGGGTTGGAAATAATTTGTCACCTCTGGTTTGTGCCTGCGATGGGAAATGACTGCAGGAGCCAAGCCTGAGGGACGCCAGCCTGAGGTGGGTGGTCTGGGAAATCCTCCGTAACAGTCGGCCCTTTGGCTGCAGGGCGGAAAGGCCAGGGCTCGCAGGAACAACTCCGCTTCCAGAAAAGCGGCCTCGCCACAAAGACATCGACCCCGCTACAAAGCCGCTTTGAGAAACTTGCTGGGGAAAGGGGATAGATGGGCTCCTGCCCTTACCAGGCGTCCTGCCAGCCGGCACACTGCGCTGCCCGGCTCCCAGACAGGATGTTCTGTACGTGTGGATTTTCCAGGAACACAAAGCCGTGGACACACCAGCCCCATTACAACCATGTGCTTTAACTCTAACAGGACTGAGCACATCTGGAGCCTTTCCTCACCGCCCCTGGGTGCTGCTTGCTGCAACGCCACCGTTGGAAAGCTTTGCGGGGGGACTGTGTTACCGAATCGACCCCCGATGCACCGTAGCTTTGCCCCTGCTGGAAACCTTCCCTGCTTCTGGCCTGTTTTTAAGGGTGTCACAAAATGCAGGATTCCCCCTCCTGGAAGCAGAAGGATGGTGGCAGGCTGTGCCAACAAGCCCCATGCTTTGCAAAACGAGTGCTTGTCCTCGCCCACCATGGCTGTCCCTGGAGAAGAGAGCAGGGTCCGGCCGGGACACGCTGCCAGCCCTTGTCGGCTGCGGTACTTGGCAAAACTGCGGTGGTCTCTCTCGACACCAAGCTGGCATCGTGCAGTGCCAGGGAAGGGACGGACTAACTGAGATAATGGACTTCCTGATTCTCTCTGTTCCCTTTTGCAGGAGGATGATGTTTCCCAGCAAATTCCTCCCCTCAACCTTCAGTGAGACCTGGGCCGGGACACAGCAGAGCTAAAGAGCCCCGAGGGTGCCTCGGTGGGAGGTGGCTGTCCCTTGGCAGCTCTCTGTTACTTGGCCCATGCTGAGCTCAGGGTGGCTTTTTGTGACACAGCTCAGGTTTTTCGTTACATTCATGATAAAAACCAGATTTTGGGGCAAGAGGGCACAGACTGGTG
This sequence comes from Rissa tridactyla, assembly GCF_028500815.1. Taxonomy (NCBI): domain Eukaryota; kingdom Metazoa; phylum Chordata; class Aves; order Charadriiformes; family Laridae; genus Rissa; species Rissa tridactyla. The sequence goes on from NC_071469.1 coordinate 41,439,821, forward strand.
CCAACACACTGGCGTTCAGGGCACAAACACCCTTGTCTGCTTCTGTGGTCATGCCCCTCAGGTCTTCTTGTAGCTACTTCAGGATATTTGAGACCATGTTGTGTTTAGCAGCTCTGCCTGGCAAGCGGACTTCGTCTTCCAGGTCCATGGATCCCAAGTGAGGTGGGGGACCCACTTTGTTGGGGCAGACGGGCTCTCCCTGTCCCCACGTGTGCCAAACCAGGGCGCCCAGCAGCCCTGGGGCAGTCGGGTGCTGCTGGGCGCAGGGCTGATGCTCTCAGAGAAGGAGGAGGGAGCCATGGTAGGCTGGAGCGTGCTCTGGACACCAGAGTGCCAGGGAGGCCTTGGCAGCAGGTAGGTGTCCCACCCCTTGCCACCGCTGTCGGACAAGGTGTGTGTGTAGTTCACCTTGCTCCTGTCCCCTGTGCCTGGCGCTGCCACCTCCCTGCGGTCCAGGGGCAGACAGGGGTGGTAGGACAGGTCGGAGAGCTGGCGCTGGCGGTGCATGTCCCTCCTTACAGGACAATAGCAGCTGGGGATGCCTTTTGCAAGGCTGGGGCTGGGCTGGGCAGAGCTGCTGGCCACAGCTGGCACACAGCTGGATTTGCTTCTGCACTGGCTGTGCCCATCAGGCAGGCCCTCCCTTAAGAAGGGCTAACACGCTACCCATGTTTAGGAAGTCTATAATGTGTGTCTTTAATTCCAAGTTTAAAGTTTCCTCTTGTTGAGGAGACCAGGGGCCAGGTACGGGAGTAGCAGAGTTTTCCTTGGGAGGAAAACTCAGGCAGCAAAGCCCTCTTGGACATGCCTGATGGGAGCCAGAAGTGGAAGCCTGGCACCCAGGAGGTGACAGTGCTGGGTTTCCCACCTCATGCTCCCGTCCCTGGGTGCTGCAGGGCAGGGGGGGCTCCCCGCGGGTGGGACAGGACAGCAGGTCTTGCACAAACAACTTCCCTCCACCCCCACGGGCCGCTGGCAGCGATGTCCCTGTAACGGCTGTTTCCAAGAGATTTACGATCCTGGGCTCAGCTCTGCAGACAAAGTTGTAACCGTCCCACAGTCCGTGTCTCCCCTCATAAACGTAACCTGGCTCCACATAATTGCTTCCTCCAGGAAGTTTTAAAATAGTTGATTTGTTGCTGAAACTGTTGAGCATTTCTCTTGTGCTTCTCTTGTGCTTTTTCAAAACCTTACAAATAACTGTGAATTTATCTTCATGGCATCTCAGTGGGCAGGAAGGTCCACACTGTCCCTGTTCACGGGGAGGGGGGAAAAACAAGGCCCAGAAAACTGAAGTAACCTTCTCCAGGTCATACCAGAAGCTGCTTCGCAGAGGGAAACCAATGCTCTTAATGACATCTCCAATGTATCTTCTTCCAGATCTCCACTTTATCTGCGAGCTGGTGTTTCTTCTGCGTGTGGTGATCCAGCCATCACCCAGAGGGACGGCCCCTTTATTCCAGCGCAGGCTGTGCCTGAAAGGGAATGACTGAAGTGGTAAGTCAGAGCTACTGGTTCTCCTCATCGTGGAAGCTGTAATGCCAAAGGCAACACCTGCTACATAATCGCTCTCTCCTTATTCTGCCTCGTGGCTGAGTTTGAGATAAACCAGTCAGGGCCATGCCCCAGGGAATCAAATGGAGGCCCTGCTGCTCCCAGAGCAAGACAGGTCAGTGGGGACTCTGGGAGAGTCATTGCGGGAAGGTGAGCTTTCTTCTTTGCTGCATTTTGGCAGCAAAATTAGGAATTTCAGAACACAGTGGTAAAAATGCAACTGAATGGAGCATGGGAGGGGTCTGGACGCAGGGGCACGTGGTGCTGGGGTACCTCTGAGATGCTGGAATTAGGTTTTCTTGCTTACTAGTGCAATAAGGAACAAAGCGTGGTGGTGTTTTGGTTGGTTTGTCAGTTTTTGGGCTGGTCCTGGTCCCTGGCGGTTGGGAACCAAGGACCAATGCCTTGTAGTTTCCCCCTACAGTGGGTGTAGACAATCATGAGAGATCCAGGGAGAGTAAATGCTTCTTCTTTGTTTCTTCCCCTATTAGAAGCCATCTTCATAACTTTATACCGGGGATCTTTTCTCAGTCAGTTTTCGAGGATGCGAATCACCGTTGCGTCTTGACCTTTCCCACAGGAGGAAAAACCCGCACGGCGACGCCTGACTGCTCCTCGCCCAAGCCACGGTGGCAAGGAAGGGAGGCAGAGGGGATGGAGGGAAAGCAGTCCCTCCCGGCCCCCCTCCGGCAGCAGCGGCGGCGGCGGGTCTTGCTTGGAAAGCCCACCGAGGCGTGGGGGCGGAGGAGAGGAGGCCGGGTCCCGGCGCTGCCCGGCGGTCCCACACCCCCCCCTAGCGCCCGCCCGCCCGCCCGCGGCCCGTTGCCGGCAGCGGCTGGTTGCCAGCCGCGGGGCGGGGGGAGCCCGCCTCGGGTCTGGTCCCCGATGGTGCAGGAGAGGTGGCAGCACCCCCGGACACTTCTTTCATGGGCTGGCGGGTCCCCGCCGCGCCGGGGTCGGGGGGTGTCTGCTCCCGCCCTTTGACAAACTTCGTGTACGTCCTCTGGCAACTGGGCGCTGATTAGGAGTTAACAATGGAGACACGTTCCCCTAACCAAATAAATCATTTTGGGGAGGAATAAAGGAAAGGATGTTTATCTTTAAGATCAAAATAACAGAAGTTTTTTTGGGGAGAAAAAAAAAAATCACAGCAAAGCTGCGTTAGTAACCAGGGTGCTGGCACAGGGATAAATGGCTCTAAACTAGCCCTGATGGACATCTGGCCAGAAACTAGGATCACCACCATCAGTTAGATGCTAGGGAAGCTTTGTGGCAGGGTCAGGGCAGCTGGGAAGCTGACTGGTTTTAAGATGTGTAGTGTGATCGCTTTACAAAATGTCTAACACTTGCCCAAGAATGGGGCCTTGCAATTGTTGTTCCTAAGCTGGGCTTCCTTATTATCGAAACAACTCTCCATTAGCTCTCCAGGATGCCTTTAACGGTGCCAGCAACAGTGACCAAGTTGAAAAGGAGCTGGTAAATGTACCTGCCAGGACACCTAAGCCAGAACAGACTCTCAAGGTGACAGAATTTGAAATCGCGGTGGCTTTGGTCTAAACCAGCCCGCGTTCTGCGGCGGCTGAGAGCGGTGCTGCAGCAGGGCCATTGCCACCAGGGCACCCTGACAAAGCCATCTTGAGGACATCTGCTGGGAGGCTGCTCCTCTCTACCAGCTCTAACCTGGCACTTGCATCTGTGGAGGGTCACAAGCCCATCCCAAGCACGCCCACCTGGCTTGGGCCAGAGACTCCTTGGCAGAAGACTTGGTGCTAGAACACGTTTTTTTGCTCTGTTGGGCAAAAACCTGCTGATTTCATCAGTGCGAAGGCGTCGAATTTGCTTGTGGGACCTAATGGCCATTGGGAAAACAAAGCTCTGTAGGTGCTGGGGGTGATGGTCTGCTCCCTGCAGTCAGTAAAGCTGGCTTCTTTCTTTGACAGAGCAATAGGGAGTCATTTTCTTACACAAGAGGAAACAAATTCTCCAGACATGATGCCCTTTTGGGCAATTGTTGCAGTTTCCTCTGAAATTTTCAAAAACACAAAATACGATTATTTTTTTTAAAATGTCCAAAGCCCAAAATATTTTTTTTCTTTTATTGGGTTCCGTAACCAAAAAAAAAAAGGTTATTTAAAACTTTTATGTGTTTCCTTTTTAGTCTGGTGAGGGAGCAGGGGGATATTAATGCTTGAGGGGGATTCTCTCCCTCCCCCGCTTCTCAAAGAAAGCTTGCCTTGTTTAAAGTGTTTTCCTTCTGCCTGTCTCCATAGAAAATATTAGGGATATGGGGTCTGGTATTCATTATAAGCTCCCAACAGAGTCAGATCAATGAAACTTTAAATAAAGCAGCTGTGAGCCAGTGTGTCATTTAGCTGGTGAAGTTAAAAGCACGTATAACGAAAATGGAGCTTAGCCATTTGGTGAGGGCCTCTATTCCCTCCTTCAGAAGCTTGCGTGACGTTGGCTTGTGGCTCATGTTTCATACTCACACAAGGCAGATTTTGCCTGAATTTTCACCTGCGTACCTACCTATCTACTAGAGCTCAAGCCTAGACCACCAAGCACTCGGCTATTATACAGCCATGGCTACGTTCACCTTTGCAATCGGGGTGCCTGGTGGTTTAACCACAAAGTCAACCCTTTTTTTTTTTTCTTGAGTGTGAAAATAATTAGGCAAAACACAAAAGCATATTAAAGTTGTCTTTTCTATAAATGGGGAGTGAAATGAGTCCCCTCCCCCCCTTCCTTTTTTTTTTTTTTTTTTTTTCTTCTCTCCTAGCCTTGGGGGAAAAAACAAACCCAAAATAGGACCGCATGAAGCCCCAGTGCAGTTGTCAGGAGAGCTCCAAGTCTCCCTGCCTGTGATGCTTTGTCACACCAGGTTACACACGGTGTGCGGAGGCTGGCAGTGTTTCCCCTGGGTCACCATACTCTTCCGCCATGAAGCTGCCTGCCAGAGCCAGTGCCTGATGTCCATGTTTCCATCTCAGTCGGACAGGTCATGGAGAGCTTTTTTCACCGGACAGGGAATCCATTTTCCTTGCTCTCTCAGCAGCGCAGCCCAGAGCCACAGAGGTTGATTGGGTCAGCCTTGTAATGTGAATTCAGCCCTGCCTGAAGAAAAGCCCCCCCCCCCTTCCCCCCGGGCTGCCAGGAGGTTCAGTCTCACCAGCAGATGGGAAGGAGGGGTGGGAGGCACCTCGGGGAGCAGCCACATATTCCAGCAGCGTGATATTTATCGTTTTCATCAGCGGTATTGCAGTTAAGTCGAAGGTGCAGGAACACAGAGGAAAGGTCAGGCAAGAGCGATGAAATGATCAGAGGCTGGAAGGACTTACAAGAAAAGATGAAAAGGGCAAATACGTGTATCTCGGCTGAGCAGGGATGGCTAAGGAAGGCTGACATTACCATCCAAAGGGAACAGTCCTCAGGGAGGAAAAGGGAGTCTTTAGCCTAGCTCAAGGGGCTTGCAACTCAACGTGACAGGAGGAATTTTGGAAGGCAAATACGGGTTAAACAGGAAAAAAACGTTCCTTGTAGTGTCATTTGTTAAACTGAAGTGATTTCCCACAGGGAGCAGCGGAAGCCCAGACTTGTCTGTATGCCGGGGAGGGGACGTACCTTCCTGTGCTTTAGGAAAGGCAGGAGGTGCTGGCGAGGAGCTGGGGCAGGTACTGAGTGATGGACGGGCCTGCCAGGCTCTGTGTCTGCCAGCTTTCTGCCTGACAGAAATAAAATCCTGGGCCTGTTGCTTTTCCTACGTGCCACCCGATGCTTGAATTTGGCAACAGTAACAGAATAAAACTGTTCTGCCGGTGCATATGCTGGGAATTAGCAATTGGGGATGTTGGAGGGTCGTGTAGCAGAGTCAGACCCTTGGAAAATCTGATGCGGCTTTATTGAATGCACTGTGCAGGTCAGGGGGCTGCAGGAGAGATGCCTTGGCTGCTTCAGAGCTGCAGAAATGATGCCAAATAGAGAAGAGATCTGCATAATCATGTCTTTTGTTGCTGGCAGACACATGGTCAGGACATTGTGGTGTCTGAACGCTTAATTCTTGAGCAATAGGTGTAATATGTGCCTCTGAATGGTCTGGGAGGAAGAACAAATAAAACATGTGCCTATTTCTTAAAGAATTTAATCTTCCTAAAATAATTTAAAATGCAATTTAAACAGTAGGCTTTTTTGCCATTGTGTTTGTGAGCAGAGCCCAAAAAGTACATGAACAAAGAATTTATTTTCACCAAAACGGACATCCTCAGCTCAATGCTGAAAAAGTAGCAGAGTCACTGATCTGAGTGCAGAATTTGGGAAGGCAGCTGTGCCACTGACATTTCCTTCTGGGAGGTGACACCGATTCCCGTGCCAAGCGAGCAGGCGCTTTGGAACGAGACCTGCGGAAAGAGCAAAGCTAATGCAAACAGATAATGATTCACTGGCAGGAACTAGACACCAGCGCTCCTGGCCCTCGTTCTCTTCAGACTCCCGACAAGCCCGGGGTGCCTGACTGCGCATTTGTTATCTAAGCCGGAGCAGGAAAGCCCTGCTCCTCTCTGGCCCTGCAAGGAGCAGCCGCACTCTGGCAGGCCCAGCACACGGTGCTGGCGAGCCCAGGGCAGCGCCGGTGCTGCTGGTGAAAGGTCTGGGAATTGAGCTGCCTTCCCCTCTGGAGTGGGCAAGTCACGCAGAATAGCCTCGTGGTGGTCCTTGAGCTCAAACTCCGAGCCAGAGGAACCCTCTGTCTCTGAGGCTGAAAGTTTAATTAAGTTCTGGCACCAGGTTGGCAGGATGGCAGATAATTAACCGAAAACACCAGACCCAGATAGACGTGGGTCTGGGAAGTAGGCTGAGATGCCAAAGCTCTCCATGTGAACCTAGTGCCTGGCTAGAAATTTACTGTCAGATCCAGCCATGTTAGTAAACGGCTGAGGGAGGCTGGGGCTGACAGCTCCACATACTGCCTGTGCTCCCCTGGCCCCAGCTGGGTGACAACCAGCCCCTCAGAGGCCCACTGAGGTGAGGGAGAAGGGGAGGTGATGCTGGAGACATCTGTGACCTTGGGCTACAGCGGCTCGCTGCACACTGAGGTTGAACCTGGCACGAACTGACAACCCTCATACCCCATGGTTGGCCTTTAAAGTCTACACAGTGAGTAGCACCCTTCAGTCAAAGCCAGCTGCTTAAGGATCCAGAAATGCATGTGAAATCTTCTTCTGAACCTTCCAGCCATTGCACACTGAGGGCTGTCCCACCTCGACCCATACATGTGCTGGTGTAAATCACTTCTTAATCCCTGCAGGTGAAAGCGCTTTGTAGCACCAAACGCCTGCTGTGCTGATGGAGTGCTTCTTGCAGAAAGAGCCCGTGTCTGAGGATAGTATGACCCAAAATCTGCTGAATCTCATCTTTCATTTGGACAACTTTTCCAGCATTTGTGGCTGAAAGTTAAATATTCAAAGTATGAATTGTTGTCTTCTTGAGGGCTTGGGTGGCTATCGTTATGGGCCAGGGGAGGGGTGAATTCCGGCATCCTCCCTCATTATACCAGCTCCGTGCTGTTATACCTGTCGCTTGGATCACAGGATGGTTTAAAGCCTGACGCCACGTGGTGGCACGGTGCCCAGCAGGGAAAGAGCACTTTAGAGTTAAATTCTCTGGTGTGGTTACAGTGAGATGTGGACCTGGTTACTACTCCTCTGGCGGCAGACCCCTGTCAAGGGGGAGGAGTGATTGACAGTTTGGGTTAAAAAAACCCAAAGAATTGGTATTACAGTGGCCCTGAAAGTTGAGTTGGTAAAACTGAAGGAGAGAAAACAGCAAGTGGGAGAAGCTGGGAGCAGAAACCTCCAGAACCAAGACTGCCATTGAACTGACTGTAGCATCAAATCATACCTATAGAAAGACCACGCATTCCTGTATCTGTATGCAGTATGAAGAGAAAGACCTCTGTATCAGGGTGAGTACTTTCAAAGAGTCGTAATGCTTAAATATACCTTTTCAAAGTAACTATAGTGGCATAAAAATTCTGTGCATGCTGGGCATAATTGCTGGGTGGTTAAACAGTCGGTGAAATGGCAGTTTTTCCAGCAAGATCTATCAGAAGGTCGGAGGAACCAGGACGTCATATAGATGCCGTAGTTATATGTAAGCTTTGTCCTTTCTACTTTGTGTACCTGTGTAACGTTACCCCTGTAATGTGACAACTAATTTAAACAGTCTTTTTTGATTACAGCTTAATGACGGTTTTCATGGATTGTGCAATTATGTGGTATATTGTTTTAATGTTGGTTTTGCTTAATTTAACAGTTGCCTAAAAATTAGAAATAAAACCACTAGTGATGGGACACGTACCATCCTCCCCAGAGTTGAAAAGCAGGTGAAAGTTAGGTGATATAAACATAACAAGACATTTACAGCACCGATAACGCTTCAGCCTTCTGCAAGGGTTCCACCTCTACTTCTTGAAGATATCGCAAAGCTCTTCATGAACTGTGTGGCAGCCACATGCCTGTTGGAGTAGTACCGTGCCATAAGAAATCTGAGGTCATTGTTAAGTCTTACTTACCTTCCTGTCATTAGGTAGATCATCACTTGTCCCTTAAATATCCTACCCTCCATTGCCACATCCCAGAATAGGTTTTCCCTGTTTCTGCAATGCCAGTGTATTTGTTGAGTTATTGTCTAGATTGTGATCTACTTCAGCTTACTACTATCTACTTATAGATGTTGCCACTTCCTAAATGGGTATTTCTGATATTTGTACTGGTGGATTAGACTTCCTAAACATTCTGTGCCCTTGTTCTTGCAGAATTTCATCTTCTTGTTGAATCATTCCTTTGGTTTCTGAGACTCATTTTGAATTCTGTTCTTGTCTTCAGAGCATTTGAAACTCTTCCCAGGCTGATTCATCCGTACGTTTTAACACTGCATGCTCTAATCTGATTAACAAATTATTAATGTTGAATGGTCCTGTGCTAAGAAGAGATTCCCCGATTCCACAAAGGAATTGTCCCCAAGTTTGTCAAGGAGCTATTTTGAAGGCAAAGATTGAAAAAGTTGTGCTTCCAGCATACAATGAATTTTACTTTGGCATTTTCCTGTTTGCTTAAGAAAATGGACTAAAATCTTTATTACAGTCAGGTTTAACACATCTCTATTTTATTCCCCTTGGCCGCTAGCTTAGTTATTCCAATAAGGAGTATTGGATTCATTTGAAAGAGCTTGTTCTTGATTGCCTGCCTTGTTGGCATGAGCAGCTTACCAGTTTACTGAATGAAAGTGCTTATAAACTGATGATTTAACCTTTTGTTCTACTGCCTTTCTGACCTTTGAAGTTAAGCTTGCCAATCAAAAAATTACCCCACCACCAGGAAGTTAGGTGCTCAGGATGATGCTAGATGTTTCTTAGTGATGGTTCATGACTTACTTCAGTGAGTTTCTTTAGGATTAAAAGCACTGGCTACTTGAGAATATGCAAACTTTCTTCATCCTATTCTACCCCTATTATGACCTATGTTCTTCACTCCCTTTTTAAGATGAATACTGGGTCTCAGTTAAGCAAAAGGTGAAGATGACACGCCCAGTGTTTGCAGTCTGCCGCCTGCTGAAAACCAAAACGGTTGCCGATGTCAGTCCCTGGGTGTGTGTAAATAAAGAAGATGGTTTCTCAAAACAAAGAGGAGGCGTGATTTGAGCTGCTTCGAAAAGTAACGGCAGACCCTGGCCACAAGTACAGTGGTTGCATTTTAGGGGGTATGTCTAATGTTGAGTTAAATCAGAAAGGGGCTCAGGTGGCTTTCAGGAAAGGTCTGAAAGGGCCAGCCAAGGAAGGACACATGATCCTACAGAAGCTCTCCTGTTACCCTCTGAAGGTTTATAACTAGCTTTGACCCAGTAAAGTGTTTCTGTAGTGATCTACAGCTTGCTTTCATGGCATTGTGAGATTTCCTCACAAGTTCACATTCAGTGTCTACCAGTAAACACACTGAGCTGGTGTAAACTTGTTCTGATGATTCAAATATTAACCCAAGGAGAAAAAAAATCTTTTTCACTTTCTACCTGTAAGCTTCATGTTGAACCAGGTACTACTTGCAGCTGGCATAAATTCAACATAAAAACATAAACCTAACCTAAACTTTTTTGCTTGTACTAGATGATGTAAAAAATGTGTAATTCCTTATCGGTATTAAATGTTTACTGGGATGTGATCTGATGGGATGATGCCCTATTCTGCTGTCAAGTCCCTTAACTGCCTCACGCAGTGTCAAGCTGCAGAGACATAGGCAGTGCCCGCCCCATATCCTAGGGAAGAGGAGGCAATTGGTTCCTGCCTCCACAGCTGTTTCCTGAGCCACAGCCATCAGCACAGCCCTGAATAACAGACTCACCCGAATTAAGAGCTAAGGTCTGCAACTTTGGCGATGAGCTACAGATCCTCCTGTTACCATAAGGTACCTCTGGGATCAGTTGAATACTGCTGCTGAGCTATAATTAATAGGATGTTAATTATTATGTTTGGTTCAGAAAGATGAGTGTGAGGAATGGTATCCAAGGGGTTTTAGCAGGAGCCAGCTGAAACAAGGCCGGTTAGGCAGTGAGGAGCTGTTCGGACTGTGGAAGAGGAGCCCTGAGACAAGGCTCCCCAACTCTACTGACTGCTCCGTGACACAGCCCCACGGCAGCATGTTGCTCTCCGAATTACAGTCAAGTGAAAAAAATAAAAGTACTACAGCTAAATCTATTTCTGGTTGGTGGACAAGGACTCTCGACCTGACACTAACATATGAGAAATCTATATATTTGGATTTGAGCAATTTGAGAAGTTTAGCTTTCCTGAAAAGTGGAAAAATAGAAAAACCCAGTGACAAAGTGATTTCTGAGTGTCTGTTATTCTATGATATCTACGTCAATTTCCATTTTCTTTCTCCAAATATTTTGAAGCAAAACAATTGGTGCTCAAAGATTAAATTCTCTTTTTAGTTTTTGCCATCTCCTTGAGACTTTTGCAAAGCTATCTTTAAAAGAACTACACTTGGTCTAGCAGTAACAGAAATACATTAGTTCACAGCCTTGGGAAAAAAGGACAGAGAATGCATAAGTAAAAAAGTGTACAGAAAAGGAGAAAGTAAAGAAAGGTAGAGGAGATTAACATCGAGAACCATAGTGAAAGTAATAACAAATACATTCACCAGTAGCAGGAGACAATGCTAGCTACATTTCTGCCTTCATTGACAGAACTGTTGCAGAACTGGGCAAGTGCTGAGCCTTTGGCTGTATGGCTTATACAAGCAGCTTCACCGTGGATTCAAGGGGCAGTAGTCTTTGCAGAGAGTCTTCAGCAACGGCAGGTAGAGTCTCTGAATTGGGGCCTCTCTTTTTTCCTCTCTCTTGCTCCTCCTCTTTTTTTTTTTTTTTTTCTCCTGTTCCCTCCTCCTCACTGGTTTAATGCTGTCTGTTGGGTGAAACCATATAAACTTCCAGAGCATCCTCCAGCAAGTTATGCCAGACGTCTACTACCAGTTGGTGAAGAGCCACTTCCTTTTGCATGTTTTGAACTTGAACTTCATTAGTTTAATTTGATGACATCTAATTTTCGTATTTGGAAGAGACAGTGAAGAGAGAATCCCTATTGACTATTTTCTTCAAGCAGTATCAGATAGTAATGGTGGCTGGCTAGGACTTTCATACAGTCCTTTGCTGCTTCATGCCCTTTCCACTTCCAAATACTGACTGTATTTACCTAGTTACCTTGATGAATTAACTTGAGGAATTTCAGCCTGCTTTTGTGGTTTTCAGCAGCCCAGAGTTGCAAGGAAGTTAGCAGTGTGGACATTGCTGGGATAGCCAGCAGCAAGAATATTAACAAGTTTTACGTGGTCTTCAAACAGCCTCAAGCCAAAGGGAGAAATACTCCTTCCTGTTAATATAAAACTCGGAGAAACTGGGTAGGCAACAGATGTGCCTGCTGATGACCTTAGCTGATGTGGGAAGACCATGTGAGTAAAAGAGCGGGTGACCTTTATGTTGGTAACACCCTTGGGTAACTCAGTAACCTTTTAAAGAGTGATTTTTGTCTCCTGGATCCCCTCCTGACTTTTGCTTCTCTCCTCCCAGTGGTCTGAAAATGAGATGCAGAGGATATAACTGCCTTGCAGTAACAAGGACAATGCTTTTTAGGCTGCAGTTTTGCACTGCTAAAATGAACAGGTTTTCCTTAATGGGGTGCTCCTGACCCTTCCCCTCCTCTCTGTCCAGCGCTAACCCTTGTTTTTATCCCACTGCAAGCTGGTTTTCAGGGAGTTAAACCACCAGAAATCTGCTTCCTGCCTTTTCCAGAGCTGGTTTTTGCTGGTTTAGGTTTCTGAACTAGCTCACTGCGGTCAGAAGAGTCCCAGTGTTGGTGGGAACACGACTGTCTGTTCCCACGGCACCTTTTAGAGCACCGTAACTCATTATGAAATTAGCAGCATTAAATGTTAGACGTCACATCTGAATGTATTTTTCTCAGCAGGTAAAGGTCATGATCCACAGGGATAATCACAAGTGTTGTCTTTCATTGCTCAGAGTCCTCGCTCTACTGTGGATTCTTGCACGTGTGCATCATTCTTGCTTTTCTCCCGGACCCAGACACTGTGAAGGCTGGAAGCAGGGAAGTGTGCATCTTTGTAACCCAAGGGAAAAACAGGCGGTGTTGCTAAACCTTTAGCTACACTGTAGCCTTTCTCATCATTGCCTGCACAAATAACTTTCCCAGTTTGGGGTCTGTGCACGGTGTTGCAGTTTGAGGAGTGTGTGTGGGGGCAGTCATATAAAGCTATGAGGTCAGGGGCATCATGTGTGGTATTGTTTCAGGGAAATTTACGTCAGTCACTAAGCATGAAAAAGAGAAGTTTGTCCCCGTAGAGCTGATTAATAACAGACACTGGGTGTAACAAAGATGGCATTTCACAGTCCTCAAGGAGAATGGGGAGAGGAAGGGTTGGCATTTGAGACAGTGCAGGACTCCAGGTGACAAGTCAGGGAAATGTTATCAGAAGGGTCATACCATCCACAGGTCAACCTCACATAGCTATAATTGCCACCTAACTCTTTGTGTAAAGCCAGCTGATCCAGCAGTGCGCAAATCTGGCAATGACAGTCACAGAGCTGCAATCTCCGTCTGTATTAGAAAACTAGTGGGTGTATCTTCAACTTCCAGATGTCTTCTGCATTTTGAATGACCCTTGGGATAGTCTGTTGCCTCTACTGCAATCGTCTAGAAGCCAAGCTGTGATAAATTTTGCAGAGTTATGTAAAAGAGAAACAAAGCTCAGCTCTCTACCTTGTCATTACACAATTGATTCCAAATGAGGATGCAAATAGATCAGGTGCTCCTTACATAATTTTCTCCTCTCATTCTTTGCTCATCATGACCAAGAGAGAAGCGCTTGTTCCTGCAAGACCTTGCCCACTCCTGTGCCTGCCTGGCACACAAGCACAGCACAGTTTTTAGTCTGTTATGTACTGTATGAATAAAAGAGCCTGATGGTTGTGTTTAACCCATTGCCTCAGCTTGAATGACAGCCCTGTGCTACGCAACCCTGAAAATCCAGGTTTGTTTGTGCTTTCGCTCCCTTCTCAAAATGGCTTCCAGGTGAAGGAACACGCCGTGTTTTCCAGGCTCCGGACCAGCATTAACGCCACGCTCAGTTTTCTTCCCACAACAGGCAGATTTAGCGCACCGCCGCCGGTTACCTAACGCGGGCCGGGCGGGCTGACAAGCGAAGGCGAGCTCACCAGCGGCCGTCCTCCCTCCGCGCACCGGGGAGGGTCTCGGGAAAGGCCGGGTTATGAGGGGGAACAGGTAGCGAAGGGCGCCCGCTCCCAAAACCCCTCCGCAGGCAGGGCCGGGCTGAGGCCCCGGTCCACTGGCCCTACGGGAGGGCTGCGAGCGGGACCGTGCCCCGGAGCAGCAGCGCCGCACAGCCGGGACTCGCCATCCCCCCTCCCCAGCCCTGACCCAGATTCCGTGAGGGAAGGGGCGAGGTCGCCGCCTCCGCCAATGGCCGCGCCGCGCCAGCGTCACGTGGGGCGGGTGGGCGGTGCGCGGGTCCGCCTCCATTTCGCAGCGGCGCGGCAGTCGGCAGCCGGCCGTCGCCCAGGGAGGAGGGAGCCACTCGCCCGCCAGCCCAGCGCCGACCGCCCCGCACCAAGGCCCGCAGCCCAGGTTCGTGACAGATCCTGGGGGAGCGTGGGGGCTTCCTCGTGGAGCGTCCGCGGGTGGCGCCGGGAGGAGTAGGGTCGGTGGTGCGGGGAGCTTCCGGCTGCGCAGCCGGGCGGCCTCCGACCGGCAGCCGGATTTTCTCCCCGCTCTGGTGCCCTCCGCGGAGTGGGGGCCGTAGACGTCGCTGTTGGGCGCGGCCGGGGCCGCCATTTTGTGTCGGCGCGATGGCGTTCGCTTTTCTTCCCCTTGCTGGAGCGGGGGAGGGGGCGGTGCGTCGGCGTGTTGTGGGCGGGGCTGCGGGCTAAACGTCGGGTTCCCATTGGCGCAGGCTAAGGCGGGTCCCACGTGACTCCTTCCTATTGGTCCGGAGCGGGGGCGAGGCCGGGCCGGCCGCCTGCAGGGGACTGCGGCAGGGAGGGCGGCGGGGCCGTGAGTCAGCGGGCCGGGGGGCGGTGGTGGGCCGGGCCGGGGGCGCTGACAGGCTGGGCGCCCGTGTGTCCCGCAGCGAGCTCCGCCGCGCCCACAGCCATGAGCGGCTGCCGCGTCTTCATCGGGAGGCTGAACCCGGCCGCCAGGGAGAAGGATGTGGAGAGGTTCTTCAAGGGATACGGCCGCATCCGGGACATCGACCTGAAGAGGGGGTTTGGGTTTGTGGTGAGTGCGCCCCTCCGCAGGGCTCTGCGGGCCCCCTCCGTTGGTGGTCGCTCGCATCTCACGCACGTTTGATGTGTGCAAAGCTGCTATCAAAAGATAACGCTATTAACACGCTCATGTGGCATTCTTAGAGGTGTAATTTTTTGTTTTTTACTTTTATGCTTTTGTTGTGGTGGTTTTGCAGGAATTTGAGGATCCAAGGGACGCAGATGATGCTGTCTATGAATTGGATGGAAAAGAGCTTTGCAGCGAGAGGTGAGGTACCCTATTTCATGATTATATGAGCTTGGCTACCTAAAATAGGAAGCGAGTCAATTTTAAGTTGCACTGTGTTAACAGTTTGTTACTTTGAACGATTTTTTTTTTTCTATAACTATGAAGGAATGTGTAAGAAGAAAAATGTAACAACATATGTTTTTCCCTTTCTTTCTTTTCCCCAGGGTTACAATTGAGCATGCAAGGGCACGCTCTAGGGGTAGAGGCAGAGGGAGGTACTCTGACCGTTTTAGTAGCCGCCGTCCACGTAGTGACAGGAGGTATGTATAGCTTTGAACTGACATGGCTTAAAAAAGAATACTGTGGACTCATCTGATCTAAGAACTCGAGCTAGAATGAGATATTAAAAGGCGTTATTTGCCTTTTTAGTCAAATCATTTGATGTGGCAGCAGGGTAGCGAGGATTATAAAACTTAGCAGATACACTTGTCATCTTTATGCTTCCCGCCCCAAAGTACTTAATGCTTGTCCTAGATTACTCAGGGCATTCCCTAGTTAAATTGTGGCAGTAATGGTGATATGCTGATACCGGTTATTGGTATAGCCTTTATTAATGTTAATGTGTGGTTATATTTTAATTACTAATAAAAGTCTCAATTGTTTATTTCCAAACAGAAATGCCCCACCTGTAAGAACAGAAAATCGCCTCATAGTAGAAAATTTGTCTTCTCGAGTCAGCTGGCAGGTTTGTTGAAACACGATTAACTATTTTGACTTCATTTAATGGGTATGTAATGTAATGTAATTATTTTGTAAAATAATTAATTAAACAGTAATTATAATTTATTTAAAATGTTTATGTAATTAATGTAATTTTAAATAATGTAATTTAAATATTTTCAATGAAAATTAGTTAATTTTAATTTATATTAATAATAAATGTATATATTTGAGGATATATATTTATTTTTTTCTTGTTTTTTAAATCCATTTTAACCACATATTAAACCCTTTATTTGCCAGCCTATCTGTGTCGTTGGCCTTATGACGAGGAGTGCCTGTGGGTTATCCTAATCGTTCTGTCTTGGTCACTCTTGGTTGGGCCTGGTTGACTTTCCAGTCAGCTCCTACAATGTCACTTGGCCACCTCTAGATCTGTGTTTGCCGGTCTAGACGTAATCGATGCACTCCTTAAAGTGCCACATTGCAACGATCCCAGAGCGTTAACGAGATCTGATTCCTAAGTTGAGAGCTGTTCTTCCTGTAACGCTTCCGAATAAAGAGGTCCCGGTCGAAAAGAGTTGAAAGATACGAAATTAGGTGGTCGTTGGAATCCTGATCGCAGTAAAGTGGTCCTTGGTAACATCAAGCATAGAGAATGTCTGGATCCATCAATAGTCTCCTAATAAGGGAGGGCAGTGCGATTAATGGCTTCCATCGACTGGGTAGTGTTCGTCAAGTGGGTGGCGAAGAGCCAGTCGGGCATATATCATGACGGTACCTCCGGTCGCTTAATGCAGTTTGCTGCTTGGCTAGCCTAGGGAAATGTTAATAAAGGTAAAGTAAACTATATTTTTAATGACATATGGGGCACAAAATAATTGGTGTTATGTAAATGTAATTCTGTATTCTGTATAAGACTCTTAATGTAAATGGAGATTGAAATAGTACAAAAATATATGGGTAGTATTTCACGCTTAGTCCAGTATATATACAAATGTACTTTTTTATTTCTTTCTCTCTCTCTCTCTCCTCTCTCTTTCTTATTTAATCTATATAATCTTTGTAGACTGATATTTTCCTTAATGTTAAGACAGATTATGAGCATTTTGCTTAAAGCAATATGCTTTTTTCATTTATTTCGTGCCCTGATATAGATAATTCAATTTTGATAGAATACAAGTATGGCAATTGCCATGTTTGTAATTTATCTAACATCTCCTCTTTCAGTAGTCATAAGTTTCTTTTGTTTGTTTTAAAGTATTTTTATATAGATAAGTATTAGTATCACTTCTTTGCATAACATAACTGGTCTTGTGTTAGGATCTCAAAGACTTCATGAGACAAGCTGGGGAAGTAACCTTTGCGGATGCACACAGACCTAAGTTAAATGAAGGGTAAGTCTCTAAAATAATCTCTTGAAAACTGTAGAGTAATATTTGTATGCACAATATTTGGGGAGGGAAGCTGGCTGCTTTCAGTGCTCAGCAGCTGTTCATGGTTTAATTTAGCTGCCCTTTGAAAATGCATTCTCTGGTATTTGGGGAGGGGTGTTCATGCTTGAGTTATGGCAAGGAATGACTACACTGAGCAGTGTGAGTTTTTTGGATTTGTTTTTTTTTTTTGTTTTTTTCCCAAGTATGTTTTGCTCTGTCATCAAAAATACAACTCGTAATAGTGAGCTCTGTGTTTTGGTTTTTGTTTTATTTGTTTCTGTAGGGTGGTTGAATTCGCCTCTTACAGTGATTTAAAGAATGCTATTGACAAGCTTTCTGGTAAAGAAATTAATGGAAGGAAAATCAAACTAATTGAAGGCAGCAAAAGGCACAGGTATGTATTTCTATTCTCTTAACTAATGCTCCACTAAGAAAACTTTGCGGTCAGTGACCAGGCAACCCAACTGGAGGCCAGTGAATTGCCTGGTTATTGTGGTGGCCCATGACATTTTGTTGCTAACACCGACGCTCTTTGTTTCCTCAGTAGGTCCAGAAGCAGGTCACGGTCTCGTAGCAGAAGCTCATCCAGGTCTCGTAGCCGTTCCCGTTCCCGCAGCCGCAAGTCTTACAGCAGGTCAAGGAGTAGGAGCCGTAGCAAGTCTCGATCAGTTAGTAGATCTCCAATGCCAGAGAAAAACCAGAAGCGTGGTTCTTCCAGTAGATCTAAATCCCCATCATCCGTGGATCGGCAGAGGTCTAGATCGAGGTCCAGATCTGTTGACAGTGGCAACTGAACTATAAGTAACTTGCCCTGGGGGCCCTTTTTTAAACCATACTTGCTAAAAACTTGTGGTAAGTATGTGACTTTCTGGGGGAAGGGTTTGGATGGGGAGGGGGGAGGGATGGGGGGGACTTTGTAGATGTGGACCATGGTGGGAAGGGTTATTGACTAATTGTATTAAATGTTTTTTGATAACCCTTTTCTTGCTCACATTTTTGTGAATGTCTGAAGTGTATAGTTTGTGTATATTGGTAGAGCTCTTTTTAACTAAAGCAGACAAATTTTTTTGTACTCCGAGGGGAAAAAAAAAAAATCATCTGAACACTTAATTCCCAGTATATTGAACTGTGAATAGCAACTCAGAACACTAGTTTAATATTGCAAATTAAACTAATAGCTTTAGGCATCTAAGAGCTCTACATGTGCTGTACATAAAGCTTTATTTCAGAGGGTATTTTTTTTTGTGCTTTTGAACCGGTGTTTCAGTTATAGGTCAGCAGATTAAGTGCTGGTCGGTACTGGTAATAAAATGTTATTTTAAAAGCTTTTCATTTAATACGACTTGCACTACACTAAGAAAATGCCCATTTCACTGCCCTGTGGTAATAATAGTCTATAAAGAACCCTAATTCTTGATACTTAAGAACTAAATAGCTAAAATAAAGTATAAAGAAACATGTCTCTGCTTCTGGTGTGTTCTTACTGTTAATAAAGTCTTTGTGACTGCGCCTCATGTTGGACAGCGTTAAAGTGTTTCTTAAAGATGGGTCTACAGCAAAGCTGTAGTTGAGTGTTTTGGGTGTGAGGGAGTAATTAGTTCCTCTTAAGTACATCATGCTCTGTCCTTAAATATCTTTATGTCCTGAAATAAGGACCTTGATAATAAGGAGAATCATGCTGTCATAGTTCATAGCAGAAAGCCAAGTCATTTAAGGTTTTAATCTCTGTTTGGATAGTAAGCATGGAATATAAAAGTTGGATGTAGCAGGCATATGTCATTAGTGTTCTTGTGCACCTGTGTATGAGAGGACATTGAGGTGTGGATAAAGCATTTTTATAGGCATTAGTGCTCGTTCTGCAGAAAGAGGAGGGATTTTTAAGTTGGTGGGTGGGAGTGCTGCAGCCTTACCAGGGCAGCAACCCTCTGCCATCCCTGTGTCTATCAAACCCTCATCCATGTTGCAAGAGAGAGCTTTAGAATTTAATTTAAAAAATAACATGTTTTCTTATAAAGTGTTTTACAAAGCTAGTCCAGTAATTCACTGAAACCTTTAAAAAGATCTCTAGAGCCTAGTCTGGCCTTTGGATGCAAGGCGCTTCTGTTTGGAGCGAGGTCTGGCCTTGGGGGAGGTTGGTCGTCGGGTGTCTCTGCAGGCCCTGCTGCCTTTTCTTTGTGCTGTTGCAATGCTCTCGTTAATGTGTTTGAGCGAAAACAAGCTTTTGTGCCTTGTGAATTTGACCTTTGAAGGTGGCACTGTATCAAACTGTGCGGGAGCAGGCACTGTGTACACAGTTAATTGGATTATTACTAGTCTGCTTTGGGGAGACACTGGCACAGGTTGCCCAGGGAAGTTGTGATGTCCCCTTCTGTGGATGTGTTTGAGGCCAGGCTGGACGGGGCTTTGAGCAGCCTGGTCTAACGGCAGGTGTCCCTGCCCACGGCAGGGGGGTTGGAACTAGGTGATCTTTAATGTGCCTCATGACCTAAACCATTTTCTGAGCAGGAGGCTTCTCAGAGGTTAGCAGTTCAGATGCTGGATTACCTTAAGAGGTGTGGAAGAAGGAGGGCTTTAACCTCTGGAGGGTAAAGGGGCAACATTAGCTGCAAGGTTAGCTGCTCTCTCAGGTCGGTCGATCCTTCCTGCTTACTTGAACAACTAGGGGTGTCTGTGCTCAAGTGGGACTTGGGCACCTGGGCTCAACAGGAGCCCGGGTGGCTGAAGGCACCTGATGATTGGAAAGGGGTGGAATTTCAGATGCTTCCCTCCCTCAGGCTAAATATGAAGTACTACCTCCTCTATAAATAGCTGTTCCGAATTCTGTTTCTAAACCCCATGACTTGCCTTGCAAAGCAGCATGAATAGATTTCTGCATTTTATTTGGGGAGCTGGCTGTTGTGGTGGCAAACTTTCGGTGTAGAACAAGCTCCCAGGCTTTGCGTTACGGAGGGTTACGTTGACTTCTGGCCAGAAATGATTCTGCAGCGATGAAGCTGAGGTTCTTGGTACAAGCCTGTTTATTCATCTTAGTTCAGATGGAGTACTTCAGGTTACAACGCATACTTAGCACATGGGATCTCTTAATCCCGGTATTCCCTCATACCTCGTATTTGTGGTGTGACAGTAGCTAGATGGTGTCCTGAGGGGGTGTTGTATTTAGTTCGCTGACTCCTACAAAGTGGGGAGCATTCAAGGCTTGTGTCATTTCAGAGGCACGGCTTGCAGGCCCCAAACTTGACGTAGTAAGGCAGTTTGCACGGCCGTGTTCAGTTTCTGTGGGCTCTGTTGCGTGGAGAGCAGTGGTGGTGCACCGCACCATGCGTGGGGTCTGGAGAATGGGAGTGACCAGCAACCCACGGGCTGCTCAGCTGCACCCAGGGTCTTGGTGGCTCCTGCACTGAGAAACTTTCACGCCTCATATTGGGTCTGTGTTAGAGAAATTATGTGAATCTTCAGTGATGTCTTTGAGAGCTGCTTCCAACATGTGCCAGCGGGACAATTCCAGGTAAGCAAAATTAAAAAAGGGAAACTGATGCGGGCAGTGATTTGCAAACGTACAAAACCCGGGGCAGTCACTTGGCACCATGGCCCTAAGCTGTCCCAAAGGGTTGTCGTGACGACTTGAAAGTCACTGGAAGTCTCCCTCGTGGGCAGGCGGGGAGAGGCTTAGTGTGGAGCAAGGTCTTTGGGAAATAGCGGTGAAGGTGCAGAAGGCTCCGTGGGGGTCCCCTTGTCTGGCGTGAAATGAGCACACGGATGAGTGTCTTACACAGAACTGCTAGAGACCTGCGAGCCGGCTGCAGGAGGTGGCGCTCGGAGGGGTGGCGACAGCAGCTGCTGCAGGATCCGCCTGTGTTGTGTTCCTAGTTTCCCAGCGTTTCTGCAGGGTCTTGACGTTGGTTTCATTTCTTGAGCAGTAACTGCGTCCCCAGCTGCACGCGTCGTTTTTGCTGCATCTGAAGAAAAAGAAAAAAGTACTGAGAAGAGGCAGTTGTGAACCCAGGTTGTGGAAATGCTGCGACACAGCTACAGTTGGGGTTGCTGGGTGATTTAAAGCAAAAGGAAGGAAGTCGTGAGTCCTGTCAAAATATTTAGGCCATTTTGCTTCCAGTCATTTGTGAATCAGAGGCTGGAAAGCCGCCCTTCTTAAAGTAGTCTTGCAAACACCTGCGTGGCTGGTTCCAATATCAACTGCCCTGCGCTGCAGGCACACCTGAGGGCCCAAAATGAGCATTTTTTTTCCCCAATAGCAGTCATCCTTCAGCTGTAGCTGTAAGACAGAGTGAAGTGCTCCTGTAGCAGCTGCTCCTCTGTCCCAAGGGACTGGAGAAAGCTGGTCTGGAAGCATCAGAGGGATGAGTGGGGTAGGACCTCATTCGGCCCTGCATTCTCCAGCCATCTTCTCAGACACTCAGCTGGGCTTTGGCAGTATGGACCTGCTGAAGTTGGAGAAGAGCCTACCTCGCGTCTATACCAATACTGTATGTATATTTTAATTAAGCTCGAATCTATTTGTGTACTTCTCTAGCAGGAGATCCACACACTTCCTTCCTTCAGCTGCAGCACTCGACAGTTCTGTCCTTTTCCTCCCCCCGCCACTCCAAAAGTGACGTCCTTCAGTGAATCTCAGCAGTTTATGGTGAAGCTGGAATTTGCTGCATTAAAGAATATCTGATATTCTGTAGTTTTAGGGAGCGTGCATGTGACTGTTCTTGGCACGTGCTCAGTGCAAATCACAGCTTTTGTAGGATGCCCGTCCTAATTTAAGCACAGGACTCTGAAAATCTCGGAGCACTGATGATGTAGATAGTAGGTCGCTGTATGAAACATTCTGCTAATGAAAGAAGTCATAATTTCTAATGTTACCTATGAATTTTGGTCTGATTTGTATTTAATGCATTGGGTATGGTAACTGAGTTAGAGGGCAAGCCAATTCTGCCCCTAGAAAGCAGAAATTCATTGGTAATTATATGTAAACATGCGTGGTTTGGATTGGAAAATAGAAATAGGAAAAAAAAGGAAATACAGGAGCAAAGCTGTACTTGCCATTTGGTTTCTTTATTCTGTCATGGATCCTAAAGACCAGGATCAGCAGAAGTCCCTCTCCAAGCTGAAACAGCAAGTAGAGGAGCGGGAAGAAGTACAGGGGGCCGATGATTTCTGGGGCGAAGGCGACCTTGAGGATAGTGGAGCAAAGCTGTACGTTCTGGCAGCCAGTTTCCATGCACACTGTCCGCCTGCATCTGAAGGAGGAAAAGTTAAACAGATGACAGATTTAATCCACTCTTCTTAACAATTTGAAAAGAAGCCCGCCCACCCTGCTGTTGCAATGCTTCGTGCATTCGCCTGTGCTAAAATCTGCTTCATGAGGAGCAATACTGGTGTCCATCCCTAGAAGGTTTTGCCTCGTGCTCCGTTTGCAACGTGCAGGGACAGGTCACGTTATAAATGTGGACTTTGTGCTTAATGGAGTTTGGAGACATTGCATCCCGCTCCAGGCACTGCAGCTTCCTGCAGGAAAGGAATCCGCTTCCAAGGTGCGAAGGTAAAAAATAGTGAAGCCTAGAGGGCTTCCTACCTGGATTAGATAGGATGGGAAAGGGAAGGAGCGGGTTTTACATGCAAGGTTTCCATTCTGAATTCCTGGGCTTTCAGCTGAATGCATTGACTGGTTTCAGATAATTATAGCTGAGGAACAGTTGTGTCGCTTCAGGCTTGCTCTCTGTTGGTATTCCCTAATTCTTTGTTGTTCTTCGGTGCTATTCCTTCTCTTCGTCCCCCAACTTCGTTACTGAGAGGCTGGTAATGCATGCCTAGCAGGTCACTGGTGACCCCAAGCCAAACCCATCCGTCTGCTTGTTCGGTGAACCTGCATAATGGACTTCCACCCCTTCCGTGGTGTTCAGGCACCTGTGTCAAACACTGCTCCAGCTGAGCAGAGCTTGAACGCATTTCTCTCCCCACTCAAGGTGTGGGAGTCCTGACTGGGACAGCTTGCGGTGTGTCTGCTCGTACTCCTAGGGCCTGTCCTGGGAGACTGCAATCAGTCTTTATATTACAAAAGTACATTCGTGTTGAAACCCACATTTTCACCATTGCTCCATAGACCAGAGCTGTCATACCTCTCTGTTCTTCTGGTGACAGAGAGTGAGGAGAGGGGGAAGTGGAGGAACATACCGTTCATTAAGCTTGAAGACTGCGGAGAGAACATAGCCCAGCAGGAATCCAACAAAAGGCATCAAGGCAGAAGATCCCAGGAGGGATGGTGAGAAGATGGCCGTGATACTGCTTCCCACACTGGCCACAGACAGAACGATTATTGCAGCAGATGACAGCAGAAACACAACCATCCCTGCCTAAAATGAAAGTGGTCAAGACAACAGACAAGAGAGAAATCCCCAGCAAAATTTGCCTCAGCTGTTGGAGGCGGCTGTGCCCAGTTCCCTGCCTATCACATAAGTATATAGTGAGAATGCGTAAGTGCATTTTACGGACATAAATGTGACAAGTAATCAAGAAGAGACCACCCTGAGGTGTTATCTAGAGAGACCTTAAACAATCAAGTACCTTTCTGGTCTATGTGCAAAACGACGGGTACTTGCTCCACCAGCCACTTGTTACTCAGCTATTGCTGTGTGTCTCTCTGTCCAGGTCCCTTCGTGGGTCGAGTCCACACAAAGGTGGGGAGGAAACCACTTTACTCACAGGTAGAGTCTGCCTGCAGCAGGCATGGAAGGTGGTGGCTGCATTTTCAGATTGTCTCGCTGCCGTTGGGTGATTCGGCAGGTGAAGCAGCTGGGGAATTTTGGGAGGCAGAATACACAGCTTTCCTGCCTGTCTCTCCACTTTGGAGTCCAATTTGTATGGAGTTCCCCAGGTGTTTTTTAAAAGCAAGTCTCCACCCCCTTCGTCTTTTGCAGAGAAGATAAATGGAAAGGTGGTGTTAGCAGAAAGGAACATGACCCAGGGGTTGGCTGGGCTGGTGCAGGTCACCTACTCATGCTAGGCTTTTAAAGCTTTTTCTGAAACAGTCCAGTCATTACTGCCCTGTGCTTTGAAGAGCTCTGGTCCTCCTGCATCTGGTCTAGCCTGACTCCTGGGTTCTCATGCTTCTTAGAGGTTAGTGATTCCTAATGTCGTTTTATCAGGTCTGTTACGGAGTCTTGGCACCCAATTCTTGCTGTGCTTGGTCCCAGTTTCTCTGAGATGAAGCCTTAGTGAAAGAAACTATGAAAAGCAGGTTTACAAAGTTGTTAACAGCTCTCTGGGTACTGCTGTTAACAGTGCCCAGAAGCTCTTGAGCTAGGCGATGGTGTAGCTGGTTGTCCAGATTTCCCTTTTGCTGTTTAAATGCCTGATGTGCAAAGGAGGCAGGGAGATGATGCCAGGCATAAATGGGTGCTTAGTGATCTAGTGGCTTCTGCTGGACACATATCTCATTGATGCAGGCAGCAACTGTGATGTGACTTTTGCCCTGTGCTAGACCTCTGAGAACAGTGGGGTAGGTTTTTTTTTTTTTTTTTGCGTCTCTTTTGGAGTTGTGGGGGTTTTGTTTTTGTTCTTTAAAATCTGGGGTCTGCTTTGGTTCCAGGAGTAGCTGGGGGCAGTGCCTATGAGGCTC
This sequence comes from Rissa tridactyla, assembly GCF_028500815.1. Taxonomy (NCBI): domain Eukaryota; kingdom Metazoa; phylum Chordata; class Aves; order Charadriiformes; family Laridae; genus Rissa; species Rissa tridactyla. Next base: position 41,464,224 of record NC_071469.1, read on the forward strand.
ATTAGTGCCGCTTGTAGCAAATGAAAATGAAGCTAAAACTGAAGCCAACAAAGAAGAGCAGGGTAGAAAGTTGCCTACAAAATGTTGTTTGTCTGGAAAAGGTGGAGGACTTCTCTTTGGACAAATATTTTAATGATTAAAGTGGTGAAGTGGATGTTGTGAGTTGTGTCCTTGACTCTCTCATTGATTTGTGGCATGCCTTAAAGAAGTTAATGTTTCTGTGCCTCTAGTTTTGAAAACTTCCTTGAGGCCCTCGGTTGAAAGACAACTAGCCTAGGATACTTCTTACCTTGATGATAAAGCCAGTGTACTGTGGTTTCTTCTCATTCAAGATGATGCCGATGGCACAGGGGATTAGCATTAGGACCAGGGAGGTGATTATTCCTTTGTAAGGCACCTTGCCCTCCAAATCATCCTCGTATAGTCCTCCCGAGTAAAGGTACAGAAGCAGAGGCATTAGTCCAATTGCCAGGATCGTCGAGCATGCGGTCATTACAATGCTGAGTTGAAGAAAGGACCCTTCAGCAGAAGAATGACACTTCCTTTATGGAATACGCTCATTTTTCTTACTAATCAGGACGCGTGGCTTTAATGTGAGATGTTACCTTGCTCTTTCCCAGCCTGTCACTGAGGTTTCCCCATCACTATCAAGTTGTATAAGGATGTGGTATGAACAGAGAGGGGGGAAGACGACTCAAGTTCTAGACAAGCTCAGAAAGAACCCGCTGAAACGTGGGTGCAGCTCACATTTCAGAAATTCACAAGTGACAGAGAAATTAATAGTTGATACTTCCCCCCTGGATATTGTTTTAACACTAGGGTTCGTTGGATTGTGGGGTTGTGCTAGTTCAACCTTTCTCACTGATGCAGCATCTCCAGGCAGCGTGCTCAGTTTACGTAGAGCTATGTGCTGCTATATAGATAGATATAGCATATATATGCTATATGTACTCTTGTGTAGAGATGAAAAAGTGTTCCTGCACCCACCTCATCAAGAGCAGCATGCCATATGCTTCAGAGAAAGGTACAAAATCCCATTTTATTATAAAACTGGGACAAATTGATTCATTGAGCGATATGGGTGCTTTAAAAATATTCTAGACTTAGTATTTCGGTCTTTGTCCAGCTACTTGGGGATTGCTAATGTTGATTAAGCTAGTTTTGGAACCAGTCATACCAGACTAGGTTGGCCTGGGCAATGAACACGCGCTCAGCTTGCCTTACCTGAGGTTCATGTCCCCTCTCAGTGCCAGGCTAAAGACGTTGGAGAGGTTTCCCCCTGGGCAGCAGCCACAGATGAGGATGGCCAGGGATTCGATAGCACCCAGCTGGAAAAGCTTGCCCAGCACAAATGCAGTCAAGGGCATGACGCCGTACTGAGCCATTACAGCAATTGCCACGCCTTTGGGTTTCCTGAGGTGAGTTGTGATCTTGGCTATCTCCATTGTACACCCCAGAGATACCATGATGACGAAGAGGACCACAATAAGGATCACATTCAGGGCTTTGTCTGTGGCCTGCTGGCCGAACGCAAGCGGTGGTGCTGCACTGGCCACGGAGTTGCTCTGTGTGCAACCTGGGCTCCGAAGCTCTGGGCTCTCAAGGGCCCCCTTGGTTTTGTTCATCCTGCTGAAGAGCTTAGAGGTCCCCCCTTCTGTAAGTAGCTGGGAAGATGAAGAAGGGATTAATTCAGAAATCCAAATAACATCCAATTAATGCAAGCAAAACATGAAATCTCTTTCCGGCCACCCCCCTTGCTGTTTAGCAGCTGTTGAAACAGAAATCCGTGTTTTGAGCAATCAGCTGTGAACCCCATTCCCTTCATTAATACGTTGTGCAGTGTGATGTAGCTTCTGCTCTGGCCCCCCAGCTCTTCCAGCCTCTGCTCTCACCGTGAGAACAAGGGCAGGGCTGGTGAGAGCGAGGGGGAGGCTCATTAAAAACTGGTAAAGATGGGCATTTCATACAAGGGAAAATGAAACAGAAGAACTCTCGTCCACAAGATACTGCTGAGGCCAACACTTAAAACCGTGATGCATCCAGAGTACTTTAAGTATTTTATAACCCTTGTTATAAATATACTTCTGGCCATAAACCAATCTCTTGATAGGAGGGCTAGGAAGAAACTTGGATGAATAGTTTCTATGGCAAACTCTTAGGGGCCTTCCTGTCTCTCTTCCTTCAAAACATTGAGCGTTGAGAGGAGGCGCTGCATGGCAGGAGCCTCAATGGACCTCTGCATGCACAGCCGTGCTTGCTGCAGCACAGCAGTGTTGCTCGCAGGACCTGAGATGCCTGCACCACTGGCTGGATCGTGGTGCAGGGTACCACCCGAGCTCTCCAAGCAAAGGCAAGAAGGTGATTCTTACTCACCCTGGACCGGTGCCTGCCTAGTTCTTTCAGTACCAGCATGCAGAGCTCTAGTGTGCAGGGAAAAGGGAGATGGGTGGCTGGAGCTCGGTCAGGAAGAGGGGTCAGAGAGGTGGCTGGCAAAGATTCTTCCTCCAGCTGCTGCAGAGGTGACATCTGTCCATCCCCCTGCTGCTCCCTGTACCCTGGCTGTACAAGGGACGTGCTTTCCTGCATCTGCCATGCTGGGGAACAGCACGTTGCCTGCCTGTCCCCAGGTACCTCCCTCATCCCTCTGCACGTTTTGCCCTCATTTATGGAGTGAATGGACCTGAGGCAACCCCTAGGTCAGGCATGGGACTCCAGAAACACACAGAGCTGAACACGTTAAACTAGAACAAAGCAAATGCCGTTACCTTACATGCCTAGGGGAGACTTCGGTCAGGTTGCTTGCTGCTCCATCCCTTCCTTGCCAAGCTTGGTCCTTCAGTTTTCTGCTTCAAGAAAATCTTTCCCTCTTGGCAAAATCTTGTCCTCTGCTTGCAGAATATAAAGCCTTTTAGAAAGGGAAGTTGCTATATGATGGTTACGCCTACAGGTCTGCAGACTTTTTCTCTCTGGTGGGGGATTTTAACCAGGGAGGTTTTCTGCGATATGGCCAAGCTCTGATCCCTCTGCTGAAGGGTATTATAAGGCTGCATTAATGTGTCCATTGCTCCTATTCATCTGGGAGCTCAGCAGCTCCAGCCCCATTGCTCTGGAAACGCCGTTGGTGGCAAGCAGGAATGTTGGGGCTGTTCTTCTCCACTTGCTCTCACTTTGGTCAGGAACTTTGTTTTCCAGGCTGGCAGCCAGGACGGAAAAGCACCGACAACAGCTCTGGAGCCCAGCGTGGGCATCCCCCACTGGGTGGGCAGGAGCAGTGCCTGCCACGGTGTGGGACAGAGCCGTGCCGGCAGCTCCCGGGGGCTCTGTGTGTCCGTGCCCGCAGCTTCTTCCACACCCTTGTGAGCACGATGTCACTGTGCGTGGGGACGAGGGCCCTTCCCCGTAAATCGCAGGTGGTGCTTTGAGGCATCTCTGGCTCTGCAGTGGCAGAGTACTGCCCAGCCTTGTCGCTGGGGTCCCGGCTAGGCAAGTGGGAGGAGGTGGCCTGCAGTATTGTGCACGCTTTGTTTTTCCTGTGGCATCTGCAAGATTTCCAGGCACAAGTAAGAGCTGCCCAAGTAGCACATGGGCAAAGCCCGTAGGAATTAGGAGAAAAACGCAGGAGCAAAGCCCACAGCAATTCCTTCTCACTTGCTCTGCCTCCCTTCAGGTTTCTCTCCCAGAGGTCCCCAGTCATCCTAAGGAAATGATTGTTTTCACTGTGTTTGCCTTTTAGCTGTATGCCGAGTTTTGTCAGAAGATGCGAGAAAGGTCAAGTGAAACAATTAAGTGGCTATAAAGTGTCACTGCCTCAGCAGCACCCAGACCCCCCCCCCCGTCAAGCTCAGAGCAGCTCGGGGTTTTAAAACAACGATGTTGTAACGCTCTCACCCTTTGTCTTTGCAGGGCTGTAGAAGAATGTTTCAACTACCCCAATAATTAAAAAAATGCCTGCTAGTTGTTTGCTCTTCAAGTGTTCCTGCTGGTTCCCTGTAGTTAACGCAGGAAATGCTGTGGGAACCAAGGGAGAGACTGGTCCAGAGAAGCAGAATAAATTAGGATCATTATTTCGCCCTGATTCATGCTGGGGATATCCAGTTGTTTGTTTTACACGGGCACTGGAGCTGGGGGTTTGCGTTCGGATGTGGCTGAAGAGCCGCATCTCTGCTCTAAAGCCGCTGCTTGCCGCAGTGGGACCTGGTAGGTGGGACCACCAAGGGGCTTGGCTGGAGAAAGGAGCAGGCTGCCATGCCGGGAGGCAGTGGGGCCCGGGTGGTACATGCCATGCTTCTGGTTAGTCCACGATGGGCTGCTGCTGACCTGATGGTCACGTCATCTACCTCGGTTCAGAGGAGGCTATGGCCTCAGAGGGAGCTGCCTGCTCGGCGAAGCAAGCCCTAGTTTCATCCCGAGGCAAAGCGTGCCTTTTCCTTCTTTTGACGGCTTTCCAAGCTCAGTTCTTAAAAGGTAAATTTCTAGATGGTCTTTAAATGGTCTCCTTCCCACCCTCACCCCACCTCCGCGGCCCAAATACCCTCAAACAGCTTTCTCCCCGTGCAGAGGCCTTTGCCTCTGCCCTTGCTCCATGGAAAGCCGAGGAGCTTCCCAAAAGGTCCTGCGCAGCTCATGCCACTTGAGGGCAGTGGTTGCCTGCCCAAGAGCCTGGTTGCTCTCTGAGGATAAAAGACATCATAAAACAACAAAGTCTTACCGTAGGTGCCGTCGCTTGGATTGTTTTTATTAAGTCGGGTACTCCCAAATTCAGAGATACGGTCCGATACGCCAGGCATCACAGGATGCTTAACAAAGGTAAGGCGTTAAAGGAGATATTAAAAACCCCCACAACACTACACAAGTTAGCAGACTTCCTGTTGGAGCTCAAAATGAGCTGTGTTGTGGATTATTTTTTTTAATTAAAGACACCAAAGGAGCCAGTGCTTTGTGCTTTCATAATGCAGCTTCATAAATTCACCGGATAAATATGAAATGGCTCACACGCCCCTTTTGCTGATGGGGAGCTGAGAGCCATTTTTCCAGTTTGCAGCTGGGATTGTCACTTCTTCTGTATTTTTTACAGAATGAATGTAATTTGAGCTCAGCCCAGTTGTTACCCAAAGGCCATACTTCAGCAGAGGTGCACGATAAGAGCAGCAGTGACTTGATATGTGCCAGATTTCACACTATGTTGGCCCACAGCTGGAGACACGACCTTGCCCTTATTTTGCTCAGGTAAGGTTTTCTCACTGTATTGTCACGTGCTTGGCTAATCGATTTGCTCGTTTCTGTGTGCTTTTGAGGCAATTTGCCCACCACAGCCTTGCCCACATGGCCAGAGGGCTGTCAGGGGGTTGAAGGACTTCTGCAGGGACAATCATGACTTGTCACAACTTGTACTAGCTGTGGCTCTCCCGTGCCACAGTTTTGGTCCTGTTCATGTTTTTTCACTTCTGTCACCACCTGAGGATGCAACCCACTTAAATGGGATGCCCTCCAACTAAAATCTAGGTCTGGTCTGCCCTGTCATGGGAAAAGTTGTGGTTTTGCGGTGGTGGTTAGGTCTGCTTGTGTCTGAGCCTGCTGAGATAGGGTCAGAAACAAGAACAAATTGAATGGACTTGTCTAGAGAAGCAAACCACTTGCCACCCTGCTATGGAGCAGTCTGGGCACAAGCTGCCACGTACCATTGGCCAGGGCAGCTGTAGCCTGATCCCACGGTGATGGCCACACTCCTCTCTCCTCACCCCGGTGTCAGGTGCCATCCTGTTGCCATGCCAGCTGCATGTTGGAGATGGCTACCCACTGTGTCACAGGGAAGGGGCACATCTGGAGTGAGATGGGGCCGGCGGGGTGGGGGGCGCAGGAGAGGCTCCCCCAGCTCTTCACGGTCCTGCTGGTTCCCAGCAGCAAGGCTGAAAGCCCTGCCATGATACCGGCAGCACGCCCTCGAGGCCTCCCGGAGCTGCTGGGACGTGCCGGGGATGGGTGTCCGTGCGATCTGCTGTTCACTGCCCAGCTGTGTCTGCTGCACATTCCAGCACGGATGGGGGCCCCATCCCAGTGTCCCGCAGCAGGGTGGATGGGACTGTGCACCTCTGCCTTCCCGGTGGCAGCCGTGTCCTGTCCCCCACCGCCGGGCATCCACTGGCTCCCTGCCCCGGCAGTGCTACTCTCTTAGCGGTCCTGAGCCCAGACGGGAGCCAAAGTTGTTTACATTTATTCAAATCCCATTTAGCATCCGTCAGGCTTAAAAATCCCATGACTACCCTCTTATACAATTTTGTTTTATAGGAAAATAATTAATTTTGCAATTAAGCTGTGCCCAGAACAAATGATGTAAGAGCACTCCGTATGGGCTAAATTAGCGCCTGCTGAGACACAGCGCCAGCATCTGTCTGGTTTAGTGACACTTATTTTAAACAGCCAGAGGAGGGGATAGTGCACCCTCCTGTGATTTTACTGACGGCTTTGCCTCAGCCGGAGACCAGGAGAGGACTTGGCGGTGTCAGCTGGAGCACGCTCCGGTCGGTCAGCAGTGGAAAAACGAGCTTACTCCGATGCCTATTCTCCGTTTTTAGGGAAGCTGTTTTAAAATGCTGTCCAGGTGGGCATTGCTTATTGCCTTGGGCGGTGCGGGGAGCTCTGGAGAAAGGAAAGCCGCCCCCAAGAGCCTGAGTGAGGCGCTTCAGCCATTGAGACCAGCATTTCAGTAGGTGGCCCCTTCCTCCTAACTTCTAGAGCACCGCGAATTGCCAAAGGGCCTTGGTGGCAGGGAAGGGTCCTGCCCCATCCCTTCAGTGGTGTTACTACCCTAAAGGGTTTTAAGTTAATCCAGAGACCTACAGTTCTGGAGAAGGGTGATTTTTATGGTAAGCAAACGCAGGTTGCCGTGGATTTCTGACCGCTGTGATAGCTGCTTGGTTTTTCTCTAAGGAGCCCATAGCAGACAGTGCGATGTGGTGATACGTGGGAGAGGCTCCATTTTCCCTCGGTGGGGAGCAGTCTGCAGGTCTGGGGTAACCCCCCTCCTCCGCTCATGGGAGGGGGATCTTTGCATGGGTTGAGGGGAGCGCTGGGGTTACCCCACGCTCCCAGATGCAGAGGGTGGTCCTGGCTTTGCCCACAGGAAGGGTGTCAGCTTGGTGCTGGAGCAGGTTCATCTTGAGGGCGGATGTTTTTGGGGGGGAACTTCACAGAAGGAAGCGTGTTCTTGTCTGCGACGCTTATTTTTCCCTGTGGGAAAAGAGATTGTTTATTGTCTATTGTAGTCACTTGTTAACTACAGAATTAACGAGTCTGGTTAATCTTGACTGTTCCATTTCCTTGGGGACCAGATGTCAAAAACAGCTTCATAAAAATTTGACAGCTTAAGTTTCCTTGAAACTTTGGTAAAATGCTGTCCGCTGGCCCTTCCTTAGGCCTGTATCCGATCAATACAGCCTTGACTATTGCTATTAGGTTTATGGGAGAGCCTATCCTTTTCTGCTCTTCTTCTGATCTTTGCAGGGTGATAACTATTCAGAAAATGCTGTGTTTTCTCTGGGTCAGGTGAGAAGTTTCTTTGGCATGAGCTTGGGAGAGCTGATCTGGGCAGCAGAAGGTTCCTAGTGCCTTGCCCAGCTTCCAGCTGTGGATGCCATATACCTGTGAAGGGCAATGGCATCTTGAGCTGAGGTAAGCGTGCCTCATTTGTATCAAAGCTTATATTAAACAATTTAATTGAGTAGGTTGTGCTCGAGTTCTACCTCCATAGCTTTAAAGAGTGATATGAAGTAGCTCTTCTTCCGAGGGGGCGAATATGAATATTTAACAAAGGAGATAACTAGGAAAGTGGGAAATATGAAATAAGGTGATTAGGATTACTGAATGAGTCCAAGACTCTTACGCAAACCCAGGGGAGAACCAGGAGGTCTATGAGAAGGCAGACTCATCGCCCAGTCTTTCCCCTTCTGTTGCACTGAAGCTCCCACCTGAAGGGCAGCCAAATTGCCTTGATGAGAGAGAGAAACTTCCATGTTGAAGAGAAGGCATGGAAACTACCACCAGGGTTTAATCTGAGTAATAAGCAGCCAGGTGGCTGCGTGGGAGACTTCTCCAGTCACAGGGCACAGAGCAGCAGAGCCACACAACCACTCAATTCAGTGTCTGCATGCGAGGGCATGGTGGGAGACCTGGGGGTTCCCTTGCAGCATGCATGCAGTGCCGGAGGAGAACGTCCCATGCTCCTCAGCGCCTTTGCGGGTGTCGGTGGGATGCTAGCAAAGCCTAGGTCCTGACATCACTCCGGACATCATCCTTGAGCTGCTGAGACAATGCTCCAGCCAGCAACCAAGAAGCATTAGCTGCCTGGAAATTTTAATCTTCCCCTGCAAATCAATTTGGGTACATTATCTGCTGACATGCTGAACTCCATCCCCTCTTGTTCCTCAACTCTGCTGTGATTCCCTCAGCCACCATCCTTCCCAGCATGAGGACGAAAAATCTCTCTTTTGTAAAACAAAAAGAAAACATAATTTAAGTAATGCAGTCCAAAACAGAGCTATGTTAAAGTGCATCCCTGACTTTGTAGGACCAAGATGACACTTTGGACTTGGAGTGAGTTACAGGGCGAATAAGGAGGAAAATAGTGCTGCCACTGTGGAGCGTGTGGCTTTGCCTGGTTCTTGTCTGCTCCTTCGGCACCCTTCCATCACTGACTGCGGTGCCTGGAAATGATCTTGTCTCTCCTCTCTCTTCCCCTTGTAGTTACTCACAGACTTTACATGAAAGCTGTAGGCTGTGCGTATTAGAAGGTCAGACTTCTCTCTCCCCCATTAGGTGAGTTAGGAGCTTCGAGAAGAGGACGTGTTATCTTGCTTATCAGTGAAGATCTCCCTGAGAGGCAGAAATGGCTGCAGCAGCCGCCCTGCACTTGTTCATGAGGCTCAGGACCCAGAAAGCCATTGAGCAGGTGGCTGGCGTTGGTCTAGGTCTTGCTCCCTGCTTTATCACCATCCCCTGTGTGGGGCAAGCTCCTGAAGAGATCTGAGCTTAATAAGAGATCAGCACTTATTTTGTTGCCTTTTACTTCAACTTGGACCTGTTGCGATGGGACCCTGATTCAGCCTGAAGGGGCAGGATATGCAGAGGGTTATGCTGCTCGCTTGCAGGGGGAGAGATTTGGACTTATGTCCTTGCTTAACCCCACTGTAGGACACAGGTAAGCAAATTTCTGCCTCTCTTGCACCTCTGCAGACAGGGGCATTTTGTTTCCTGGTGGTGTGGTGAGCATGAAGACCCTAGAGGATGGGAGACACGGTACTGGGCTCCACCATGCAACACTGGGAAGGCTGGGAGCTTGGTGTGATGGGCTCTAGGTGCATCCTTTGGTCTGACTGGGGGCTCAGGGTCCCCAGCATCCTGGGCGATGGTGCGCACCATCCTGTGAAAGTCCTGTTGTCTCCTGCCTGAGCCCGAGCCGTTGGCCTTTCTGCGTGGTGCAGATGGGCCACAAAAAGTTCGAGAGGACTGCTGAAAAACCTTTGCTTATTCCTGTGCTTCCCCGTCTGCCTTCACCTTCTGCAGCCCCTTCGCCCCACACGCGCTGAGCTCTGCCCACAGCAGCACCGCCGGGCGCTGGGCACCAAATGTACGCCTCGTACTCCAGGGTGTTTTGCCGAGTTTCTGGGCTGGTGGAAACCTCGAGGCTTTGAGTTCCACCCATGCATCAGGCACCGTTGTTTTTCAGTTACTGGCGTTCCTGTGGCGAGCCCCCGTGCTTGGGCTTGTCCGAGTGCCCAGGCAATGGCGAGCCAAACCCAACAGCCCAACGCTTTTGTCTTGCTTTAATTAGAGCAGGACACAATTATTAGCGGCATGTTTTTATTTCCATTTGTTCATTCTGACAGCAAGCAAAGGAAGCCATTATCTCTACAAGAGGATGTTTCAGCAAGTGTTACAGTAAATAAAGCTGACAGGACCAGTGCAAAAGAGAGTATCGCATTCTCTTACAGGCAGCAATCGATAATCAGGGTGTTATGAGCCAGATCCTTTCAAGAGGCACGATAGTGAGTCCGCACTCAGATCAGCCTTTAATCTTGGGGGATGGCTGAGCTCTTTACAGGCTGATACATTTATCACAGCCTATCTGCCCCGTAACACAGGCATCCCAGTAAAGACATAGGGCAGCTTTTTCAGCGCCTTCGGAGATGAAGAAAGTTAAGTTGGATGGCACCCACCTACCTCATTGGGGCAGTAAGTTTCTGCATGGATCAGGCTAAAGATGGAAGGTCGGGTCTGGGTTTGACCTTGGATAGTGCTTCCCAACCTTCCCTTCTCCATGAACAGCAGCAACCCTGAGCACAAAACACGCTCTTGGAAACTGTGTGCTCCTCTGGTCCCTTTAGCCTGGGACAGCAGCCTCAGTTTTAACTATTATGCAGCCCTTGGCTGCAAGCAACGTTGTTCTTGGAGGGAAAAATGTCACCGAAGACTTGTTCTTCACGCTGGCAAACGCTTAAGCAACGTGATGTTTGCAAAAACAGCAAAACATCTTCTAAAAGTGTTTTTTGCGCAACGGTGGAGAAAAATGGTAAGAGACACGTATACTGCAGGGTGTTCATTCTTGAGATCTCCAGTATTTCCTATTCTCCTCGTTTTAGTGTAAGTCTTTTGATCCCTGCTGTTTGCCCCAAAGCTGTGGGCATTAGGTGAGCTTCTCAACTTTATTTTATAATAAAAATGTAGAAGTTTGTAGCCCTCAGGGATTTGGAGAAAACGTTGAAAATGCGATCATAAAGTTCAAGAAAGCAGAGTGCAATTAGGAAAAGCTCAAACATTTATAATTTTCTTTAAAAACCAGAACAAAACCCCTTGTGATTTTTAAGCCGTGATTCTCTGGAGCCTGACGCATAATTTTTGAGTATGTGGGGTTGGCAGTGCTGGAAAGGATGCTTTTCTCTGCCCAGATCATGTATTTCTACTGGGAATTTTATTTACTAGCTACTTTTAACCATTTCTGCCCCTCTTTCTTGGCTGGCCTCTCCTGCGGCTGAGGAACCCTCTCCATCTCTGGGAGCTTGGGAAGGCAGATGGAGGTGGTGGGTGGCTGCCGGGATGCTCCCAGCGGCAGATGCTGGGCTGCCCTGTGTGGCTGCGTCTGGCCGTGTGTGTCAGACCTGTTGAGCAGCAAAACCTGCCCGAAGCCCCGCTATCCTGGTGGGGAAGGCACTGGGGCAGCAGCACCCCTTGTCCCCCGGCCGAGTTGCAGCCAGGGTGTGCAGCTCCTGCTCCGCAAACCCCACAGCTTTGCTTGGAGGATTTTCTCCAGGTTGCAGAACTTGCTGAGGGGATGCGATCTCCCCAGGGGATCAGGATGGAAGGGCATCTTTCCTTTGGGGGCTTGTTTGCATGACATGGTGGCTCCTGCGAGCGGGGCCCCCAGCGTGACCCTGCTCTTGGTGAGGCACGGGAAGGCACGGTGCCTTCCCGAAAATCCTGCAGGGATGCTGCAAAAACACCAGTCTCTTCCCTCGGCTTCTCCCGCCCCGAGCCGCCCTCCCTCGGGCACTGCTCTTTTATATTTTTAGAAAGCACAGTTTATGTTTTTCAACGCTAGCTTTGCACGTCAGCAGCCGCTGCACAATGAACTCTCTGGGGCCCGTTTATTTTGCAAGCAAGTGTCGTACCCTGCGACAGTGTTTTCCACCACGTTGTCAGGAGCACCCTGGGCCCTTGCTGCTTCAAAATGGCAGACTATTGTTTGGCATCCCAAGCCCTGCTTGAAACCAGGTCCCCCCGGACCTCTTTTAATAGGTCTCTCTGTGATCCATTTATCCCCTGGTGCTTTCAGGGAGAGCGGGGAAGGGTTTATTCCTTCTCTCAGGGGCCGAGGCGGCAACATGCTGCAAGCAGCCCCTTCCTCTGCCTCCCTCCCAACTTTTTGGGGTAGTCCTAATTTAATCCAGCGCAAAAACTGGATTAATCCCTTGCAGAACTGGAGGGTTTATGGGCTGGTCATGCTTGCTACACCGTGCTCTTTGCTGCGGGGGCGCAGCCCAGCCCAGCCTTTGCAGAATGGTGCCTGCAATAGGGAAATCATGCTTTGGCCTGCTCAAACAAAGATAGTTTTGAATTACATAAAAATAAAACATCAGCCCTCTAGGTAGAGGAGCACAACGATTAGCAGGGCTTTGTTCTGTAGCTATAGGATGATCGTGGAGTTGTTTTGTCAGAGAACATGCAGATCGGTAGAAAAGTGCACTGGTTACAGCCTGGCTGGGCAAGGCCAGGATCTCCTCTGTACCTGGCCGGGCTTGGGGACTCTGACAGTTCTCTTTAGAAATGATTTTGCTCCACCTCCCACTTTCCCCCCTGCATGCACCCATATTAACATCGCGTAGCCACCATTTCCCGCAAAAAATAGCTTATTACAGGGAGCTTGTTTCTCCATCCCCGGCTTGTAAGCACCCATGAATCGCGTGGCCATGGTGGAGCACCCTTGGCTAACATGTGTCACCTCAAACTAAGCTTTCAGGCCTTCAAATGTTTTCACATTTTCCTAGCTGGGCTGAGCGCCCTTCCAAATCGTCAGCCTGACGCCACCCATGCTGATTTATGTTCTCTGAGAAATGCAATGGTAACTATTTCCATTAAGAGAGCCCTCAAAACCCTAAATGGCTCCAAAGTTGTGAAGCGTGCCCCAGTCTGGGACTGCACTGGGACTGGCTCCTTGAAAATTGCCCGTTATATTTTCCTGAATTTGGCTATATCTGGTGCTTCAGTTAAATTCTGTTTTTTGCTTCCACGTGCACGTGTGCAAGGCACACCATCTGCTTACCCCGATGGTGGTGCCCACACTTTCAGACTCTACCAGGACTCCTTTCTCCCACTTACGGCTTCTCCCCAGGTAAGTGCCCCTTTTCGTTTGTCCTGTTCCTTTCCCTATTTGCTTATCCACCTTGAAAAGAAGCTCTCCAGAGCCCAGGATGTTATTGTTGTTTATTTTGGGCTTGTTGGGGGTTTTGCTAGCAAAGAGGTCACAACTCTTGCATGGTTCCTAGGACAATGCGTTTTATTTCGGACACAAGCAAACCCCGGCTTGCACTTAGCATGTGCAAGCCGCTGTGCAGCGCTGCATTCACCTTCGGAGGTATATAAAGGGTAATGATAATGTTGCCCAGAAGGCTAACACATCAAAGGCCAAGGAGCAGTTAAAATGCATTACGAGCTGTTGGCAGTGATTGTGGGGGGTATTCGTGTATTGCTGGTTTGGACGGCCTGAGTAAATGAAAACCCTCTGGATTAATTGGTACACCAAAGAGATTTGGAGGAAAATGGAGATTGATGGAAAATGACAAACCAGGGAAAATACAGATAGCTGGGTGTGCTGACCTATGGCGGGGCACTGCTGATTAACTTGCAGCTCCCTACTGTGTCCTGGGAAGCCGAACAGGGCCGGGGGTGCCCCGCCAGCAACTCGCCTGGTGCTTCGGTGGGAGCGGGCTGAGCCCCACGGGCAGCATCTGCAGCGCTGCTATTCCAGCACAGCCGAGCGGGTAGTTAGAGGTGAGACTTACCAGGTGTCTGGTGACACCTGGACACCACGGGACAAGAGTTTAATTATTTTTAATGATGTGGGGGGCTGGGGGAGGGAGGGGAGGCTGTGTGGTGCCTGGTGTCACAGAGCAACTGAAGCTGGGAACTTCGAGATCGGTTTGCACAGAGACTGCTGGATGAATCGGGTGATGACCAACATGGGCAATGTTGAATGGTACGATCCCATCTTTTACTAGGATGCCCGTATTCCAATTGCTATTATGTATTTTATTACTAATGCTTCAATTATACACAAACAGCATCTAACCTAAGTGTGACAGTGACAGCCATACAAACACCAGTCATACCAGCTCATTCACGTGCTAATTGACCGGCTGGAGCAGGACCACCACCTCTCAACACAGCACGGCCACACCAGGTAAGTCGTGCCCTTGCAGGCCACCCGACTGGTGATTGGGGCAGGGTACCCGTGCTGATGACAGTGGGCAACTGGCGCTGTCCTGGGGGGGGTCTTTCACCCTTCCACACTGGGGCTGCAAAGGCAGAGGGTCCTTCTCTTCTTTCTGATCAGCAACTGGGTTCACCAATGGGTTTCCTAAAGAATTTCCCCAAAGTCAACCTGTCACTACTTGTGCTTCTATCGGCGATCTCTCATCTGGGCATCACATGGCTCATCCCATCGGGTACTTCCTCAGCCATCTTGCCACAATCTTACCTAGTCATCGCTGACTCTGGTAGATCACACCTTCCTACTGTTAGTCTTGACACCTCGCAGTTTGGGTGGTTTCCCATTCTGTTACATCAGTTCCCCTGCAGCTCAACAGTTCACTTCATTCCTGTTCCCAACATCTTAACTCCACACTTCGCGTATTTGTCTCTTGCAGAGTTGAGGAGTCCTTGTCATACGAAGAAAAAGCACACAAGGTGGTGTGCTTCTGGTCACCTGGTGATTTACAAGCTCCCTTTCTCCTCACATTATCTGTTCAGCGCATGGAAGAGGGGAAGGAAGAGGCTGCTCAAACTGGCAGGTTCTCCTGACCACATGTCCTTCTCCTGGCAGCTGTGTGGGTGTGATGGGGATGGAAGGTAAAACAACACAGGGTGGGGGCAAATTCCAGCAGGGCCTTTCTCTGTCCTTTCTCTGAATATACTTTAGAGAAAATCATGTGAGTAAAGAGTCGGCTGAAAAAGAAGGAAAGTGCGATGCTATGCAGCAGTACCTGCACAGGTAGGATCGCTCATCTTCCCAAAAGCTTGACTCCCACTGACCCAAGTCTGACAGGCTCCCGTCTTGTCTCCCAGCTTGTTGTCACAGCTGATTTAAAGCACGGCTCAGCCCTGCAGCCTCTGTCACTACCCATCCCACTGTCCTTCTGCTGGCAGTCTCTTTCCTTCCCTGGGTGCCACAGGAAAAGCCTTGTTTTCTGCTTGTGCCAGGGAGCGTTGTAGCAGGGTGGGAGAAGCAGCAACCTTCCACACTTGTTTCATACAGCAAGGGCGTAAGAATGAGCATCACCAACTTATTCCTGACACCCTCCCTCCAGAAAAATTCCTTGCTTCTCCTATAAATCTTAGACATCTATAAAGAATCTGTTTTCATTCTGAAAGCTAAAGACAATCATCAATTTTAAAATCTATTTTTGAAGTTAATTGCATTGTAATTTATAATCTTAAACTGAAGTTTTTAAAGTGCTCTCATCCTTGAAAAAAAGAGACCATTTCATTTTTGGTGAGTAATGATGAAGTGTTTTCTAAAGGTGACTGGGCATAGCACAGAGAGTCCTAAATGTATTTATTAGCTTATTAAACATAATTAATTGAATCTGGTTGCTAGTATTAGCTATGCTTTTGCAAGTGAAAAGCACTTTTGGTTAGCTAGACAGTTTCTTATCAACAAATGAAAACGCAACATTGAAACGTATGCAGCTTACTGAATAATCATGTTATTTGTCAGACAAGCAGAAGAATCATCACTGAAGTGCTCTTGAAGTACCAAATTGGGTAATATACATAATTAGGCCCCATTTGATTAGATATGTGCCCATGGTAACAGCCACACTCATGATCCACATAGTAGTACAGCCTTGAAATAGTCTTCAAGGGGGGTGATGGCAACCGAGCACATCTGAAGCTACACTGGGGAGACCTTTGGAATATAACCTACATGCTGGTATCCTTCTTTATTTTATCTTATTATCTTTTATTTTTAAAACAATGTATGTCTTTGTTCTCAAAGGTGATATACTGCTTCCACGAAATGTCACTGCACTTTTTTCCCTAAAAGGAAGATCTCTTAATCATCTGCATCACATTTTAAAGCCAAAAACCTTCCTATATTTAGGGATGCATCCTGGCAATTGGCAAGGCTGCTGCACGCTGTTCCCAGGAGGTGGGAACAATCATCACCTGGAAGCCAGCCCATCTCAGATCCACTCGCCTCTCGCAGCCCAGGACAGCCCGGTGATGGATAAAGGCCTTCTGGATGTTCTTTTAGGCTTTTGCAGGAGCCTCGTGAAGAGACTGCAAGGTCTCGGCAAGAAGACTGATTTTGCATCGGATCCAAGGCTCTGAGAGAGCCTGCAAGCGCTGAGCTACTGCCAACCCACAGGGAATGAGTCTGGAGGGTACTGTCTGGGTAACGGTGGAACCCAAGTGAGTTTGTTTAGCTGTAGATGCAATATGAATTGTTCCTGCAGTTTATTTTTACATGCTTAGAGGATGAATGAGTTTGGAAGAGTCGGAGAGAATCAGATAATTAGCAGAATGAATTATTATGAGGGGCTATTTATACAAAATGAGAGAAATATATCTCCTGGTGCAACAGTGTATGTCCAGGCCTGATGAGAGTTGCTGCTTTTGCAGAAATGCCTTCTGGGAAATATTTAAAAGAAGCTCTATCCCCCAGTAAGGAAGAGACCAAAATACAGAAAAGTTCCCCCAGATGAAGGCACCAATAAAAGACTAGCCCATAGCAGAGCAACCCAGGCACTGGGTGCTGAGAGTCTGGCAGGAGAGGAGTGTGGAGCCCCAGTCCTGGATAGTCTGGTCCGGAGGGCGAAGGTGTACAGGGCTAGTCTGGTCATCTGGCCAACCATCCCACCAGTGCGTACCCACCTGCAGACACCTCACCCTCTAGAAACAAGATAGAAGCTGGCATCAAGGGACCCTGTTTGGAGATAAATGCCAGAGAGGAAATCAACACTGAAAGACGGTGAAAAATAAATGCACAAAGATGATTTAGGATGTCGTTTAGCTTTTGTGAGGAAGAGGGCTATCCCAAGCATATGGGAAAACAGAATAGCTAAAAGGCTTTGGCCGGGGGGAGCACAGAGGAAGACTTCATTCCCTGGATTGGCTGTCACCTGGCACAGAGGCGGCGACCCCTTTCTCCAAGGGGCCAGTGACACAGCCAGCCATGTTTGCAGCCTTCAGCTGGAGGGCAAGAACACTCCAAGTCGTGTCCATACAAAGTTGTCGAATTGTTACTGGATGCAGAGTTAGGATTACACCTACTGAGGCGAAAATAGACCTGTGGATCCACCTTGGGCATGCAGCACATGATTGGGCGTGTGTCACTTTTCTCCATATTAGCCTGCTCTTAACTATGCTCAAGGGACAGGATCCATAATCCTCAGCAATATAAATAAAGATCGCTGGTAAGATTATACTAAAGTTGTGAAACTCCCACACCCTTCCCTCTTCTCTTTCAATACGTGCTGTTTTTTAGCATTGCTGCCCAAACCAGGGGATTATTCAAACCAGTTCCTTGCTATTCACATCAGCACCGAACTATGAGGTCTGAAATGGGTCAGAGCAAACCCTGTGTCTGCCCTGGCTGAGAGTGGGGAGGACTCTAAAGGGAACCGGGTTGTGTGTGAACCCTGTGGTGATGGCTGTGCCAGCCCTAAACACCCTGTTTTTAGGGTACCTTGTGGATATCCACTGCTGGTGTTTGACAGCGCGCTTGTACTGGGTAAGCCCAGACACTTGGGACCTCCTGCAGACCAAAGGGCGTCCTCTGGTCTTGGGGCTGGTGGCTGGACAGCTATATGGGTGGTGAAACCAGTCCGGAGAGAGGCCTGGGGGTGCCACTGGAAGGCACAGTGGATGTACTGTGTGCGCGAGTGAGAGTGCTCACGCACACCTGCCTGTATAGGCAATATTGGTCCCTTCTGTGATAAACGGCCCAAAGCAGAGTTATGTGAAATTTTGAATTTATGCTTCTGTCTTCCAGAACAGAACAAACTGGGGCAAAAAAAATAGGAAAAAATTGTTTCCTGGAATTAAAACAGTCATGCTCAGAAATGTCTCCGTGTTCTGTTTTGACATTTTTTGGATCAAAGTGAAGCATTTTGACGTTTCTGAGGTAGGAATGTTTTGTTTCAATTTGTTGAACTGACATGAAACGTTTTGCTTCAAGTCTGCTTAACATTAAAGTAGGCAGCGCCTTGCCTTGGGTTTGGGTCCCATTCTCTCCTCTGGGCTGTGCTCCCTGGGAGCTCTGCCCAGCTCCCATAAAGCTTGGGCAAGGTCCACGTTGTTCTCAGTAAATGCAGCTCAGCCGCAAGCCCCACGCACAGGAAAGAAGAGAGGCCTTTTCGGGAAAGTTCGTTTTGATGCTGAACTCCACTGAAATGAAAAATTTGGGGCTAGTTGAAGCAAAGCGCTCCGCTCCGGTTCACCTCCAACAAAACGTAATTTCTTGTCAGCAGCATCCCTCTCTTCCCACAGGCACTTTTTGTGTTGCAGAAGCTGTCTTCTGATCAGAAAAGGCGGTGATCTCCCAGTGAGTGCCTGCGCAGGTGTTGACATGATCTACGCCAATGAGCTCCCCGAGGGGTGCAGAGTGGTCCCCTGGACTTAGCGGTGAAGCTGTCCTGTGGTGTCAGCGGAGCAGATTCCCCAACAAGCTAAAGGCTCCCGCTCGCCTGCTGGGGGCTGGCTGAAGCCAAGGCAGCCTCTGGCCCGACTGTCCCCAAGTGGGCTGTAAAAGGAACAGGAGTTTCTCTTAGGACATCAGCAGACCCTGCTCTTTTTATAGAAGCGGCTGTAGGGCCTTTCTGGGATCTCTGAAGAATTTTACCTAAAAGCCAATCCAAAAGTTGCTTTGGTTCATTCTCAGCCTCTCTCAATAGGATCAGGCAGCTCCTACTACTTACTGTGGGGGATAATTGAACCCTTCTCCCTCCCCCTTTCCTGGGCAACAGCTTCAAAAGATCTCTGATTTTGCTCACCAATCAACCAATCTCATTTGCAAAACAACTGCAAGGGCCCTTCGAAAGCAGAGGGCCGGGTAGAAAGCAGAGGGCCGGGTCCTTTGTTAAATAGTCGCTTTTGGTGACACAAAGGAACCATAAAGGTGATGGAGCTGCAGCCTGGGCAGCCGGGTTTCCTGGACTGTGCAGGCTGGCCTCCCTCCCCCTCCGCTCTCATTTCAGACCCCCAGCCTAAGGATTATGCAGGGCTTGAGCCCAAGGAGAACAAGGTGCATTGCAACTATTCTTAGCTCCAAAAATTATTCCTGGCTTTGCTTTGAAATCTGAACCAGGGTTAATTTCTCTCCCCCTTCCCCCAGTCTGTTTCCTCTCCTCTTTCATGTACCTATTTGCATAGACTGTCATCGTAAGAATCTCCATTAAAATTGAAAGCCTCCTTCCTGCATGTCACCTCTCGCAGCCCCCTTCCGCTTGCCCTGCGTGACTTTTGGAGGGCTGGAGAGCAAAGGTCCCGGCGCTAGCATCGCCTCCCCGAGCCCTGCATTCCCCCTGCCGTCAGTCCTGCTCCTCCGTTCCCATAGGAACGTCTATCAACTTGGGAGTGCCAGAGAAAAAGAACAGAGAATTATCTTAATTATTTAACGATTGATTAATATATGTTTATAGAGCACTTCAAAACCGTGCATCCTTCTGTAAATTGTTTATTAACTGGGCAAGGGGTATAATTTGCTGAACATCCTCCACTCTCGTTTGTTTCAGTGGGAGGAAAGAGCAGCAGGCATCTTGCAGGTTTTGTGATAATTATATTACCAAAAGTACTGGTAGTTCTGCTTCAGGAAAATAATTTAAATATGAGCCTTCGCTTCAAGCTTTTGTAGGTGGGGCTGCTCCCAACACCTGCCATTGAGGTTGCTCAAACACCTCCATTGTAAAGACCTATCTTCAGCTGTTCTTTGGCAGATTTTACCCACCTGGAAAGGATGGTCAGTCTTGATTCTCCTTGAGGCTGGATAAAGTGAGGAGGTCTGGGAGAGTGCTTGTAGCATGGTGGTATGGTATGGTGTGGCTGGCTGGTACAGGGAAGCTTCTGGCTCAGCTGCTCCTCTCCTGCTGAGGGATAGTCTTTTTGTCAGGAGGCCGTGGAGGCTGTTGCTAAAATTTGTGCACCCTGTGCCTGTAGTACCACGTTGGAAGGACTGTGCAACCAGGCTGTGTCAGCTGGGTGAGGAAGTACGGAAGCAGGAGCAAGGTTCTGTGCCTGCTGCCTTGCTCCCACAGCCAGGTGAGGATGTCAGCCAGACCCACATCTGCTGCCCATGCTGGTTGTGAATCCACATCTCTGTCAGCCTGATCCAGATGACCTGCTGGAGCTGGCCCACCTCTGCTTCCTCTATCCCCCAGGACCTCCTTCAGGCACTGTAAACTGTGAGTGCATGAAATCAGCCAGCACTTGTTGTGCCCTTTCCCTGGTACCTGGCCTCTCTCCGGCTTCCTCCCTCTCTTCCTAACAAGTCGAGGCTATCCCAAAGTGGGATGCAAGGTAAATGCAGACTGGCCACCTGGAGAGCTCTGCTTCATCAAGTAGAAGAGAGTCTGGGACACGCAACACACTGCCCTGCATGCTTGAGAAATGGGATTTGCAGTCTGAACGGCTTTGGTGTGAGGTCTCACGCACCTTGGAGACCCATAGGGCTGGAATGGCCTCGGTGTCAAGCCTGACTGTCCTTGTAGGTGCAGGCGGTGAGATGAGCTGATGCAATGGGATACAGGCAGCTGGTGCTCCCTGTCTGACTCAGGCAGGCTCCTTCCCTGAGTAAGGCCTGCAGAATCATGGCTGCTGTGATGGAGGATGATTGGGAGGGTAATAACTATAGCTGGTGCTCTTGGAGAGGCTGCTTTCCCTGGTTACTGCTCTGTAGGAAGCACAGTGATACCACTGTGATGGGTGTTAAGACCTGTGATGCCACGGGATGGGTGTTGATCAGGTGTGTCATGTGCACAGCTCCCTCATTTTTAAGTGGGAGCACAGAATGAATAAGGAGACTTGCAAAACAAAATGGTTTTGCCCTGGATTCACATTGGTGTTTAGGAGGTATTAAAGCCTTGTTCATTTTAAGGACTTTCAGGCTTTTCAGTCCCTGTGAATCCATCTGCTGTAGAGCAGTCATCTTGTAAAGATGCCTTTGCATGTGGCAGCCACCTTCCTGGTTTGTTTATGGGGCTTAATCATGGATTGCTGCTGCAGAAAAGTCTAGGCTCCAGCTGAAGAAAGCAGTAGCGGTATTGGGTTGTTATTCTGCAGTAGTTCAGCACTAGAGGGGGATGTAGCATGTGCTTTCCAGCACATTTCGTATGTGCATGCAACAATATTTTACAGCAGTATTTATGAGGAGGCTGCTTTTTTAATTGCCGACATTAAGATTTTTCTCTTGCAGGGGTGATTTTCTTGCATAGGATAAAAATCAGAGGCTGCTATTTTCCAAGCCTTAAAAGACTGTGCTCTTAGCAAAAGAATTTTTTTTTTTTTTCTTTTGGTCTGACATGAGCAAACAGCAAATAGAGGCTGCTCTTTAGCTTGGCTGTAGCTCTCGTCCAGGCTGCTGGCTGGGAGGGTCTGAGCTCTGCCCTTCTTGCTGTGGGGACACTCGGTGTGCTGTGCTGGAGGGCTGCAGCCCGATTGTGGTAGTGAGTCCTGCGAGCGGCCGAATGAAGGCATAAAGCCAAATCACAGAATGATAGGGGTTGGAAGGGACCTCTGCAGATCCACCCGACTCCGCTTGCTGGGAGAGCTGCTCGTTTCTGTTCTCAGCAAAAACATCCCTTTGACTTCGCAGACATCCCAGTAATAAAAACCAGTTGTCCACTTCACGCATGAGCAAAAACACTTTGCGAAAATGCTGCTGCCTCATGGAGGTTTTGCAAAAGCTGGTCAAATTCCTGTCCTCTTCTCTCGCTTTCCTCCTCATGTCCAGTGGGCAGTTCTTATTCCATATTTTACTCCACCGTGCAGGAGCGTGTCAGCGTGGGGAGGTGACTTGCTAGCCTGTTAGCCCAGGGCATTTCTCCTGGAGCGTTTGGGTATGGTATGTTGGGAGAAGAGCAGGCTGGCTGGTGTATGCCACGTATATGCACAAACACGGCTGTAGCAGAAGGTGGGACTGCCACTTGCTGAAGGAAACCCATATTGAGGCCAGCGGGTACAGACTCTCGCAGATCCGAATGTTGCCGGTTTGCTGTGTCTATGGGAGACCTTCGTGCGCAGCTCCGTGCCCTCCTCTTACCCCAGACATCACACAGGGCTGCGGTTCCCACCTCGCGCTGAGGGCAACGTCGGCTCGCCAGAAAGGATGTCCCCATTCACATTTCCACATAGAAACTTTTCTTCCCCTACTTTTAGTGCCTGTAATTACCTCTTTACTCCAGTGCCAGCAATATTCCATCAGGCATCGTTATTAATGGAGAGAAAAGAGAAGGGGAGGGAGGGAGAGAGAGAGCCACAAAACTTAATTTAATCGCAGCACCCCATGCTCAATTTAACAGACACAACAGCTCAGAATGGGGTCCCTGTGCAACGGGAGGGCAGGCAGTGGAGCGTCCCTGGAAAGAATTAATTGTGGATGACAATGTGTAAACAGTGCAGATGAATAGGGCATGCAGGTGTGAGGCACCGGGGCCATCCCGGGGACTTTTTCACACGAATTTCAGCTCCTTCACTGCTGACCTGCTCCCGAAAATGTGATTAGTGTCGGCGTTGGGAAACCATTCAGGGTGTCAGGATTTGGCACATATTAACTAGCCCTGGGGGAGAGGGGAGGGAGCGCATGGGGGCTATGAAAGGAGGAAGTCTGGCGGACAAGGGGATTGTTAAAAGGCCAGAAAATCCTCATTGCTCTGAGGTGCCCTCGCTGCTTGGACGAAAATGGAAGGGAGCCAAAGCAGAATAGAACTCCGAGGCATCCTAGCCCTAACTAAGCTATGTGGAAAACAAAGCTTTGCATCGTGGAATATTTTTCTCTGGCTGTCCATCATAAATATTGATGATGTTTATATTACTGACTTCTTCTTGGCGTTGGCTTTCACGGTTCTAGACACTTCATCTCAAGAGATAAACAGTCAAAACAAGCAGGAAAATTAATGACACAGCAGCACCGAGAACAGGAAATATCTCCTGGGTAACATATGGATGTTATTCGGTGTGCGAAAGTCCCCCTTCCTCAATATGTAATCTATATGTAAGGTGATACATACAGACAGGGGTTGTATAATGGGCCCAATTTACCAAGCATGAGGCTAGATGCTCCTAAATTATGTTCCCTGTACCAGCCTGGATCTCTGCATCCAGACGAAGGATTTAAGTGCAGAGAGCAGACCAGGTTACTGATCTTTATTTCCCTGCTTGGAAGAATGATGTGAGGGGAAGGACAGAACTTTATGAGGACTACTGTGAATACCGACCGGTGTCTCTGCTGGACTCTGTTAGGCTCTTTCTCCCTTGCTGGGATCCCTTTCCCTGCCTGTCTTGTGGCATGGGCAGCATGGCAGGGATGCTGTGCAGATGCCTGCTGAGATTCCCAGTTTTGCACTCCTTAGACCAGTGCAGTCTGAAGGCTCGTGTAATATAAAAGTTATTCTAACTACAAACACACCTGTGGGTATGAAGGTGAGGCTGGATTCTTGCTGGTTTGGTGAAGAAAAAGGGTATTGCCGCCGGTACTGGTTTGGCTGCGCAGACAGCTGCGCGGGAGGCAGGGTCGACCAGCCTCTTGCTCAGCTGTTTCAAGCTTGGAGGGATGAAGTAGGTGGTGAGGAGGGGGCATGAAATATCAGCACAGAAACGATGAAGGCCGGTATATCCAGTAGAAATATCACCTCAAATTCAGAGTTGAACTTAGTTAATCACTGTTGGGAAATTAGCTGCTGCTTTTGCTCAGTAACCTACACATACGTGACAGACCTGTTTAGCATCCTTTTTGAGAAAAGTCTGGTGGTGGCTATCACTGCCTTCAAGGGGTGTTGTGGGGCTGAGGTCACACGGGGAGTTACTGCGCTCAGGCAGTGGAAGTTCTGCCTTTGGTTCTGACTATGGCAATTGTAGGTGATTCTTCTGGTAAATCACAGCAATGGCTAGGTGGGAAAGGTACTCCATAAGTACTAATGTCACCTGGCAACGCTTGTGTACTCAGCTAAATTGCTGGCAGAAGAGCAAAATTTGTTTGCTGTTAAGCCCAGTGATATCTAGCTTCATAAGAAGCAAGAAATAATGGCACAGACTTTATCCAGTGTACATCTGGGGGAGTCCAATCCTGCAGCTCTTGAGGTGTGACCCTCCCTGACTAAAAAGCTTCCCAAAAGCTGGGTTCTTGATTCTCTCCGGGACTCCAGAAGGTGCAGCACCTCACTTATCCAACACGCCCTCAGCAAGGATGAATGACAGTTGTTGCATTGCAACCTGCTAAACTGACTGCTGTTTCCAAAAATGATGATCAGTGCTACTATTATTTCTTCCCCTGGTCTGTCCCCCGCCAACTGCTCCTGCCTCCCCCCACCAAGTTATCCGCCCCCTCAGAGCACAGCTGCCCTTGGGAAAGCTGATGCTGAAAGGGCTTTCTTCCTATGAACTGTGCCTAGTGGTTCTTTTAAAAACCATCAGAGATAAGTTAATTCTGTAATGGCTGTTCTCGCCAAGGTGAATGTGATGTTTTTCAGAAGAGTGAATTAGTCTTGTTGCCCCAGACAAATTCCAAGATACTGGCTTTCTGCAGTTTTCAGGAAAGGGTGTTGCATTTGCTGCAATAGGGCTGTTTCTCACAGTCCTGAGTTCCATGCAGTGGTGCCTGCGTTTGACCAACTGCTGTTCATGCTTTTAAAGCCCTTTTTTTGATTTTTTTTTTGTTTGTTCGTTTTTGTTTTCCCCATCATTTGCATGGAGTTGTTATTTTGAGAGGCATTTCCTCATCTTTCCAATTTTGCTTTTCATTGAGGAAGAGTAATGTGCTAGAAATCTCACCAGTTGGACAGCTGGTGATTTACCCACTGGAAGGAAGAGGGCTGCCAGAGCCAAGGAGGAGATCAGCTCCCCAGACACCTGACCTAGAGACTACTGCAGGTAATGAAGGACCATCTCCAGGCAGGCTCTGTCTATCCTGCAGTATGAGCTAACTGGACCTTAACTGATACAAAGACTGGTGTCTCAGGCTGCAATAGTTCATCAGCTAGAGGGCCCAACAAATGTTCTTCATTTGTACTTATGGTTGGATCACTGGATCTTCGCTTGCACTATATTTACGGTTCTACCATCTATCCATGCCCCTGCCATAACCCCCATGGGAAGCTTTCCTTGAGGCCACCCATCATGACAGTGCTGAAGCCCTAAGGCACTCTGGTTTGGAGCTGTCTGGATAGCAGGACTGTGATGGTTCGTCCCTGGACCTTGGTCCTAGCTGGAGGACCTGATGCCATGCCACAGGTCTCAGCTCTGCTGATGTTTGCCAGCTGAGGACTGAACTAAAATGGTGATTTTTCATGACCTCCTGTATTTTTTTGCTAAGATCTTGCTCTAGAGCCACTAGCTGCCATAGAACCAAGGAAGGCTATGTTGAGTCGCTTTAGTTTAAGAGTGGAGGAGATGGGGCTAATGAAAGGTCAATAATTTGCAGGCAGTGAAAATGGGACAGCTGAAGAAAGTGAGGATGTGGCTCCCCAATCAGTTGTGTTAAACTTAAGACCATATCTCTAGCTCGAATTTTTATGGAATCCTCATACCACTCTAAACTGATATTGCATATGAAATATGCTCCTGTGGTGACAAATTACCTGTTCTTGTAGGGTCTCCAGTAAGCGCAGATGTTCTCTGGCTTGCTGAGAAATCTCTGCAAGGAGGGACTCTGGGAAGTTTAGAAGTCGTACATGGATGTACCTTTTCTCCAGCCAGCTCCACTGCTGTCTGTGGGACCTAGCATGGGATCAGAGCCTGGCAAGGTGGTGGGGAAGGGGCTGGGCTGTTGGGCACTTTGACTTTTGCATAAGTGCCGATCAAGTTGTGGTGCAGGTGGGAAGTTCTGCTGCCCTCTCAAGCTGCAGAAACCCTTGCATACAAGCTCTTTCTGGGTGTGCATTGAGTGATGGATTTACTTACAAAAATCTGAATGGTTTACATCAGAATTCCCAATGGTATTCCTAAATTATTGTGCAGTTCATGTTGCACTGCTTTTCCCTAACATCAGGTGCCCTTTTCAAGCCTATCAGATTGTTGACTGAGCCTTCACCCATGTGCCTCCTAAGCCATGTCTTCAGATCTGTGCCACTGGTTAACCAGGGGAAGAGCTGTGCTCTGGAAGGAGACGTGACTGAAAATGAACTTGTCTGCCTGACTTTTCTCTTTCATGTGAGAAGGGAGCTTGATATGACAAAAGGAGAAACCCACCCTTCCTCCAAACCAAGGCAACAATATTCAAAAATCTCCATAACAGTGGGGAAAAAAAAAACCCTGGGGTGGCCAAAAGGGATGTTACTTACAATTAAATAAAAAGGCAATTTCATAAGTAGTTCAAATTGTGGAGAATTCTTCATGGTGGTTCCCTCTGACAGCCGTGCTAAAGGTCCCCAGCTTTCTCTTGCTTTCTCAACAAACACTTCTGCACTTCTGTGGTGGATATTGGTTATCATATCCGATGAATTTGAAGATATACTGAGTCAGGCTTTGCACGTGTTTCTGTGCTGCAAGAGGGCATTCAGCAAAATATTTGGCTTCTTTCAGCCCCCTGACAGTGTCTTGGCAACACTGGAGTTTTCCAAAGTGCTCTTAGATACAGAACCTGAGTAACTTCTTTTCCTTGAAGCGAGGCTGAAGCAAAAGCTGCCTTCAGAAGAGGTTACAGCAGAGGGCAGGGAAACAGGAGCTCTGGAGTGAGAGAGAGCAGTCCGCCCCAGGAAAGAAGAGCTGAAGCTTTGGGTGCTGAGGGCTACTGGTTTCCCTACACAAGGTCCAAGCTAGGACAAAGTCTGGACCTGCCAGGAGAAGGAGACCTGGGAACACAGAGGAAAGGCCATGAGGGGAAGTTTACTGCTCGATATTCAGGCCAAGGAGCGATATCTCACAGAGTAGTCTCCAGGGGGTCACTCATCACCGTAGCTTAGCCGGTCTGCTCACAAGTTGTGCTGGTCTGGCTGCAGCACAGAAATGTAGTGGTGTGGCAAAAACCAAGATGGAGGAATTATGAAAAGCAAAGTCTTTGTTGGTTTATAGGCGATCTGAGGGACAGTGAATGAAATGTTGTGGAGCTTAAAGTCAAAATATATTTCTTTTAAGTTGGAGATGCATTGACTAATTCTGGTAAAATAAGACTGTATCAAATCTTCAGCCAAAGCACAGATTAAGTAAATTCTGAGTAATTTGCTTTTCCTGATATGTTTTTGAAGTATGCATTTATAGCTTCTGCTGGAAGTGCTTGCAGAGCTGCTAAGTATCACTTCAGACAGGCTTGTTGCATATTTCATATATCCTAACCAATGCCTGCATTAAGGCAGAGGAGAGGCAATACCGATTTCTCAGTGCAAACTGTTTTTCTGGAAGACCCTTTTCTTGGGTGTAGACCATGAGTTTGAAGATAGAGAAGGCACTTCCTTTAGTCTCAGAAGTTTATCTGTATTACTGAACTGAAAACCAGAAAATCCTTAAATCCTATCTGTTACACAGTGGTGGGCAGTTGCTAATGCCACCTGACCTGGAACAGGTGCCAACGTGGTGATGCTGGGATGTCTCAATCTGTCCACCCAGGTGTTTACTTGCTAGCATGTGAAGGCACCTTCTCTACAATGCCAACCCCTGTCCTCTGCCTGGGGTGGAAGCAGGCCTGCTGGCATGACCAGAAATGCAGGGTTTGGTTTGTTGTCTGGCTCCAGCTGCAGTGATCAAGCATAGGACTTCTTGACAAACGCCCCCAGGCACCCTCAGCCACGTGAAGTGCATATCTTATTATCAATTTCTATGTTTCTCGACCCCTCTTTGCCACTTGTGCATCTTCCTTTCTCTTCCTCAATCAAGAGAAACAACCTACATCTAACTATGTTTTCCTCATTAGTCCTAGTTTTGCCATCTCCATACCTGAATTTGTTATTTCTGATACTGCTAGCCAGGTTTTCTTAGCCTTATGTGCTATTATGGGTATGGTTACCAGGCACACTGGCCTGGTGAGGTCCTATTTCTCAGAAAGTCCCCAGTGCTCCACTCCAGCTATCTGTGTGGTTTGGCTGTTGCTCACACACATTCCCCTTAACCACATGAGGGATCCATCCAGCCCTCACAGCACCGTCTGTAGTTTTGCCAGCTTCTCACAATATTCCCTGTCACATCCAGCTTTCCACACTTCACATCCACTCTCACGTCCATTAGCTTCCACACCTTTTCCAGGTAGCTCAACCTCAGGCCAGGGCCCAGCTGACAGCCTGATACCTGCAGTGCTATCCCTATCCCCATCCTCCAAGCTGCAGCTTTATTATTTGCTCGTAAATGATGGATATGATTATGAATATATTTGACAACGTTACTAAGTTGTTACTGAAAAGTCTTGCCCTGTTGAGGATATGTGATAAGAAAGTCAAGGTAGAGGTTGCCTCTGAGCAGTTGTGTGTTCAGCTTTCCAGCTAATGCCAAAACCCATGGCTGTTTAATAACAAAGCAGACTCAAAGAAGGTGGTCGTGAAATGTTTGTGGATGTCCTTGCATGTTCCTTGGCAAGCCTATGGTATCACCTCTAGTACACCGAGGGTGGTGAAATGATTCAGCTTGGTTGTTTCTCTCACACCTTCAAGAATGTGTGAGGTGTCATTTTGGATCTGCTAAGCAATGCTGGATGTCTGCCCAAACCAAAACGCTGGCCGTGGGAACAGTTGAAGCCCTTATGAGAGGGACTTGGGGGAGAGGAGGCAAAAGCAGCCAATGGCAAAGGGGAAAGAGGGGAGCATGAGATGCTCCCTCTGTCTCTGCCCTTCCCCTGGCACTCCAATTTTCCATCTCTGATGAGCCCTGGTGGAACTGGTTCCTCCTGGCCAACCAAGGGCAGGGGGATGTCTTCTCCACTCAGGGATGCCAGGCGAGTTGAAGCCACCTGCAGCTGTGCTCCTTGCTCCCAAGAGGGCCACGCTGCTGCCAGGGGATGGACCCCCGCCGGGGGTAAAGCCCTGCCCCAGGTGTCTGCGGTGGTTCAGCAGCCGCTGCAGCTCTGCTCTCGCCTCTCCTGCTGTCCACCATCCACCTGCCTAACTCCAGCTCCCACGGGCAGCAGCAGACCTCTGCCAGACACTCCTAGGCTCTTTGTGTCCTGGAAGCTGGCACACCTGGGGAAAGGTCTTTTACGAGACTGTCTCTCATGGATCTTGGGCATTAGCATCACAAAAAATTGTAGTAAGGTAAAGAACTTGTTATGAAGCCACAGATGTGACAAATGAGTAAGTAACCCACCCCTGAGGGGGAAGGTGTCTAGTTCAGGCTACTGTTTTCTACTTTGAGAACGAAGTGAGACTACCCTAGCTGTGAGTGCCCCTTGGATTTGTATCCATCCATACGCTACAAATGGATTGCAACAGTGTCACTGGTTAATCTTCATGTTGCAGTTTAAACTTCCTCGCTTAGGCCCACAAAATATGACCTTTTGGAACACAAATTACCTGTTTGTCCTCCGTTTGCATGGCAAGATCTTGGTCTGTGATTATTTCCCCAATGTGTTGGGCTACTGTGTATCTTAAGTAAGAATAATATAATTCATATCACCTACTTAAAAAAAGCCAGACAAATGGTATTTTTTTGAGAAGCAGATTATGTTTAGAGAGAGAGAGGGAGACACTGAAAAATCTGAAAACACCTATTAACAGAAATACACAGAAACCTCTGTTTAACCACACCAAAGAGTCCTATTCTCTCCATATTCTGGGCACCTTTGTCTTCTTTTGCATATATGAAAGGTGAAGTATTTGGCTTGTTCTCAACCGAGATTGCACACCCAGGATTTCACTCAGCTTCTCTGCTCCAGTTGTGCAGACAGCGTTACGTGCTTTGCCAACAAAGGCACTGGTGGGGTGAGCAGCCTTGGCTGGTACTAATGCTTGGCCTCAAAAATTTGGGTGGTTAGTTGTTGGTGGCCACATTCTGGGATGGCTGCAGAAATTTTTGCTGAAAATATTTTCTGAAAAATGCAGAAGGATCAGTATATACATACATGTTACTCTCTTCTGCTCTACCAACTAGCTTAGCTTACTG
The DNA here is from genome assembly GCF_028500815.1 of Rissa tridactyla. NCBI lineage: Eukaryota > Metazoa > Chordata > Aves > Charadriiformes > Laridae > Rissa > Rissa tridactyla. The sequence continues at coordinate 41,494,224 of NC_071469.1, forward strand.
AAGAATCAACTTTTTCTTTGATGCATGGTGCCTGACAATGTATCTCCATCTTTGTGTCACGTTCAGGAGACATCGCTACTGCAGACGATTAGAGATGACATTTTACAGCAGTCCTGCTGGCTTACGCAGGTGTTCAGGGATCACACCAAGAAACCAGTGGCAGCATCTTACTCGGCTGGTACTGCCAGACCTGAGACAGGCCCACAGGTACCCCTACCAGTGATGCCCTATCTGTACTTTGGAGGCCAGAAAGGACTTCTAGGCTGATTCAGCCATTAGAGGGTCACCCCAACATTAGTAAAAAGGGATGTGTCACACATGTAAGTGGGGAATGGCTGTCTTTTGCTGCTCACGGTGGAGGGCAGCAAGGAACCACAACACTGGGGAGCTGGCACATGAACAAACTGGTTCTGTAGCTCAAAGGTGCAGAGAGGCCTGTGGTTCAAATATAATGCCTGTCCAAAAGTTCATTTTAGCAAATGGGGAACACTTGGAAAGCTGTGTTCCAGGCCTGGAGCAAAAATGCTAGTGCTTTGGGAAGGCCTTGCATGGCCCAGAGGCAAAGGAGGCTCTTCACAGGAATGGGGCAGGTCCTGTGCCGCCCACCAGTCCCTGCACACACATGGTTGTCGTCACCATCACTACTTGCCCTTTCACCAACAAGCAGCTAAACGGAAGGTAAGCCCCTGACTCTGCTGGAGTGTCATGGCAGTGTCTTCCTCCTGCCACCCAGGAGCATTTCTGCACACCTTCACGGACCATGTGGGTCAGGAAGAGACCATGAAGTGAGCACATTTCAGGAGACCTGCAAGTTCTGAGGACACCATAGATATGCCCCCAGGAGGTCTCCTCTTTCAGTCAAGGTGCACGTGCTGTGAGGACTCTTGCTTTCTCGGCAGGGGTGGGAGCAGCCTTTGGCAGAGCTGTTGTACGCATGGGGCTCTGGCATCCACCTGCAGTGCAGTTAAGGCAGGTCTGTGTACTGTGAGGCGCTTCCACACACACACAGGAGGGGTGCTTGTACACAAATATATATATATATGTGGCTGTGTTTTTTTGAACTGATCCAGTATCCCACTGAAGTGGATGGGAGGTGGGTAAAGCCTACAAGCCTACTCATGGGAGTAACAATTTGCATGAGCACATCCTTGTTTTCGAAGCAGACTACTGTTCTCAGCAGACTGCAGGCTTTTTCCCATCTCCTTTTGTGTTTTTCAGTATGAAAACGCTGCGTATGCTTTGCCTCTCTGAAGCCTTTCCTTGTGATGCCAGAAACTCCTCTTTGTGAGTGCGCTATACAGCCTCAGCACCTGAGGAAGCAAATGGCAAGCAGTGGGGACTGATGGTGCTCAGCACTCTGCTAGGAAGTGTTCCGGATCAGCCCCATAAGTCCTGGTCTCTCTTCCTGCTCTCCGCTTCATCCCCAGTGTGTATTACACTTGCCCCAGCTTTGCAGAGATAATTTGCACTCTCCTAGTTCATTAGCTGCTACCCCCTCCTGTCCGTGGGCAAAAAAAAGCCCTTACTGTTCAAAAGAACACATGCAGCAATCATTAATGCTGACCCTAATTGTGCCAATTCAAACCACTCAATAGCTCTAATTAAAACCTCTCTTGTGCAGGGCACTGAACAGTAACAAAACTGTCACCCCGAACAATCAAATCATGGAGGTAAGAATTTTTTTTTTCCCCTGTTGTGTTCAAATGTTGTTGCTGCTGTCGGAAGGGTCATCTGAAGGGATTAAGTATGGGGCTTTTGTAGGCTGCAAAGCAGGGAGGGGGGGAGAATATCCAACCCCAACCAATATCTTTTGGTCACAGTTTGAAATCAGAAGACCCCAACTCTTTTCCAGGGCTCCTTTCATCCACTTTACCCACCCCCATGCTGCAAGCAACACCTGCAAAGTAGACAGGCTCTTGGTTATGAGACACATGGACACCACAAGTCAACTTAAACATCTGCAAAGGAGGGGGTGAGGGGGAAACCCAGGCGTTCCTCTCGCTACAACCTTGTTTCTCAGGGTCCCTGACTACACTTTCCTGTGCGCCATAAATAACTCTGCAATTACATTAATTGGTTGCATATTTGTTGACACAGGGGTGGACAAGGGTAGGTTATGGTGGGAGGATTTTTGCTTTCAGTGCAATTTTATACTACTTTCTTCAGATGTCCCTTAATCCCCACTCTCCCCTCCCCCATTATTTAGGATTCGCATGTCTTCCAGAATAACTTTATAAGCCTGTGGGTGGGAGGAGGGGGGAGAAAGAGCGTTAAAATTCATTTGATGGCACCCATGCACACACATCTGTTCTGCCGTGTTTCCCCAGCAAAGTCTATCAATCAAAAGCAAAAGGTTGATATGTATCACAGTGGGATATTTCAAAAAGCTGGTTGCAGGCGATTGTGTGCTGGAAGGTTTCTTTCTTCACCGAGTTTCTGACAGGGGTCAGAAGAAGGAAGCAGTATGCATGTGCACCTATATTTTTTGGTACATTTGCCATTTTTTAAAGAAGGTAGCTAAATTAATAGAGAAATAGCATTAACTACTGAAATTCCGGTTTTGGTATCTTTTGCTCTGTTTACTGTCGAACGCGCTCTGAAGCCCAAAGCTGGGATCAAATGGAAGAGCCTGAAAATGCTGCAAGCACTTTTGTATCTGTGGTTCTAGTTTAGATCATTGCAGATGCTGGCTATGATACGTGGCTCTGGGTTCAAACCACCGTCTCAGAGTATTTGGTACGGGGTACGTGAGCGAGTCTTTCCTTCCAGTGTCTCCTCGGCTTGCTTTCTTTTGCTAGCAGTAATCAGAGTTGCGGTAAGAAAGTTCATGGCGCGTTGTGTTTCGTCTTTCGTCCTTTCATCTCTCATCTGAGCTGCTGTCCCAGATGAGGACTAGGGAGTAGGATGATACCCGTAGAGCCCTGGCAGTCTGCCTCTTCAAACACCCTGAGCGCTTTCTGTTAGAAACCACCTTCGTTGTTTCTTGTTCCGACTGCTGGGTTGCGCCGTGTGCCATTACAACATTGCCTTGTCTCAGCAGTGAAGCCGTCTCAGTTAGCGATGGGTAAAATAGACCACATTTAGAGTACAGCTTGACTCAGCCTTCAAGTATTTAGCCTCGGTTAGCGACGAAGCACAAAATCTTGATGTATAAACATATAAACACACATTCGTTATGTATAGGAGCAACGGGACAAAACTTAAGAATATTTTTAAAATGCTTTGAGGTAAACAGTCTCTTTTTGTGCAAAATCATTGCAAAGTTGGCCGTCTGAGCAGATACGTTCAGGGTAAGGTCGATTTTCACCAGTTTGCCTCGGACCCTGCCAATCCTAAAACTCTTTTTTAAAAGTGGGGGTGTTGCGCCATGATGGGTGACAGTGCTGACCTGCTCCTGTCTTTGTGTCACCACCGAGCGGTACCACAACCCTCCCTAGTTTTCGATGGTAACGTGCTTTTACCCATGGGATGAGGAGGAACAGGCGACGCTACTACATGGCATTCAAACAAGCGCTTTTCAGAGCAAGGTCCCTTCAGCAGCAGAAGTGGGGAGAAGAAATCAGAGCTCTCTGACAGTTTTACTGTCTGTCGGGGGCTGTGGGAGATAGCACAACATTCATGTGAGGCTCTTATACTTCTTGACACTTGCTCAAGAGGGGGAAATAAAGCACAGAGAGGTTTTTTGACCAGATCTATGTTCTTTTATTAAGCCAACGGCCAAGATGAGAACAAACCCTAGGATCCCCAGTACCATCTCTAGCTTCTAGAAAGCACCACCTCCTTTTCTGAGCTGCTTCTTGCCTGTCTTCATACAGGAAGCTCTCTGTCTCTCTTGATCTGTGAGCTGAAGGTAGGGGATTTCTGTAAAATACATTCCGCTGTAGATTCCCATCGCTTTCTGTACAGATCTCCCACGGTCTCCATCTGCCCTTCCGTCCTCATTCCTTGCCCCCATTTTCTAGGCAGTGATGCCGGAGCCTATCCTCTTGACTAAGCTGTTGCACTTTAATTTTCAACAGGCCCCTATTGCTCTTGCACCTTGTGTGTGGTCTTTGAACGTTATGTGGCTCGGCAGCTGGGAATAGTGAGTGGGTGGGCAATTTAAAACAGAAAAGACTCTGTATCAGCACAGGGCTGAGGTTTGAACTCTGCTCAGCTTTGGATACACGTAGCTGGTTCTCAGGGCTGTGATTTAAGTGCAGTTTTGCTGGTGTCAGTGTGAAGCCTAAATCAGCGCTAAGAAACTGGTAGGGAAGAAAAAACAATCTTTGCCTCTCCGATAACGAGTTAACACTCTTGTCCCTGAAGAAAAATTGCAGGATCAAGGCATCTTAGAATTTTATCCTGCTCTTTTGTCACCATTTTGGCTCTCCAACTCGGAAGACAAAAAGCGTCTAACATGATGCCAGGTCTTCTTTGCTGAAGTACATTTCTGAGTTGCTTTCGTGCCATTTAGGACACAATTCTGATTCCGAGTTTTTTGAGGATAAGGACTGCTGATGGAGGGAGGCAGATGAGAGGGGTGCCAACCTGTGACACAAAATACTTTCTTCTGCTCATCTGAGCATCTCTCTGAGACGAGGTATATGTGCTCAAGTGACAAAAAATAATCCCAATGTCATGACTTATTGAGCCCACAGGGCCTGATCCTCAGCTGCTTCCTCCTTCTTTTTGCTGTTTTATCTGCTGGTGGAGTATCACATGGAGGGGACATCGGGCAAGAGAACCTGCCTTCCATGTGCCCTGGCATGATTCCCCTCCCGCTGCTTCTTTTGCACTTTCTATGGTGAGACCACTCCATATGGGCAAAGAGTGCTCATGTATGGGAGATTCACCACCTGCTCTCCCTCGCATTTGCAGCCCAGAGTACCTACTCCTCAAAACTTCAGCGCAGAGGTATTCCTTTCCCCACCCACTTTCCAACTATCCCACCCAGGTAGACAGGATGAGCAGAAAGAATCCTTGCCTTGATAAGATTGATAAATGAGGTTGGAACAGAGCTCCCCTCTTCTGGAGTCCATATGGGGTCCAACCCAACTTCAATCTCATAGCTGATTCAAAATAAAAAAAAAAATTGGCAAGTCCCTAAGTACTTTTAAAGATTCTAAAGGTTAAAGATATGGTCGATTGGCATTCTTTTTAGAGCCTGGAGTGATATTATATTTACTTCTCAAAATTGAAAAAAGTGCACAATGAACATTAGAAATCTGTTAAATTATTGGAAGAGTCATCTAATTTTCCAGTGCCACATAAATGCTCATCATTCACCACCACTCCATTGGGCCTCGTACCAATTCTCAACATTGTACCCTAGAATTTGGAAAACACAAGTAAGTGTAAAAAGGCAAAAAAGGAGAATACCCTCATTTTCAAGGAGCCAGCAGTTTACAGACTAACATCAGCCAGATCATTGTAGAGGTTCCATCCTTAGAAATAGGTATGTGCTTCAGCACCATGAAAAAACATACTGAAGCTCAAATGGGCTTTACAGTCTCTTTACTACATCTTGCACTTCACTGCATTCCTTTTTTGGGTTGTTTTGTTGTGTTTTCCTAATAATACTGGTGTATGGTCAATAGCCTCTTCCTGTGGTGGAATAAAGTAAGGGCATGAAGGTATGGCTGGGTAGTAGGATCAGATGGATGGGCACTAGTGAGAGGTGAGGGTTTGGCAGTGATGAGGAGCTAACCAGTACTAGCAACTCTTTAGGAAACCAAAGAAGTGGAGCCCAGGACACACACAATTTAATATACTTTCTAGAGAAAAGCTCTGCACAGAAGTATATGAAGTATAATGAATGAAGTGGCGGATTATAGACGGATTTCATGGAAACAAGCTTGCAATCCTGTTATATTTTTAACAAAGCTTTTTGTTCAAGTATAAGCGAACATTCTGCAAAGAGCTTCTGGGATGAAAAGCCCAATAGCACACTTACTATTACTAACAGGGTTTCATTCAGGCATATATATAATTAGCTTTCATAAGAAGCTGAGACTCCTTTTTGTTGACATAATTCAGCAAGTACACCCCAAGACATGCTAATAGCAATGTGTCTCTACATCTCGACAAGTGTGATTACTTTGCCCAGAGCAGCAACTGTGCTTGACAGCCGGGTGACACTGTAAAGTTGACGTATGCTGTGATGTGAATCCTTTCAAACCCAAGGACTTCCCAGCCTCATAATCACTGTGCGTCAAACTTACTCCTCCCCACTGGCCCCATAATTAACTGGTGTCTGAGAAGCTGGGGAAAGCTGGCTGTATTCTGCCTCATTTGAGGGTGACTGCACAGGCTCTCTTATCCTCTGGTTGCTATTCCAACCTGTGAAGGGTCATGAGTGTGCTCAGCTGTGGCTTTTCAGTCTTATTCTGGGCTTCCCTGAACTCATCTTTGGATGGAGGTTTGGGGTGTCATCATAGCTCTTCCAACTGTTGCATGTTCTCAGCACTGAAGGCCTAGCAGCAATGGATAATTCTCTGATTATAATTATCCAAATGATTCAATAGGCATGATGTTCAAAAAAATAGCTTTAAGTTCTGCATCATTACAACCTACAACAATCAATCAATCTCACAGCAAATCCCCCATATTCTTCTTTACTCCTTTTGTGACAAAAAGTGAACTAAATCTAGAGCTGCTGCAGGAGTGATTGTAGCATCCACAGACTTAAAAAAGAACCACTAACATTAATTTTGTCCCTAAAAGCAATTAGCTTGTATTTGGAGGCAGTGGATTGTTCTTTATTGGAAGCGTGAGTAATTGTTTCTGCTAAACGTGTCCAAGAGGGGATACGTTCCCTGATGGAAACTGTGGCAGACAGATCCCATGGCGGTTCTGTTGTGGGTGCCAACACTGTTTGAAGGAGGACAGCAATCTTCTGAAACTTGTCGGAGGACAAGACAAGTAGATGCAGAGGCAAATAATCAAAGCAATCAAACAGCTCTCCCTGAAGAGTTGTCAAGACCACCAATATATACGTCCCGTGCCATGGGTTTGAGGTGGTACGCATGATATGCATGCACCATAGCAACAAGATATTAATCATCCACACATACAGGCACATGTTGGGCTAAGTCTTCAGAGGTGCAAGTTGTAGGCTGTATCTGGTATACACAACAAGCCCCAACGGTACCAGTGCTACCTCCAGCAGCATTGCATAGCTGAATTCATTACAGCTGGGCTTACACCTTCCTCGGAAGGATCCAAATGTTGGGTCTAGTGTACGAATGCCTGGGCATGAAGAACAACAACTCTTCTAGTTCCGTGCTCTTCTCTCTTTGTAGTTTTCAGTTAAACACCCTGGGCAAGTTCTTTGCTGGTGAGACACCACTGACTGAAATGGCAGTGGGCCAGCACAGCTTTTGGCACTGCATCCTCAGAGCGATGGCAGGGATTTTCGGAAGAGCTCAACTGAAAAGGTTAGATGCCCAATTCCTCCTACGTTTAGACACTAGCCTCCTCTTGGCTCATCAGGATCTCTGCAATGCCACTGACGGCCAAGGCAGGCACTTCCCATTTGCCAGCAACTTGGAGAGAATTAACAGACAACTTAGTGGCACCAAACTTTCAGTTTGGGCAGTTTGTTTTATTTCCCTAGATTTTTCTTTGAAGATAACACACCAGTAGAGTGCACCTATACCAACCAGAGTACCAGGCCCAGTATACTGAAGAGTTAGGCACGCATTTTCAATGGTGAAGGTGATTCACCACTGGAACAAAGACACATATTCTCTCTCTTGCTGGTGTCTTTAAACTGGGTCTGGATGTCCTCCATCCACCTGGATGGTTCTTTGCTCAGGTTTTTGGGTTCAGAACAGCTCAGTGGAATTTAATGGTTGTAATATGTAAGTCAGGCTATAGAGTCTCTTCTGGCCTGGTTATTGCACTGAGGCAGTTACTATCTGCAAAGGAAACATACGTCCCTACAGAGAAACACCTGGCCATGGAAATATTGGTCAAGACTGGAAGTACATGCTGCAAGGTTATGAACAGCTTTGACCATGAAGAGGTCAAAGTGCTCATTTATTGGGAATTTCTGACCCTCCCTGTAACTTTTACTCGATGTTAAGACGCTGCTGGTGTCAGTGCCTCATAGGCATTGGAGGGTAAGCTTTCAGTGTAACTGGTATTCTCTGTTAGGGAATACGAAAACAATAATTTCTTCACAGGAGTGATGAGCATTTATATAGCAGAGAGATCCTGGTATTCATGGGTTTGTCTATGGAAAATACACCAAAGACAGACATTCATGTTTAAAGTGCAAGTGATAAGGAACACATGAAGGCATCACACAAAGTAGGTCAGATGCAAAAAAACTCCCTATGAAATTGGAGAGGGGAATGTAGGCAAGCAGGATATTGTTATCTGGACTGGAATTTAATCAAGACTTAACTATGAGGTGATGTGGTACTTCAGTGGTGGGATCACCGCCTCAACAAAACTGTACTAGATTCTGCCTGTCTTTTCACAGATGTCAGGTGTGCACTTGTATAACTTGTCCAACCTCAACAGAGCTGATCCTGATGTACACAAGGACACTCATATTCAGATTTCCCTACTCTCCCCCTTCTCTTCCCCTCAAGGTCTCTCTGCTCGTGTCATGTGGAATGGCAGAAGTTCAGGTGTGGATCAGAGAGACTTTGAAATGGAAAATCAGAGGATACCGCAGGCCATATTGAAGAAGAGCTGGCAAAGCTTAGGACCAGGATAGCAGAGTGGTGAGGGTTAGGACTAAGGTACATTGGTAGGCTTGTATGGTGTGCCGGGTTTGGAGCTCCAGAGAGATCTGCAAGCCAAGAATAACGAATACTGGCAGAGCTCCGTGTGAGTAACAAACTGCTTATCCTGCCTAGGCTAATGACAAAATGTTACGTACTGGCATTTTTAAAATAAATACCTTTTTTTAAAAAAAGAAAAAAGATTAAAGCAACCGCTGTAGCTAAACACCCAGCTTTGCTCTGATAAGATGCCAGAATTATATGACTTCTGTGTAACAAGGTTCTTCGTGTGGGTGTAGCAGCCCCTCCCCATACCTAGCGGATACACTCTAGGGAATTTTTACAAGTGTGAGTATTGCCTCTTGTAAGGTCACTGAGTAAAGAAAGTTAAATACGTTTTATGAAGAAATCACGTCTTGTGTGTTTCCATAAGAGCACCGCAAAACAGTCCCACGAAAAGGTTATTATCACTATTATGTGCACAGCAGTGGCCAACCATGCATATTATTTTGCAAAATGTTGGGCCTCTGCCTGCCATCAAACTCATGATTGTAATTTAAAAATTAAGGACTTGATGTAAATGCAAGTCACCCCGGTTCACAAGACACCTCCATCACTCAGTCAGCAGGTAGAGGCTTGGCATTGCTCTCTGCCTCCATTGCTCAGGGTCTACAGCTTACTGCCATTATGCTGCCATGGTGCTGCTCTCTCTTTAGCTCCTAATTGGACAGACAGAGAGTCATAGAATCGTTATGGCTGGAAGAGACCTTTAACATCAACCAACCATTAACTAGCACTGCCAAATTACTACTAAACCATGTCCCTCTGCACGACATCTACACAGCTTTTAAAATCCTCCAGGGACGGCAACTCAACCCCTTTCTTGGGCAGGCGGTTCCAATGCTTGACAATCCTCTCAGTAAAGAATTTTTTCCTAATATCCAATCTAAAAGTCCCCTGCCACAACTTGAGGCTCTTTCCTCTTGTCCTAACGCCTGTTACTTGGGAGAAGAGACCGACCCCCACCTGGCTACAACCTCCTTTCAGGTACATGCCTGCAGAGACTGAGACCTGACAGTGGATGAATCTCCATTTTTTCCTGCTCCTGCTCCCACTTGCCGGTTTGTGACACAACACTCACTTTCTACACAGGCTTCCCATTACCAAATGCCTGGTTATGCTTGCACATACGAGGAATCACAGGCAGGCTGAAAACTCTTGCTGCCTCAAGAGATGTCAAACTTGATCTGGGGATGGTAGGGCTTGCTGTCCCAAGAGATGCCCAATTCGATCTGGGGATTGTAGGACTTGTTGTCTCAAGAGATGTCAAACTTGATCTTGGGTTGGTTTTCCAGGTGCAAGGTATATATTACCAAAGCCCCCAAGCACATCTCCGCCACAAGGTGTCTAGGCTTCATTAGGCAATGCAGACCAACGGGCCATGGGGCTACATTTGCACTTGGGAGAGCAAGGAAAGGCCTTTGGGGATGGGCAGTCTCTGTGGTTGTGGGTCAGCCATGCTTTGAGCCCTGGCACGGAGGTGACAAGAAGACCTACGATGCTCCTTGAGATACGAACTTGTTTCTACAGCAGCCCTGGCCCAAGAGCGCCTATCCAAAGGAAGAAGGTCCGTGGACCATGAGGTATTTTCCTGTGCCAAATTTACTTGCTCATTGTCCTGACGCGATCGCACGGCCCAGCTGTCACCGCCACCTCCAGCACCAGCCGCCGTGCTGGGCCCCGGGATGCCCAGGGGGGCTCAGGGGCGGGCGAGAGGCGCGGCCCGGCAGCCCCCCGGCGAGTGGCCGATCGTCTCCCGCAGCCTCGCCGCGACTGCCCGGCACCCCTGCAGCTCCTGAGGGCGCGGCGGCCGCTCCAGGTGCCGCCGGCCCGGGAACGTTGCCCGCCACCCTCCGGGCCGCCGGCAGCACCGCGCCGCCCGGGGCCAACCTGCGCCGCCCGCCTCACGGCCGGCAGCGGGGCGGGGCGGGGCGGAGGGCCCTGCCGCCCCGCCATTGGCTGCAGCCCGCGGCGGCCGCGCTGCGATAGGTGCGCGCCGCAGTCAGTGCCGCCCGGCCCCGCCCCGCCACGGCTTTATAACGGGCATCCCCATGGCCGAGGCGGGTAACCTGCCGCGGCGGGAGGGGGCAGAGCCGGCCCGGGGCACCGCGCGCGCCGCCCGCCAACGGACACGCCGCTGCCGCCGGGCTGAGGGGCGGCCGCCCGGGAGAGCCGCCTCCGGTGGCCGCAGAGCCCCGCCGTCCCGCCGCTGCACCTCCGCCGCCGGCCACCCCCACGAGGGAGGATGGTGCCGCGGGCCTGTCGCAGCGCGGGGGCTCGCCCGTTCCTGCTGGCGCTGCTGCTGGTGCATCTGCCTCAGGGTCGCGGCCACCGAGCCACGGGGCCCCGGGTAAGTGTGAGCCGGCTGAGCGGGGCTGCCTTTCCGCCGCTCGCCCCGTCGCCGCCGCAGGTTGCCCGGCCCGCCGCCCCCGCGCCCTGTCAGTGCCGCAGGTGAAGCCCCGGCGGTGGCCGCCGCCGAGCCCCAGCCGCTCCCGGGGCCGCCTCCCCGCGGGCGCCGGCCCTCGCCGGGGCCCCCACGCTCACGAAAAGCCGGGTACCGGCTGAATGCGCGGAGTGTGTGCATCGGCATTAACTTGTTGGTATTTATTGCGGGGGTGGGGGGGAAGTAGGGAGGGGGGGAGGTTGGCAGGCTGTGTTTTTATATTGCTCGTCTTGCATTTAATGTAGCCCCTGTTCCCAGCACACTGCTTTAGGACTTTTCTTTTCCTTTTTTATTTATTTATTTTTTTTTATGTTCCCAAGTAGGGATTAAATGAATCCTTGCAATAAAGCTAGATGCCTTCAGCCCAGACTTCTCCCTGTAGGAGTCTAGCTCTGTTTTTTTAATCTGACAATGTTTGACTCTTACTGGGGCTGTTAATTTTACTTACCAAACTATTACATTGCTCTGGAACCCAACGTCTTTTCTAAATATGGTCCTCTCAGTGAGCTAATGTTACCACTGCAGCACCACTACAGAGTAGCATGAGAGCTTTTAATTATAAAACTGCAAAACAGTAGCTGTTCTTCAGCCAACGCTGCAATAAAAGCACAGCTCTGGGTGAGTGGAAAAACTTGATCTCTCTGCAGGCGTGTTGGATGCATTGACCACGTGCATTCTTGACCCATCAGTCTGAAATGGTATGAAATGTAGTACCTAATTAACTTACATCATGGTTAGGCAAGACCAGGAGTCTTTGGAATCCCTGCTCAGCCAAAGTGTAACAGTAAGGGACTTTAGTGCAATGTTCTAGTTTTTTAATAGAAATGCTGTTTGACAGGATGGCTATTAAATGCTTCTCTGAGCTATGGAAAGTGTACTGGCTGCACTGGTGTCCTTGTGTTTAGCTATGCTGTGTAACCTCTTTTACGGCCAGATGTGTAACAGCAATGGTTAGAACGTGGCAGATCAGAACTAGTGTGTGCCATAAATTCTTGGAGACCTGTATTAAGGGATGGGGAAACATGGGGTGCTTATGCATATATCTGTATTACCCAATATCAAGCATAAACCTCAAAATTGGAGTAGCGCCAAATAGAGAGGAGCTTTGAGGTGATAAGTAAGAGGCTGGTTGGATGACTAGGGCCCTTCATCAGCACTGGTATCTAAATGCTTTAATGAAGAGAAATTGAAACAAAGAACAAAATAAAAAAATCCTGATCCTAGTGCGTAATCGCACTTCCATATATGCCACTTTTATATACTGTACTTTACAAGGCAGTTAATTGCTTGCTGTGCTGTCGTCTTTGGAATGGGAGCTAGTTCAGAAGAGTGGAAAACCAAATACAAAGGACTACTGATTTACTTTTTGCTTTAAGTGAACTGATGTTGCTGTTTCTCTGACTTTGCTATTTCTCCCTTCATGACTGGGCGAGAGTGTCAGCTGTGAGCACCAATGTCTACAGTTCTGTAGGAAGATGTGCCTTAAAGCTTTAACTTCTTAAAGTTTTAGCTTATGAGCTCTTAAATGGAAGGCTGTGAACTTCCAGGGTGTTTAACTCATGAAGCCTGTCTTCTCACCCTTCTAAGTGTCATGCTTAAGTGCATGTGAAGGTGGGGAGTTTGGTTTACTCATTTGCAACCACGTTGATCAATACGATAAGCCTCTGAGCTTCATCTTTTCTAGCGATTGGACATTGCCAGTAAAGTTGTCATTAAGTATAAAGGTGCCATACTTTAGATTCCAGTGTACACAAGAAAATTCTTTATTATTAATTTTTTAATGATGATTACCAAGTTACAACAGTGTTTCTCACGCTAACTCATGACCCAGAGCGTATTCCTCTCAGGAACGCTCCGTAGATGGGCAGGGGGTATCAGTGTTGCAGTTCTGGGGTCTGATCCTGTAGGTGTTCATTTGCTAGGTGTGATATTTGCCCTTTTGCATTTTCTTTTCTGTATGGTAAGCACTAGAACTACAATACTTGCAAGCTGAAATGTTTTTAAAGGTGAACAGCAATTTTTAATCCTACTCAATGAGTTTAAATGAGCAGCAATAATGCTTGAAGCAAGTTCTTGATCTTTCTCCTTGAATTCCCTCTTACTACTGTAGTGCTGCTGCTAAGCTAGGCAGTCAGCACCGTCACTGAATACATAGGCAGAGGAGCATGGCTTGCTACTGTTTGCAGAAAATGATGGAAAACTAACGGTATTGAAGAGAAACAGGTATATCTGCATCTCTTGTGCCAGTAAGGGAGCAAACTTTTGGACTAAGTGAATTAGTTCAAGATGATTACTTAAATACCAAGGTCAACTACAAGTGCAGCTAGTATTTACTGGCCCACTGAGGTACTTTTGGATCTCAAAAGATAGTGTACAAAGCTTTCTGTTTCCTGTTATAGGAAAACTCTAAGCAGTGACACGAATCACTTAGACTTGGGAAGTGTCAGTGATCTGTAGGAAACATCTGTACATATGCTGTGGCCCACTGAGTATTGACAACAACTGCCCAAGGCTGTTGTGTCACTTGTTTCCTCACTTGACAGAATCTAGAAAAGCTTCTGCTGTGTTACATGATTGCTTAGTCACGTCTACTCTAGTAGGTGTAAAGACCACTGTGAAAGCGATCAACTGACTATACTTGGAAAATGTTTGTCTGAAGGATGTTGCCTTCTGGAAAAAGATAATCAGGCGTTACTTTCTATTCATATTGTCTTCCTGTGTGTCTCTTTCTCTCTGCTGGCATGAGATCTGGAGTTGTGCGACAAGCCAGGTCTTGCTGTTTCCACTCCTTGACCCCAAAGTGATAGAGCTTGACTAGGCTGGCTCTTGCATCTCCTACTGTGTGGTGCATTTGAGCAGTACTCTTTCATAGCAGATTATATAGGTTGTGCCACTAAGCTCTGTTTTCCCCCATCTGGACAATAAATGGTGACCTTTGTCTTTCTAGTTCAGAAAGATAGATCTATGTAGGTCCCCTGCTTTTAGAGTATAATGCCTGACCATTATGAACTCACTCCATTTATGGCAGAGAACTGTTAGTGGCAGCAATGACAAAAAATAGCACAGAAAAATGGTGGGTGCTTGCAGAAGGAGCAGAACATGACTGCAGCAGTCAGAAGCTGTCCTAGGAACAGGCTTGAATTTCTGAAAGACTGGGGATCTGTACCCCATAGTGACTGCGGAGGAGTAAGAAATGGGAGGGGAGGGAAGGGTAATCACTATAATTTTCTTCCTAGTTTCATGCATGGAAGCATGTCATATCCCTCCTTGGAACGCGTGCTGGTTGGCGACAGGGGGAAGACCTTCCATTTCAGTGCTGTTGCAAAGGGAAGGTAGTAGTTAGTAAAACTATGAAGATATCCACAAATTCTAGTGTGTAAACTGGAGTGCTACAGAGCAATGAGAATTCCCTGCTGCAGCTACTAGTCAGAACCCCAAAGACGAACCTTGATAAAAAGTGCTGAAAATGCTCCTGCAGCTTTGCCATTCCCTCTGGAGGAGCAAGCAGTATCACAGATTGTGCTAAGGAGTATGTGTTCCTTGCACAGTTCTTACTGCAGCCTTGCTGGGAGGGTTCCATAAAGCATGGGTCTTTATACATGCCCTACTAAAATTAGGGAGACTGTGTTCTTCATGGTGGGAAGAAATTAGAAAAGGATATACAATAAAAATATTCTGTGATAAATATATAAAGCAGAGGGCTCCATATGAAGGAGAAGGAGATCTAGAACAGAAGAGTGAAACGTAGGATAGATTTTCAATGACTGAATTTTGTTTCTTGGTTTGACCTTAGTCATCACTCTGCATTGCAAAGGTCTACGCTGATAAGTATCAGCTGAAGCACTTTAATGTTTTAGGTTTCCTTACTGTTGGAGAGACTCATTTTAATGAAAGAATAAGTACCCAAAGGCAAGTCTTTAGAAAAGCGTCCCCTGACAGGACAGATTTGTTACTGTATGGCAAATAGCTTTTGGTTACAGATACTCTGTTTTGGTTGGGTGAGAGATATTCTTGCCTAAGTGGAAGCTCTAGTTGTACATAGTGCTATACTAATTATTTCTCCCTCTCCTTGTTCCTATTTAGACCTTTAATGTTAGACAGCTGGGTTCTTTGATGTATAACAAAGAAACTGATTTGACTTGCTTTTTATCCATTACACAACTGTATTGAGGAACAGGATTAATTCTTCTGTGAAGAAGTATTGGTCCATAATGTTTTAATACATTAGTATTGGAACATCAGGTCCTGTTCTAAACAGGAAAGTGCTGTAGGATCCAACTTGTGCTATGTAGTCTTAGAGGTGGTGTTTTAACTGCCTGAGCTTCTGAGTTGGCTATGAGAATATTTCACTCATGTTGACCTCTGCTGCTAATGAAAGATTTCTGGCCACCAAAAGATTTGATACAGAAAAAGAAACTGTAGTTGGTGGAACACCTGCAATGATAACCTCTTGGACTCGTTTTCAAGTTTCTAGCAGTAGTCATGTGTTAAGGTAATCTTCACTGCCATCAGTGCAGAGCAGATGCTGTCTTGGCTTCTTTCATTTCCAGATGGCCTGAAGCAATTGGTAAGATGACTGTAAACCTCATTTCAGTGGTATAGTAGCTCTGAAATATTAATACTGCTGTTTAAATATCTTAGATGTTCTTATCCTGCCATCTCAAACTAATTGCGACATTACTATGTCAAAAAAACCCCAAACAAACAAAACCCCATTTGTCTCCTACTTGGCTGCTGAATCCCCAGTTCTTCTGGGGCTGGCACATCTGACAGCGCAGTTAAGTGTTACACAATAAACACTGTGCTCACATTAAAAGCTAAACACGGAGGCAATACAGGTGAAACTGAAGCTCCTCCCTGAAGGCTGCTGTGCTGACTGTCACACTTAAGTCTCCTGTGTGACAGCATGATGGCTTTCTGTCAAAGCCCCCCAGCAGCTGCCACGAGGGCTCTGGTGCTGACACAACATCCAGGGAGACTTTGTGGCACAGCAGACCTCGAGCCAAGCTTGGTGTGCAGCAGTGGTAGCTTACTGCTTTGTCATCGAGTGAAATTCTGGCAGAGCAGTGGATGTTATAACTTGCGACTTGAACTATGAAGCCTACTTCTTTGTTGTGTTACAAGCTCACTGTTGTTGCATTGGTAGGACTCTAAGCTTCCTATGCTTGTTTGTGAGAAGCTCCTCCATTTGTGAAGTTCTTGCCCCAACACTGTAGGCTGCCATTGCTGTGGGTGAATTGCTTCTACACTGGAGCTTTCTGGGTAAGGTGTGGAGTCAGTGTGAGATGTTTGCTTGCACAGAGAGATTACCAGGATGCGACGAATGTGGTATGTAACTATCTCCCTCTTCTGACTGGCTCACGTGAGCAGTTAAGGCTTGCATTCAGCAGCTTACATGTGAGCTCCGTTGAAGCTTTCTGTGTGTGGTGGCTTTACTGCCTGTAGGTATGAGGAGGGAGTATTCTGGCACTGAAACCCTTCTTGTGATGACTAAGAATGCAACTCTGCCCTCTTTTTTTTTTTTTTTTTTTTTTTTTTTTTTTTGGAAGGCATTGTAGCTATAGGAGAGTAACCACAGGAGAGCATAGCTAGTCACACCATAGTGTAAAGCTTGCACTCAGGGCAGTGAAAACAACCAGCCACCATACAAAGGAGCTCTTTGTATGTGATCTCATGTAGGCTATCGGCAACTCTTCAGCCTGAGAGCAGTCAGCTCCCTCAGGATGAGGCCTTACCTTGAAATCAGGCTCAGGGCTACTGCCCTGGTTGGTTTTTTTCCTTATCACAGTAGCCTCCTGATGCGACTTAGACTCCTGTGGGATGCTGCAGTAACACTGCAGATAGTGTTAGCGGTATTCATGAGCATTAGAGAAGAATCATCCCCTCATTTGGCAAGGAAAACATTGCTTTGTATAGCAGGCCTGCCCACTCACAAATGCTATTCCTTATGAAATTGAGGAGACAAATATGGCTGTTATGCTCCCCTACAAGAATTGCTCTGAGGGAAGCCTGTACTGAGTAAAAGGCCTACGTGCTGGAAGTGCAGTCCCTACAGTGTGGGGAGGGGGTGATGGAGCAAACAGAAGCTTTGGCTTATCAAGGGATTGATTCTAGTCTGTGTCACCCTTCCGAGGTAGCCTTAAGACTGGCCTGGGCCTGACTGGATCATGCTAAGATGCCAGTGGCAGCCTGGAGTGACAGCCTTGGTGGAAGGCTGGCCTGCCAGATGTTTCTCATGCTGGCTTCTCTGGGGCAGTTGTGCTTCTGTCCTCAGAGCAGTGGCCTAGAAGGCCCCATAAGCTTCCAACTGCCTGCGCTGTCAAACTCTTCCCCGGCGGTCTCCCATCTGTAGTCTGCTTGGGAGAACATGCCTGCATGTTGGGTTTGTGCATTTTTGCCTCCCACTGGCTTGTGGCTGAGCCAGCTGCTTTTGAGGGCCCACTGACAGGTGTTCTCATCTGGAGTGGCACGTAGCTATGCAGTAGGGAAGTGAGTGGTAGGTGTGAAATGAGAGCAAACTTAGACCTTGAGGGGAAGCACCTGTGCCTAGAGATAGGAAAATAACACTAGTTACTATAGGAACAGAGGCTGCATCATTAAAGGTTGGCTCAGGGTTTTGTCAAGTAGAGTTTGGCAGCAAAGCCTAGACAAGCTACCCACCAGTGCTGCTGGCAGACTCTTCCATGCAGGTGGAGGAAACTATACAAAAACTGGTGTGTGTAGGCAGATAACTTGCTCTGCTATGGGCACGCAGGCTCCTCTCCTGGGCTGGAGCTGGAGTTACTAAGGAGCAACTACTGCCTCTGTCTGAAGGACATGAATGAATGTGAGCAGAACAGTAGTACAGGAGTAAGTGCCACAGAGTACCACACTGCTCCATACTTGAGTATAGACCCAGACCATGTGCCATGGTTCTGTAAACTGTCTTGCCTTGCCCCAGACACCTTGACTTGGAGTGGCTAAGGGGAAAGGACCTGACTGTCTGCATGCAACACTTTTTTTTTTTTTTTTTCTGTGCAAGGCATAGACTGGATCTATTGAGACTGGCTTAGTAGGCTACATGGCAGCCCTTGTCAGTCTAAAGTTAAACTAGTTTCACTGCTGGAAGAGCACTGGCCTAACATAACTTTTCCCTACTGTGAGTCCTATGGCAAAGTGAAAGAAGGTAATTTCACCCTTTTCAGAGTGGAAGAAACCTGCTGTTCTGTACCACCGAGGCATTTGATTTAAGCTGGCATTGAGGGGGTGGTAAATGTGAGGGCTTTCTCATGGATGAGCTTATGATAGAAAGAATCATAGGAAGTAGAAGGGAAGGTGCACAGGAATAAAGAAGATGGGGAAGTAGGACAGATGAAATAACTTGCTTTTCTGAGGTTTTTCTTGGCCACTGATCCAGTTAATGATAGTTGGAATCATATCCAGAGGGAAGTGCTGATTCTCAAACAGGGAGGAGAGGTTCCAAACACTTAGTGGGCAGATTCTGTTTCAGAGTTTCTTTTGGCTACCAGTCCTCTGTTACCATTAGCTGGGTCACAGACTAGAAGGAATGTGGAAAATGTTGTCCATCCCTGTTCTCTTCCCTGTTCTGTGACTGAATCAATCACTTAAATTGCATGGGGAAGCCATACTCTTCCTTCTGATGAGAAAAGTCCACTAACTTAGCTGCTATACTTAGGCTTGTTGTGATGCATGGAATAGTGCTTGTTCTATATTCTTGTAGAGTTCCAGAATACTGGGGTAAGAAGTCTTTCTTTGGTTGTACAGAGAACCTGAAATATGAGATCATTTGATCCTTCAGTTGTAATAATTTAGCGTTTGAAACTCCAGCAAACTAAAATAATCCAATACAGTCTTAATGTAAAGGTAACTGTCTTATGTTTTACAGCCACTATGGAACTGAGTGGCCTCATGGCTGCTCCTTGTGCTACAGAAGCAGCAGTGTGGCTACCTGTTATAGAGGGGGATTCAACCAGGAATCAAACAGATAAGGAAGCATCCTCGGGTGAAAACACCTGGTAAAGGTAGTGGTATCCTTTAATGTACAACAGGGACACATGCCTAGTAAAGGTGTCCAGATGTACACTATCTCTAGATCTTGCTTCTGTGTGTACCAGATACACACTAGTCTGAAGCAGATGCAATGATAATCTTTTGTTGCACCATAGACTCCCTTGAGTAGCATGAAGATTAAAGAGCCTACTCTAACTGGTACATCAAACCATTTCCCTTCCCATTTCTTTGAAGCAGATTTACATGCAGTCTACACTTAGGCTTAAACAAATACTTGGTGGAATGAGGTGCAAATTAAGAACTAAAAAGCCAGAAGCTTTTGGGTGTAATTTCCAAGTGGAGGATGTTAAACGAGTTGGAGTTTGTGGATACTGGCCAGATAAAGGGGTTTGTCTGAGCCAAGCAGCTACTTCTGATTTGGGTCTAGTTAACATACAGAATGGTGGTAACTCTCGTTGGCTTCTGCCTAGAGCTTTGCATTTGGCTTATTCCCATGGTTTTAAAAGTGAGCAGGCAAGCGTTGCAAAAGTAGATAAGCTGTGTGCAAAAGTAGCTTTTAAAAATGTGTATGTGTCTGGAACACTAGAGGATAATCTGCTCCAAACTTGTAAGGGAAAAGTGAGTTCTGATGTGTGCATTTCTCAGTCTTAGTGGAAGCAAAATACTTCTAAGGTAGAAATCCATAAAAGACTGATACGTATAAAATGAACAGAGATTTTTGTGCAATGAACACTGCTTTTTTGCTACACAGTTCTAGAGATTAACTTCACCTGTTTTCCTTTCTGTGTTTTAATCTAAAAATATGTAAATCTAGAAGAACTTGCTCCACCCTTTTAACTTAAACAATACCAAGGCTTTGAAGTTCCGTCAGGTAAGGGACCTGGTGCAAGGCAGTAATGCAGCACTGCTGCCATACATTCCTGCTGTTGTAGTAAACTGTAGCCAATCGGATTCTCAGTGCTGTTGCTGGTGGTGTTATTTGCCCTCAATTAGATGCAATACATCTGAAATACTCCTGAAAATTATGCTAGATGCAGAAATCTACCCTGGTAGAGACTTAACTTAGCATCTGAAAGTGGTTGCCGGGGGATAGGATATTTTAAGGGCACTGCACGTGAGTATGAGTCCACGGGTTTACTTCTTGACTTTAAGAGAATGGTGCTTCTGGCTGCTGTAAAGGCCTCAGGTTATTTTAGAGATGTCGTTCTGCAGCTTTATAGGTAAAATCTGAAGTGATGGCAAAGTGACTACTGCTTATGTGAATACCTAATGGTGGAAGAAAGTATTTCAGTGGTGGCTGGTGGCCATGCTACCTAATGAGTGGCTCATGCTTTCTATAAGGGAGTAAACACTGAAGGAATTTGCTATGAATTTTTATCAGGGTTGCTACCTGCCCTCTGTTGTCAGTGTCTATAGGCTATCTTTCCTTTCTAACTATTACGCAGGTACAGCCAGTATTTTTAGGAGCAGGAATCATGCCCTTAGGTACAGGATTGAAAGTCAAAGCTGTCCTCTGCATGCTTTAGCTTGTTAGGTGCTCTGTAGAGCCAGTGATGTTCTGCTGCATCAAGGTGGGATGTTCTGTCAGTGGCAGCAACTGGTCTTGTACTCACTTTACTCTTTCTAGTTTAAGTTTGAACTGTAGAAGTAGTAGCTGCAGCTTCTACAGATGTTTACAAAATGAACATAAACATATTTTGCTGGTGATAGAGTATTAATCATGGTTAAACCCATTGTCTGGAAGTATGGGGAAGTATGTCAGCCCAAATTTATTTTTTTGGATGCTCATCCTCAGGAACTTCCAGGGAGCTGAGCAGTCTGTTCACAGTGAACTCTGAAAGTGCTTTATGGTCTGACTTGGTGGTGGCTTTCTTTTTTTAAATTAAGGACTCTTATGTTGAGGAAGGCCAGGTGGCTCCAAAGCAGTCTGGATGTAACTGTTGAAGACTTGAGTTTTCCAAGGCTGCCAGATTTTGTCCTCTCCTCACTTCCCCAGAAGTAACAAGTGTGTTGGCAGGAAAAAAAAAAGTATTCTGCTGGCCTTGAGCTGTCACCTAAGCTACTACCCTTCTTAAAACTTGAAGAGATGTTAAAATCTAACTGCAGGAACTCTCCTGAACTTTACAGCTCATGTGTCAGTTGCGCACGCCCTGAAAATCAGGATTACATTTAAGGTGGCTGATGGAATTTTATATAATTAGTCAAGCTAAACTTTTTTGCTATGTTATCACTAGTATAGGTGCCTCTTGAGGGTGAATAGGATGGCAAGTGGGAGGCAATCAGTGTGAAACTTGGGCTGCTGGTACTTTTCTTGTCTTTGTCCTCAGTTGTCAATGAGACTCTCTAAATTTCAGTATTTTTATTGTGAATGATAGGTACCTAAAGGAGTTCCAAACTATCTGGATTTGGAACAGAAAGATTTTGAGCTGTTCTTTACCACAAAAGAAAAAGTGCTTCTTTACCTGAAGCACTTGGCAGCAGTATTGGAACTGAAGCTAGCTGTTGCTCATCAACATACTGCAGTGTATGGTTTGCAGATTTCTACTCTGGATGTAAAAGCACCCATAGGACAAATCATCTTAACTCATCTGCTCTGTTCTGTAAAATCTGTCAGTGCATAAACAGCTATAATGTATATCTATGTTAACTCTTATCCTAGGAGTATGAAGCTATACTGGTTCACGTGTGTGGTACCTCCATGAAAGGAAGTTAAAAGAAATAATCAGTCCCAACTTCCAAATTGAGTTTTGCCTATAGACTTAAATTCAGGAAAACTCATATGTTTTTCTAAAATGCTAGTCTTTTTTGGTGCTGAAATTGGGATTGAGTGGGAAGAAAAAAATCTGCTACACTTGAGTAAATTTGAGCATTCTTGAAACCTGTGTCAGAAGTAAACTAAGTTTTTCTAAGTTTCCTGTTGGAACTCTAAGAATTTACCTAAAAGGCTCCAAGACTTGCTTCTAGTTCTCCTGGCATGAAGACAAACTAAAAACAAAAAAGCTTCCACAATTGCTTCACATAACCCAGGAACTCTTCCCCAGAACTCCCAGAATAGATGGGAAGAGCTCAGTAGGAAAATTTATAAAGAGAAGGATTTGATTTTTAGTTGAAACTTTAAAAACCACAAGCAACACTTGTGCTGTCAAGTGAATGACAGTCCCAAATAGAAAGTCTGACTTCAGCTGTCAGCAGGTTTTTCTCTGTAGCAAAGAATACTGAGTTCCAAAGGCATATCTGTTTTTTTTTTTTCCCCCCTGCCCTGTGTTAAAGAAAAGGTAGGTATCTTATCACAGTAACTGTTCTTCCTGTTAAACTCAATACCTTCTGAGGTGTCCTGTGCATCTCTTAGCTCATTATTGCTTTTATTAAGAAAATGTCCACATCTGACCTTCAGTGGGGAGCCTCCACTGTAACTACTTCCAAGTTAACTTGCCCACTGGTAGTGTCACCTTAAGGATAGCTATAGGTGAAAAGCTTCCAACAATCTTTTTCCTTATGTTGAGACTCTTGTCAAACTCTGCTCCATGCCCTCCAAGGTGTGTGCTCTGTGTGTGTGCCTCTGTTCAGGCAGGGCATGGAGAGCAGGAGGACAGTTCTGAACTTGGTAGTTCTTGCTGAACCCTGTCTGAAGCCTTCCTCCTGGTAAAGGTGGGTCCAACTTCAGGAATTCATGCTTTTGTTTGGAAATCACTGGGGCAAGTAAATCAAGTTAAACTGTACATATATTTTCCACCTGACATGCTTTCCTTCAGTTTGTTCAGCATTGATACAACTCTTCTTAGGGGCAGAGATGTGACCAACCTTTCAGTGCAATGATTAAGTGCAGTATGTCAGAGCAAAAGCTAAAGATGACTTTCACTTCTCTTTCCTTGTCTTCAGCTTGCATGAAAGCATGAAGAATAGAAGCACTTATATTCAGGAAGTGCCAGAAGGCTGATGGTAGACATGATGAGGTCACCTCAGATTAAGAGGACAAAATAGGGCGTTATCTTTGGCTTGACTCTGGTTAGTATTTATTAGAAAGCAAACCTAGGGATTACCACAAACAACCGAAGCCAAGCATGTCAACTCTTTACTGGATGGCAGACTAATGTTCATGCATATCCATGTATCTCCTAAGGCAACCAATTAGGATCAAGTGAGAAGAGATAATATTGTTAAATCTCATGCCAATGTTCAGATGGGTAGAACCATACTTATCTGAAATTGCTTTAGTGGGACTTGCTAGTGGCTTTTGTTTCACTAGCATTGCTGTTGTAAAAATACAAGACTCTCTTGGCATCTGTTTTGTTGTGAAGTGATTGACTGACACCAGTGCTAGGCATTGTTTACACAAAGCATCTGAATGAAGTCACTACTAGATTCAACAAGATACTAACTGAAGACAGAACTTATAAATGCCGACACTGACAAAGCCTGCTTAGTTAATTCCCTGTACTAAATTGCAGTCAGGCTTTGATGGCCCTGAATAGGGGAAACCTCTTAAAATAGGCAGAGGACAAGGTTTGAGGGAGAATTTCTTTCCCAAAGAGTAGGGAGTACTTTCTTCTCCCTCACTCCCCAGCTCTGTCCTTATTTTTGCTGATAAAGCAGTTGCTGGGTTGCAATATTGACTCTTTAACTGAAACTCTTGTCAAACTGCTGTTTGGCTTCTTATTCATCTTGAGTACTTGGCTTGGAGCTCCAGATCCCTGAAGTGAAGGGAAAGCACCAGGAAGTTTCCTGTTACTTTAGGCAGAGACATGCCTGTCCTAGGTATTTTCTAGGTAGGAAGCTGATGGTACCCAGTGTCATCTTGTTCTCGGGTAATGATGGTTAGAATGTACAGCTGGCTCTTTGGAATCTTTCTAGAGGTATTATAGGGCAACATCTATGTTAAATATAGTGCTGTATGCAGAGGCTGCTCAGCTTGAATAGTTGTAGTTGGATGTACTGCTTTCAGACAGTGAGCTTGACTTTGTAGGAAGCTTCCCTTTAATTGTGATTCCTTCTTAGGGAGAAGTCTTTGTGGAAACTGAATAAGACTATAAAGTCATCCCATTTTAAAACTGAAATGGCAGTGATTCAACAAGCACTACAAGCTACTAAAGAAGCAGTTGTGGAGGGCTGAATAAATAACTGGCAAGTGTCTGTCTTAGCTGAAGCTTGGAATCCACCCTGGTAATTGCAATATAAGCTCTTAGGCTAGAAAAGAAAAACAAAAGGCAGATGTTTCTTTATCAGTCTGAAAGGCCAACAGTTCTCCTGGAAAGACAGAAGACCTCAGAATCTCTGACTTGGTGTCAGTCAACATGGCAAGATTAAACTGAACTGTAATTAATAACTTGCATTCACTTCATTCCCCGTTCATTCCCTTGGTTGACTTATTTGCTGGATTATTCATTTATGCCAGGGAAAGCTTCCTTTTAGATTTCTTTGTATTTCTTAGCTTGCACTTAAGCTACTTCTAGCACTTAAGTCACCTCTAACAACAAGCAAGATGGCACTAAGTTATCCACAGGACCAAATGGCATGGGCAGTTTTTAGCTGAAGTGTGGGGATGGTGCCTAGACTCTGTAAACTGGAAAGTTTTCTGCTTTTCTCCTTGCTGGTGTTGTTGGTTGACCTTGCCTAGCTGCCAGACCCCTCCTCACTTTTTCCCGTGCTCCAGCATGGGTCTTTCCCATGGGCTGCAATTTTCCAGAGAAAATCTGCTTTCCATAGAAAACCACGTGTTTTCTATGGGCTGCAGCTTCCTTCAGGAAATGCCTAACTGTTCTGGTGTGGCATCCTCTCCATGGGCTGCAGGGCAATACTTCCTCCACCATGGCCTCTTCTATGGGCTGCAAGGGAATCTCTGCTCTCGCATCTGGAGCACTTCCTTCTCTGACCTTGTTCCTGTTGTGGCTTCTCACACTTCCACCCCTCTCACGTGACACTTCAGCTTTTCTTAAGTGTGTTTTCAGAGGCACTGCCATCTTGGCTGATGAGCTCACCATTGGTCTGCAGTGGGTATGTTGTGGAACCAGCTGTGTCTAGCACAGGGCAGCCCCTGACTTCTCATAGAGGCCACCTCTGCACCATGCTGTTACCAAAACCTTGCCATGTGAACCCAACACAGCTGGTCAGAGCAGGTTCTACACTGTTAAGTTTACAGGCTGAAGAAGCAATGCTGCCTTGGCCTGGAAAGCCTCCAGTGGAGTCAACAATGGATGTGCCTGTACTTCTGGAAGTACCACCAACATGGAGTTCACGTGTCAGTCAAACTGGTTGTGCCCTGAAGTCAGCTGCTTCAACCCTTTTCAAGGCAGCATGGATGTTTTACAAGGGTTGCATATGGTTTTGCTGTGAAGGGTGCCAGTGCACCTGAACATGCTCCAAGAAGATGTAGTCTAATATATATTTTACTCTGTGTTCTTTATTTTTTTTCAAGATGTAGCCTCAAATTGGCTGAGTACTTTCAGGTTCTGTTCCCATATGAATGTAGATTTCAGTATTGATTATGCTAGTCTGTTTTTTGCATATGAGTGCCTCTACTTCCAGAGTACTGCAGTTCTATACTGATTGTGAACAGCTGCTTTGCAGGAGTATGTGTAACTTATGGGAAGTGAGTGACTTCCATAGTAAGGGAGGGGAAAGTCTGATCACCTTACTTGAAGTTCCTTGGGATTTTAGCTTCTACACACTAGAATCATAGAATCTTCATGGTTGGAAAGGACCTTTGAGATCATTGAGTCCAACCATACACACACAAAAAACCCCACCAACCTACAATCTCTGCCACTAGAGCATGCCCTGAAGTGCCAAATCTACATGTTTCTTAAATACCCCTAGTGTTGGTGACTCAACCACCTCCCTGGGCAGGCTGTTCCAGTGCCTGACGACTCTTCCAGTAAAGTAATTCTTCCTAATATCTAATCTAAACCTCCCCTGCCGCAACTTCAGACCATTTCCTCTGGTCCTGTCATTATTCACCTGGGAGAAGAGGCCAACACCCACCTCTCTACATCCTCCTTTCAGGTAGTTGTAGAGGGCAATGAGGTCTCCCCTCAGCCTCCTCCAAGCTAAACATGCCCAGTTCCCTCAGCCTCTCCCCATATGACCTGGTCTCCAGACCCCTCACTACTGGTGTTTCAGATCATGGGGAACTGATGAAAATTCTCTGGCAGTGAGTTGGGTGGATAATAGGTGCTAAATCTCACAGGAATTCAAACACCTAGATGCTATTCATTTCTGTAAGTTCTGACTCCTTGAGGAGCTTCTAAAAATCTTGGTATGGCGCTTCAAGACTGTCACAGCCAAACCCAGGGATTGGCTTTTCATCTTCCCCTTTTGGAAGGGGAAGAGAACACAGTTAATGATGGGAAGAAGCGCTATTACTGGTCCTGGTACTGAATAATTCTGAAAGATATTGTAGCTCCTGCCAAACTTCAACCTGGGAAACTCACAGGAGCATCTATATAACATCTGGATCTGTTTTTCTGTCTCCTTGGGTGTGGACAAGCCCCCATGCTCTGATTCCCCGATGAAAGTGTTTGGCCCTTATCAGCAAAAAGCCTAGCTAGAGTTATGTCAGTGCCATCCAGTGAGGCATAGGATCATGATAAAACTTTACAACAGTTTTAATTTGTGACCAGTTCTCTTCTCTTAGAGTCCAAGTTGCAGGTGCTGAAACTTAACATGTAATAGTGCTAGTGTTCTGTACTTCACAGGGGAAAGGAATATGAAATACTTGAACAGAAGCTTCAGAGAAAAGCTAGTGCCCATTACTGAAGTTCACTACTTAAATATCCTATATGTCAAAGACCAAAACTTCATTTCTCTTATCTCTTAATTTTTTTTACTCTTGCTTGAGGCTAAAACCTTTCTCTGATAGTTGTCTCTAAATTCTGTGTTTTGCTGGACAGCAAGAAGTTAGTAATTTTGGTCACAAACGGTCTCTAAGCAGGATAGAAATAAGCCTTGTTGAGTTTCCAGAATCTGCCAACTTCTCTAACATTTTCATCTGAGGGTTTAGGCCTTTACCAAATTGTTTCGCAAAGCCTCATGAGTGCTATGCCACTGCAGTAATTCACAAGCACTTACTGACCTTACACTTTAAAGCAGTAATAAAACTGTACTTCCTTTCTTGCATTGCTTGCTGCCTTTTGGCAGGATTTTGTGAAAAGTACAAGCTTTAAGTGAAATAAAGCAATCTATGAAAAAAAAAATAAAAAAAAAATGGTCTGCCCTAGCTGTAGAAGCACCACTGTTTGAGTTAAGGTTGTTGGCAATTAAGGGCAACAGACAACAAGCTGAGTTGGGTACTCCTGAGCTGTTTCCAGTCTGTTTTTCAATGCATAAACATCCCCATAAACAACAGCACAAACTTATGCTGCCTCTGTACTGTTGGTTTGTGTCTCCAAGCTCATGTCTGGGTGTGTTTTCTGATCCCTTGCAATGTGTTGGACTTGTTGCTTTGGCCTGCTGTGAGCTACAGCCAGACAACTGACTCTTCTGGCAGGACTGACACTTAAATTTTGCCTGCCAGTTGAATGGCTGGAGCTGGAGTTAATCACTTGCCTTGGTGGTCAAGTCTGGATGAAGGACAGCTACTGAAGGCAGTCTAGACAGCTCTGACCTCCTGGTTGAAGCACTGACAGATCTTGGAAGTTGAGCAGCTTTTAGACTACAGGAGCTCTCATCATGATGCTGCAGTTCCTGATAGCCTGTCTTTGCTGGCTGTAGGGATGGACCATACTGAAAATGGGCTCTTTCTGTTGCTACTTACTCGTCAGTTCTAGCTATGA
The DNA here is from genome assembly GCF_028500815.1 of Rissa tridactyla. Classification (NCBI taxonomy): domain Eukaryota; kingdom Metazoa; phylum Chordata; class Aves; order Charadriiformes; family Laridae; genus Rissa; species Rissa tridactyla. Next base: position 41,522,222 of record NC_071469.1, read on the forward strand.
GGCAATTAAGACACTTGGAAGTGCTTCAGCTGTTTGTTTCATCCAACATACTAGTGAATTGAGTAAGGTTAACTTTTTTGAAATAGCTTCTAGAAGCACAGTAATTAAAAAAAAAAAAAAAGAAAATCCCTGTCTGCTTTGCAACTGTTATCTTCTGCAGACTGGACACTTGGCTCATGTTGACAGTTGGTGCATCTCCTGTTTCAGAATCCCAGCTTCTTACCTGCTCTCAAAATGCTAGTTTATTAACTCTTCTCATCACCCGTAGTTAGACTGCTTGCACATCACTGGATTAGAGATGTTGATTCAGCAATGGTACTTAGTATTTAGTATTAAGCAAGAGGCAATAGCGTGACTTGTGAACAAAATTGTGCAGTAAATCCTAGAGTTGTACTTAGGAGCCCCAGGCAAAGTCTTAAAGTGCTCGTAATGAACTTTAATGCTGTCCCATTATATAACTCCTGTGAAAAAGGGAGTTACAGCACTGAGTCTCTGCTACAAGTTAAACTCTAAAGATAAAACACTGCGTTCCTTTCTTGTAGAGTACACTTGGGAGCTATGCTAACTTACAGTTATGCTTCCTACCCTCAGTTCAGAGTAACAAGTCTTTTTCTGCCCCCGCCCCACCCCCCGCGTTCATAATGCAAAGTTCTTCATTCTGTCTCTTTAGCAAAAGCAGAGCTTCTGCATACTCACCATGAGTTGTGATAGCTGAGAATAGGACAAAATGTTAATGTCTACTAAAAAAAAATACAATAGACCTCTGCTCCACTCAAGTTTGTGCTAAGAGTTGCAGTGTTCTGGTATGATGTTCCGGCCAAGTTTAAGAGCAGTCTTACATGCATGAGGAGTAACTTCACTTCCAAGGAAGTGAGGGGAGACCTCATCACTCTGTACAACTACTTGAAAGGACACTGCAGAAAGGTTGGTGCTGGTCTCTTCTCACAGGTAATTAGTGATAGAACAAGAGGGAATGGCTTTAAGCTGCAACAGGGTAGGTTTAGACTGGACATTAGGAAAAAATTCTTCACAGAAAGAGTGGTCAGACACTGGAACAGGCTGCCCAGGGAGGTGGTGGAGTCACCATCCCTGAATGTGTTTAAGAGTTGTTTAGATGTGGTGTTAAGGGATATGGCGTAGGGGAGAACTTTGTAGAGTGGGGTTGATGGTTGGACTCGATGATCCCAAGGGTCTTTTCCAACCTAAATGATTCTATGATTCTAAGACAAACTACTTCTTCAGCGTTTTAAAGTTAGAGTAGGCTAAGGCTCTGCATAAAGTTTGTTGAATAGGGAGGATTTATCCCCCCACCTTAATAGGGTCTATCTCTCAAAGCAATAGTAGATTATTTCTTTGCTTATATGAAATGAGGCAGACCAGTTCAATGTGATAATAGTTAAGGGTGTCTTGACTAACTTCATGTGAATGCAAATCTCTCTGCTTTTAACACAGGAACACTTTGCTGGTGTCCTGTGCTGGCAGAGCTTTCTACCTATACTACAACTAGTGTAGGTATAATTGAACACTGGAATTGTCTGGGCTTACTTTAAACATGCATATTGGCTATCTACAAGAACTTATCTGTTAAAAGAAAACTATACATATCTCCAGCAGAGATCTGGGGTAACTTGTGTGCCACAACCTTGGCATTTATAATTAGTTTTGTCTTGCCACTTGTCTGGAAGCTTTCCCTGCATACCTGGTATAGTGGTGGGGGGTAGATCCAAATTGTTTACATGTACTTTTGAATTCTGCAAGGCCAGCAACTGTAGAAGACATGACCATGATCTGATAAGAGCATTGTCCGGACTTCATGGTGCTGGATGGATGATCTGGAGATGCTCTAAACTCACATACTTTATCATGTTGTACTCCTACTTACTGAACTGCACAAGGGCAAGATGCAACCCCCAGAATAATGTGGTTGTATCACACTGGTTATGACACTGATGTGTGATGCCCTGGGCAAGCTGGTTTCAAACTGGATGTGGAGAAGCACTTAAGGGGATGATGTGGCTCCTCAGAACCTGGAAGTTATCTGCAGTGCACTAGAAACTGAATTATCAAGAGGTTTTTGTGGGTGGGTTTGGCCATATGTATACCCTGAAAGGTCTTTGTCTTAATAGGGAAGGAAACTCTGAGCCCTCAGGTATGGGTGTGATGAACTAGATTTAGCCTAGCTAGGGCACACTATTATTTTGGGCTTTTAACATCTACATTCTCTTTGCTATTAAGTCCCTTGGTCAACCTGTGCGAGGTTCTTGACAGCTGATTTTTATTCTCCATTGTCAAACGTCTAAGTACTTGCTTGAAATAGAACAGTGGGGATTATTCAGCTGAGTGCAGGGCTTCTCTGCTCATCTGTTGCTTGTTAAATCTGAATGCAGGATTGTCAGTTGCCTTCAGTTCTCCTTGTTTAGGTTTGCAGCATGTGAAAGTGAAAATCTGTCATGGGTGTATGTAAACACAGTTTGTTAAAGCATTCACTCTGCAACTGTGAACAAGGCACTTGATGGGAATGAGGAAAGTAGGTCTGGAATGTGTAGCAATGTTGAACTTAGCCTAGAAGGGAAGAAGACAGTATTGCTGTCTGCAGATGGGGCAGAAAGTGCTCAGAAATCCTTTCTGCCTTCCAAATTATCAAAAAATTGAAAGGAGATGGCAATGTAAACAGTGGTGTACCAGGGTAGGAAGATACAGGTTGACATGATTTGTGGCTTGATGAGGTGAATTTGCTGATGTAAGCTAAAGGCTCAAATCTTGCATTAAGGCAGTTACTATAACCATAGGATGTCTTTCATGTGGTTCTAGGCATGAGCATCTAAGTGGTGATGCGATCCCTTTGGACAGAGGACTTTGAGTAGAGAAAGCCAGTATCAAAGTCTCTGACTCCCCTAAAGCATAGGGCAAGGCCTGTCTCTTACACTGAGTCCTATTTTCAGAGTAAATTTCAATGCCCTCTAGTGGCTTTAACTCCCCAGGGAGTGGCTGGCTTGTTATCTACAGCACCAGCCTGGGGTGTTTTGCTCAGCAGGAAGAGGTAGTTGGAGGTGTGTGTTCTGGGGACACAGCTATGCTGTAACTGTACGAGGAAGAACAATGGAAAAGATCCAGGAAATACTTCCCAACTTGAATTATTATGGAATGACAGGCATTCCAGAAATGAGATCTAGGGGTACATTTGCCTTTTTAGGCTGGAAATAAACTTTCTCTGAGGTGCCCCCTGCAGAAGAGTTTCAGCATTCCCTTCTGTAAAAGCCTGGGTTTTAAGAAAAGAATCAGATACTCGGAACACTAAAATGGGAAGCTAGCCAACTTTCCAAGTTGCACAGTGCAGAACCACAACAGCTTTTACCTCACACCACATAGATAAAATGCACAGTGCTTTACCTACAGTCCAAGAGCCATGGAAGGCTGTACAGGCTTGGGGACTCAGAGCAGTTGGAGGTCTGGTATGGTCAAATCAGCTACAGGTGTGAGCTCTTAACAGTTAGGTTAATCTCCTAAAATAACTGCTTAGCTTTAAATGCTGTTGCCTAACACTGTTTCTTGTTCTTTTGAGGAGTAAAACCTGGGATGTTCAGTGTTTGTATAGCTATAGAAGGTAAAAAGGTGTTTGGTGGCATAATTGGCTGTCTGCACTTGCTTACTACCAAGAAGGAAAACTGGAATATGCCTTAAGGAGTTTTCAAGATCAAAACTGTTTGCAAGACTCTTGCCTTTAAATCTGATCTTTAAATTTACTGTGGCTTCTAATAATGATGTAGCAGTTCAACTTTCATTCAGTATGTTGTTGGTGAAAGTTAATTAGATGCCTTAATTCCACTTGAATAGTCTGCCTGACCAATGATATAATTAATTGGCTGTTTGTACCATTTGGAGGTGTATGCATTGGTGTGCAGCATACTGATAAGGTGTCTTAGAGATGGCTTTCTTGCGTGCTTAGCATAAAGTGCTTTGAACTGGAAATTGAGCAATTACTTCTGGAAGCAACTAATAAAAGCAGTGGAAGTTGTAGTTAGTAGGTTGTACTGAATGAACAAAGATCAGGCCATGCATCTGGCTTTTGAAGACTTAGTCTCATCTGAGTGTGCTTGTGGATTGGAGAATCTCTGTTCTGGTAATTTGCTCAGGTTGTATTTTAAGTTAGAGGACTCCTACATAGCTTCAACATGGTAAAAAATTAGCCTAAAATGCAATAAGACTTGTTTTTTCTCTTTAGATTGTGTTCTTTGAAGTGGCGCTCCCCCAGTGTGTTAAGGCTTTGCCCCAAGAATTGAAGGATTTCGTTTCACTAGGCTTAGGATCTTGAGTAACTCTTCAATGAAGTAAGTCACAGGCTTGGTAAGAACTTTGTTTTAAGGCTGCCTTGTCCTAAACTAATACAGTGGGTGTATAGCTGCCAAAATACTTGCCTGATCCTCCTTTTTTCAGTTCAGTGGTTTGTTTTCTTCAGTAGGAAGAGAATAAAGCTTCTGAACAAACTCAGTGCAGTGTCTATTTTCCCCATCATGCCTACTGCAGCTTCATATTTCCTTGTTCTAAAATATCTGAAGTTACATTGCCATGTAGTACTTCTGCACAGACATGGCTAGATGTCTGAGGGGTTGAGCAGATGCTGACTGCTGCTTCAGTCTGTACAATGTGGACTCGTCCAAATAAGAAATAGGTAAAGATAGAAACTTGTCAGGCTTCTGCTCCCTTAGAAATCGAATCATTACTTAGCAGGTGATGAAATCCTTTAAGGCTCACAGACACTGTTTTGGCAGATCTGTACTCAAATAATTGAATTGTACTTTTCAGCTTCTGGTTTTATCATGGATACTACACTTGATTATGGTTGAGTTGCTGAGTTTATCCAGTCAATCCTGTTTGATACTGAACTTAGTGGACATTGCTGTACTGGATAGGGAGGAGCAATACTGAGATGGCAAAAGAGTTGCTAAAGCTGGCATGCAACTTCTGTAGCCTCTTTGAGCAGCTGGCTTGGGTGCATCTTCCAAAGCCTATAGCTGTTGGTCTCCCACAAAGGTACATGCCTTAGATCTGATATTTTTAACTCAGAGCTTGTCAGCACCTGAGTGGGTTTCTCTGTGGAAGGGAATGATGTTAACAGCAGTCCTACTTGATCTTCTCCTCATATTAGTGTACTAAGCTGGATTGTCAGCAGTGTGTATATTCTACCACAAATTTGCTGAGTGGGAACAGTCCAAAGGAATTGCCCTGGAAGTTTTCAGGAAGAATCTACGCAAGCTGTGAGTTGCCCTGAGAATTAAATGGCACATCAAATTGGCTACTTTTTCTGGCTCCTTTCTCGTCTGCCCCTAGTAAATTAAGAATTTGAAGGCAAAGGGTCTTTGCCTTTTTACATCTCCTGCTACATTCCCTGTTTTGGGGTGCCTTACCCTTTTCCTGTTCGTAGTTAGGTGGATGAGTGATTATTTTTTTTTGTTTACAGAAGAGCTGCCATGTGTTTCTAGATTTCAGCTAAGAGGAAGTGCCAGCACTGGAATAGAAAACAAACTCATCCTTCATTGCCTCTTCCAATGCTTTCTATCCCACAGGCCAGTTAGGTGATGGGAGGGACAGTGCCTGGACCTCCTATGTTGTGCTAACCTCTGAGGGCACAGGGTACTTCTTTGAGATCCTAAATGGTACTTGGCTCTGCTGTAGTTGGTTTGGGGCCATGTTTACACTTAGCTTGCCCCAAAGGTGGGGAAAGGGAAGGGAGGAATGTCAAGTATCTTCAACTTGCCACAGGATGTGATTAGGCAACTTAAGAGGATTTTCAAGTCTTTCAAACAACGAGTAAACATGTCAAATGTGATGGAAAGCTCCAGAGTCTTATATGGAGAATCTAAGTCTCTCTGTCAAACTTGTAACATCAGGCTAGCGTTGAATTTCTACTCTGTTTTGACCCCACTCCTTTGAGGCAGAAGGTACCAGCTGTTGTGGGAGGGGGAGCAGGTCTTCACAGGCCAATAAGGGAATAACTTCCCCTTTGCTATTAAGAGTTAGTATCTTATGGGTTTGGGTAAGCTACAAATGAAGTTATAACTTAGTTTTATAAGAAAAACTGTGGCCTGTTACTCTTACAATTGCATGGGTCTGAGTTTCGAATTCCACTTAACTCTTGGGCTTAGATCAATGTATGTGTAACTTCTTTAAAAGCCCAAACAAGTCAAGTAACTCCACAATAAACACGCCATGTATTCACTCAACTGGACCGACTCTGTCTTTTGTACTACCTTTTCCATATTTCTACCTAACCTTTCCTTGACAGGTGAAAAATCTCTGACAATGCATGGTAGTGTTCTGTCTTCTCCCCAGTGCAATACTCATGCAACAGTATAAAAGAACAGTGATAGGTTCTTGCTTAACTCTTTACTATTGAAGGGTATTTGCTGTACTGGTTAGGTTAAAGCGGTAGCACTGCTTCATTCACTTCTGCCCAATGTTATTCATCCATTTCCTATGTTAGATAGCCAGGCTGCATCAGCAAGCACTTCCCTATAGTTCAAACACTACATGTAAGTGAAGCCTGTGTTTCCTTCACAGCTGTAATTGCTCAGAGGTAAGAGTAAAGAGCTCTGAGGCGTAAGGAGTTAACTGCATACTGCATCTGACCACAGTGATGCATTATTGTACTCTTTTCTTGGATGTACTTTTGGTGAGTAACTATGAACGTGAGGGAGGCTGGGTGAGAATAGCTTTCCAGGCATTAAATGCCTGGAGAATGGTGGTAGCTTGTGCTCTCTTTTATCTTTTCTACTGGCTTGTTTTGTGAACTTGAGTGAGTTGCCATCTCTAATGCTTTTCACCTAGAGCGGGATAATGCCTGCCTTAGAGGTATGTGGCAGAGCCTTTTTCCTAGTAAATACGCTGTAGTCCACAGATAAAAGAAGTCTTAGAAGTGCAAAACCTCTGAAGCTACCCAGCATGCTTATAATATATCCCCATTAAACAGCTGTTTGGCAATGTCTAATGCAATTTCCAGTTAATGAGGGATGTTTTCAGGCCCTGCCAAGAGAACAGGTGATGTTTTAAACTGATATTTTTAATAAGTCTTCTTTATTTCAGAAGAGGCAGCCAAGTATGTATCCTGTTGCGTTTGATGGGATCCTGGCCATTCTTGTTCTTAAACAGGACTCCAAATTATTCTTCTTCATGTGTTGCACAGCACCTAAAAGAATCCCTGCCTTAAAGCTCAAACGAGAGCCAAGAATGTCTGGGGTGCTTTTGTATCTGTATTGGTTTGGGAACTGGAGAGAAGAAACTCTTCTGATATCATTCCTGCAGTCTGGTAAAACTTTAAATAAGGTGGACTATAATTATGTTGTCACTTAAATTTAAGAGCAAGAATGTGCTCAATAAGAAAAACTCTTCCTCAAAACAGTTCCTTGTCACTCCTGTGGCAAGTGTTCATCTCATGCTTTTTAATAAATCTGAAAAAGGGGTGAGGGGAGTAGGGGGGTGTCAGGCCCATTTCATTTAGGATAAAGGTCGGCTCGGAGTTTAAGGAACTTGAAGATGCTCATGTAAGTAAGCATGCTCCTTTGCCTGTAATTCAGGGAGCAAATAAGGATTTTGGACGTGACAGGCTGGAAACACATGGTGGGGGGTGAAGGCCAGTGTCTGGGAGAAAACTGGGGGAATAGTATGGCAGTGAAGCCACTGGCCAATAGGAAATGGAGAAGGGCTTGAGGGTGGGGAGAATGAGGAGGGGAGCATGTCTGCTGCATAAGGCTTTGCCTGCAGGCAGTCTTACCCTGGTGCCTTGGGGCTGGTTTGCAGCCTCTGAAATAACAGTGCCTTGGGATGGAAATGTGGACGTGTCCTTCCCCTTTGCTTCTGGGGTACTGGAGCTGTTACTCACAACACCATTTACACTGCATCAGTATACAGCAATGCTCAGAGGTACTGATTACTCAAGGGGCAAGCTAATGTGGTAGAACTTGCCCTTCCCCTCAACGCTATGCTCCTGCACCCCAGAGCAAAGAGTAGGCTTGCTGAGTGGCAAAAGATTACTCGGCTGTCTTGGAGGCTGGATGCAGTCTGTAGGCTACCAGCTGAAGAGTCCTGCCAAGTCATGTAGGAATGCCTGAGATGGCAGTAGTCTCTCGCTATTTTCTGTAATCCTCAGTTATTTTAGGCTGCGTATTTATAGGCATTAAGTGTCTGAAACGGAATTCATGCTAATTGCTGTATTGGTTTGTTTCAGAAGCATATGATTGCTGTGTAAGAGTTCTTATGGAGGGGGAGGGAGGTAAGAGGTAGAAGAGTGATAATATCTATGAGCTGCCTTGGCACTAGATGTGCTGTCCTTACTGCTTCTAAAACATCTCAGAAGGAAAAAGGCTTATTCTTGGCATTGTTTCCTCTTTATTGTAAAGTGCAAGGAGCTAAATCTTACAGAAGATTGTGGACAAGACACTTGGACTGAAAGACTCAAGCAGATAGAGATCATTCCTGATAAACCATATTTGGGTTGGCTAGAGATGAAAGTAATTAAAACAACCTTTGTGATGGACATTGTTTTGAAACCCTCATATAGTCTTAGGAAAGATCTTCACAGTTAAATATTCTGTGACTTTTGTACTGGGCTTTCATTTGACCCTTCCCTTTGTCATTCTGCCTGCTGTCCTTTAAAGCCTGTCAGTATCTTTCCTGATGCTCAGTTTTTTTGTTGCAAGTTTTCTTTGCAGGTATCATGCTTTTTCCTTAAATGCTGAGGTGAATCTCCTTGCTGATGCTTAGCCTCTGAGGCTAAGCATACCGAGCTGGCGCCACATATTATCACCATGTAAAACAGTTCTTAAGATGGTCAAAAAAGCTACAGGATTTCTCTTGTATTCCCGATTTATTACCAATATCACTTCATTAAGGCTAAATAATTTACCTTTCTCGGGGAATATCACTCTTGCCCTTCTTGACAAGGGGAACTTAAGCTTGGTAAGCTGAAGAGGTCAGTGGACTTGAGAATCCCAATTCCTCTGGTTAGGACACACATATTCTTCCAGCACTTGAAGGCAGTGCAGATTGTTTAGTGTGTGGGGAGGAAGTCTAGAGGTCAGTGAATGGTTTTCCTAATGATGACCAGAAGAGTAAGTCCGCCCACAAGCAAGCTGTTGGAAAAACCTTAAACTGATTACTTTGTTAAGTTTTCTTGTTGCTGTGACTTCTTATGGGAATTACTTTCCATGCAACTACCTACTGTTTTCTGACTACTGGTTTAATTCTTTCATATCTGACTCTACAAAAATTGAAAGTAACTTCTGTGTTTGGATAAACATCCTTTGCATGTGTGGACGTTGCTTAAGGGTAATACAAATATGTGACTTGGTAGTCAGAACATCTGTGAAGAAAGTTGTTGTAGGAGCTTATGATCAATTGCTTATTAGTTGTCTTGAAGCAGACCTTTAGTGATGCTTCTGCAGTGCAAGTGTGGTATATATTTGTGTTGGGACAGGTTGCTTGTGGCTCTTGCATCCTGTATTCCAGTTAGTGAAACTAGACTGTGTAAGTGGGAAAAGCAGTGTGTTCAGGATTGTGGTACTGCTGCTTTTGGTGGGCTGGTCCTGATCAAAGGGGTGGGGGAGGTCTCTTACTCTTGGTGCTTATGGGGAGAAGGATGACTGGTGTAAGCCTAAAAGTGACAAATTTTATCTGAAAATACAGTTGTGCTGGGGGAATGATTTTAAGTAGAAAATGGAGTGAGGTGCAATCCATCCTGGTATAATAGCCTTTGGGTAGCTCTTTTTATGGATATTGACTCCCTTTTTTGGGGCATCCTGGCTAACAAGTACTGAGATGAAAATAAGCAGTTCCCGTATCATCTAGTTGTGAATCTATTGTGTGGCACCATCAGCAGGAGTAGAGCTACTCCAAACCAGTAAGAGTCTCTCTCTTCCTGAACCGTTTAGTACTACGTGGGAAGAATTTTACCTGAAAGTAATGTTTGTCATGGGCTGCTTCTGCTGTTAAATATGATTTCTGATGAAGCAGAAAAAAGATGAGGGGGAAAAATAGGATTAAATAGTAAGAGTGACTTGGTGGTTACTGTGTACCTAGCGCATTTGACCGATGAATTTGGGTTAATTGCTACCTGTTGAACAGTATGGTCTAGCCTGTAAAATGCTGCAAAGGCTAGCTGCTGATTTATGTGTCCTTATGTAAAAGCAGTCTCCTGGTTTTAAGCTAAAAAGGAGTCTTTTAGATCCTTTTCCTTGCAGGGTGCAGTTCTGCAGAAGGTACACTACTGCCTCTTTGAGTTGACATAAGTACTGGACAAGAGCTTTTCTGCACAGAAACATTAAAATCAGAGCTGCTATCACTTCACAGAAACTTTAGGTCCTTGAATTTTCATGGGAAGGCAACATGAGACAATCATCTAGCAAAAATGTCATCTTTAAATCCACTTCTGGGATACGAACACGGAGAATGATGAAATAAGCAGGGATATAAATCTGTGTATTGGAGCCAAATACTGCTGTCACCCTCTTTGCGTGCAAACTTCAGAACTTCACTCCCTTAAACCTGCTTCACAGGTGTTCAAAATCTGGCTCTGGTTTTACCTAATGACACTTTCCCTCCCTTCTACCTTGGGATTAATGATGACTAAAGTACCCTGCAAACTTTTCTGAGAAGTTTGTGTTGGTCTCTGCTTACAAATGAGGAAATTCCAGTGGTGGGGGGAGAGGTAAGAAGGAAGCTCCTTGGCAGAAACTTCACACCCAGACTTGGGAATTGCAATGAGTCCTAGTCCTGCGTGAGCCCTAACATACCTGTGCTCTTAGCAGGCTCTGGGTACCCAGGGGGAAGGTAGCTGAATCCAGAGATGGTTCCTCTGCAGGACACCTTAGTATTGTTTTCAGATGGCTTGTGTTTTCTTAAGGGTAATTTGAGTTTGCATAGTTTGTGTTTTTTTACTCTTTTCCACTCCGCTTTATTTATTGGGTAACACTAATGCTTTCTTGGCACTGTCTTGATACCCAAGTGTAACTGTAGTATGGTGCTTCTAAAAGATCTTTGCAAGAAACTGAGCTACTGCTTCTCTGCCGCGTGGCCCACAACTATGTGATATCCATGGACGTGTTAGCAAGAGGAAACTAGGCTACACTTATCTTGCTCTGTCACTGAAAATTAATAGGAATAAAATTTGCTTTCAAGATTTAAAATTTATCATCTGGCTTGATGGGTCAAACACAGGGCAACACTGAACTGGCTTACTTCTCTGTAGTCTGTAGTCATACGTCCTTTGAAAACAAAGGAATATGCTGGTACTTGAGCTGTAACCAGTAACAGAGGATTTGGTATTGAAATACCATCCAGTGATAGAGCTGGATTACTGAGTATAATTAGGGTTTTTGAGGGTCTGGTTAATAACTTCCTCTTCCTACTTGAATTCTGAGTGAGAAATTGGCTAATGAAGTTGTATGGGTTTTTAACTGCTACTGGGGAGAGAGAAAAGGTCCAGGAAGCTGGACAAGTTGAGAATGGGAGGGAAGGAGTTGGAACAGTAATGAGAGATGGGAGTGAACCAGCAGCCTGGCATGTGAATAAACCTGGGAAGAAGATGCCTGGTGCATGAGTTGGTAACAATATTTGTCTATGTAAGATGTTAACATAATTGCTAAAGGAAAAAAGTATTTCAAAGTCCATTATAGGAGTAGTCTTTCTGTGTGCAAGAGCTGGCAAACCTCAGCTGGGAGGAGCAGAGATGACTCTTCTTTGCTTTAATGTTTTCTCAAAGGTTTCAGTATTTTCCAAGTACGTACTGGAAGAGAGCTGATTAAATGTGTAGGATCTCTCTGAATCTTAAAAGGATTGGAATTAAATAGGAGCAAAGACAAAGAGTGAGCAAGTAAGAGTGAGAAACTGGATGTCTGCTTACGAGGAGACTTGACTGAAGAAATGTGTGGAGCAGACAGTCATGGCAAAATCAGGACTGATAAGGATAAGCAAGCTGACTCAGACAGAATTAGGCTGGAATTTTTACTGGTGGCCACATCTTTAATTTTCAAAGGTCTGTGAAATCTTACAACTAGGGCAGGTACACAGCCATTTGTCATGCACCTATAAAACCAATTTTAATGTGACTGTCAGCCCAATTTCTTAAATCAAAACAGATATTTCCTCTTGAGTTACAGCTGACCTAAACTGATTTAGCATCTGCCTGGAGTCCAATCAAGCAACATAAAATCATTTTTGTCTAACTCTTCCCTTCCTATTTGTAAGGCTGAATTTCCCTATATTTCTTAAACTTGATTCCCCCTTGAACTACCTCTTGCCTCCTGGTATGGACCAAAAAGCTTGTAAGAAGCGTGACGATACATGATTCAGCATGACAAAAACTTTTTTTTTTTCTTTAGATGAAACTAAGACTTCTCAATGTTTGCTAAGACAGCTAGTGCCTGGGATAACTTTTCAGCTTGAAGAGGTTGCTGAGCTCAGGGGAGGGGAGAGGAGAGGAGAAGGGTCTTTTGCTCCAGAGCAGGCTCCTCCTCAACCTGAAGCCCACTGAGAGCTGGTTGCCCTGGATGCTGTCACCACTTGTCTTGCTAACATTTAGATAGCACTGAGCTGCTTTTTTGGGGGTGGATGCCAACCACCACAGTCTAGGCTTTCATTGTTGCTATCTATCTACCTATTTCTTACATTTGAGCAGGGTGAGGGAGTGCAATTTGCTAGTGTCTTGTTCGATGAGAAGAAATGCATGCTGCAATTCCTACATGGGTGGCTGCAGGTGGATGGGGAGCAGTGATTACTGATAGTTCATCTCCCTTGTTCCCTGCCAATGCATTAGCTTGCCTGCTATCCCCTCAAGCAATATAGTGTCAGATGAGCAGTAAGCAGCCTACCCTTCAGTTGCCCTATTCGATGATAAAGCAAGTCCTGCTTCTTTCTGATATGTTCTACTGGTGCCACTTTTTCCTGGGCTCATCTTCTTACAGGCCATAGTCCAGGCTGCTGGGAAGGTGAGCAATATCCTCCAATGAAAAGAGGAACCTCGATCATTGGGGTCAGAAAAGCAAATTCCTTCAGATGAGATCAGGCCCAGTAGACTCTTACGCTATAGGAGGTATGAAGAAAGAAAACTGCTTAACCCTGTGCAGAAGCTTGCTGTGTTCTTCCAAATGTGGTGGTGATGGTACGAGTACTACTTACTCTTCATAGTCTGAAGCAGTCACAAAAAAACTGTATGTAGAAGCTGGTACCACAGCCTGCTTTAAGTCTGTCAACTAAAAATGTCAGTTTGGTCTTTGTCCACTGTGAGAAGTCTGACCAGTGAGCCTGAGTATGTGTTTGTACTGAGGCCAGGTCTTAGACCAGACGGAAAGAGATCCAGAAAATCTGAGGAATCCAGATAAAGCCACAGCTGTTTTGCCACAGCTTTCTCAATAACATGCCCTGAAAAGGAAGATGAGAGACTGCAGTAATCTTGCCAATTATCTGTGTCAAAGATTTATTGTGCAAAGGTCTCATATTTGCTTATATTAAGACTGATACCCTGTTCCCTTCAGGGAGGTAGACAGCAAAAATAGAGCAATATGTATGTTAGATTTTTTTTTTTAGCTTCCACTAGAGAGACACATACAAATTGAGCACAAAGTTAGCTGAGCACTTCCAGAATCCCAGTGATTGCAATTGGAGGAAAGGTAACCTGGGGAGTGCTGTGTGAATTTGGGCTAGAGGTGGCTATTTGTGCGGAAAGCTGTCAGTCCCGGACTGAACAGCTCATGTACAAAGATATCCCACTGGCTTGGATGGCTTTTAACTGCAAGGGTCTTGGTGACAATGAACTTAGCATGTTTAAGGTGAAATACTGTAGAACTAGAAACTTAATTCCACAGAAAATAGGGAAAGCATGTTCTGCCTCTAGCAACAAGGAATCAGCATGAGTATTCTGCAGGTCCTAACCGAAAATGTGAAAAATAATTCAGTGTAGCTGGAAATCACCCTTACTGCAAGTTGAAAGGGCACAGTAAAATAAACAGTTCTATAGCACAAAATGTTGTGAAAAAGCTGTCAACCTGAGAGAGTGAACAGCCTTTATGAAGATCAGTCACTAACATTTTTCTGCTTGGATGTGGGGATTAAGTCTATGTATAACATGGTGGGAGGAAGGGAGGTGCTTTGATATGAAAGAAATTTTATATCTTGCTGCAGAAACTCATACCAACAATCTGGGGCAGCATCAAGATTACTTGTAAATGTTTCTTCTTTCGAAGTCACCCCTGTCCATGATTCCCCTTTTACATATTAAAAAGTGCAGACCCCATAGCAGCAACCCTGACAGCTTAGTCATATTCCCCCTCACTACAGGAAAGATATTGAGGTGCCGAAGGATGTCCGAAGAGCAATGAAGGTGGTGAAGGGTCTGGAGAACAAGTCTTATGAGGAGCAGCAGCTGAAGGAACTGGGGTTGTTTAGCCTGGAGAAAAGGAAGCTCAGGGGAGACCTTGTCACTTTCTGCAACTACCTGAAGGGAGGTTTTAATGAGGTGGGGGTCGGTCTCTTTTCCCAAGTACCAAGTGATAGGACAAGAGGAAACGGCCTTAAGTTGCACCAGGGGAGGTTTAGATTGGATATTAGGAAAAGTTTCTTCACTGAAAGGGTTGTCAAGCATTGGAACAGGCTGTCCAGGGAACTGGTTGAGTTGCCATCCCTGGAGGTATTTAAAAAATGTGGAGACGTGGCCCTTAGGGACATGGTTTAGTGGTAGACTTGGTAGTGCTAGTTTAATGGTTGGACTTGATCTTAAGAGTCTTTTCCAAACGAAATGATTCTATGATTCCTCTTAGATCTCAGCAGGAGGGCTTCTGCTGGGAACACCATACGACCATGGCTGTCACTTCACTATGGAAATACTCCTGACCCGTGTAAACAGATTTTTGTGCTAAAACAGATTTTACTGCTAGTGTAATAGTAATATTGCTGGGTAGTTCAGCAGTAGTGATAAAATGCAACATCTTGCTCCCAAGCTATTGGAAGGCATGTGAACTCTACTTGAATAAGCTAGAAAACCTTGCACACAAACAACTTCCTAGGTTGAAGTGGTGTTGCCTAGTTTGATTCTGCACTAAATGGCAGTGCTGTAGTGATGCTTGACCTGTTTGTTTTGTTTTTTTTTTTTTTTTTCCTTTGAAGTTCAGTAATCAGCAGCTAGGTTACTGCTGCAACTTTGAAGAAAGACAAGAGTAAATACTATAGTATTCTGCAGACAGGATACTATAAAGGAATCCTGTCTGCAGAAATTAGAAAACGTGTTTACTCTTCAGTGTATACAGTAACACTTTTCTGAATGTTGTCTGTTGCTGACAGTAGTTGATGGCATTGAAGCTAACCATGGTGCAGCTAACAAGGATCTTTCATTCTTGCTTAGCAGGAGCATTTTATCTTGGAAAAGCTACAGAGAGATAGTTCCAACTGCTGAATGGTTTGGATTGGAAGGGTCGTCTAGTCTAGAGGTCATCTAGTGACCCCCTCCTGAAATGACCAGGGACATGTTCAACCAGATCAGGTCGCTCAGAGCCCCGTCCAACCTGACCTTGAATGTTTCCAGGGATGAGACACTTACCACCTCTCTGGGCAACCTGTTCCAGTGTTTCACCACCCTCATTGTAAAAAATTTCATCCTTATATCTAGTCTAAATCTTCACTCTTTTAGTTTAAAGCCATTACCCCTTCTCCTATTGCAACAGACGTTGCTAGAAAGTGTCGCCATCTTTCCTGTAGGCCCCCTTTAAGTACTGAAAGGCTGCAATAAGGTCTTCCCAGAGCCATTTCTTCAGACTGAACCACCTCAGCTCTCTCAGCCTGTCCTCATGTATCTTGTCTGTTTTGGAAAGCTTTTTATTGTATGTTTAGACAGTCATATTAAGTGACTTTTTGAGGTGGAAGCAGGGAGTCAAGAGTTAGTTTCATACCAGCAGAACTGAAGGTCGTATCCTGAGCCTTCTGTGCACAGCAGGTTCTTCCATTTGTGATCCAGAAAGACTTTAGCAGTGTGAAAAGCTTCTCTGCTACTGCCTGTGCTGTCCCAGAAAGCTCTAACTGCCTGACAGTCCGAGAAAGCATTGACCAACACTTAATTCATACAAAGGGCTAAACCCTGTGGGTGGTTACCCCTACTAAAATGAGGGAAGCATTTGGTTTAAATGTAAGTAGAAAGATAAGAATTATTGTAAACACCATCAAATACAATGCAAACAGAACTGCAGAACAAAGCAATGAAACAATAACTCTTTCCCTTAGGGAGTTAGGGGGAAAAGTTTATTTTTTCTGACTTTTGACAGGAGTTTCAGTTCTGTTTTGTACATCCTTTCCTGATTCTTTCCCTTTTGCTCTAAATTCCTGTCTGGCATATTTCTTTTCTTGGTTAGAAGGACTATTTTTTTTTTTTGTTTGTTCTGAATTGAAGCCTTGCCTTAGACTTAATGTGTCTGTCTGGGTCACTGCAGAATCCACCAAGGTGGGTTTGGCACTTGAAGCAGTGCGTGTTAAGAAGGCAAGCCTGGGATCCTTATGATGACGAAAGCGCCCTACTGAAGGGCTCTTTTGAAGAGTCTCTGCTGGCCTCCTAAAGCAAGAATTAAGATTTCTAAATGATGTCTTTAAATGTTATCGTTGGACTTGTATAAAGTTGAGTCTCTGAAACTACCTGTCTGCAGATCAGACATATGCAATCTTAATGAGAAGTACCTGCCTGTATTGGTAGGTGGACATCACTACTGCAGTGTTTTATAGGGGGAACAAAGAGTACCTCATAGCTATTAACTGAACAGGTAATACTTTTGCTAATGAGAATGTCTTTATTTTTTTCTTTTCATCCAAAGGTTAAAAGTCCAGGGATAACACAACCTCTATAGTGTTAGGAAAAACCCCCTTTCTTTTAAGAGCACTGGAATAATATTAACCATACATGTGAGAAAGCTGCTGCATTCACAATATTGGCAACATAAGCTACTCTGTATTTAATATGAGAACATATTATCTATGAACAAGGTGAAATTCCTGTCTTTTTTTTCTTCAGTTTCACTGTCTTTGACACTTTAGAGGAGTAATAGAGCAACCTCCTTTATTACTCTGTGGCCAGGACCCAAATCTGAACATCTCCCTGGAGATGGCAAGGTAGGCCTCTAGAAGAAGACATGTCAAGATAGTTATGTCCCCAGACAGAAGTAGTAATAGTGCTTCAGAAGCTTTGACACTGAAGTGTTGATGATAGTACGTGTAAAGTCAAATGAACTAGGGAGAAGCCCCTGATGCAGCCATTTTCCCCTGAGAGTTATCTTTGGTTAATCATTGTCTTTGGATAATGTAGGAATAAGAATATAGTTAAGAAAAGTGAACCTTTTAATGTTCACAGTACCTCCTTTTTTGATATCCCTCCTGTGCAATGGAATTTCAGTTTGGCATTCAGTTAGTATACCTCTACTGATGGGCAGCCAGCCCTTGCTGGGTTTTGAACTAATGAGCTCAGTTATTTCTAATATCTACTTCTTGGTTCTGCTGTTGGCAGTAGTAACAGCAACCATAATGAAGGCTGGATGCCAGCTTCACTTTGAATGCCTCTTTCAGCATTTTAGAAGAATTGATTTAAGAAGGACTGAAACTTGTAGAGTTATGGAGTTTTAATGGGTGGCATTTTCCATCCTGGAAGATCTACAAGAACAAAACATTTGTGGTCTAATGGTGCCTTTGTATAGTTGTATTTCCATTGGAGCTCAAATCTGAAGATATGGCTGCCAAACTTTGTTTGCAAACTATGTTTAATCATCATGTCCCCTCATGTAATGATCTCCTAGCAGAGTACAGCGGTTCCAGAGATGGTAGTCCTCTTCATACACCTGCCTTGTTTACAATAATAGTGTCTAATACATATGGCTGTGACGGAAGTAAGACACTAGTGTAGACTAGACAGTGGGGAAAGAGTATCTGACTTGCTGTAAGCTCAGTTTTACTTTCTGTGCTTAAGTAATGTGCCTTGTGTGCATACTAAAAGGAATTGATTGCACTCATGCAGGAGACAGTGTTCAGAGGGTTTCAAAGCCATCTTTGGTAAGACTTGATATCCACTTTTTGAAGTGGGTGGTCTCTGGCACGTACAGAAGGTTTTGTCTTATTGGGGAGAATGAGTGATGGGAGGAGAAAATGTGTTTATTTTCTTGCTAGTTTGGGATGTTTAGAAAGCTTCTCAAATGACCTGGAGATTCCACTTAAAGTAGGTGCCCTGCTCTCACTGTGGAAGGAAAGGGTGAAGTACTTTGAGTTCTTAAGAGAAAGACAGCATGAGAAGGTACTTAAGAGAAGGGGTCTGGATAATTTGATTTCAGGTGGTGAAGCCAAATTTTAAGGGCTTTGGATTTAAAGGGAAGCCCTTTATAGCTATCAGGCTACTGGTAGAAACTCAACAGAGAATTTGTACTTCATCAAATAGATTATTCATTTAAGAATGCTTCAGAAAAACTTGGTTGTAATCAGACATGCTTGCAGTTAATGTGTAGCCCCATATTGTATAGCAAAGACTCATGTGAGAAGCTTATTTGATATCAAGACTCTTCTGCCCTTTGAAACAGGGAAGAAGTTTTATGCTCTTCATTACAGCATAGTGAAAGGCACTACTGTAATGTTGGCAAACTGGCATTATTAGAAATTTTGAGACAAATTCAAGAGAAGGGTCTTGCACTGTTGTTTTTGAGCAGTGATAGGCCCCAGAAAGGTTCTAGTGGAATTACTAGGAAGGAACTAAATATAGGTGGAGGGGAAGATTACTGTGGGTTACACCGCGGGATCTAATTAGGTAAACTTCCATCTTCTCACTCTTCAAGAGCTCAGAACTGATGGCCCCACAGCTTGCCCATTCTGTCTGCAGTACTCCAAACTCTTGTAAATGGGAAGAAGCTTTCCTAGGCTTACTGCGTAGCCAGTCCTCCTAGAGGTAGTATAAAGGGGAAAACAGGCTCAAGAAAGTATTCTTTCATAGACACTTTCAGCATGTGGCTAAACTACCAAAGTGACTGCACAGAACTCTACAAATCCTGGAACTGACTTTTAGTGGTTTATACAGTGGAGGGGAAGAAAGCATACACTCCAGTCTCCTCTATGATTCAAGAGAATCAGGGCAATGGTGTAAAGCAAACAAGATGGCATTTGTGTAAGGATAGGGATCACTCTTCTCAGAAATTTCACTTGAGATGCTGTCCTTTGTTAAAGTATATACCTGACATTGCTTCAACCCTTCTGCTTTCCTGAGAGCTTCTTTTGAGGAAAACATACCCCATTACAATGGAATAGCTAACTTCTCATCTTCTAGTGACAGCACAAAGTTTTAATCCTGCTATATTTGCTAGGGGAGAAAAACAGCCTCAACTGTCGTTATGACAAACTAAAGTGGGGAATATTGTTACTCAAAGGAGACTAACTTGGCATAAGTTATACAGAAGGATGTTTTGAGTTTGTTTTTGAGTTATGCTGAATAAGCAGAGGACTACCTAAACCAGAAAGACTGGATCAGGTTATTAAACAATACAATTTACTAAAGACAAGATTCCACCTTTTATGTCAATGGAAGTTTTGCTGTCGTTTTCTTTTGGACAAGAAGTTCATTGCCTGACTTTGTGAACATCTGGATTTTCTATGTGGTTCAACATGTATAGTAGCAAAGCTAAAGAGAAGAAACAGTCCAAGTTAAACATGCCTTGTCTTGTCAATGTGTTTGACAAATTAAATTTAATCTCAAGTTTGTTCTAGGCTTGCATGTCATCTTGGCTGCAAGAATAATCTGAGTAGGAGAGCGAGCTTTGACAGAAGCTGAAGTAATGTTTTTTCAAAGGAATTAAATCAGTCTCTACCTTAATATTGCCAAAATTACTAGAAGGTTTAGAAGTGGTGTGTTAGAAATGTGAGACTTGAGCTGAAATTTCTATTTTGTGTTTTAGAGTTTTGGTTTCCTCCTCTGTTCAGTTGATTGGTATACTGGTCTGTAGTACAACTTACGAGATGCTTAAACTTCATGTTTATAAAATCAAAGTCACTTTTTAGAATGGTGATACAGGCAAGTGGATAAACATTCTGTGGAAGGGATTATTTTAAAATCTGAAATGAACAACTTGTCCTTGATGTCTCTGGCATTTTCCTCCCCACAACTCAACTGTTTTTAAGCACTTGCATGAACTTACACTCAAAAGCATAAAAGATACAATTTTAAAAGTTCAATCTCTGACTGCAGTGGCTTTTTCCTTTTCTGTTAAAAATACAACAACAAAATACCACAGTAGAGCTTCTCTGGGATGAAGTTAGATTCTAAGAGTTTCTCCTGAACCATTTGTCATAGGTGGGCTCTTCAAATATGCTGTTAGGCAACTTCTTTGGATCTAGTACCTTATCTTTGAAAAGCAGAGCACAGCTGCTGCATCATGTTTGGGGATCAGCTTGTGAAGAAAAGCAAACTATTATTTCTTAGCTAGAAATCATCTAGGAGATGAAGCACAATACTTAAGCACTCCCCTTACACAAAACAATGATTGAGGGGGGATGGTGGGGGCAAGGGAGAATCACCGTAGAAAAATGAGGTTTCTATCCTGTAAGGGCAGAAAACTGTCTTGAATTCAACTCATACAAATACATCTCGAGTTTGCCTGCTTTGTGGTGTGATCCCATATGTTTGTCCTGCCTTCATCATCCTTGAGAACAGGCCGTGTGCTTTGAACCCATTCTTGTTTGCACAGCTGGGGGCCTGGGGTTGAAACATAAGTGGTGCTTTAATTTAGGCTAGACTCTTCACTTTGCAGGTGGGATGACTCAAGGAATAAAAGTATTACAATATCCTTCTCATAAGTCCCTCCTGTCTGGGGAAATTGTTTCCCAACAAATTTCCCCCCAAAATTTATTGGGAAAGCCTTAAGTCTCAGTATAAAACTGTAGGATGCTAGAAAACACCCACACAGGGACTGGAACGTGTTAAGATCCAGGACTTGGAGAAACTTTAATTTAAAAACATGTTCTTAAACCAAAGTTGTCCAGGTGCAAGTGAAATACAAACTTGTGAGCACTTCCAAAAAGGGAATACTACAATTAATCAGTTTCTCCCTCCCCTTGCCCCAAAACACACAACAGACTTCCCAGGAAGCTTGCTTCGAAAGCCTTTTTTCACTAGATAGGTTCTGAGGCTGCACAGGTACTTTCAGGAGGGAGGCTGGACACCCTGGTCAGCTGTTGGGAGTTGTGGTGGTTCTGACAGGTTGATATCTTTCTGCACATGGAAGACTGCAAGCCCTGACAGTACCACCTCTGCCAGAGTTTCTAAGGCTTTCAGATTTTTTCTTTGTATTTCTAGAAGCCAAGCATTTTAGGTCTCTGGCTTAGAGCAGGACTTTTGACACCTTTGAGGCCTGCTAGGTTTCTGGTTCCATGGCAGGAAACTTGGCTGAAGTCCCAAACCCATGGTTGAAGTTGAAGTCCTTGTACCCTGTAGGCAACTTGCCATGGAGCTGAAAGTCTAGTTGTGATTAAAACTGGGACTTGGCTCAAGCCCTGCTTCCAGTATGGCTGGTTGCACCAGTTTGGAGCGTGAAACCAAAGCATAAATCTGTGAGGTCAAAACTAGGAAATGTGAAATGATGCTTTCCAACAGCAACAAAAATGTCCAGAAGTTTATAGTCTCCCCTAATGTATAAATGGTATGGTTTTCCTGGGGAATTCTCCCTGTGAAGGACTCACTCATTTGTACCCAAGACAGGCCAGTCTGAGTGCTTAGAAAAATAAGTGAGTGATCTGTGCCATATGAACATACCTAGATTTATCACTCTTTCCAAACATGTATTTTAAGGGTCTTCAAACATGAAGTCTGCCAAAACAGGAGTGCACATGCTGTTTTCTTGCCTCTCTACTCCTCAGTTTTGTAAGGCAGCAGCCTGCGGGACTAATCGGAAGCGAAGCTGCTAAACAGCAGAGGCACCTCTGTTTTGATCCATAGTGGACTCGTCTTGTAGATTTGTTTCTTAGCAGACTTCCACTTTCTCACGTTTATGTCACTTGTGGCCCTTGCTCCCTCTTTCCCCTGAAGCCTTGCTAAAGCACATTACTCTGGTACTGCAATGCCTTGGCCATTTCTTGTTACCCCCATCACAGAGGACTGTGCTGTTCTGTTTGTGCTTATAATGTACCCAGATGGTGAATAGAATGAGTGACCACCAAGCTCATTTTCACTTGTGGGGTCAGACCTTTCTCTGCTAAATAACACAAGTGTTCCCAGCTGCTGTGCAGCTGCAGGGAGTCTGCTTTCCTTCACAGGCATTAAAAAGCCTTTAATCAGTGTTTGTTGTTTGTCAGCAGTGGTGTTGAGGTGTGGAGAAAAAGAACAGATATGCTTTGTTGGCAAAGTTAACTTCATTCTGACCTCTTATCTTTCCTCTTTCTTTTCAAGTCTGAAGAAGCAGAAAGTAGTTTGGGAAGTGGTTTCTGCAAGCACCTGTGTAAATGTATTTGCTAAAGGAGGGGGTTTATGTCCTTATACAGATACAGCATTTGACATAAAAAGATGCTCTGAGAGCTGCATTGAACTGGAAGCTCTTTAGGGCAGCGATTCAAACTGACTGGTGTAGGAGCTGTGCAGGCTCCCTTAATGTAAGCAAATGCTATGAAAAGGCAAATATTGTTGTCTAATACTAGTGTTACTTACGCTTATTTTAGTATTGAGTCTGCATTTAAGGAATACCATTTGCAATCTGGTCAATTTTAACATTTCTCTGGAAAATAGATTATTCTTGCTAGTTTTTGTGTGATTTTTGTCAGGTTTTGTATTTAGTGTGTTTGGTTTTTTTAAGTTCTATTTTTAATAGTTCTTCTCTCATGGAGGAAAAGGGAGGAGAGTAAAGGACTGATAAGCCAGTGACACCATCCCCAGTCCCATTTGTTTTGGATGCTGAAGCAAATAGGAACACGTGTATCAAAAAGAAGCTTTGAGAAATCTCAGTGCTAAGATAATTGTTTCCCTCTTCTTTCTAGATGAAGCTTGAAAACCTGCTGGTGCTGCACGTGTTTTTGTAGGTTTACTTTTTTACTGAGTCCAGATCTGTTCACGTTGTGTGTCTGTATGTACAGCACCAAGCATGGCTGTGAGCGTTGATTCTGTTGTTTGCAAAGCCTGTTTGTGAAGGCATCCTGAGGCTGTGAGGATCACAAGCTTTGATTTAAACTTCAAGGGTTATGATGGGACATTTGGTGTTAAAGGTGGAATACTTTATCTTGCTATGCTTCCCCTGGTTTGAAGGGACCAGAGAATCATGTTACTGCCTCGGCTGTATGTGGGGAGGGTCGGTAGCACCGGGCCACCCTGTGCACATTGTTCCAGCCCTCTGCCTATGTCAGCAGTATCTCCTGCAGTGACCAAGGTGCTCTTTTGGAGCAGAGCTGTGCTCCTTGGAAAAGCAGTGCCTGCTTGCTCAAAGTGGGAATAAAGAATGGGGAACGAGTAACTTACAAATTGTAGTCCTAGCTGTTAAAATGATAAATTCATGTATGCTCCCCATGAGCAGACATGTATTTTAGTGTTCATCCAGTGTTTTTCTTCTTCGAGTGGCTGAGGCTGCTTACAAAGGAGGGCTCTTGGACTGTCAAAATACTAAAAAGAAAACTCTGTGCTGGGCAGGCGGGGATGGACACTCAAAACGGCTACTGCGTTAAACGTCTCTGAGTGGTCTGTGTTGATGATCACTTCTGTACCATGAATGATTACCAGCTAGAAGAGGGACAAAGAACCACCACTTTACTATCTGAAAGCTGTCAGGGCTGCCGAGCAAAGACAAGGCTTCTGAGCTACAGTGGAGCAAGTGTCCTGCTGTAGGGGGGAGTTTTTGAAGCCCTTCAGTAACATCTCCAGGAGATTCAGCCTTTCTGGCAGTGTTGTCTGATCACATGAGAAGAACCCTGATCAGACAGGCATGATCCTGGATCCTTCTGGAAATTAATGCAGACTTTTACAATTATAATCTAGCTGAATAAAACAAGCACCATCTTGTGCAACTACATAAACCATAAACTTTTTTGGCAAGGCAGGTGTGGCATCTTCAGTGTCTGGAAAGCACCTAACATGCTGTGTGGGCTCTGTGCTGTAATCCAAATTACAAATGCTAAAAAGGCTTTGATATTTTTTTTTTTTTTTATAACATGGTTCTTGGCTTAATTTGGGTAGGCAAGAACTTCATAGACTGCATTGGGATGCTCTGCATGTTTCCTCAGGCCCTCATAATTAATCAATGCTGAGCTGTTCCTCCCTATCCCTCTGTGAGGAGGCACCAGAGGAAAGCTGTTCCATAACCTTAGGTTTAGCTCATTTGTGTCGGCCCTGAGAAGGACTTTTTATTCTTCAGAGGTGCCCTTTCTGGGAGGACGGGCGTTCCTGGCCTGCGAGGCCCCTCTATACTAAGTATTTTGGTACAGGCTGCAGAAGGCTTAGGGGAGTTCTCATGATACAAGCTGAGCTTTCAATAAGTTTGTAATATGGTTTGATGCTGGGAACCAATATTGTAGCTTTTTTTGGTGCCCCCTCTGGATAACTCTGATCTGTGGAACTTGGCTTCTGACACAAGGAATTTGCAAAAAGTTTCATGCCAGTAGCTCAAGCCCTCAAAGTTGTGATAAATGGCAGATGCGTGCGTTCCTCCTAAACCAGAATGGCTTCTGTGTTTAACTGAGTATTTAATCGCTGCATGTGCACCATACTGTGCTATCAGGCAGCTCTGCTTTTAAAGTCTGTTTATAGAGACAGCTGAAAAGCCTTGCGAGTTTTCAGGGTCCCTGACATCCCATGCTGGGAAGAAGCTTCAGCATCTTCAGTCTGCTGCTTTTTGCTGTAGGTGTACAGTCACTGGTGATCTTTGCACCTCGGCCTCGGGGGCTGCAGAAAGACATTACTGTAGCCAGAGCAATTCCAAGCTAAATTGTGATAGTCTAACCCCTGACAAGAACTGGGCAAAAATGTGGTCCAGCTTTACAGTGTTTTTATAGTCTAGTCCAGATCTCTATAAACCATTTAAAATTGCCTTCAGGTTTAAATTTTCCAATTTCCCATTTGGAACAGGTGTTGCCAGGTTATAGAAAGTGTTGCAGAAAAGGAACAAAAACATTTTAAAAACTCTGTGCTGTTACAAATTTTGGCAAGTCTCTGACATGAGATTTTTTTTAAAAAAGTTTGCCCCACCCAAATTAAAACAAGTGCAGACCTTGCTTACTTTTCCCAGCTGTCATGTTTAAATAGGGTTTTTAGTAATGCATGAGTCTTCAAAAGATCCAGCAGTACAGAGCTAATATGTTTTTATATGAAAATATGCAACTTCTCAATTGTTTTTCATCTCATTTAATTGGGAAGAGAAAGAGGGTGAAGAATTATTTTTTTAAATGTCAAAAAAACAAATTTCAGAGATGCATGTTCTTGGAGTGGTTAAAAACCAACCCAAACTAGGCTTCAGGCAATGTTTTTTCAACAGCTTTAACCTCAAAGCACAGAGCAGACAGCTTTGTAGGCAACTGTAACACCAAGGTGATTATGGCAATGACTCACACTTCCCTGTAAGGCATCCAGCTATCAACACACTTGGAGAGCCGTGGCTTTGTGCATGCAGGCAGGGTGTCAGTCAGTGCCCACTTGCCAGCCCACTGCTGAGCTCATGACTGGTTTGCCAGCAAGTTGGGATACTGGTGTATTAGAGAGCAACCCTGGGTCCCCCCAGGCTTGTGAGAGGCTTAAGAGATGGGAGCTTGGGAAGGGGAAGTCCAAGGCAGGTTTAACTTTCCTTTTCTTTGCTCAGTCCTCAATGAAGTTGTTTCAAGAGTCACCTGAAATCTTCTTGTGAGCAGGTGGTTGGGTTTGGGTAATAGTTAAAGGTCTGACTGACTAACCACTAAATGGGTCAGTGAAAAGGGCTGCTACGATCATGTCCAGGTGAAACTCTTCCAATGGTTATGGAAAGAGGGTGGCAGTCGGGGTTCTCAGGAAGGCAGTATGAACTTGGGAAAGAGACCTGGGTACCCTTATAGGCAGCTCAGAGTACAGCTGAGGGTAAAACAGTACACTACTGCTAGATGTTGGGATTTGTAGGGAACCGAACAGACAGAAAATGGAGACTCATTCACGTGCATTGTGCGTTTCCCTTTCTCCAAAAGATAAGGCAGAAACCAAGCTGCCTTCAGAGAAGGGAAATGGCAATGATTGTGGTATGGAGGAATTCTTCTGGGCAAGGAATTGGGAGACTGGGGTTGTTCGCATTGAGAGACTGAGAAGAAAGAAGTGCCAGTTTTATACAAAACAGGTGGCATCCAAACTGAATGCTTGGGAAGAAGTATTCAGAAAGATGACAAATTCAAAATTCTGAAAGGAAATAGCTTTTCACATAGTGTGCAATTAGATTGTGGGATGCATGGAATGCAATTGCCAGCTGGGCAGGATGTCATCAGGAAGGAACAAAATGTGGCTTTGGGAGTGTGCAGGTCTGCTGTTGCAGGTGGTATCCACAGATGACATAAGTAATGCTTTAAAAAACAAATAACTGGTAATATAAAGCTGGCCACATCCATGGTTCAACTACCAAGGCCAATCTTGATAGGTTATTTGGATTCCTCCATCCTCGTTGATAAGTTTCTTGCACCTCTGACTAAAATTGTCTAGTACCAGATACTTTTTGTGGCAGGGTGCTGGGCAAGCTGGGCTGTTGTGACTCAGTATTGCCCTTCCCGTGTGGGT
The DNA here is from genome assembly GCF_028500815.1 of Rissa tridactyla. NCBI lineage: Eukaryota > Metazoa > Chordata > Aves > Charadriiformes > Laridae > Rissa > Rissa tridactyla. The sequence continues at coordinate 41,548,965 of NC_071469.1, forward strand.
TGTGTTTGGCTTTGCACATCTTATGTTTTCAGAGGTGAGGCAGAGTGAGTAATGTTTCCGTTCTATTAAATAAAATGGAATGGCAAAGACCCTTAATTTTTTTTTTTTTTTAAAGATGTACGTGTTTCATTTTAAGTTCCCTTCAGGCAAAGTCAGCTTTGGTAGGCAGCTTAAACTGCATCATAGAACATATTGCTATTGTCATAAAAACAAAATACTCCATGCTGTGTTTTGGGAAACCAAACAAAACCTTTTTTTTTTTTTTTTTCCTCCCTCCCTACTTTTTTCCACTTCCTTCAGTTTTTAATTAGTGACCGTGACAGAGACCCTCAGTGTAACCTGCATTGCTCCAGGTCCCAGTCGAAACCCCTCTGTGCCTCTGATGGCAGAACATACGAGTCAATGTGTGACTACCAGCGAGCCAAATGCCGGGAGTCAAGTCTGAGCGTGACGCATCGTGGCCGGTGCAAAGGTAGGTGGATTTCAAGTGCCTTTGAGGGGAGGAATGGGAGTCTTACCTTATTAAAAAAACTGGAATCTTAGACCCTTGAGTTTAGTAACGTGCTCTGTGAGTAATCTGATTGAAATTGTGCATTCATGTGAGCATGGGTATCTGAGTCTGGGTTTAGGTGGCAGGAGTAAGAACTGACCGAATTATCAATGAAAGAAGGCAAAGGAGCCTCAGCCATCACTGAAAAAGGGACGAAATATGTGTCTGCAGAGCAGACGGAGCTGGTCTTCTGGAAATACAAAATCAAATCCTAAAAGAAGAGATCTTCCTTGCTACTTGTGCCAGTGAGGAACTGAGATACCTTTGAGTGATAGGAATGTGAAGTGGGGAAGAATGTGCGGTGCACGTTAGATGTCTAGTCCCTTTTCAGACATACACAGCCTTTTTGTGCTGAGCTAATTAAGAAGGCAGAATACAGGCAAGGCTTTACATGGCCTCTTTCTTGCCTGTTTGCTGTTACACATCTACTCAAAAGTGAGAATACTATTTCTCTCTCAATTCATCTCTTCAGCATAGTATAAAGATGAAGTTGCAACTTTTTAAAGGAATATTGGTGTCTTGTCACGCAAATGATTTGCTTCTGCAGTGAAGTGAAAAATCAAGTTGAGTGCATTTTCTGAGAGCACAATTGACTCAGAGGGCAGATGGCACAGATGTTTTTAGCAATTGGTTAAAGTGACAGGAGAAACTCATTAAAATCCCTGTGGAAGGTTAAATAAGCATACGTTTAAGCCTGACTTTTGTTTATGAAGGCTTTTTTACTGTTGTAAAAGTGTATCCTTGTCAGAATTACTTGTTCTAAAATGGAAATCCCTTTTCAATGTATTGACAAGTTTTATAGGTTAGGTGAATTATGAGCATGACCTCAAATATTGCTCTTTTAAACAGATTCTCATTGGAAAAAAGCTTACTTGTATGATTTTATTTTTTTTCTCACCACTGCTGCGTTGCTTTATGGCAGCTTCTCTCCCATAGCATCCTGCTTTCTGAGTACTGGAAACCCAGAATCTTTCTTCCCAGGGCCCAAGAAGCAGCTGGACTGTTCTTGCAAGTGATGCACTTTTGAGTGTTACAATAAGAAGTGGTAGAGTGGGAGTCCTGCTTTTGCTTTCATCACTTGAGCAGAGTGGCTTAGATAAGCAACTTCATGGCTGATATGGGCATATAAACTGGCTCTGTTCAGTCACTTAAAACATGGGATCTGAAATGTGGTACATCCATACGCAAGAGTGTCTGTTTCTGGAAGTGGAGAAAATGTTGATTGCCAAACTACACAGGCTACTGTATATCGTGATTGCAAAGAATCCCAAAGAAGTAACTGGAAAAAAAGGCAAGAAGCACAGTTTAAGTATACTTAAGCAGAGTTAAAGTATGCTTTCCCTTTCTGCTCTCTGACACAACTGAAATGTTTAGCTGAAACTACTCGTGTTCTCCTTTCCTTTTTCCTCTTACCCTGCGATACTATGCAGTACCTAATAACTTGTGTGTGTTTGACAACTGCAAGTCTTGCTTGTAAAACCCACTAATGCTCCTATGAATCCCTGGGAAGTAGGAATATTCTTTTAACTATCACATTCAAATTTAACCTTGCCGGTAATGTCCATGTGTGCTGCTATTTAAAGGTATTTTGTTTTTCTAGTCACATTAGGAACATGACCTCTAGTTGTGCATAAAGATCACTGTTCTTGGCAAATACAGACAGTTGTGAGAGAGGTGTGCCTAACTACAGGCGGTTGGCCAGATCTGTATCTTGTACTTGCTTGAAGGAGGGTATGACCAGCAGTGTTCAAGCACCTTCTACTGCTGCAGTATGGCACCAGGCTTACCCTGAACAGTTTCATTCCTTCTGCATGACGGAGATGCTTTACAGGGGAACTCCCGTAGATCTGGAAGGGGTCCCATGGGACACTGAGTCCAGTCACATCCAATTGTGATAGATACTTATCCTTATGAAATGAGCATTTTTAACCTGTGCTTCCTTCTCTGAGGGTGGGGAGGGGAAAGAACAGGTATCTAAAATAATGAAAAGGGGAAGTATATTGTAGACAGTGAGGTATAGTTCTGCACCCTAGACTACCATTTCCAATTTCATATGCTGCTTACTTGAACTGTGCTTGTGCCAAGGCAAGCAGAATGGTTTCCATAGTGAGGACAGAACCTATTTGATTCAGCTTAGCTTTCTGTTCTCTCTCAAGAAGCTAAGGACCTTTAAAGATGAAATCTTGCCAGCCCTTTGGGAACTATAACTCTTATTCAGCTCTCACTCCTTGATAGCTTCCTCACGTGCTTTTCGATGAAATTCCTTCAGTGCTAAATTATCTGAACTCTCTTCGAACCCTCACTCACACATCACAAAGGGTTAAAAGTCAGGAGTAGCTTAAAATGATCAAACTACGGCATCCATGACAAATGGAGCCTCATTGATGAGATTCCAGAGAACAGTTCCAGATGGTGTAGCTGTGCGTAAAATACACAGCCGAGCACTCCTACCTGGATCTTTTGTCAGCAAGCATCTTAAGATCTGATGTCAAATAAGAGTTCTGCCTCAAAACTTTGCAGGGATGAAGGACAAATACTTGTTAAATAAGTCATGGCAAGCTGTTAAGATTATGCAGTGATTATTAGGGTACATTGGATATCTGTGTCTTAAAACACATTTAAGTTCTATGTTAACCGGTTGGTTTTTAGGAATTTGTTTGGCCTATGTAATTAAAAAAAAAAAAGGGGTGGGAGTGTTCTAAAACCTTTCCTTTAGATTTATAATGGTTGGTTTTAAAAGTCTGCTGATATAGGGCTTGTTCTTAAATCACAAGTCCCTATGTAGGATGAACCTATCTGTAAATTACTGGTGGGAATTGTAACAAGGGTCTTCAGCCCATCTGTTGGAACACCTGCATGAACATAACTTTTGGCTAATGTGCTGGAAAGGAAGGTCTCCTTCTGACTACTGATGGGTTGTTTGAACAACCTCCTTTACCTACTGTTCTCATTGGACAGGAGATGATATTTGAAATCACTGTTTTTTCAGTCCACTTGCTAAATCCATGTGTTTTGTCTTTGAACTTTCTTATTCCTAATCAAGGGAGAATTAAGTGGGTCCTTCCTGGGCAGCAGTTAGTCAATAAAATCTGAAATGACTCTTTCAATCACTCTGCAAATTTAGGCATGTTAGGGAACTGGTATGTGGGTATCAAAGGAGCAAAGCACATCAGCATGAAAGGAAAGCAGTTGGAGATTGCAGGTGTAGGACTTGTCAGAAATAAAGTAGAAAACAAAGGGGAGAGTGGGGAATGATTGACACCCTGTGGGGCAGATGGTCATGTTTTTGTAGTTAGCTCAGGTTCCGTTTTTGCTGGTTTTATGCAAAGACACAGATCATTGGCTGGAGTAAATGAGTGTGAATCTGCTGACTTCAGTGTAACTGGACTGCTTCATGCCTGGTGAGGACCTGGACTGTATGTGAGGCAGGGACTAGAAATAGTTCAAAAGCTGCTTGGATCAATTTTTACCTTTTGAGCTTTTGATAAAAACAAAGTAGAATTAAGAAGCTATATTTTTGTGGTTGCATCGTATGGGTTTGCTGCTAATGCCTGGAGATGTTTTACTTTGTGTTATTAGGATAGCTTATGTCTTTATACCATGATGTTGTGTGGTGTCAAAACTGCCTCTGCCTGTCGAAGAGAGCATGCTGGAATTCTTGCGGCCTCTTCAGGAGTGCACTGTGTATATTATGAGGGACACGGTGGTCTTATTTGAATAAACTGTTCACGGATAAGATCAACCCTGGTAACTAGCCAACTTCATTGCAAAATCCAAAATTATGTGCACCTGTGTTCTGCAGATTAGGCCACAGATGTCAAAACCATCACTTGTAGTTCACAATCTCATAGTTGCCAGCTACCAACTTGAGAATGACTTTTCTTTAAAAAGCAGCTTTTTTTTTTTTTTTAAATTTAAAGTCAAATTTTTAAACAGCTCTGCTTTTAAAAAAAAAAAAGTCATCCTGTTTTGGTTTTTCACCTTATGTAAGGGAGAGGAGAAAGTCCTATTTAGTCTGCCTGGACCATGCAACTGGAATCCATTAATGCCATTCTGTTTTATAAGCTTGATGTTTGATACTCCAGAGAACATTTTAAAGAGGGAAGTAAAAGTGCTGAAACACTCAGGTGAAAAATCAAAATGCAGAATAGGGTATATGAATCTACATCATAATATCAGGCTTTAGTAAAATTTGTAATGCATCTTATTTGGAGTGAGCTATTTGGCAGCTACTTTTTAACACTTGGCACTTAGGTAATATTTTACATTTTCTAATTAACAAAGCAAAAATAGTAAGGTGAAGTCATCCCACTGAAATCACAAGTTGATGCAAACATTATAAAAATACCAGACTGAGGAGTGAGGAAGAGAAGGATTGACAGTCCTTTTAAAAACAAACTGGTAAATGTTGATATTAAAGGCACTGTTTTTACTGGAAGTGAACTGTGAAACGACAGGCAAAAAAGATAGTGGTATGCACACACCTCTCCAGGCAGCGTGGTATATAGGTGGTTGTTCCAAGTCAAGGCTGTAAAAGGACTGGCATGAATTTTGGAAATCAATGAGGGAGGACTGAAGAAATAATCAGGGCTGAGTGTTCATGAAGAGGAGAAAATTGTGTGTCTTCTCCACCCTTCAGCAGCGATTTGTGAAGAAACATCTCTTGAGCCAGGGGTTGAATTGCAAAAGAGGATGCTGCAACAACGATGAGCTCTTAAATGCTGTGGTGTTCTACACAGTGTGGTCTACTGGGTGGTAGTAGAGTTCAATCTATAAAAGCCAGTTAAAATTGCCAGGAGGGACATAGCCACCTTAGCAGTAACATGTTTATGATGTTCTCCTTATAGTAAGGGCTTGGTTGTGTGCATGTTTGTCTACTCATTAGACAAGTTGGACAAAGCTCTGAGTTAGTCTTCCTTCTGCCTGGGCTCCTAATGTATTTGTACTACAGGGCATACTACAAAATGTTTGTTCCTACCAGCTATGTGGTGAAGCATCCTGTTTCAGTCATGTAGTTGTGAGCGCACCAGCAAATGCTGTGTGGAAATGCTTTACGCTTCTGTTTTATGTTCAGGAGAGGAACCAGATATGCCTGTCTGCAGTCCTGTATCCTCAGATGGAGAGACTAGAAAACACACTTTCATTTGTGAGTCTGTGCTCTGATTGTCATGTGAGAAATTTGCAACTCTTTTTTTTTTTTTTTTTCCTTACCTTATATGTGCAGATCGGCATAATCTGTGCTGATTTTTTTTTTTTGCTACTTAGTTGTCTCCTGTGAAGCAGAACTTGAAGGTGTTTTTAGTCAAACAGCTAGCTATAAAACAAAATGTGCAGCCACACCATCTGGTTTTGTAATAATGTCCTATGTCATGCCAAGCAAGATTAGACTCTTAAGCTTGAACAGGAGATCTGCAGGTGATAGTTAGGTGTTCCAGTTAACAACATTGCCAGTGCTTCCCTTGCAGCTGAAATAATGAGCATGTGTTGGAAGGGTCAGTACTGCGGGCAGGATTGTCCTCCAGCGGAGGTGTGCAAACAAGTTCCAATCATCTGGTCACTTTGGCAAGCAGGGGGGAAAAAGGAAATTCCAGTTTAGTGGTTATATTATGGCTAATTAGGAAAAAAACCACAACTGCTTCTCTAAATTCAGTGTAAATTTTGTTCAAGAAAGTCTTTCAATTCTGTGAGTAACATTTATATAAACTCATAATAGGTCCACCTGAGATCAAAGCTCCATGTGCGAAGGGTATTGTGCAAACACCCCACAAACTAATTACAGTCTAAAGACGAGAGTGACACAGGATCAGAAGGGACACAAGGTGATAGGGAGGTCGGGTGACTGACTTACAGTCACTCAGTAGGTCAGTGGCAGAATTGATATAGACATTCTTGCTTTTTAACCCAGTGCCTAAGCTTGCAGGCGTCTGTGCTGAATGCTATTACTATGAATAATGACTTTTTCCAAAGGGATGGGTTTGATTTCCATAATTTCAGAAGACTTGTGAAATCCTTCTTGGAATAATGTGATAGGTTTAAAATAAAAATGTGTTGGCAAACTGGAAACTTAGTCTCTTGAGTTATCAGTTGGGTAAATGAAGTATACAGCTTGAAAGCTTTGGTCTATGTCTTTATCAAAACTATTTACAGCATTGTCATTGGTTTCTGCACCTAGATATGCTTAGATGGAAATCACTTCTATTGCCATGCAATGTGAATTCAGTTGGTCTGACAACCCAGACTGGCTTTCTGGGTATTAGTGCTGGTATTAGAGATTCTGTTGTTGAAGTTCATGTGATCTGTGAAGCAGAATATGGGATCTTCAGGGATCCAGTGGAATTTTTTTGTTAACCACTCTCTATGGTGCTGCTGAAAAATTCTGACGATCAGATTTTGCAGTTTCTGCACTGAAAATCCTTCAGTCAATGGATTCATGGGAAAAGGAAGAAGGTGCTATGCTAGTCCCTCTGTCAGAGTCCCATGGAAACAGGTGTTTGCTGTTTTTCTTCTTTTTCTAGGCTGAACAGCAGTACTGTTAGACATTATGTATTTAAATGTAAACACCAAGTCAATCTGTATCTCTGCAGGGCAGAACTCTCTTCTCTGACCCATCAGTCATCAGTGTTAGGCTTATCTGGGGGTATGCTCTGTAACAGTGAGCTGGACCTGGAAGGGGTTAAGGTCATGCTATATGCTGCCTTCATCTGAAATAAGTGCAGAGCCGAGATCTTAACCCCTTCAAGCTCTGCTTGCAGAGCAATGTTTTTTTTCTTGGCAGGAAAGTGAGTAACTGATATGACAAAGCATAGGGCACACCTGGCTTTAAGCCCTGGGACTAGAGGTAGAAGCTGGGTTTCAGGAAAGCACAGGCAATGGCATATCTACCTTATCAGAACCACACAAAGATGCAAGTTCAGATGAGTGGCTGGTTATTCTTGCATCCTCCTGGGAGAGCTGCTCAGAGAAGAAGCTTTGCTGGGGCTCACTTCTGCACATTGCTCACTTCTGGGCCTGAATTACTTGGCTTATGCTCAGCCATCCAGTTTCAGGATGTTAATATTAATACAACTCCCTCTGGGAAGGCCTTTCACTGCGTGGACATTGTGCTCCAGCACTTGTTGGAAGAAGCTTCCAGAGCCCTTGGGTGACCATAAAAACTATTGCCTAGGAAACTGGGCAGCTCTTCATTAACTGGCTTGTAGTTTGATTGTCTAGGTTCATATTTGGCTTTGGGATCATGAGTGCTAACTTCATAGCTGCCTTGTTAATGTTCCTTGGTGCCTTATATTTGTTTGTTTGGGATTTTTTTCCCCCTGCAGCTATGTGGTGTATCTGGTAGCTTTTGAAGAGGCCAAATGGTGTTTGCAATCTAAGTGGGTTTTGCTTTTCTCTTTGTAGATGCTGGCCAAAGCAAGTGCCGATTAGAGAGAGCTCAAGCACTGGAACAGGCAAAGAAGCCCCAGGAAGCAGTCTTCATCCCAGAATGCAATGAGGATGGATCATTCACACAGGTAAAACTTCTATTGGCTTCCTTCAGCCAATGTGGCTCCCAGTGGCTGCAGGAGATTCACTGTGAAGGCATGAGCCAAGTGATGCTAGCAGCATGGGTGCTCTGACTCAGTTACTCAGGTGAAAGTGTTGAAAGCTGGGGACTTGTTTAATGAACTGGAAGCTTTGATTCAGTCACCATACCTTAAGACACATGCATCTGTAATGGCATCCACCTCCAATGTAGCACAGAAATAAATGGAATCAACCTCCAGCATAGCAAAGAAACAAAAAAAAAAAGTTGCAGAGGATGTCAGTTTTTCCTTAAAGATGAGCTGCAGAGAGACCTGTGGCTCTCACAGAACAGGGTGGCCAAGCTTATTCTGCTGTTACCTGTGCTTCACCTATCCCAGCAAAAAAAGAGCGGTCTATTGAGCCTCTTCCCTCTGCAGGGTACTTATTAGCGACAGACTCCTGTTTCCTGTTCTATGCCCTATTGTGGTTTGGGGGTCTGTCAGAGAGATAATGAGACTGCTTTGTTTGGGGTTTTGATTCTTCACTGTTTACTTGCTGGAACTAAATGATGTGCTGGGATTGCAGGCTGTTTCATAATGCCGCTTCTCTTGAGAAGCAATTATCTTTAGGCAGGGGTAGCAGAGGAGGCTTGTGGTTTTGCCTTTAATATCTGTGAAAAATGAATAGTCAATCCTGGCCACTGAGCATCCTTCAGAAGTAGTTGGATGGGAGAGGTCCTATAGAATTCCAGAGAAGTTAAAGTAGTTATGGCAAAAAGAAAGCCCTCATGAAGGAGATTTTGAGAGGAAGAGTAGTTTGCCGAGGCAGGGTAGAAACAAAGAGGGATACTTGGTTCTGTGCCGCTAGCATATTGAGTAGTGTCCTAGTGCTAACTGAACTGGGTGTTAAATATGACTCACGTGCACTTCCCTGACAGGTAGGAGGGGATATGCTGTCTGCTAGGTTTGGCACACATCTCAAAAGCCCAAATCCTGCAACCTGATGACCTTTACTTTGTGAACTTAGGTAAATCATACAACTCTTTTTGCCTTAGATTCCCTATATCTAGCACTGCTCTAGAGATCTTGTGCCTTGGAGAAATTTTAGGATTCATTAGTTATTGTTTACAACGTCTTTTGAAGGTAAAAAAAAAATAATCCAAAATATGATCAATATTGGCTTCAAAAAGATGAGAAAGACAAAAAGCTTTGGGGTTGGTTCAAACACTTTTTGCTGCCTGGGGGAAGAAGAAAGAAAAGATTTTTTTGTGATAACCCACCAAAAATTTTTATTCTTCCCCTCAGCCTTACCCTCCCATTATCGGTGTGTGGGAGTGTTTCTGTTTTGTTTTGTAATGGTGAACTGGGAAAAGTTTTATCCATCCTGCCAATTTTGCGTACTTCTTTGGAGCAGCACCATATTTGTGTACAGTGTGGACCATCTTGGGAAGGTTGGGGTAAGAGGGAAGGTGGCTGCAGTTTCTTGCAGTCTAACTACACTCAATTGCTGAAATCTGATTTTGTGTAGAGCTGCTCAGGTTATGTTGGCAATGGAGGGGAATACTTATAAAATCTAGCACAGTGGGCTGATTAAGTGTTCCATGTTAAACTTCATGGTTCAAAAAAAGAGGGGGAAGGAAAGCTGACTTTCCAGTGTCTCTGTCAGCTGTCCATCAACCTGTTAAAGTAGGGAGTGCAGGTGACACTTTTATCCTAATAAGCTGGACTCGGAGTGCAGTTGATACAGCTTTATTTCAGACAGGTTTATTTGGAAGGGTGATACCAGAGTCTGGATTGTGGAGCAGTTGCTGGGCCTCTTTTCTGCACATTCCCTGGGTAGTGTGCGTTGCCAGTGAAGGGGCAGCACGAAACTGCTTACAAAAATTGTATGTTTTCAGCTGGCAGCCAAGTGATATTTCACATTCTTCCTCTGTTCAGTCCTATCTGTGAACACTAAAATGCTTTTGTTTTACCTGGCATGAGGTGGGAAGCCTCTGATCCCTTTGTAGCTGGAATTAACTGAAATTCATATCATTCCTTGGATTGTAAAAATACCCCATGTTCCACATACCTCAAGAATCAGCTTCATCATTTATATTGCGGCATTTAAGGTCATTGTCCCTGCATAAGATGTGAATATAAAACAACATCTGAGGAAGCTAGCTGGTGTCAACCTGCATTTGCAACAAATATTTCCTTTAGCTTCTGGTCCAAATTAATTAAACTTTGATTTTTAAAAGGATGTATAAAAATTAGAATTTTGGTGAAAGGTTTAAGCAGTTTTTGCTTCCGGCAGCTCATGAATAGATTTCATCTGGTGGAGGTGGTTTGGATACTGCATCTCTTGTGCAGAGAATTAACACCCCGAGGTTCTGCTCCACAGGGAAGCTGTGAAAGCCAGTTCTTGAAGCCCCTGAAGCCTTGCTGAAATCAGGTCTGAACTGTTATTAGTTTATTCTGGTTCAGTACCCAGAGACTTGCTCCATCCAAACTCCAAAATCTCAGTTAGGAAGTCCAGAACAGAGCAGCATCTCCCAGTGACGTTTCTAGGAGAAATACCCACCATGCTCTTCAACCTTGAATCCCCAACCAAAACAGAATCTAAGCAGATGCATATGCTTCAGTGTATGCCCTGTATGTAGAGTTGGCTAGGGAAATTTTTTCAACGACTTACCACCTTCTATGTAACTGTTATTGGAGGTATATTTTGGGTAGAAGAAAAATTCTGATCAGCAAGGAAACAAAGATGCATGCGTAATTTTGAATATAAAATGTCTTAATTGTTATAGCATTCACTTACAGATGTGGATGACTTGCTTTCAGGTCTTGAGCTGAGCCTCTTTTTTGTAGATGCATACACAGTAGGTGTTCAGGCCCACATCACTGTCCTGGTCATCAGTCTTCAAAAGATTTGTTTTGTTGGGGTTTTTTTGTCCAATAAATTGTTGGAAATTCTTGAAAGTTTTGCAGGAGTGACAAAGAAAACAGTGCTGATTTGGGAGCTGCATTTGGTAGTGGTAACTGTACGTTCACAGAACCTGCATGATCTTAACCAGATTGAACTGTTGCTTTTGTGGTTTGTCGTTGTCCTCTTGGTTAGAAGCTAAATTGCAATCACTACTGGTAACCACTGAAAGCAGCACCAAGTGAGGATGTTCCTCTGAAAGCAGCTCAAGTCTGACCTGTCCAGCTTCTGGAATTGCATGCAGTACAAAATTGTGTGAATTCGGGGATGGATCCACTGCAAATTGGATGGGGCTGTAGAGTGGTGAAGAGAACAGGGCCACTCTGCTGTTCTGTGACCAGCAGCATGAGCAGCATGTGCTGCATGGGGAACTGGCTGCAGAGATGAGACCATGCTTGCCCGGTCTCTTGTTGGCTCCAAGACCCAACAGTTAGATGTGGTATCAAGGGTGAAAGGGAGGAGCGCCTGAAGGCAAAGAGCTTGGTTTGGCTTGCAGAGAGAGACTCATCCTGTGTGTCTTGAACACTTGCATAATCTGTCTTTTGTCATTGTCTGTAAAACTAGACCAAAAAGAAGTGCTGCCATCAATACTATTGCTCGGATGGTCAGTTTTCCTAGGCATGGCTAGTTATAATGGGTTTTGGGAACTGCATGAAGAGGAGCAGGCACCTGTCAATTCACTGGTTTTCATACCTGTTTCTATCCACCGTGTCTGCTGCTTCCCTTATTCTGGGAGTTTATGTATTGTGAAGATCTTATCAAATCCCTTTTTAGCGCTGCTTCTGCATATAAAAATGTGGCATGGTTTTGCAGTGTGTAAGAGGTGGTGGCATTTCAGGCATGATGGGATGACTGTAAATGGGCGCAGACCTGATGGATTGCTCTGGAATTGCTATTTCTTTCTATTTCAGTCTATGTGGGGAAGATTACTTCCTATAACAAAAGCTTTCTGCAGTTAGCCCACAGTAATATAAGCATGCAGATAAAATTTGAGTTATTCACAGCATAAGAATGTTTGTTTGATATGAGTAATTTGATTAATTGTATAACTGAAGTCAAGTACTGTTGTGCAAAATTGGACATGACTAAACCCAGTTTCTGTTCCCAAGACTTGCGTTCTCCTTTTTGCTGTTATGCTGTGTTTTGCATAAAAGCCGTTCCTTTTCCATGCTGCACTTAACCTGCTGTGATCTGTTCTTCATAAACAACAGGCTCTATTGGGTAATCTGCACACTTTCTTTTGCTGCCTAGTGCCATTGGGCTTGTTGCCATGGGCTGAGAGAGACTTGCATTCTTCATAGTTTTCCCCCAAGCAGTTTTTTAGAAAAGGTTGCTGAAGTTTTAAACGGGGTCCATTCAGACAGATTAATATGAACATGAATAATGTTAACCCTGCTTTGGGGGTGTAGTCTTGTGGGGCTTTTTGTTGTGTCTTGCTATTTGCTGCCACCTTCCACTGTCTAGCTGTGGTTTCTTTTCCTTGCAAGTCTGCTTACAAGTGGCTGAGAGCAAGTCTCCTTGGAGAGTTTCTTTGACTTTAGGGCTCTCAAAACTGCAGCTGCTGGTGTAGCTTTGATGCAGCACTGAGATTTCTCTTAAAGCAAGTGCATCAGTCAAACCTGTTGTCTTATGATGGGATCAGTGAGTGGGCTGACTTTGTCAGAGCAGTTTGCCATCATCAGATAGCTTCCAGAGCACTCCCACATCTGGTAATACAAGTCTGTTTGGAAAGAGTGATCTATATTATGGTCCATAGCAATAGTTTACAAATTGTAATGCATGTGCAAAGTACTGCTTTCTCTAAGTCTCACAAAATTCCCCTTTGTAAAGAAGTGGGGAACCCTCTCTTTCAGCCTTCAGTGTGACCTCATGATCCCAGTCTGTTCCTCTGCATTGGCTGGTGTAGCACGGTGCTGGGCAGAATTACAAACTCATTCCTTAATGCAGCACAGTGCTGCGGGGCACTGTGTAGACACGTCCTGCATTCCCTGGATGCTGTCTATTATTCCATTATTCAGTGCTCATACTCTAGCAATACTAAGCTCTCAAGGACTTAACCTCTCCTTTCAAAAGGAAAGAACGCAGTCTGTCTTGCTTAGATTAAAGAAACTCTTTCTTCGTAAAGAATCTGGGCTTTAATTAGTAGATGGTTCTGGCTTTTTTTATTAAAAGACCTGTAGCTTGAGCTCTCTGAATACTGCTCTGCAGATTTGTCTGCTATTTACACACTTGCTTTCTTCCTGCAGCTCTCATTGTGTTTCTTATTTGTATGTTGAGCTAAAGATAACCCATAGATGGGTAAGGAGGTAGCAACTTTGGTTATATATGGCATTTCTGCAAATAAATACCAGTCAAGAGAGCAAAGGAATAGATTCCTAAAGCAAAAGTGGACATCCTTTAGGAAAGCGACAATGTAAGATCATTCTTAACTTTAAAGGGTGACATTCTGTGTGAGAAGCAGAATGCCTCTCTTGGGGATCCCTCTCCTGAGCTAAAGCTGGTATCTGTGCCAGAGTGTGTGTTGGGAATGCCCTTGGCTATGGTTAAGATTCTTTTGCTACAAATCGCTTCTTTCCCTGGTTATATGAATAGCGACATTCCTTTGGAGCACGCATTTCTTGAATGGTGCATAGACTTCAGGGAGGTGGCTGCTGCATAAAGCCCTGGTGGGAATATTTATCTGCACAACATCATTCGGGAAGAATTAAAAGTGAGCAGGGAACAGAAAAAGTGACAACAATAATTTAAGGGGTTACAGTCCCTAAGAAGTTCAAACTTAAGATGCAGACCAATTCATAATTCCCTAAAATTTTCCGTAAAGGCGAGGCAGGCTTCTCACAATAGTCAGCTGACTCTTAATCTAGCAGAAAGTATGACAACATGCAGGGTCTAAGCAGTACAGCAATACATTTAAAGCAGAACAGAGGCATCACCACTTAAGAGTTAATATAAATAGCCATCAGGCCCGTGTGCTGATTATGTGCCACTAACTTGTGTTCAGAGGACTTTCTAGATGAGCCTCATTGGCTGAAACAAAGGAAAGGCTTGATTAAAGAATTGCTCTGTGACACTGCGGCTTCTGCTCTCTGGGTCAGACTAGATGACCTACTGGCTTGGAACAATTCATTGAATTGTTTCTACAGTGTTTACAAGGAGCACCTGGGTGCAAGCCAGGGTTTGGAGCCTTGCCTCACGCTGTGAGTGCGGGCAGTAGCTCTGCTGCTGTGCCATTCAAAAACTGGATGTGTTTTTTCTTCTTTCATAGAAGTACTACTTTGAATGCAGAAGGAATGGGTTTTCCCTTCTCGTCTGTGCCCACCATTACAGAAGGAGCCAGGAAATGTTTGTCTGATCTGCAATGGGATAGGAATCGGTTACCAAACTCAATCTGAACAGCAGTGAAAGGCTAGTCTGAGTGTTGCTGTTCCTGTGCTCAGCCCGGTGCTTGTCCAAAGCGCTCTCAAGCCTCTTACAGCAAACTTCTGCTTTCTATAAATCCGTAGAGACTGGTTTCAGCCATCACAGCATTACTGCTTTGCCCCTATTCTCTCCCTCAAAATGTGCTTGCAATTTCTCACCTGTTTCCGGTTTATCTTTTGATCCATTGATTTATCTTTTGATCCCATTGATCCTCCTTTGTCAAGTGACTGTAGAAGGATGCTGCTGCTTGCTTGTTGAGTAGCTTTGGACTGCTTGGAAGTCCGAATCTGGCATTGCCGGCAAGATACTGAAGAAACCCTCAGGAAATTAAGGGGCGGAGTCATCTGCCAGTGACTACACTTCTAATATTTTCATATTTTAATGAACTCGATAGGAGCAGGTGTTTATTCATGTGGCCACTGGCTAGTATGTTAGCTGCTGTTTGGTTTCACACACTGTGATGGTAGGGAGGAGTAGAGGAGTTGCTGCAAGGGCGGCAGAGCAATTTTTGTTGTTTTTTTCCGTTAGGCTTTTCATACTTCAGTTGAGGCACAGTTGAGGTGGCATCTCTGTCACCCCTGAAAAATAGGAACAGTGTCTTGCACAATCAGGGGTTCAGTTGCTTTAAACTGCAGTTTGATATTTTTTTTTTAAATGTGGCTGTTAATGGTGAATCTTGTTGGAAGACCTCAAATAATTTGCAGGTTTTATTTCTTTGATTCCCTATTGTATAACTTAAAATGTTCAGCTGTTGGACAGGTGTATGTTAATTTGAGATGTCAAATTCTGTAATGTGCCTTGTAGCTGCAGTTTGGTTAGCGATCAAATTTATTTTGTATATAAAATTGACAATGTGTTTTCTCTGACACAATGCTTAGCTTTAGGAGACTGAGACTCAAAAAAGTCAAACGCTTTTTCTAACATGTGTTTTGATAGAGCCCAAATTAACTCAATAAGTGAAGAATAGATCTGTGCAGTAAACAGGTGTCACTTCTACAGTCACTCTTCTGATAAGAGTATTTAAAAATCTTTCTACTGTAGGAAGAGGATTAGAATGAGGTTGAATTTCAGGTAGAAGATGGGATTTAGAAACAAAAACTCAAACCTAAGATCACTGGAAAAACACAGTGATAAAAACGATACTGGATGAGCTATTGCCTTTACATTTTTTTCAATGGCATACCAGTGCTATGTAACTGATTAAAAGTATACCTTTTTTGGTTTTTTTTTTTCTTCCCCCAGCCTTTAAGCTGCTAATTCTAGACTGTAGGGCACTGTTTTTATGACACCTAAATATGCTGAGATCTGGTCAAAGGTATTAAGGTGAAAGGCAGCATCTCTCAACATGAAGACATTCAGGAAAGTGAACTGCAGTGATTTTTGAGGTTTCTAAAGTGTCTGTTCTTCATGAGTAGCTGCCTGGTGTTTATGTTAAGGGCTGAGATTTCATTGCTGCTATTATCTGTACTAGGGACATCCTTTGGTGCTGCAGTAGAACATGTGGTTATTGTGAAAATGCTGTCAATCTAAGATTTATTTCTTTTTCTTTTTTTCTAATGGAAGCGAAGAAAGGCTCATGGAATACCAGTCCAAGGAAGACCAGCATTCATTAATTTAGTTATTTATAAAGTTACTTTGCTTTTGTGAATGTAATGTGCTTGGTTTGCATAAATGGCTGTATGTAATTGGTAGCTCTCCATTGAGATGAGTTGCTTAACCTGCTCTTTGTTAATGCATTTATCCTAAATTTATGTCAATACATTTTTTTGGACTCCTCTGCCATGTACTTTGTTATTTTCTGAAGGCTTGACTAAAGGACTATCAAGTCACTAACATCTGAATCTTTTAAATGCTGGGTACACTGGAGTCTTTCTGTAATATAATATTGAATAATAGCCTTGCCCTATGAATTCAAGACCCTATCCTGGAATTTGGCTTCATCTCTGGGTAAGATTTTTACAATTAATGCTCAGATGTAAAGACAGCTTTTTGTGCTGTTGGGAATGCAATAATGTGTTTGTGATCAGCAAAGATAAACACAAAACACAGAAACCCAAGCAGTTCCATCACGCTCATTTTGAATGTGCAATTGATTAGACTAAGCAATAAGAAATATTTTGCAACTTGATTATTGCTAATCATATCCATAGTGCTTTTGAGTAATTTGCAATCAATTTTGTGATATATTGAGAGAATAAAGATGAAAGTGTGCAGATAGCAGTGACAGTGACTTTGGTAACATGGATACACGAGGTTATTGTTGATTTTGGCTGCTAAAAGTGAATCTGCCTGAGGCAAAATGATTGATTTGCACATTAGTAAAACCCAAGATAAACACGTGGTACTGTGTTGTAATTGTTCTTAGATCATGTTTTATGTGATACTCAAAGCCTTTTAAAAAAGGCTGCTGTTAAGTCTCTGAACAAACTCCGCTACCTTAGGGAATCGGAGCCAGCTGTCAGCAAGGGGGAATGACTGGTTTAGCTCTGAAGGATCCCTAATAAAGGGAATGGTACAAACACCTCATCACTCTTCTCTTCTGTGTGGAAAGGACTGGAATGGGAAATCGGCTTCAATGAACTTGTTTGGAAAAAGAGACAATGGACAGAATTCAATTTACAAGTAAAATAAAAAGGCAGTTTCTGAAGTGATCTCATTTCATGGCTTTTTTTTCAGAAATGTATTGAAGGAGCCATCTCTAGCTTATTGTAATGTAGGCATTTTTATACCATTTCAAGATGCTGGAAGTACTGTTGTGCACACTCATCCACAACTGAAAGTGTGTTTGCTAAAAAGGATTTTGGAACCTGTTAGTATTTACACAGATGCCTGTATGATGATCGTTTACTTTTGTCTCAAGGGAAAGCAAAGGCAGGATGCCTTTGAATTTCATCCAAATGCTGACCACTGTGAAAACTGAGGCAAAGGCTCTATTCTTAAGCTGACTGAAACTATAGTGCCACTGAACTAATATCAGTATAGATGTTACTAAGACCAGTCTGCTAGATCGGGATTTATCTGCTCTTACTTTAGAGGTCCACATCTGAACTGTCATTCTGGTATCCTTCTGTGGTGAAGGAAGAAACTGGGCAATTCTAGATGTTCAGTTCAGAAGTAGAGCTTTAAAGTTAAGCAAGATGAATCTTATGCTGTGTACTTTTTGGCTCATTAGAGCCTTCATCAAATGTTCTTAATACACGTGTCAATACATGAAGAGCAAGCATGTTGGATCTTGCTCCTGCTGCCTAGGTTGACATAGTAACGGGATAGAGCTTAAATTTGTCTGTAGAAGGTTTGTTAACATAATAAGTCACTGTTGCATTTTTCCAGCCACGTTTACTGAACAAAATGCTCCCAAAACACCCACAGATGCTGTCCTCAAGCAGTGGCTGTGGAATTGGGCCAGGGTGGCCTTTCCAAATCCCAGCTGGGATGCAGTGGGACAACTATTTAATGGTAAATAGTACATGGGATTTAGCAGAGGGTGGAATGAGCTGAGACACAACTGCCACATGCCCACACTGAAGTGTTCTCAGATGACTACTTCCAGCTTCTTTTGCCTCCTGTATTGCAGCTAAAGGAGTTGGAGTGGGAGAAATAACCCTTTTCTGGGGAGGGAGGTGAGGGGAGAAAGAAAAGATAATGATATCAAAGATACTCTTCTGTGTGACCTCCTCACTCTGAAGCATGTGTTTGTGATGCGCTTGGGTTGGGACTTCCACTAAGATGCTGGATTGTAATAAAAGTGGTGGGTGATAGTGAGAAATGAAATGCCTGCTCTTTGTTTTATTAAACAGGTGCAGTGCCATACCTACACTGGATACTGCTGGTGTGTGACACCTGATGGCAAGCCTATTAGCGGCTCTTCTGTACAGAACAAAACTCCTGTATGTTCAGGTACTGTGGGAGTGGCTTCAACAAATACTAATTTGATACCTGAAGGGGGTTGGGGAGAATGTGTCTTGTTCAGAGTGCTTAATCTTTTCAGGTGACTTGGCCAGTTTACCCGATTTAACACTGCGGTTGTGCTTGTATCTCACTGTGTGCTTGCTGGCATCTAAAAGCTGCAAGGGAGCTTGGATTGTGACATGTCCACCCTGCAGTTAGGGTGCAGACTCCTGCAGGGCTCACTGAGAAAAACCACTACAGTAATAGCTTGTGGT
This sequence comes from Rissa tridactyla, assembly GCF_028500815.1. NCBI lineage: Eukaryota > Metazoa > Chordata > Aves > Charadriiformes > Laridae > Rissa > Rissa tridactyla. Next base: position 41,567,562 of record NC_071469.1, read on the forward strand.
AGCTAAGGCGTAAGTTGCCATGTTGCTGTGTACACCAAAACCAGATGGGATAACTTTTTTCCGTGAGCTGTGTTTCAAAGAAGTGGTTCTCGGGTTGTACTGAGTGGGCCATGGAGTCATTTTGCGTGCAGTGCGACTTCAGTTAAACGTTTGCTAAGGTGGTTATGTGAGAAACTGGTAGCTGTTGACTACTGACCCCCAAATCTGGGGTCCTGCTATTTTAATGGGTTTGGGTCTTCTGATCTGGGTTGCTCAGTTCCAGAATCCCCATATTTGTGTCATGAGGCTGGGCAGCACTGGGCTCACAAGAGGGAGGTCCAGAGATGGGTTTATTAACTGACATGCTTCTGGGCTCTCAGCCTGACAGTGGTCTGTCGCCTTGTGGTTTAGTGGGCCCAAATCCATCATTTTCTGTACTTAAACCAGAGTGATGTTTTTTGTTTTCTCCCCAGCATTCAATGTGGCAGCCCACGACTCAAATGGGATGAGGCTAGGCTCTAGGTTTTCATATGGCCCTGCAGTGTTTGCCCTTTGTATGTGAGCACGACAGCAATCAAACTTTTGGGGTTTTTTTAGTCCTTCTCATCTTATTCAGTGTCCTCTTGGCTGTAGGGTGTTTTGTGGTAATAAGCAAGCATGATGACTTGCATGAGGGTTTGAGTTGAGTGGGAGAACTCTCTGGAAACCAGTGAGTCAATGTAGCTTGAGGGAATGCTTGGTGTTTCACAGGTACGTGGAAAGAAAATAAGATTAATATCCTGTTTTTGTGTAAGGTGAAATGCTGCAATAATTTGGCTTAAACCTTAGAATATTACTTTCTTCCATCATTCCCAGTGTATGGTTTTAGTAGGGCATGTTTTAGAGTCTTGCTGATCTGTTCATTTAGTCTTGAGTTGTTTATAAAATTGTGTTACCAGGAAAGTAACGGCATGGTGTATTGTAGGGACACACAGATGTTACGGCTATGATGACTAATATTGGGTATGTGCTTCCTACTTGTAATTTAGCAGTAGATCTGTCATGAACTGATCTGCAATTAAAAATGCCTGGGAAATAGAGTTTACGTTTAGAGTTTGTCTTGACTGGACTCTTGGGCCTGTCAGAGCTGTCTCCTTTGGAGCTGACTTTTTGATCCATGTTTCCTGAAGGATCAGTAATCAGTGGAACTGTTTAGTAATGGTGCATGGAAGAATCAGTTTCCTGGGAATAAAGCTACTCAAAAAGACCCCAAACTAACTTGTCATAGACTTCTATACACTCAAGTTGTAGTGGAAAACTGTGTGATGAAGCACTAAAGCAAACTGCAGAAACAAGTGTAGAATTATATTATGTGACGATCTAAGTTATATTAAAAAACCCAAGATGTGTTCTATTCAAGTATATGCTGGATCTCATTCAGTGTCCGTTTTCAAACATCTGGGGATGTGCAGGGGTTGGTTGAAATCCATTTTCTGCAACTTGTCCCAGTTAATCCCTTTCCTTTAGAATACTGCCCCTTGCATTCCCTGCACACTCTCCCCACCTGTTTTTGATTTGTTCTTCCTGACATTTGCAAATGAAATGAGGGACTCTTATTGATCTTTCCTTCTTGCCCTTGGATTTTTTCCAGGTTTCTTACTAGCACACTGTTCTGTTGAGCTCTTTCAAATCACTGGATCCAGCTACTAAAGATTTCTTGTTTACCCTCATCTGGATTTAACATCTTAATGCATAAAACTTCCTTATGCTATCCCAGTTAGTTGAAGCCACAGGCTCTCTGAATCCCAAACTGAGCTGCTGGCAAGTAAAACAGACACTTTGTGGATTGAGGTATTGACTGTATTAATGTGACGTTACATGTTCTGTGTGATCATGCAGCATCTAAAGAGATGTCTTTTTTTTTTTTTTTCTTCTCCCCTTTAGGTTCTGTAACTGATAAACCATCAAGCCAGGGTAATTCAGGAAGGAAAGGTGAGTGGAGTCCTGTGCTTCCACAACTTGTTTCGTAATAGCAGCTGCCCAGCCAAGTCCCTTGAGATAACTCAGAATCTAGGTTCCTAACCAGCTCTGTGTGTGGGAGGCTTACAAGCCTTTAGACCTCCTCCTTCAGTAGGAGGAATAAGATGGCAGTCTGTTTGTGCACCACCCTGTGGAGTAGAAAATGGTGCACTCTGCTCCATGCTCATCAGCTGAGATGTAGTACATGAAAGCAGAGCGTCCCAAAGGGGCAGCTGGCACAGAATAACCTCTGCTTGTTCACTTTGAAGTTAAATACTGAACATTTCTCAGTAAAATCCCTAGACATTAGGAAGGCTATCAATATGACTAATACGTGGAAGTCAGGAGTGCCAATGTCATGGCTGTGGCCTTATATACATTGAAAGGTGGCTTTTTTTTTTAACAGAGCATAAAGTGCTCCGGCCAGCAGGAGCAGCACTGGATTATACCCTAGCTGCGCTTGGAAACCACACTCTTTTGTGCATTAGGCATTGGTCCTCCTTCTTTACATTCCTTTCTTCAATCCTTGTCTTGCCCGAGCAAGACACTAGATGTGTCATTCTTCTCCTGTATGTATTCGTAGCCCTTCTCTGTGTCCTCTGATTTGCATTCGTTGAAATAGTCTTGGGAGGGGTGACCACTGAAGTGTATATTGATGTGCAGTCAAGTTTCTGTAGGCCTTCTCCACACCTTGGTTTTCAACCTTTCTCCCTTCTAGCCCCTGTTCAGAGTCAACTTTTGAGTTTGTCTCCTTATTACAGGAAAGCAGTGCTGAATGCATCCTCACTCCTGCTGGTGAGGATGGAAGGATGTTTCCTTGGGAGAAGCTCCTGTTTTGATATCTGAAGCAGGATTTTTACTGCTAACTCTCTAAAGCAATTATACCTGACACTTCAAAATGCAGGAAAATGCCTACCGTGATGCCAACACTTTAATTTGAAGAACATCTTCCGTGCTGGGACTGTCAATCTAGTCCTGAAAACACTTAAAAGAAATTACAGGTTGCCATGTTGTAAGAGCAGTGATGCATTTTGAGCACATCTACTCTCCAGTCTATTGGTTGTGTATAGTAGCTTAGGAAAAGGTAGGGGGAAGAAAGATGGAAGTAAAACTACTTAGCGAAGACTGAATGCTGAAGCCTGTTTCTTATTTTAGATAAGGATATGTCTCTGTAAACCTGTAATTATGTGTTAATGCATAATTGGCACCTGAATGCATTGTTATAATTTTGTTAATGAAATCATTGCTAGTCTAGCCTGAAGTACAAGCAAATCAAGTAGTTTGTGAAATCTGCATTATTTTTGGGTGGGGGTTATTTGTAGGCTTCCTACCTGAGTAGTACTGGTCTGTTCTTCTAGAATTGGAAGCAGCTGACACTGGATTTCATAAGAAACAGGAACAAAAGAGGAAAACATCTGAACTTGTTTTTTCCACTTCACTCCTTTTGTTAACTCAGAGGTTGGAACATGTTAAAAAAGAGAACTGTAAAAGGAATGAATTAATCTAAAATTTGTAATATAAATTGATTTTCCTTGGTGCTGCCTGTGGCATCCTGTTTCAAGAATGGTACACTTGGTCATGTGGCTGCAGAAACATCCTATGCAGGAGCTGTTGTTGCGGTTTGGGCCAGCATGCTTCAAGAAAACATGTGAATTTTGTCCCCTCCAATTCTGAATCTATTCATATCTGTTGGAAGCCTCCCCCACCACGTTAGCGTTTCTCCATCATGTTAGAAAAATACTTGTGAGCAATTATTAAATAGGTTTTTTAAAATCAAGAGGGCTTTTAGAACCTGAAATAATTTAGTTTAATGATGGACTTAGCATTACTTTTTCAGCTAGTGATGAATGCCCAATCTAAAAATGAATTTGGCTTTATCATCGGTGTTTTTTTGTGACTTAAGTTACCTTGATTCAAAATTCCCTTATCAGGTCCTGTCGTAAGGAATCATAGAATCATAGGGTTGGAAGGGACCTCTGGAGATGATCTAGTCCAACCCCCCTGCCAGAGCAGGGTCACCTAGAGCAGGTTGCACGGGAACGCATCCAGGCGGGTTTTGAATGTCTCCAGAGACGGAGACTCCACCACCTCTCTGGGCAGCCTGTTCCAGTGCTCTGCCACCCTCAAAGTAAAGAAGTTCCTCCTCATGTTTAGGTGGAACTTCTGATGTTCAAGCTTGTGCCCATTACCTCTTGTCCTGTCGCTGGGCACCACTGAAAAGAGCCTGGCCCCATCCTCCTGACACCCACCCTTTAAGTATTTATAAGTGTTGATGAGATCCCCCCTCAGCCGTCTTTTTTCCAGACTGAAGAGACCCAAATCCTTCAGCCTTTCTTCATGAGAGAGGTGTTTGAGTCCCCTAATCATCTTGGTAGCTCTCTGCTGCACCCTGTTTCCTTGAAACAGAAAGTCGGAACCAAGAACAGCCTGGCTTCCTTGAAGCAAGGTGGTCGCTGGAGGTCTGGGTTCTCTGAAGACTGGTGGCTAGCCAGCCTGCATATAACCATCCCTTCTAGCTCAGTGTTCAGACTCTTTGCAAGAAGACAAAAAGGGCAGGGTGAGGAGGGGTCCAGCAGGAACTGGGTCAGTGATGATCTTTCTGTTAGACGAACATTTGACGTCACTTTGAGCAACTGCCCTCTGACTCGGGAGCTTTTGGACTTTTCCCATTTGCACAGCAGACTCCTCTCTCGATCCCTGGATGAGGGTTTCTGAGTCAAAGAGCATTATCTGGCACAGAATAGGTGCTCTCAGGAGGAAAAGGAATAGCTAAGACTCTCAAAAGTGTTTTGTCCCATTCATACAGGAATGTAAAATATGGAGCTAATAAACTTTGTGTGATGCTGGTGCCTTTCAAGTCTTCAGGGCAAAATAGTTTTTTTTTTTTTTTTGGATGGAGGCTGCTCTGCCTTAGTAACAGTGCAGATGGGTAGGCTGAAGCTGTTGGATAATAAATGAAGACTTTACTAGCATATTAGCTCTCCTTTGGAAGAAAGAAATTAATGCTGGAAGGAGAAAAAGGCTGGTTATCTGTAATAAATCTTTCTCCAAATGTTTTGACCTCTTTTCCATCCTGTTTAGCCCTAATTTCTGGGAGTCAATAAGTATTATGGAGTCACCAGAAGATGTGAGGTAACATGCAGTTCCACTCACAGGCTCTGTTACTATTGATGAAAAGAAAATGAAATGGCTTTATGGTCACGTGTCTTGGCATGTAGTGCCAGAAGTGGCTCTCTGGAGCTTTCTGCAGAGAACAGGCAAGAGAGCTGGCAAGAAACCCTTTTTACTTTTAAATCCCATGCTCTGGTTGCCTATGTTTACATTGCTGCGATTGCTGTATGATGCAATGCCAGTTACTCATACAATTTGCCCTGTAAGGTAATTTAAATCAAATTAAATTGGCACCAAACTTAAAACTTTAAAATAGGACATATTGATTTGTTCTGTATCTGAGAAGTGCTCTGTTGCTGGAAGGCAGAGCAGACCTGCACCTGAGGAGATGGAGGCATGAGGTGGAATGGAAACCTGGGTTCTCCAGGACACGCTCAGTGTGTGTCAGATATTTACCACTGTTGTTTCTGTGCTGAATTCAGCCTGAAAGTGAAGAACAAATTTCCAGGACCTTTGTCAGGGAATGCAGTTATTCTTGGGTGGAATTACAATATCCAGAACCTGCAGATTTCTATTGCTGTCTGTTCCTTATTCCGGTTTGTAATTTATACAATCCTTTCTCATAAGGAGCTTCTTGCACTAATTTACTCCAGTTGCTGCTTAGTTTGAAAGGCCCGAGAGAGTTGGAAGATGCGTGTTGTCCCCTAGAGGGCTGGATCTCCCCCCCTCTCTCCCACTGGGAGGTTGTTAATGTTTTAAGAAGCAGTGAAAGGCAGCATTGGAGCCAACATGACTGGATTTCTTCCCTGCCTAAAGAATGCAGAACGTTCCTTTCCAGCCAAAGGGAAATTGTGCCACACGTTTGAAACAAAACAAGCAAACACGAAACAAAACAAAACTTTATTTTCTTTATCTGAGGAATGCTGGGGCTTTAGGAGCTCAAAGCTACAGATTTGGCATATTGCAGCCATGAGTAGTGTCTCTCGCAGTCACTGAGCAGGTTTTAAAAAGTAGACTGGCCAGGAGACAGAAGGATGTAAAAAGCAGCCATGTCATTTCTTATCTCCATAATGTCACTTGGTTTTCCTTCTTAAAATTGGAAACTGAGTGAATTAGAAGTGGAGAGACTGGAAATGAACGAAGAGGAAAAAAAAATCTAAATAGGGATGCTGATTCATTAGTGGTTGTTAACTGTTCTGGATGCTACGTGAGAAGTGTTCATACCATTTTTAAATCACCTGAGTGAAGGAAATGGGAAAAGAGGCTTGGTTTTATAATCTGGGATTAAAAGATCATGCAAGTACAGGGTAAATATGGGCTGGATAAACTGTTAGTGCCAGTCATGAAAAGTCTTGAGTGGTGTGAACTCCCTTTTTCTTTCATAAAGTCTCTTGCAGTGCATAAAGTTCCAGGCCTGTTTTGGCTTGCTTTGTTTCCCTATTGCAAAAGCCGGCAATAGCATCTGCAATTCCCTGAACCTGGGACAGGTACAGCGATGTTGGTGAAACGTAAGCTCTGATGGCCCCGCAGAAGGCAAAGTCTGGGCTGAGCTCATTTTACACTTACTGTTTTACATGTAGACATAACTCTTGTATGGAGATGCAAAAAGCTTTGCCCAATGAGTTTGCAGCCTACAAGAAAACACTGAAACAATTTGAGGAACCCAAGATGAACAACTTAAAATTCCTGTCAATTAAACATCTAGAATTGGGTTCCTTTTTGTGGGTTTAACTACGAGAAGTGTGCTTAAAGGCAGGCTTTGTTGCAGGGAAATTCTCTGCTGCAATTGTGAGCAAGTTGGCCCACTCTGTGGCTCTTCCTGCTGGTTTCCAAGAGTCTTACCTCTAGAAAATGTTAATGGCTTAGTTGTGCAGCCAGTAGACTGAGCAATTTGAATCAGTAATGAGCCATTAGCCTGAGTCAGTAATTAGGCTGAGCAGTAAAGGGTGAAGGCTCTCCTCAGGCAAACCCAAGTGGAGGACAGCTTGTGCCGATGTAAATAAATGTAACCATTTGTACATGGAGACCTGGAAGCTTTGTCTGCTGGTGGTAAGAAGTCAGGTGCAGCTGGCACTAATTCATCTGCCGTCTGCCTGCAGGGAGGGGAGCATGCTGCCTCCGCAGTGGTTAGTACGTCTCAGAAGACAGGTAATATCTTGACAAAAATGTCGAGTTGAAATGTGACCCAAACCTGAGACTAGGATTTAGTCTTCACCTTTTCCGGTTCTTTCTGAATTCAACCTGGTACTGATCAAATCTGAAACAGAGCTGTGCTATTACACAAACCAAGCTTCAATTGAGTGCCCAATTATTCCTGTCTCTCCAACCTCATAAATATTGAGAAAATGCTCTGCGATGTCTTTAGCAGCTTGTGGAGGATACAGAAAAGATAGAGAAATACTGGATGGCCTTCATCAGTAAGGTGAAAGACAAGAAAGTTAACTGGGGCAGTATGAAGTCAAGTGGTGGTTCCAGCTGGTGAACGCTGTCTTATGATGAATTTCTTGCAGAACATTAGCAGGTACTAAGTCTGCCGTGCTACCCAAACAGTTCTTCTTGATCCCTTATGTTACGTATTTTTCAAGATACACTAGTTTGTAAGTGTGGGTGAAGGAGAATTTTCATGCAAAAATTGCTTTCTGAACTGTGCAACTCTGTCATATAATGTTCCTAGACCAAGGCTGACATGTTTTTGTCAGGTTTTTTCTGGGTAAAATGTACACGTGCATACAAAGTGTGCACATACCATTTGATGCTTCTGGACAGAGCCGCGTGTGTAGTGGAGCTGTGGGGAAAGTCAGAGTGTGCTATGCATGTCTGCGTCCTGAAAGCAGCAGGTTTGCTCTGTGTGTGCTGTGTGCCAGGTCCTCTGGATGGGCAAAAACTTGATTTGTCCTACCACGCACTGATGGTGACGGTTTCTTAGTCTACCCTGATAAAATCTAACAGGGGGCAGGGAAGCATCTCTGGGAGAAACATGAATGTGTGCTGCTTTTCATGAAACTAGGATAAAAACTCAGGTGACTGAAAAGTAACTGGGAGAGATTAGTGCAACAAAAAACCACTGTCCTGCAAAGGCCTGAGTGGGCTGGGAATAAAAAATTCTGTAGGTGGAATTTGTAGCACATAAGATTTTGGTTAGCTCATATTTATATTTCTGAGCAAACTTAGCGGTGAAATTGAAGTTTGCTTCTGTATTATAAAAATAGTTCTGTAAAAAATACCATTACTTTAATCAGTACGCTTGACAGTTCGTAGATATTCAGAATTCTGTCTGGTTCCTATTGCTAGCTATATGATGTGCATAATCTACAAAATTGTTTATTAAATTACAGTTATATGTAATTATAGAAAGCAAGTGAATTTCATAGGTATGGCAGATTGTATTTGGCCAATATTAGAGGTTTTGTGAGATAGAGAGAACCCAGCTTTTGACTGGGAGTTGTGATCGATTTTTGTGAGAACAGAGGAATGTAATTTTATAATACTATGGATACTGGGTCACTTTTCCTGAGTAGAGCAATGTTCTAAGAAACACTTAGATATAACTCATAAATCAAACAGGTTTTTGAAATATTAAGGTCTAGAAGAAAAATTCAACCTCAAATTCGCTACATAAACAGTAGAATTAAAAACAATCCTTTTGGGTCCCCACATCACTGACTTGTTTGAAATTGTTTAGTTTTCATCAAGACATTTTTTGTGGGCCTCAGAACATATGTATCAAATTTGAGGCTGAAGAAAGTTTCATAGGCAAATTCTGTTTTAAAGTATATTTTGTTCGATATAATGCAAGAATTCTGCTTTCATCTATAAAGCAACAGTTCTAATCGGTAGGTTAGTCTATATAATATGACTTAATAAAACTGTAGTTTACAAGTGTTATTATAGCAATCTACAGACTACTCATGTCTGTAATGTCTTAAGGACAGCTGTAAAGGTTTTTAAATGATTAAGTCATAGTATTGAGCAGCCTGGTGAGTAAATCTAATAAGCAGACTAACAATTGATTAAGCAACATCTGTTAAGATATTATTAACTGTTTATGTGCTATACACGGATTTCTGGTGTCTGACCAATTACAGCTTGCGGAGAAATGGAATAGTTCTGGGGTCTGTGGGTTGTTTTTGTCATTTAAATACTTCGTAGCTATGTGGCCTCAACACCTTTTCTCTTTTTAAAGAGTAGTTAAAAAAATTCTTCCCATGCTCTTTGAGTGTCTGGATCAGCATGCCAAGATGTTATACTATTACGCTATGTATTCCTCTAGATCCTTTAAAAGAACGTTATTATAACTTTGAAATGAATAGTCCTAGACTTCCTGTCTTCTGTAGCTGTTTTTTAAAAATAAACCTTAGGATAAATTGGAGAAATTGCTGGGTTTACAGATAAGTGAAGCTAGAAGTTGTTTTCTTATTTCAGCCTAACATGACCTTATATTGTTTGAGCGTTCACATCCTGCAGAAGAATCTGGACATCTGAACGTTAGTGATTTCAAATCAATGTAATGCACCAGGAAATGTATTTAGTCGTCGGTGCAGGGGCTCTGTTAAGGGAAGTAGTGGAAGTACTTTCCTTTTAACAACTCTGCCCCGTGAGCTCTGTCAAGATCTATATAAGTGAGATAAACTGTGAAATTGTGATGGGAAAGCTTGAATGCATGCAGAGCATGTGTGCTTGTAAGTAAGGTAGGGGGATGCTGGAGAGGCAACCGCAATGTTTGTTCAAGTTCTGGAGACGGCACCTGTGGGAATTAAAACTTCTTTAGAACAGATCTGGGTAGAATAATAGCTTCCCTCCATGCACTCATCTGGATTTTTGTTTCATGTTGACAGCAAGGGGACATGTATTGCAAAGCGCTTAGATAAAGGCAAGGGACGGGAGAAATCTTCCCAACTGACTTAGTTTCTCTGGGCTGTGTCTTTTCTGACTTTGCTCAGAGTTAGAAGCAGTTCTAGCAGTTCAGAGTTCTAAGACTGCTCAGTTTGGTGCTCAAATTCCGATGGGACCTTTAGTTGCTGCAGCAAAGCAATTCTGAAGCGTGAGGACTTGATCGCTTTCATCTTGACTTTTCATGTTCTCACAAATGGACCTTTAAATGGTGATGGTTCTTAAGATCAGTTGTCTTGGGTTCCTTTTGAACAGTCAATCTGTAGATGTCTGGCAGTCTGTAACTTTGAGAAATTACCTTCTCTTAAAAATATTTTAATTTTGACAATGTTCTGTCACTTGTACTCTGTACAATTTTGAGATGTCCTTTGTTCCATACATACAGATTTCCTTCTGAAGCACGTTAGATCCTTTAGAAGTTCTTCCAGTACTACTCAGTTACCTTGCCTATCTGCCTCCATTCTTTTCTGTTCCTTCCCTCATATAGAAAAACTATTCCTTCAATTTCATAATCAAATACAAAAACTCCTTTAGACTAAATTCAGATCCTAGGGTGAACTAGCTGGAGCAATATAGTTTGCAGAGTTGTGCTTATTCACTAAAGCTCTTAACCTCTACGCTTAATGATCCTGGAGGGGAAAAAACCTGCAGAAACAAGTGGTGAAAAAAACATAGTTAAGTTTTTTCCTTTTTCCCTCATTTGCGCACATGCAATACAGACATAGCAGCGAGGTATCCATTCTCTTTGCCTGCGAAGAAATGAAAAGGCGTATTGTAAGCTCAAGACTAGTCTGGTTGTCAGCCAGGAATTAGTCCTCTAAAGGAGAAAGGGAGAGGGGCTGGCAAGAGAAGAGGCTGGGCAGCGGGAAGGGGGAGCTGGAAGAAGGAAAGTACACTTTGAGATGGGTTCAGTACACGGGGCTAGAGATGGAAGGGGTCTTGTGCTTCCTCAGCATGCAGGTGTTGGGAGAAAGGAAGGGAGCCTGTGTTCTTATACATGGGCATGTGTCTGGGGGAGCAGGGTCAAAAATTTAGACTATTTACTTAATCCCTTGGAACAGCTTTTTTCTCTTCTGTTTTCTTTTTGTGTTTAACAGACTGCTTTACAGGGTACACGTGTGGTAATTAACACATGCAGCTGTAGGGCTTCAGCCATATGTCTGAATTTCAAATGGCCATTGATCTGGGAAATTTGTTGCCGTCTCCACCCCCCACTTATAGGCTGTATTCCTTGAAGATGTGGGGGAATTTATAGAGTCTTTACCTTGAAGAGACCAGAGCTGGAAGGAGAGATGTGAAAGGGAATGTGTGTGATGTTGGGGGGAGAGGGAAGAGAGATTGTGAAATTCCAGTCACATCCTTCATGCCCCTTGCCCCAGGCCACCATGTATTTCAGGTAGCTTCTAAAAGGTACCCAAAGATAGGGATCTGATCATTAGTCATATGAAGCTTGCATAACAATCAGTAATATTTTTCCTCATTCAGCAAAGCAGTCTAAGATACGAATCACAATGTCCTTGTGGGCTTTTCAGATGTGCTGCCTTTTCCACAGCTGCAGGTATCCGGCCTCTTACACAGCCTAGAATTGGCAAGGTGGAGCTGATTGTGGACTCTGAGCAGCCTTTCAGGAGAGGTAGTCAAGGAGGGGGTGTTGACAGGGGTGGGGAGGAACAGAATACTTCACATCAAAGCAGAGGCTTCTGAAAAAAGATGTGATATATTGTAGGTAGAATCAAATCGGAGAGGCTAAACTAAACAATCGTACGGTGGTTGTTGCTTTTGCCAACTGTCATCAGGCAGCTGTTGACGGTGCTATAGAGCTTTCTGCAAACTTCTCTCCGAGTTTGGGGCTATGTCAAGTGCTAAAATCTTGCTATGAGATATGGTGTCTTAAGTGAAATATTTCTTTGTGCAGAAACTTTTTTGCTCCCTGTTTCATTTCAAAAGTCACTCAAGGCAGCAAGCCAAATGGAAGATGGTTCAAAATTAAGATACTGTGGTTTAAAATCCTGCAGTATCTATCATACTTCTAGTGCTTAGAGAATGAGATAAAAATGTATTCTTCTACCAAGTTGGAAGTGATAAAAAAGTAAGCCTTGTTTCCTCCACTTCCCCTCCTTCTCAGGAAGAAACTATTGCTGATTCCTTGATCTCATCACTCACTCCACAGTGTAAGTAATGCTGACACTTTGAGGCGTTTCTGCTCTGGAAAAAAACCCAACAAACGTTCCTAACAGTATGTACTCCAACCCTTGCTGAAGGGGGACTGTGATTTACCCAGCCCTTATAATATTGCTGCTCTGTTTTTTCTGTGTTCTGCCTGTCCTCTCCACTTTCCTGGTGAAGCTTAGTGCCAGGACTGTCTGGAGCAGCCATGTGTATCCTGCTGTCTCTTCTGACTCACCACCCTTTTCTTCCTTTATTACTCTGGACAGTGTTCTTTCTTGGAACAAGGTGGCCTAACATATCTTTTGTGGATTGGCATGACCTTTTCCAAATAATTTGGTTGTAGCCTATGTTGATATGCACTTGGGTACAACTTTTGTTACAGAGATGCAGGGCCTAATTCTTCTTTATTCACTGTTTATTACAGCTGTTTTATTTCCTTTCAACTGTTTATCTCCCTGAAGAATAAGGTTATTCCTATTCTTCTGCTCCTCTTCATTACCTTCATCCTTTTCTCTAGAGAAAAAGATTTACAACCATATAATTGCTGGGTTGCATTTACCACATCAAGGCTTTTCTACGCCAGTTGACCTATGAAGGTGTCTGATGGTCAAAATGAGCCTTGGAGACTCAGTTTTGGAATTTAGTGCCATTCCCAGAGCCAGCTGCCATCGTCCGTTAGGAAGTATGTCATGATTCTTCAGTAACCATCAAGTAGTCATGATTTTTGGTAACAGGTAGTTTTTGATGGCTATGTATTATGACCAGTCCCAAAAGCCACCCGGTCCCCTTGGGTTTTTGTAGCTATCTCTCCATTTCTCCTTGGGTATCTGTATCAGCAGGGGAATGTCATTAGACTTTTGAAGTACAGCTAAGTAGACAGCTGAATGAAAAGTATTCTTTACTTCCATAGGGAGCCTCTTTCTTAAGCCTTTAGACTTCAAGGTATTCCATTAGCCTTCTCCTGTGCTGTTGTAGCTGAGCTTTTTACGACACTGAAATTGCTGCAGGTATGTAAGGACAATAGCTGTGCTTAGTAGTGCTTGCATGTTCTTGTTTTTTAGCTGTGCAAAACATTGCTAGTAGCTGTGAAACATCAGTCTGCTAGGACAGGCAGGCTGCAATCCTGCTTGAAAACTTTACTGGATGACCGGAGCAGAACCTGGAAACTGAGCCGAGGCTCTGACCTTTGCTCTACTTCTCATTCCTCAGCAAGAACTTGAACTAGTACATTTTAACCATGCTCTTTTGGCTGGTGAGGATGGGCTCACAGCTTGTGTGCTACAAAATGCTATGAAATTATCTGCTGTGAAATAAATGGGTTTACATGTAAATGAATGGCATTTACATGTAGTGTTTCTAGGCAAGCTGTACAGTGGGGCCGATGGAGTCTAGGCCAAAGAGGGATTTTAATGTTGTCTCTGCTGCTGCCTGGCTGATTTCATGAGGTGTATGAAAAATACAAAGGGAGATAAATTCTGACACAGTGGGATTGGGAATATGCTCATTTTTCAAGATAAAAGTATTGTATAGTTTATACAGTCATTAAGAAATTACTTTTTTGATTATTATCTCAGCAGGGTGGCAAGAAAAGCGGCAGGATAGAAAAGATGCAGCAATACCAGGGAAATACTGCCTTCTTCCAAAGGATTACGACACGTTGCCTATGAGGGAAGGGAGTAACTTGGCTCAAAGGGAGAAACGGTCAAATCTGATACAGTGGAAATGGTAGATTAACAAAAATAGGTATGACATGCATTTTAGCAGCACCCTCAAGAGCCTTTGAATGGATGATAAGCAGGTTCTTTAAGTTTTTTTTTCCTTTTTTTGCTTTGTTGGCAATTTGAGTCACTCTGGGAATGAATTGAAGGTTTTGAGTTAAATCAAGACAATTAAAACCATTGCCAAGCTAGATACCATTCTCTTTGAGGAGGGGACATAACTGAAGGAGATAAGGCTTGGTTCTGTAGGTCAGGGCCGATGACAACAGGGTGTATTTCTAAGTCATACGATGCCACGTGATTTCTGCCTACCTTCACAAATGAAACTGCTGCGAGTAGTGTTGGGGGAGGGTGGGATTAACAAGTCTCTGAAGATGGTGGTGGGATACAGGGGACATGCCTTCACAGCTTGAGAGTGATTCCACATTGATGAAAATAAAGCTTTTTGTGCAACTCAAACTGGAGATGGTCTCAGACTACCCTGGCCTTAATTACCTGCTTCTCCTTTTTTGCCAATAAGGTTCAAATCTGCCTTGGGCATTTATTTTCCCATTACTTCCAAATCTTTGAAGATACCTGTTTTGCCTTTTGGGTATGAATTTGGCTGTGTAGTCTGAAAATTGTAAAACTGCATAAGGTGAACCTATGTGCAATGACAAGCCTTTTCCATCCAGGCTTCCCTTGCATTTGACCTTAGAAATCCTCTATTAACCAAACTGAAATCTGATCATCTGCTGCTCTGCCCATCTCTTACAGACAAATCGCTTCAATAGAAAAGATGATCTCTGTGTTGGACTTTCACTGAAAAATGAACTGAAAAGTCTAGTTAAGTTCAAAACAGCAGGACTGTGTGCAGGTTCCTTGTTCTGAATTACTTCTTTATCCAAGATACTTGAGAGATACTGCTGCTACTTGTACAAAACTCTAAGCCTGCAAAATTGGTTAAGACTGTGGTTTATTGTTCACAATTTGAAGAGAAAATGGCTGAAACCCAAGAAATCTTATTTCACAGGTTACAAGGTTTTGAACCCCTCATTTATTACTCTCTAGAACAAAAGAGAGAGATCACATAAGCTTGTGGCTCCCTGCTGTCCTCCCAAATTAGTTGATAGCACTATAGTTGGGACCTTAGCTTGAGAAAGGGGAGAGCAAAAGGTGGGTCTCAAGTTTGAATTAGGTGCGTGCTCTAAATGCTGGCTTTGATTATTTTAAGGTTCTTGCTTTGTCTTCTGCTTGGAAGCATGCCCATATACCTGAGGAAAACTATTATTTGGAATGCTGCATTTCTGAGTAGGTTAAAACAACAACTTTTCACAAGTACTGAAGCAAATTTACATCACTAGAAAGTTCACAACCAGCTCAGCTTAATTCTCTGAGCCTTCATGGCTGCTGCTTTTTCCTAGAATAACATGTATGTCTCTCTGCAAAGGCACCAAAATCTGTCAGAGTTTTGACATCAAAGTGGTAAAGTATAATGGCTTAGTTTTCAGCCACGTTGTCCTCCATGCAGCAGTACTAGGAAGACTTTTTTTTTTTTTTCTTCCTCTCCAGAAAGGTTTCCATAACTTATGAAACAGAGTCAGGTATTTAAGTGGTAATTACCATAGGGCTTGGTTCAACCTGCAAAGTTCAAATCTGAATCTGGATCTGAACTTTCCCAGAGGCAGGGGGTGTGTTTGGACATTGTGTTGG
This sequence comes from Rissa tridactyla, assembly GCF_028500815.1. Lineage (NCBI taxonomy): Eukaryota > Metazoa > Chordata > Aves > Charadriiformes > Laridae > Rissa > Rissa tridactyla. Next base: position 41,583,119 of record NC_071469.1, read on the forward strand.
TTTGACCTATTATAGTGGAAGTTCTGAAATGCAGGTCCGGATGTGGTCTGGGATTCTCTATCTTCCCAACTATGAGACATTCAGGGCCACTTGTTTTGTTTAAACTGACTCCTGTTAAATGATACAGAATTGAAATAATATAAAACTGGATCTCATTTTGGGGAAGGTGTCTACAGCATTGTTTCTGAAGGGTAATAATATCTTGCTGTGCCTTTATTTTTCACAAGGAGCTGTGTGAAAGCTATGAAGAATGAGAAGTTAGAGGGCAGGTTTGTTTTGGCTAATTACTGTAGAAGTACCTTGAGATCTTAAGCAGTAAATGAGGACTTTAGATTTTAGAGAGATCCTATCTGAATCTCGGGATTCAATATTTTTAAAGCCACCGAATCCCAAAGACTAGAGCATTGCTATTAATACAGAGTGCTGCTCCAGACCCCTTTTGACACGTTTGCTTTTGAAGGCCCAGTCCCAGGAAGAGGGAGCTCTTTGTTTGCCATCAGAATAAACTCATTGTACACCCAGACAATTAACTCTTCAATCGACTTGCCAGCCTCTGTAAAGCGCTCCAGTCCCCTCTCTGTCTATCTCCAGTTCTATTCAGACACTTAAGCACACCACTGTTTTTTGTTTATTATTCTGAAAAAGTCCTTCACAAGAATAGTGGAGCGGATCAACATTGTCCTCCCAGCAGCATTTATCTCCGGCTGGCAGTGAATGTGTCAATCAGGAATCAAAAAGCCAAACAGAGGAGGCTTTGAATTGTGTCACGGGGGTCAGAGCTACTTCCAGCTGTCTGTGCATGGGATAGGTTTTCTTGCAGGGCAAAGAATTGTGCTGCCATACAAATGCACTGACTACATTGGACCACAAAGTCCTCGGGGTTTGAGTGGCTTTTTCATGTTGATGCACCTGCGAGGGAGATGTGAGGAGGAAGCGGGGGGAACTAATGCCTTCCAGAAGGCGCAGGCAAAGGCTCCTCTCCTGGAATGATGAGGCCTGGAATGCAGTGTTGAAGTAAACACTGTCTGTGTCTGTACTGTATATAGAATAGTTGAAGTAAGAAGGGAAAAATCACTGTAGTGATAGTGCAACTCTACCTTTGCAGTTAAGAGCTCCTAAGCCATGCAGAGGCCTTTCATGTTGAGCACTTATGCACATTTTCACCTTTTTAAGCAAAACTTTTCTGGTTTTTTGGTGTGTGTCCAAGTGTTTGTGGGTTGTTATATCCAAAGGGAACACATTGTTGCTGTTTCTTAAAATGAAGGCAATAAAGACTGAGAGCTTGCTTTTGCTGATTTGGTTTAAAAAGTTGGGCTTTTTCTTAACAGCTGCTGGATCTTCATGCATAGAAGTGGTTGGAGTTGATCTTAAAGGTCTCTTCCAATCTAAATGATTCTGTGAAAAGGGATGTGAAAACCTGTCAGGGAAATCTATCTGCACTGGTGCATTTCCATATTTCCATTTCAGCTGCTTGGCAAGAAATTATCCTGATTTGGCTGGACTGTAAGAATTTCTTTTTTTTTTTTTCTTTTTCTTTTTTTTTTTTTTTTTCACGAGTGCTACTTTCTGTGACCAGCAGAAGGAGGGAGGTGATTGTCCCCCTGTACTCAGCACTGGTGAGGCCACACCTTGAGTATTGTGTCCAGTTCTGGGCACCTCAATACGAGAGAGACATCGAGGTGCTGGAGCGAGTGCAGAGGAGGGCAACGAAGCTGGTGAAGGGCCTGGAGAATAAATCTTATGAGGAGCGATTGAAGGAGCTGGGACTGTTTAGTTTGAGGAAGAGGAGGCTGAGGGGAGACCTCATGGATCTCTACAACTACTTGAAAGGACACTGTAGAGAGGTTGGTGCTGCAGGTAATTAGCGATAGAACAAGAGGGAATGGGTTCATGCTGCAGCAGGGTAGATTTAGGCTGGACATTAGGAAAAAATTCTTCACGGAAAGAGTGGTCAGACACTGGAATAGGCTGCCCAGGGAGGTGGTGGAGTCACCATCCCTGAAAGTGTTTAGGACTCGTTTAGATGTAGTGTTAAGGGATATGGTGTAAGGGAGAACTTTGTAGAGTGGAGATGATGGTTGGACTCGATGATCCCAAGGGTCTTTTCCAACCTAAATGATTCTATGATTCTGCATTTATATTGGCAATATATGTTTCTGCATAAAAGTTGCATAGACTATTAAATTAATTATGACTTGCTGAAACTGTTTCAGTTGATGTAGGGAAGGATTGCGATTAAGACAACAATTTGCTTCACTCCTACGATACTGGAAGAGACGTGTTTTTGTGTAAGACCCCATGTAGTGCAAACACAGGTTTTGTTGTCTTTTTTCTTAATACTTAAAACAACACGCCCAAGCCTGGGCGTAATACATAGAAATGTCAAACATGTAAAATTGCATCTTGAAGATTCAGGAGCGGCACAGATACGGGGCGTTTGAGTTGAGCTGTCAGGTCTTTGCATCTGACTAGAGTTACTAAAGCCACAGAAAGATGTGTATATGACTTAAGTCCCTGTCCCTCAGGAGTGCTTAAGTCTACAAAAGCTCATCTCCCTACCCATTAGTTTGACAGACTCACTAAGGGTGAGCTTTGCTACATAAAACAAGACATGCTAAGAATTCAGTCATTATCCTGGCTATCCGTGCTCCAGGTTGCCTATTTAGCTTCAGCTCTGTAATGGCTCACTCAAAACCAGATGATGGTAAGTGATGGAACAACTTGACAGCCTCCTCCCGGGGCAGGGCTGTGCACTTAAAATTGTCATCCTCTTATTCTATCAGGCTGACTCAAAATCTGGAAATCCTTGATGTTCAAGATGTAGAGTTACAAAAAAAGACTAGATTTTGTACAAGTCTGAAAGGTTGACCCCATAAACACTAGCGCTCTTTAAAATGGTAGAAATGTTTACGGAGTGTCTCATGGATTCCAGTGATGACACAAAGGTGATGTACTGAAGGTTGAGGTTGCTTAGGAAGAGTATAGAACTTAGTCTGTTAGCATGGTGATGCAGGTATACAGATGACTTTTGCAGTGAGTGTATTGTTTCCTGGGTAAGGATATATGATATGGGAGGTTAATTCTGTCACCTAACTTTCCCTTTTCTTCAGCTTGCATTAGGTGGCTGGAGGCAAGAGAAGTGATTCACAGCAGCAGGAAGTTACTTCACATTTTTCCATAGTAAGTTAGATTTTTTCTATGTCAGGGAGTTTACTTCTCCCCAGACATAACTCAGGTTGCTCATGGCCTCAGTGCCTGTTGTTCAGAGTAAAAAGATCACTTTAACAGTTGTTTTTTGCATGAACTGAATCTCCTTGTCCCTCAGCCCCACTGTACGCTGCAGTCATTCCAGATGTGGATGCTTGCTAGATATTCTGCAAGGATAAGGGTAAGGGAGGGAAGTTGTAGTGGGAGCATAAAGAGCATTTGCCCAGCACTAGCAATAGATCTGAGTTATTGTCAGGTTAACACAACAGAAGCTATTCTTAAGCTTACGAACCTCTGATAGCAGTAGTGCAAGTGGGCTTCTGGCTTGTAGCCATGGTATCTTAATGTGAAAATGGCTTGTGTGGACCTGCCTGTTTCACTGTTAACCAGTGATAAGATAAAAATACCATTTTTAAGTTGACACCAGTTCCGCCAGAAAAATGAGTTCAACTTTTGCAGGTGTAGGAGACTTAGTGGAAAGGAGTTTTATGGCTTTAAAACTATGTCCCATCAGAGGTATTCTGTTGAGTGATGCTGTCTGTATTAGTGGTTGTCGTAGAAAAATAAAGTGTGTATTTATGCTGGGCTGTAAAAATGGAAGAGAAGCATGCCAATGTATTCTTCATCAAGGCTCTGAGAGTATTCTGCAACCAAGGGAAATTATCTCTGATGATTCTCCAGTATGTGAGTTCCTCATCTGGAAGCATTGCCATCTAGAGGGATTAGGAAGCACTTACTTGACCTCTTTGATCCCTCTATTTGTGACATGCTCTGCATGAGGATCTACTCCAGTTACACAGCTTTTTTGATAGCGTGGAATTTAATAGCTTTTTGAAGAAAGGAATAGATCATACTTGATTGAACATATTACAATGGCCTTTGTCTCCAAAGTAACAGTATCCTGTACATCTCATATAATATCACAGGAGATCCCAGGTCTCTCTAATACCTTGTTTTTTCTGTTCTATGTTAAAATGCTTTTTTAAGCAAATACAAAATTTTTGTTCAAAAATTTTTGCACAAAATGTTTGTTCAAAACTTTCAGGTATGTAAAGTAGAACTTATTCCTTGTTTACCAGGAGGAAACAGGCCAGTGGAACAAATGTTCAGTGTGATGAACACTGTGTTGAGCGAGAGGAAAAATCGAATGAGAGTAGACAAGTATTAGGGTTGTTCTTCTGCCCAAAGGGAACAGCAGTGAAACTCTTTGCCATAAGCTAATTTGAAACACTGAGACCTACTGAGAATTCTTCAGTTTAAGAAATAGATTTGGTAGTTTCAGAGTAAGAAGCTGGCAGCTGGGAAGCGAGCATGGTGTTTTTAATAAGGTACAATTTTGTCTCTTATGTGACTATTTCATGACCTTTAAAAAAAATAATCAGAAATATCTCTGCTTTTGATTTTTGAAATATGGTGAATGTAATCACAGGGCTCTTGTCTATTGCATTTTTTTCATGTATGTGTGATGAAAGAACTATACTTGCTTGAACAACAGGAGAGTAATTATACTTCCCTGTATTTGCAAAAACCTTAACACTATACTGGGTTCTGCTATAATGTGGACTTCGTGACAATTTGGCCTCAGAAACTCAATGAGGAAATGATTGTGAAGTTCACAACCATTTTACTGAGATGATCTTAAAAAAAAAAAACCCAGTTCAAAGGTTGGTATTTTTGTTTATTTGCTGCATTTCTTCTGTCACTGTTTAATACCCTTCAGTAGCTTAATGGCTAATTTATATGAAAACTGCTACAAAATTTGCTTTCTTTAAGAAGAATGTATTTCCTGAACTGTAATTGCTACTGTCTCTGTTCCTCACACCTACACACATGAGCCAAAAAGAAACCCCCTGAACCTGAAGCGTCCCAAGTTCTGCCAAAGTTCACATAATGGTTTGGATAAATAGTGTTGTGGCTCTGATCCACTTCTAATTTTTCTCCATTGTTGGCTTCTGGGTTGCTGCTTTAAATCTGAAAAGCAATTCTGTAATTAGTTGGTGCAGAAGCATTCACGAGAACAATAGGAATAAACTTATTACCATGCTGGCAATTATTTTTTTTAATGCCAGGTCTCTTCCTATTTTATATAATGTAAGAATTATTCACCTTTCCAGTTGTTCTATGAGTATCTTTTGCAGTTTTGGGTTGGTTTCTCAATCTGTAAAGCCAATCATGCTGACTACATACTGCTCATTGCTTCATTACAGCATGAAGTGTCATCCTAAATAAATAAAATGCCATAGCTGTGGTTTCTGGGATCTTGTAGAAGCAGAGCAGCCTATTCTGACAAAAAAGTAAAGACCAACTATTCACTTTTACACAGAGATTTCTTTAAAGGGCAAAATCTTCCTTCTTGTAAATAAAGCAAAATTTGGGAAATATTTCCAAGAACGTTGCTCAAACTTTTAAAGAAAAATACTGCTTATCCATATTACTTCTAACACCCAATAACAGGAAAACTCAGAACAAGAGTTGGCTGAGAAATGGCAAGTATTTTTTCTTCCAAATATTTTTGCTATGCTTATAATTAAGCATAAAACCAAATACATTGATCAAGAGAGAAAATGACAACAGCATCTCTTGCTTGTTTATGTCAACCTTCTTTACTTCAGTGGATCTCTGAGGTTGAAATGAAATTACCATCAAGATTTTTCTTTTTGTGAATTAAATTGCTTTCTGTGGAAATGCATAAAATTAATGATCTGTGGAAGAGGTCAGGCTTTTGCTCACTTTATAAAACTGCAAATACAGGTATTGGTGGAAAAATACTTTACAAGCCTCTGTTTTCTATCTCTGCCTTTCCTTTCCCCTTCCGTTTTTTTTTTTTTTTTCAATAAAACCAATATAAGAGAAGGCTGAGGATGGTTATTGCTACTTCTAGGAAAGGCTGTCCGATGCATCTTTGCTCCAAATGGCTTCTGCCCTGTGCATCTGATACAGTCGTGGAGATGGTGGCAAGCCTGGCTCTTCTGGCATAGACTTCTCTCTCCAACTGATTTTTGCTGTGCAACTTTCCAGGTTATTGCCAACTTTGCTGATGCCTAGTGTCATCTCTGCCTGTAATACGTGCAAAAATAGTTGTTACAAATTGTAAGTTTCTAAAGCCACTGTATTCCAAAGAGGAGAAAAAAATAAGCAAATCTAGGCTAATCTCATCTTAGTTTACTTCCCAACAATGCTCTACATTCATATCTTGCAATATAACAAAGGACTTTACAGTTTTTTCCAGCTTAGCTTGCCCACAGTTGAAGGTTTTTGCCTCACTTAATGCTATGCCACACAGCACTCCTAGTGCTGTGTAAAAATGCTCCAAGCTGGGGTGTGAAATCCAGATCCCTCTGAGTGCTGAGGAAATTAAACTCAGCCTGAATCCAAGCTGGGCCTGTAGATATGATGGATAGGCATACCAAGCCAAACAGAGTGTAAACTCAACACTTTTCCCTGTGGTCCATCTCTAAATGTTGAGATTTATATTTCCTGTGGAATCTTCTTTGGATGAAACTTTTAATTATGAAAGGCTTGTGGTCAGAAGACATGGAGCGCTCTTGCATATGAAAAACCTAATAGAAATTCTTTTTCCACAATTTTGCAATTAGAAGACATTGCCCCAGCGTTGCAATTAGAGAATACCTTGATGCAGACATTGAAAGAAAAAAGATTTGCTATTGACCATCCCTTTCTAACAGCTTTGCAGTGAACGCTGGTGCCAGGTTCTGCACAGGTAAGTTTTTCAGAAGAAGAGTTTTTCTTCTGAACAAAAAGAGTAAGGAGAAAGACACAGTGGGACAGCAATCCCCAAACCTCTGCTGTCTCAGGAAATGTCCTGTGTGGGATCTATAGCCACCTGAAACTAAGGTGGTGATTGCCTGACCAGTGCAACAAGGGGAGACTACCAGGTGATGCACACCAGTGGTCTGTGGAGGGAGAGGGGAGGGAGGGGAGGGCAGCTTCTTTTAAGTCTAGGGATAGTGGTTGATGCATGCTTGCTATGTAAAATGTTATTGCTCTTAGCGTAAATGGAATAATTTGTTTTCATTCTGTCTGTCTTCTCTCTCTTCTGGACTTGGCCGGGCCATGTACAAATCCCAATCATTCAACAGTACTGGAGAGTAGATAGTATTTACCTCAATAATGGTAGTTTCTTTTCGATTCTTTTTAACTCTCAATTCAGATGATGGTTCGAAGCCAACGCCTACCATGGAAACCCAGCCTATTTTCGATGGAGAAGGTAAGAGCATCCCTTAAAAAAAGAACAACACAATAATAACAAAAAAGCTATTTCTGTCTCTCTTTTTCCTAGAATATATGGCTCAAATGCTTTCTTTATCCTGCAAAGCAGAAAAGCCAGTGAATCTCATAAGTTATCCAAACTTCACAGTGCCCTTGGGATGTCAGGTATTTTCCCCTAATCCTTTTTCATCCTCCTCTCTTCCCTGGAATCCAACAATAACACCAGTTGACCAGATTCCTGGGGTAACCTTGGAGGAAAAGGTGTCATGACGAAAAAAATGTGCATTGAGTCAGAAATGGCAACTTCCTTTAGACTGACCTTACCCTCTCCGTCTCTCCACCCTCTTGATACCGATGCTGGGAGTTTCATAACCTCTGCAACACGTTGCAGCTTCACGAAAGGGAGGGCAGTGCTAAACCACAGCTTGTGAATGTTGACTTGGAAGAAAATTGCTGGGAGGTTTCTTTATTTAGCAATTACTTTCATTGACGCACATACTATTTAAGCAAATTAAGTCAGTGTCCTGGGCCCACTTAATTCACAGCCCACCAAGGCAGTCTACTTCTCAAATGGGCTAATCTTGCGATTGTATTATTTTGTAGAGGGAATATCAGATGTTAGTCCATTGGAATCTGTGAAACAAGGATAAAATGGCTGTCATCAGAGGGTTCAAGCCTTTTACACACACAAACATAAATAGCAGTGGGGATAGTGGTCCTTGGGTAGTGAACGGGCCTATTAGCAGCTGCTTATATCTTGCATATTGCTTGGAAGTAGCGCATGTTTTCTACAAATTTAAACCCCCAACCATTATAGTTCAGCTGTAGGCTGAAATCCGAACCACTCTGTGTCCCACCTGAAACCGTGGACCTCAAGGCATTGAGAGAAAGCCTAAGCATTTTCATACTGAACTGCTGTACTTGGCGCTTTTTTTTTAAACTGGATCGAAGGCAGAAACGGAGACTACTAAGCAGGAGTAGGTGGTGCTGCTGATACTTCCTGCTTTCTTGTAAAAACAGGTGATGGGATGGGGGGGGGGGTTGTTACTAAAATAAGTTTATTTAATGGCAAGTTGTTGTAGTGCTGTCACTTCTATTCAGCAATCATAGGTTTGTAAGAATCTTCTTGTGAACTTTAAGAAACAAAGCAAGGCCCTCGGAGCAAAAAAACATTCTCCAATAAACAGAGGAGACTGGAGCCATGCTGACTATCTCTTGTTTATATCAAAGGAGAGTTCCTCTTGGCAGCAAGCTGATGTTGTATTAAATTGCTGTTTGTAATCACAGCGTGCTCCTGGCCTTTAAGTTTTCCCCTGTGAAGGTGCCCATAGATATTGAAAGGAAAGAATGAACTAATAAAATGCAGGAGTGAGCCGATCTGGTTAATACAGCTTGTTCAGAAGCTCCTTCTAGGAGAGACTCAGCATTTTGGGTCATTCAAATAAAACTGGGCAAAGTTTTTTAAGAAATGGTGTAGTGAACAGACTTTCTGTGGTCCTTCTGGTGACAGGCAGAGTCTGAAAAAAATCTTGTCCTGTCTTCTATGAAAAACATTTTCAATCAAAAACCTTTGCTTTGATTTGCAGGTGAAATCAAGTCTGATAAATGGGCTTGGACTGTATGATGAAAGATTGCCTTTCACAAATCTTGCAATATATTATGCAAGACCTTATCTCCTAGATGTCGAGAGAGAATGACTAATGCAATGGCTTCCTGTTGTACTAACAGTGTCCCTTATGGCTTGGGAGAAGAGAGTATGGGTATGACAGGCAGGTTAAGCTATGCATCGATGAATAACCTCTGCTAAGTTTGTCACTCTGTATTTTTGTCATTCCTGTTAATAAAATTGAATTAACTAGATTTCAGTAGTTGTAGTGACAAGCGTAAGAAAATGCATTCTGGGTCTGACCAAAAGTTTGTATATACGCTACAGATGGGGGCTGACCTCTTCTCCTTGGTGACAAGTGATAGGATGAGGGGAAACGGGTTCAAGTTACGTCAGGGGAGGTTTAGATTAGATATTAGGAAACATTTCTTCACTGAAAGGGTTATTAAACATTGGAATAGGCTGCCCAGGGAGGTGGTGGATTCACCATCCCTGGAGGTGTTTAAAAAAAGGGTAGATGGGGCACTTAGGGACATGGTTTAGAAGTGGCTCTTGTCAGGGTAGGTTAAAGGTTGGACTCGATGATCTTAAAGGTCCCTTCCAACCTCAGCAATTCTATGATTCTATGATTCTACCTTTGAGCATACTGTCTCCAACAGTGGCTCAAAGTGGGTACATCACGAGAGTGTAAGAAGCGTTTAGCCTGGAGATGAGAAGACTTAAAGGTGACCTAATAGCAGCCTTCCAATACCTACAGGGAGGTTTATCGAGAAGATGGAGCCAGGCTCTTCATAGGAATGCATGATGAGAGACAACAGTCATAAATTGAAACAAAATGTTTCGACTGGATATAAGGAAAAACTTATTCACCACGAGTACAATGAGGCAGCGGAACAGAGAGGTGATAATCATAGAATGGTTCAGGTTAGAAGGGACCTTAAAGATAACCTAGTTCGAACCTCCCTGCCATGGGCAGGGACACCTCCCACTAGACCAGGCTGCTTAAAGCCTCATCCAGCCTGGCCTTGAACACTTCCAGGGATGGGGCATCCACAGCTTCCCTGGGCAACCTGTGCCACTGCCTCACCACCCTCAGAGTAAAGAATTTCTTCCTAATATCTAATCTAAATCTCCCCTCTTTCAGTTAAAACTGTTATCCCTTGTCCTATCACTCCACTCCCTGATAACGAGTCCCTCCTCATCTCTTCTATAGGCCCCCTTTAGGTACTGGGAGGCTGCTATGAGTGCTTCCTGGAGCCTTCTCTTCTCCAGGCTGAACAACCCCAACTCTCTCAGCCTGTCTTCATAGGAGAGGTGCTCCAGCTCTCTGATGATCGTCATGGCCCTCTGTCCTTCCTTTCTGAGCCAGTTGGATAAAACCATGAGCAACCTGGTCTGTTCTTATAGCTGGCCCTGTCTGGAGCAGAAGTTTGGACTGGACATCTCAGGATGTCATCCTGAACAATCCCTTGATTCTATCTGAGGAAACATCATGGTACTTAACTAGAGTACTGTCTTAGTGTCTTGGATAGGTCCTGAGGAACAGCTTGTACTTGATGACTGATGCAAATGTCAGATGACAGAAAAGGGCAAAACAGTTATCCATTCACCTGTCAGGTCTGCGCTTTTCAGAGATGTTCAAAGGAGTTAAAGTCCAAATCCCATTCAATTTCAGTGGGTTTGTGATTTGCTGGGTTCCTGAAAAATGGTGTATTCAAAGTCAGGCAACCAGTGTGGAGCTGATAGCAACGTGAATGGACAATAGAAATACAGAATTTTTTCATGCTTTATTTTTGGGTGCCTACCTTCGATCCACCGGGGGCTGACTTTTTTCAGAGGGCATTAAATACAGTCAGCTGCCCCTGAAATGTGTGATACCTCTTGGGCCTCAGCATCTCTAAGATGAAGGTTCACCTTTCTCATGTTTTCACCTACATTAGAGGATAATGAAAATTCAAATTTAAGGCATAATAAATTCCACTCCCTACCATCTTCCCTGAGGGCATAACAGAGCAGTGCCAGAGATAATGTAGATCAGATAACTTAAAACTCTCCTGTCCAAGGTTTGAATCATAAAGCAGCCATCTCTGTGAAAATTATTTAACTTCATTACAATGCAGATCTTAGTGATGTTCATAGTGAATCTCCTCTTGGGACAAGATTCTCCTCTGCAGAAGTTGCAGAAGAGTATTTTATTAATGGTCTTTGCTATAGTTCTAAATTTAAAGTTTTATTTCCTCCTGTACTTCCTAGGCTCTGTTTTCTTTGCATCTACCCTCTGTTTAGTTTCAATATGCAAGTTGTATTCATCTCCTAAAGAATAACTTCTTTAAACATCTTCTCTTTTTGGTAAACTTCACCTCTTCACTCAGTGGGAATATACTCTTTCCACAGATCTGTTGTTCAGAGCAGTCTGTTGCTTATCTGTATTCCAAAAAATGTCCAGGAAAACTGAATGGAAAATACATTTTTATGGTAGATCCCAAGGGATTAATTTCCTTTTCTTTTCCTTTCACCTCTCTTCCCACACTTCCTTTTTTGCATCTTTCAACCTCACTTAAAGATATGTACCATTATGTCTCTAAAGGCCCTGACCCATTCTTTGGTGTCTGTTGACTTTGGTGGTCGTTCCTCTTTCAGGTGTAGACATAACACAGTTCATACAGTGCAGAGCCACAGCTAAATTTCATCCCAGATTTAGGGGTTTGGATCCAGCATTTTTATTTATAAACTTCTACTTTCGTGCTTCTCCCTTTCCTACCTCTCACCTAGAATTGAATTTGAGGTAGTTCTCCCCCAAAGAAGGCCCAAGATAGATAGGGATATGTATCTGTAGGAGCATATCATGACTGAGTGGTGGTAAAATAGTGTAGTGAAACCTGCAGATAAGGCAAGCTTTAAGTAAACTTTTACTACTGCTGGAATATCAGTGTTCAGCCTATATTTCCATCTGAAAAAATGCGTGAACATGATTACAAAAATGCCTACAATCAATGTAGCTGAAAACATTTAGGAAGGAAAAATTCCCTTTTGTTTTTCCTTCATGCTCTTATAACGTATAATCATTTTCCCTTGCAGTCCACCAGCTTCTCCCTTGCTGAGCAGATCCATGTAAATGTCAACAGGAGAGCAGGAAAACTCTTCTAAAAACTTCTTAGAGGAACTTAAGACAAACTCCAGGATTTAGTATTTAAAGCGTGCTCCTGTGGGAACTGAATTTTTCAGAAAGCATCAGTTCTGGAAATGTCACTTTAGGAGCTCTAGCACATGGTATCAAGTACTGCTTTGCTCAGTTCTAATCAGATGCTGATGTTGTGTCATTTCTGTGGCTTAGGGCAGGTTCTGCTGTGTTGATTGCAACACCTCAGAGGAGGTGCTCTAAGCACTTTTTCCCCCCAATTTATGTTTGGATGTCTTGGTTGTAGTGTATCAGACGTGCTTTTCTAACCAGAACTTGTTTCTCTAACAGACTGCCTTTCAAGTCTTTCCAGAAATATCTTCATTTCTCTGCCTGTTTATTTTGGATTTTGTTGTTGCTTGTTTTTGGAAACTGACGTGGTCAGCTCTTCTTGGGCTGTTAAAGCAATATTTAAGGTCTGGATTGACTTTTTTTAATCTGGATTTCATATGTAGTTTAGTGGAAACCAACATATACTATGGGACACAACATAACTTTTGAGATCTCTAAGTCTTGAGGAGAAGGGCTTTAGACTGGAGAATCTGGGAAGTGTGGGGTAGAGGGAGGGGAAAAAAAAATAATGTCTTGCCAGCAGAGAAATACTCTCTGGAATGGGAAAATGAGATAACCCTGTGGAAGATTTACAAATAGTGGTTCATAAGAGGTGGAAGACCTCACCAGGGGATGAGGTCTTAACAGCCATGATTGTAGCAAACATCTTGTCCTCATGAGTAACAACCACGTGTATTCCCTAGTTGCTGTAGCTTCTCTAAGGCAGTTATTGTTTCTCTTTCAGAAATCACAGCACCCACCCTTTGGATTAAGCACTTGGTCATCAAAGATTCCAAACTGAACAGCTCCAGTATAAGGAATTCAGGTAATGTTCCGTCTGGATAAAGAATCCCACACGTTTCTTTTAACTAGGCTGCCGTCCCTCACCGTCTGTTCTTGTTTCTTTCTTTCTTCATTGTAGCTATCCTGCTGCTTTTCATTGTTGCAGGACCTGAAGTGCAGGCTGTAAAATAATTTCAGATAGCATCTGTTTTTGTGTCCAGAATGCCACAGTTGATGCATGATGAGGGATGTTTCTGTTTCCTGAAACCATAACTGGCAAATTTCTAATTTCTTCATCTGTTAATTCATCCCAGCTAGCTGTCATCTTTATTCTGTTTGTTGTTCAGCATGATGTACAAACTGATGCATTTTGCTCTGAGATCTGGGCTGTGGTTTTGGTCTAAGCACTTGAGAAAATACAGAGAGAGGCTTCTTTTCTAGCAACTTCAAGATTCTTCTCTGCAGATAGAGAAGATTTTTTTTTAATAGAGAAATGAGCGGATTATTTCACTATTTCACAACTGAAACTAGGTTACTTATGACTGGGTGTAAGTAAATGTTGAGATTATTTTTGTGGGTAATAGAGTGGATGAGGGAAGACCCAAGCGCAAAAACGAGCAAAGAAAAGGTCATGAACATGAGTGGGAAAAGGGGGAGAGGGAATATATGAAGTTAGGATGTAAAACTTGAAATTGGACATGGGGGTGAAACTGGGTGGAGTCACTGAAATCACAAGAAACTGGAAGAATCTGAAGAGGAAATTTAGGGATTCTCGGTGAGAATGATTTCTATCTGATATATTTTAACTGAAGTGGGAGGAAGGAAGAAGGTAAAGGGAATATCAAAAGAAGAAAATTGCCTTAACAAGTCATGGGTTTACTTTAAGGTTTAAATAGGATTTTCTACTATTGCGTATATTTTATGAAACAATATATGCCTAGGACAGCTGTTGGGAAGCGCTCCAGTCCCCAGAACAAATAAATCGTGATAGCCTGAAGTACCTCATCACCTGGTATTTCTGGATTAGTCAGAGAGCATTCGTGGCACTCGGTGGTTCCCTTAACCTTGGCCCAACAGAGCCAAAGTAGGCTGACTTTCAGGTTGTAAAGGTAATCAGTTTGTTCAAGTGTCTGCTCAGGAAGCTGCCTGGTGTAAACCGGACTTTTGTTCGTGTAAGAGTTCCTTCTGCAAGTTTATTTGTCCACTTTTTTCCCAGTTGGTTCTGATGCCATTTCAGTTATTCAAACAAGATTATTGGGGGTGCATGCTACAAATTGAAAATGATCCTCTGGAAAATTCCAGAGTTCCATGAGAGGTGGTTTCTACAGCAAGCTAAAAGGGGATGTGTGGTTCATCTGACTCAGCCTTACTGATTGCCCTGACAGAAGCTCATTTGCTGTAGGATCTCGTTAAGATGCTGGGTTGCCAATTTTTAGCACTAGACTTCCACGTTAGGCCGTACAAATACACAGCCATCTCAGTTTCCTACACTGAATTATTGATATTGAGAAATGCTGCCTCATTAAAATAAGGGGTATGGTTTAGCTGATGATAGTGTGCTACTTGTAGTCTGTTTCTTTCGATGTTTCTTTCAACCACGGAAGCCTAGTCCCCTTGTTTGGTACCTTTCATTCCTTTCATCCCTTGTCATATATGTTAAAAAGCAACGTAGGGTAGGTGTGATTGGACAAAAAAGGGATGGGGAGGATAATTATAATTTAGAATCAGGTTCTTCAAATGTCTTCAAGTCTGTCTTGGCTGAAGATGAAACAACTGTCATGAGATGGGCATGCAAAATTCGGGGATGTTTTTAATTGCTTTTGGCCCTTGTCAGATTGAAGTACTAATGCTCAGCATATTTCTGATTTTTCATTTATCTTTAAAGGCTTAAGGTGGGTTTTACTAGTGCAAGATTGGATTTTTGGTTTTGGTTTTAGCTCAGCTATATTATCTCTCTGAGCTTGCACTTACTGTCTTGAAGCAGATACAGACTGGTATCATCTTGCAGCAATTTAATGGGATCCCTGAAATTAGCAGTGAGAAAAGACCTAGTAGGTCATCTAATCTACTGCCTTAGCGCTAGTGAATGTTTGTACTGCATGAAGAGCAGCATTTTCTAGTGTAGCATAAATGCCTTAGGCAATAAAGATTTCACTTCTTCCCACAGGAAGCTGCTCTGCTGTCTGAACTCAGTCTCGGGATTTCTCTTTTTGTAATATCCAGCCTAACTCTTCTTTTGTTTCTATTCTTTTTCATTCGTCTTGAGTTCTTGAAAGCCTGCCCTATTCCTTGGAGTTTGTGTACTGAAACACTTAACCCTGCTCTCTCTTGTCCCTGCGGTGGTTATATAGCCCTGTCCTTTGTAGTGAAGAGAAATCCAGTAGATACTACTGTCAGAGGACGTGTGCAGCCCTCTAATCAGTACTGACATTGGATATCTTGGAAAGCTAGCACCATCACTTTATCAACCATGAGGAGAATTTAAGAATTGCTATATGAAGACAAATAAGCTCTGTAATTTGCTATCATTGATGCTGGTCAATGCTAGGCTTCAGAGTGCAACAATCACCAAGTAGCTGAGCACTGCAGAGCTGGTGACACCCTGTGTTGCATATGCAGCCTGTATTTGCAAGACCTGAATTTGAAATCTGAGTGTTCCACCTTCTATGTAGTGTTGACAAACAGAAGAGGTTCTCCTGAAACATTCTTTTCTTCTGGAGCAGTTATATTTTGCTTGGCATGTGTAAATACTAATTAAGCTAAGGATCAGGAAAAGCAGAATGACTCTAGCCTGGTGATTGGAGCACTTGACTGAGAATCTATATGTCTCCGGGCATTTTGACATTGGATTTTTCTATGCTGAGTAAAACAGCATTGCTAGGAGGGATTGCTAGTGCTCTTATCCCCACCTGCCTTAAGTAATGAAATGACAACTAGATCTCTTTCTCAGTAGGGTGAGATGCAGGTTCAAATCTTCTCAGCCAGAGGCAGGAACCAAAATATGAATGCGCTCTAACATCTGGACTGTTGAGTAGCAGAGAAGTTATTGGTTTTCTACACTTACAAACTAAGTCTTCTGCCTTTATGAAGCCTAAAAGCCCAAAAGTCAGTTTGTCTTTCTGGGGCAAGTGAAAGATCTGGATCAACACGGTATTTTGTTTGCTGTGGCAAGATGACAAAAACATTTTTTTGGTGTTTGTTTTGAACTGATTTTCACTTTCCCCAAACATGCACATACATGGATACCCGAAAATAAGTCTGTTATTTAGCACTGCCCTCTGTGATATGTCATTATTTTTAACACTGCCAGAGCAGGAGGTGACACTAGATGGGACCTTTGCAATGGCCATTCTCTAATCTCTGTGGTTGGGAACAGTCTTTTCATTCTACTTATACTGTTGCAGCCTCCTGCTTCCCTACCTCCTCCCCACAACCTGTTCCAGCCTGGCACAGTCCAAATGATTATTCTTTTACGGTTCTTAATCTAGGGAAACACTTGATAATGTATCTTGCTTCCAAGAAAATACATCTAATGGCTGCCTGTTTGGGAGTACACCCTCTCCACTGAGGAATACATAGTTGTTCCTCATTTCCAGAGTTGGGTTATCTCCAAATCCAAATTTGTGCTACTTAGTGATTTGGTTTTAGTTAGCAAGAGATTCCAGCCTGTATCCAGCTTACCCTGACAACCTTTAAGAAAACCACAGAGTGATGTAATGAGCTCATGCATGGAAAAATAAACAACTCTAGAGAAACCAGCAGTAGCAGCCTCAAGTAAATATTCTGCAGTCACTGGGGTTTTGAACATGACGTTATTTGAAAGGAAGAATGAGTAATATATTAAGGTTAGCAGCTGAAGACAGGTTTGTGTGTGCCGAGTTTTTAAAAAAAAAAAAGCAAAACCCCCATAGTTGTTTACTTCAAAATCTTGCTTGTTGAATGGGGGCCAGCTCTATGTGGCCTATTGTGTTCGGCTCTGTCACCCAAGCATCATGTAGGCATCTCATGTGACAGCTTTCCAGTGACAGAGATTTCTGCTGTCAGGAGCTCTTAGTGGACAGAGTAAAACTGTAAATGAAGTTTGAAAACAAGAATGGTGGTATTCATATTTCCTTCTGTTAACTGAATTCACTTGGAGTCCAAACTTTAGGGCTTCTCAAAGGGAGAAACGGCTTGAAAGCTGCATGTCTGTATATACTTTTGCAAGAAGCAGAAGCACACCCTGCCATCCACCCCAAAGGGAGTCTGTGTGTTCGTGCGTGCAGTTCGTCTCCAGAGATCTGCACAGTGAGGTGGGATGTGATTATATCAAGTGTACTATCAGGATCTGGGTTCTCTGGTTTGTCTTCATTCCTTCCTTAAGGTTTTTCCTACTTTCGGGGAAAAAAGGCAAGAAAACCTACATGGCACCCCAAAATACCTCCCTCTTTCTAGTACTCACCTAGGAAGTGATACCACTTTGCTGCACACCTTTCTTAAGGATCAGGGATAGTGATTGCTCCTAGGGGGGAGTGTACTCATTGTATGTTGCCTTAGACATACGGAGTCTTTCTAGGATCCTATACATTAACAAGGAGTCTGCTTTTAAGCCACCTATATTCAGAATTGGGGTAGTTCCTCCTGAGTCAGATTGTCAGGGAAGACCAACCAACATATATCAGGGCAGGGCCTGCTGATTTGCTCTTAAAAATGGGGATACACCAAAAATAGCCATGGTTAGACAAAATTTTGATTTGTTATTAGGACTTTCCTTTTTAGCAGTGAAGACTTAACCCCAAGGAGCTTGAACACCTGTATTATTTTCCAGAGTGGGGAAACAGTGCAGCCATTTGTGTTGCATGTATAGTTATTTGGAGTTGGAGTAAATTTCCTTGTGCCTTCGAAATGTGGAACACTGCAGAAACCAGGGAGCCACAGGTAGATTCAGATGAGGCGCTTGAAAAGCAAAGCACTGTTTCGAATGAGGGCAGTTTCTCACCTGTCTTTATGCCATCTTCTTAGCCTTATTCCTTAGCTGTCTTGTCCTACGCCTGGTGCACAGCGCTCCCCACCTTGTTATTTAAAGACATGTGAGATCATGGGCTTCTGCTTCTCCTGCTACTTTTTTCCTACATTCTGCTACTGCTAAACTAGTTAGTTCCAAACTGGCTGGCTGTCTCTCCATGTGAGTTGTGTTAATGTTACTGTCCAGATATCTGTTACAGGATTGTAGGTTCTTCCCCAGAATTTGTAGCTTGTTAGTTTTAGTCAGGACACCAAGTGGAAGACACAGGTGGAAGCAAAAGTTGATCTCACTTTATCAGGAAAGCAGATTGAGAAGAGGAGGTAACCAGGCACAAGTCTGCTTTAGTGAAATCTGAATAAGATGCTACAGTGACATTGGAATTGGAGAACTTAGTGCCTGGGAATGACATCCTAATGCTGACTGCAGTCCTCCTTGGTGAGCGTTCTGGTGCTTCCATCTCCTCTGGGCATAACACCTGCTAGTAGTGGCTTTTGAACTTTCCCATAGCTGAAGAGGGGAAAAAGGTGTCACAGGAGGGAACCAATGAGTCAGAAAGCTTTTGCCTTTTCTGCTGTCCTCTATTAACGTGGACTCCTTCGCTCTTGTCCTGCATCTTCACTCAGTGCCTCCCAACACAGCACTTCTCTGACCTGTCAAAACTATTGGGTTGAAATTGCCACTTCACTGTCCTACCTGGCAGAACTATTTATATTCAGACCTCTGTATTAGTCCTCCCATACCTTATTTTTGTGAGGATTTGTTTTGAATTTGTTTTAACGTAGGTTCTGGCTTGATATCAAATGAAGCAATCTCAGCAGAAGCTCCTGTTGAGTATGACATGTTACTAATTCCATTACATTTTCACAGCAGATCTCTATGCTCTTCCCTGAGTTCCTGCCTCCTTGCAAGCCAAATGTGATGTTTCTCCCTTATTTTCTGTCCCTCCTTTTCCTCCGGCTCCATCTGTGGTTCAACCTTCCTGTCTTGACTGCTGCTTGGGAGGCCTCTGTCTCTTCTTCCCTCCTGGAAGTTCTGAGAAGGTATGATATATATAATGCCCGAGCGTGATTCTCCCACAGTCTCAGTGTGACAGGTGTGGTGAAGAAGGGAGTGTGTAGGGGAGAGCAGAAGCAGGGAGAATGGAAGAATCTAGGACCAGGACCCTTCCCAGACAGCCAGCAAACAAAGTCATAAATAACATGCCACTGGGGACCAGTTAATCTGCTCTATGAAAAGGTGCAAAGTATACAAGTGGGAAAAATAACATTGTACAATAATCGGCATGCAACCATAGGTGTTAAACCATATGCAGCTAGGCAAATAAATGAAGCTCCCCCTGAGTGCTGTGTGATAAATCATTCCCAAAGAATTCAGTCACTCCCCCCTCCTTATCCCCCAAAGAAAGAAAACAAATTACCCTAGGCATGGAGTCATAACTGCTACTCTACAGCTGCCAGTTAAGGCAAGTGGACAGGGAGCTGTAGGAGAGGGGCAAAGATATAAGAAGCTGGGCTAAAAGGGGAAAAAACCCCAACCCTGCATTTAAAACCACTGAGGATTTGGAGGGCAAAGGAAATAAGCTCCAGCAGCAGGCATTACCTGGACATACAGGGAAAAACAAAGTGGGAAGGTCGACTTTATGGAGTTTATTTTGCTTTTAGCAGAGGCGGGTTCGTATTGGAGAGGTTGCCTTGATTTGCTGAAGTAATTCCTTAAAGTGCTGCTTGCTGTCTGTAATAGCAGTGCTCAGTACAGGTTTGTATGTGGATCTGCACTTCAGACATCCATTTGAACACACGTTGATGCTTGCAGATAGACTGTACTTGTTGACTCTCCTTTCTGCTTCTCTTGAAATGTTCCTGTCAACTTCACAAGAAAGATTATAACATTTCTAAGGTGCCACAAATAAGGAGGAGCTGTTTCAAAGTAACGCCTTGACCTGGGCCCCGGATTCCCTCTGGGAAAGGTTTAGACCTAGGCTTCTCTTGAAACCAAAAGCCCTGGTGGGGCTTGCAAGTGATTTGCAAAGAGATAACAAGAAAAAAAGGATTCAGTGATACACAGATCCATGTATCCCTAAGAGTGTCTGCTGCCCCCAGAGTTGTCCAAGGAGGCAATAGATATCACCTAGTAGAGCACAAGGCTGTGAGGGAGCAGCGCTGCATTCCACAACTGCTGGAAAAGCCTGCCCTTCCCATGAAGGCATCCTTCTTCTGGTGCCACGCTTAGGATTAAAAGATTCCCCATTTTGGAGGGTCTTGGAGGTGGAGTGAGTGGATAAGTCGGGAAATGTGTAAGGCCCTGCAGAAATATCATCAGGGCTTGTGGAGCAGCAGCATGGGACATTTGAGGAAAATGTCATAGGATCATTAAGTTAGAAAAAACCCTTAAGATCATCAAGTCCAACCATTAACCTAACACTGCCAAGTCCACCATTAAACCATGTCCCCAAGCACCATATCTACATGTCTTTTAAATACTTCCCCAGGAATGGTGACTCAACACTTCCCTGGTCAGCCTGTTCCAATGCTTGATAAATCCTTTCAGTGAAGAAATTTTTCCTAATATCCAATCTTAATCTCCCCTGGTGCAACTTGAGGCCATTTCTGCTCATCCTATCACTTCTTACTTGGAAAGAGAGACCAATGCCCACCTCACTACAACCTCCTTGTATGTTGGCTGTGTTCTATTTACTTTCAAATTGACGTGAGTTGTGATGTAAGAGTCCTGTGTATATTTTGGGGGTGGGGGGCATGAGTAAAAGCTGCCATCCTCATGCTCCCTTTCTCTTTCGCATTTTGCCAGACCACCAAAATAAGAAAGCAGCCAATGGGAACCACCGACTACATTTTGTGGTACAGTTCAGTGGTGGCTTAACTGTATGCTTTTCAGGCTGTTGAAATGGTGTCTAAGTAGCTGGAAAGACCTCTTGGTAGAAGGTCCCAAGGGTTGTCTCTGAAGAGTCATGAAAGAAGGCTAGGCAAAGAACCCACCTTCAGAGCCAGGCAAAGAGATGGGAGTATGTTTAAAAGGCAAGGCAGCATTCAATCTCCTGGAACACGTGAGGGAGGAAGATGTGTTAAACTGGCTACCCTCACTCTGGGTGAATGGGATGGCATTTGTCTTGTTTCAGTTGCCTGCGTAAGGCTGCAATTTGGAGAAATCCTACTGGGAAGAACACTAAACTCAGCTATAATGTCACTCTGTAGTCCTTCCCTTGCCTCTCAACCCAGAGTGTGGAAGAGAGCTACCTCCAGCTCGTGACACCGATAAAGTGGGAGCAATTTTGCTGTCCCATGGCTGATGTCTGAATCCCATATGTTACGTCATTGAGCTTCCAAAGCCTGAACATTTTGCCAGAGACAGCTGGCTCAAGCTAAAGGTCCAAGAGTGAGCGCTAACACTCCTGTCAGAGGCAATTCCCTCTGCCTCCTCATAAAGTGCTAAATACTACAGGAAAAAGCTGATCTGTCATTACACGAAAAGACTCATCACACTATAAACCTGTCTCTTCCCCCCACTTTTACTTGCCAGCAGTAGCATAAAAAAAGAATGTTACTGTAGTTAGGAAGACCAGTCTGAAATAGTTTTTAGCTGCCTGTGGCAGTTTTCAAAAGCTTTCTATTTGGTGTCCTATAATTATACACTTACAGTACTGTAAAAATAGTGTGCTCGTATACTCCAGCCAGCAGAGGTAGGCAAGTTCTCCAACAGTCGCTGTGCTAGTTGTTCCAAGCACTATTAAAAACAGGTGTGGAAGTGAAAATAGTTTCCCAGTAATGTTAAGGCTCCAGTGGAAACACCTATGGCTTCTCATTTTATTGAATAGCATTCCTCAGTGTGGAAAGAGTGCAGTGAGAAAGGAGTATAGGGAAAATGAATGAATGTGTTCAAAGACAGGTGGCTTATCTCAAAGCTAGGTATGCCGCAAGATAACTATGTGAAATGGAAGAGTTAGGGAAGAAAAAACACAGACTCTGGGTAGCTTCCTCTCAAAATCAGAAGGGCGGTGTCTAATGTTGAAAGTTTTTCCACTGTTGAGGAACTGTCCTGATGTAAAGAACTGATGAGGGCTGCATTTTGGTGCCAAACTTTCTCTGCCCAGACTGCAGAAACTGTTGTCATTGTGGAGGTACTGCACAGCTACGGTTGTCATACAGAATATGGAAGCCAGGTGCATTAGGAAGATCAAACCCCAAATGCTGGAATCTTAAAGCAAATCAAATATTTTCAAGATTTTAGGCCGTGTGTGCAAAGAGGTTGCCTCAGTCATCTAGGATCTGCTGGAGCTTCTCAGTCTGCAGGAAGAGAGTGGAAAAGACCTGAAGAGGTCACGTAGTTTTTTTCCTCGCCTTTTTAATTTGGGGTCAGATCCAGTTAACAGCAGCTCTGATGTGTGTAACCTGTTCCTAATGCAGCAACAGGGATCCCACTGCCTCTTCCAATGAGTGAACAGTTAATCACCAGGGCTTTTTTATATCAAACCTAAATCTCCTTTCTCCAAGTAAGCTGACTGCTACTTGAACTACCCATGGGGAAGGGAAAAAAAAAAAAAAATCTATGACCATCTCTTTTTATATAACAGCTTTTATGTCTCAGAAGACTGAATGTCATCTGTAGACTAAACAAATGGAATTCTTTCAGCCTTTTCTCATAGATCAAGTTTCCTAGACCTCTGCCTGTTCCCTTTGCTCTCTCCTGCACTCTTGCCAAATGGTCCACCTCTCCCTCAAAGTGCAGTGCCCAGAGATGGACACCGGGCTGATTTAAAGGCTCACCAGTCCTTAGTGTCTGTTTCTTACGTGAGGCCTCTGTCACTACATCCCACAGCTAGATTTACCTGTGTTGATTTTTTTTTGTCTTTGTTTGCAACGTCATGAAGTGGCAGACTTTTTTGTGGTCTACTGAAGCTCCTGACCATTTTTTTCCAAGTCTTGCTGTCTCGCCAGTAGTTTCCTCTCCGTGCACTGGATTTGTCCTTGCTGGTGGTTATTGTTTGTTCTTATAAGTTGCGATTGAAGTGATTTAAAACCATTTATCAAGATGACTTTGAATTCTTTCCTGAATTTCAGTCTGCAAGTTGGACGCTATATTCCATTAGTCAAATCAGTCATTTAATTTGATGCAAGACAAGTCTCATGATCGCTTTCAATACTGAAGAACTGTTTCACAGAGAACTTTGGAGACCTCTCCTCTTGGAGCATGTTTTTCTTAGCCTGCAGTGTTAGCAACTATCTCGTAGTAATTGTATGTAGTCTAAATTTTCCTCATTTGCTTATGAGAGTGATACAACTTATAATATACTCTAATGAACCAGAATTTAGTCAGAGCTCTGTCTAATGCATTATGTATGAACATGCAAACATTGGCAATTTTTTGCCAGGATGATGTACTGTAGCCATAAAAAAAAAAGTGTTGTTCTCTTTCTACCATCCTTCAGCTGGTCTGGCGCCCTTTAGGAGGGCTAGGACTGTGTGACTGACTGCTTCGAGAGATGGGGATGGTAGAAAGAGCCCAAGCCCTGCCTGAAAGACAGTCGAGTTAGAATTGCAGGGGCAGGTAGCTTTCAACTGGCGGGTTTCAAGATGCGCAGGTGTGGAGCTTTATTCCTGTGTAGTTTGGAAACCCTGTGGAGTGCACTCCTTTCCTAGATGGGCAGCACCCAATGCCCACAGATTCTGCAAAGTGAGCGCAAGTTGTGCACCAAAAAGTCCCTCAGCAAGTTCACTCTTAATTCTCAAGACAGTGCTTCCTTCAGCCATTCCTCCTTATTTCAAGATAAAGGGTAGGGATTGAATAGACTTCTCATCATTGAATAGGCAGGAGTGCAGTGCAGCTTTATCACTTTGAGCAGAAGGAAAATGGCAGGGGAAGGATGTGTTCCTGGATAGCTGAAGTTTAATGAGCCACTTGGAACAATGCATTTTTTAAAATTATAAGCTACCTGTTAAACCTTTGCATTGTACTTGTGCAGCACTGGAACATGTAGTAACCTCTGTTTCCTCTGTAGCCTATGCCTTGAGAAATGAAATTGAGTGAGTACCAAGGTAAAGCAAGGACTGGTCAACTGGTACAGAGTTGGGAGCACCTGCAAGGTTTGTTTTTCTCTTTACCTTTATATTAGCCAGAGTACCCTGGAAGGACCACGGTCCCAGACAGAACAGGGTGGAGTGGGTAGCGGTGCTGATGACTAACAGAGGTGCGGAGAGATTTATGCTATCCCCATGAGCCATATTTGCTCAGCTGTTATTGTGCTCCTAATAAACACAGAAGGGGTTGTTTCTCTCCCTCCACCCACAGCCCTGCTCAGGGGACAGGCAGCTAGTGCCTATTCACCGTGTTGCTCTGCTAGTCCTGCCAGCCCCTGCGCATGTGCATACCCAAGGCTTTTCAAAGTTTCTTTCCCTTCGGAGGCAGAAGGGATACAGATTTGAGCTGCTGATACAACCTGTGCTGAACTTTCTCTGTGGAATGAGGCTGTGCATTCTGCCTGTGGCTTCTGTAAGTTCTGTTCTGGGTTGAGGCACCTGTTCTCCCAGAGCGGACCTGGGTCCTATTCATATTAGAGCTCCCTTTTATGCAATGGAAAAGTACCTTTAAGCTGGTGTACAAGCTATGATAAAATAACCAGTTCAAGGCTCCTCTTCTCTGCCACAGTAGTGTAAAGACAGGCTAAATAAAAATGAGAAATCAAGCCTATTTGAATTAAGCTTTTCTGGGAGACAGGCAAACGCTTCCTCTCACTGAGAGGAAAACTGAGGTACAAAGACACAGTCCTCACTTTTGGGTTGGCACAGGATGTCAATAGGAAGTTGGCACTAGATATCCATACTGCTGCCATTTGTTCTGTGCTGCACTAGTTCCTCACAGGGGGTAAAGCTGGGAGTTGAACAGAAAAAATTTGGGAGAGGCACGTGTTTGATTTTTTTGAAATGGTATTTTGAAGTCAGATCCCTGTTGCAGCATTAACAATGGGGACTGGTCAAGAATCCTTCAGTAAAAGATCTTTTCCTCCCCTTCTGATGAATGCTTGTTCATTAAAACTGAAGGTTTTTGTGGGAACTTCATGGGAAAACCTTCCCTGCTCCAGACAGAATTTCTGGACAAAAGAAATGAGAGAGGGAAAGAGAAGGAAATCTGCCCTGCCTGGCATAGCCTGTTTCTCTGGGGTTAGGCTATTCACGTAGGCCCACTGGGGCTGGGCAGAAACGCAGAGGGAGGTTAGACCCTCTCTTTTGCCTCATTTGGAAGAAGGATTCCTGTCTCTCAAGGGTGTAGGGATCTCTCCAGGGTGGTTGGTTTTGGTGTCACAGTCTCCCTCTTTTAATAAGAAAAAAATTGGATGCAGAAGAACAATATTCAAAAAACGATCCGCTGTGGTTGGATGGCAGATCTTCCTTATGCCCTACCCTAATGATCCGCAGCATCCTCTCAGCCCCGGTGATTGATGCTTCGTTCTTTGGCTCTGATAGCAATGAGAGTTGTTCTGTGTCGGGAGAGCAGCTGGGGGAGGCTGCCTCGTCCCCAGAGCAGCACGTTGGCTGCATCTGGCCCTGCAAGCTGAGCATGAGAACTGTTAAGCACAAGTCTTTAGTTAGATGCTGCGAGACACCCGCTCTTCTCAACTTTATAAGGTAAACAAACACCCCATCTCTTTAATAACCATCTAGTTTATTAGACAGTCAGATGAATCCCTTACCTCATTCATCATTTTTATTTTTATTGTGCAGGCACTAGATGTATGTTTGAATGCGTGTACTTAGGGGACCAGGAATGAGAGACCTTTTTATGAATCTGACCATGTATTTCTCAGAAGGCCATTACTAGGTGAAAATTGTTGCATAAATAACGTACAACTTCAGATGTCCAAGCCCTGTTTTCCTGCAATAGCTCATGGCTTCAGAGACACTACTTTTAAAAATGTTTTAAGGAGTGTTAGAAGCAGTCAAGAGTAAGAAGGAACAGTTAGCATTTTAGAGCTGAGCAGTTAAGGTAAAAGGGGTATTTCTGCCAGCGATTCTGTCCTTCGCGTGTGTGTATGCATTCCCTATTGGTTTTTTGCTGTCATTGGATTTGTAGTCTAAATTTGCTGTCTCCCAAAGGTTTTGCTCCCCAGCAACATCAAGTTGGCAAGTGTTACTCAGCTTCTTTGCTGGTGGTTGTCCTCAGTCAAAGCAGAGATGGCAGAAAACAGGGGAATGTGACAGTGCCTTTAAAAAAAAAAAAAAAAAAAAAAAAAAAAAAGAGTGTAATATTACTGTTGGTCCTGGGAAGGCTGTTTGTGTCCCACTGACTTGCTTTCTTAAATGTTCTTCTCTCTCTAAATGTTTAATATAGGGAAAGAAAGAAAACCTTTTTTCTTTATCTTTCTGTGCCTGTGACCCCCATTAACTCAAATAGGGAATAGGCTTTTAAGTACCCTGCACATATAATAAAAATATGCTTCTTTCTAAGATGACAGCTTAATTTCATAGCTGGCACTAAACCTTCTAGCTTGGCCATAGGCTTTCACTGTCCTCCATAAACCTGGCTTTGGCAACAACAGCAGTCAGTTTCCAGTAAGCAGTCTGACTGGAACAGGCTGACTTCAGTGTCCTGGAGCTGGGATAGCATTTGATGGTCCCTTCGTTACCCACGAGACTGTCTTTCAGGGTGCCAGTGTATGCAGTTCATGCCAAGTCCCATACTAGGGAAGCTGATGGTATGGATTTCCCAGCTGATTTTGCCGACTGTTGAAATACACCCCAACTATTAATATTCGTGTTTATTTTTTAAGGGAATTAAGTGCTGTTAGAGTGGTAGCCTGGAAGAAAGAGCCTCTCCAGGGGCTAGTACTAGTTAATACTTTTTTCTGCTTAGTAGACAGATGTCACTGAAGGAACTTTCCACAAGGCCGCTGTCAGAACCTCCATTTTTGTGTCAATGGGTTTGCTGTTTTGATCCCCTCCAGCTCAGGGAAAGTACGGTGGATCTGGAAAGGGTTCAGAGAAAGAACTGGATCAGCTGGGACTTTTCAGCATGTAAAAGAGATGAAGTAGGAATCTGTAAAGCAGTGAGAGGCAGGGAGGGGGACTGCAAACTGTTCACTGCTTCATCCTCCAGAAGAGCTAGGGTCAACAAACAAAACTAGTTGGAGCCAGGTTTAGATCAACCCAAAGGATGTGCTGTGTTCCATATGTAACGCAGCGAGTCACAGAACTAGCTGCAGGATGTCATAGTCAATAAAAGTTTATAAACGGAGACACGACAAACTGGTGGAAAGGAAAAAACACTGCTACTCACTAAATACAAACTCCATGTCTGTCTCTGCAAGTTTCTGATCCACAACTGGTTGAGAGATGAAATACAAGTGGGAAAGAAGTATATGCTTGTCCTGTTCCTCTCTTGTCCTCTAAGCTTCTGCTTTTGACCATGGCTGGAGGTGAAACCAACACATTGGGCCTTTGGTTTGCCCCGGTATGTCTGGTTTATATTCTTCAGGATGTAATGGAATAGATAAGACTTCCATAGTGGCTACTTCTAGGTGCATGCTAGAAATGAGAAAAAATCTGATCTCCCTGCTATTTCAGTTGTACTGCTATCATTGCTAATGACGGACCATTGAATACTGGTGACAATGACAGATTTTGAATCACTACTTCTATTTGATGTCAACTGAAAAAACCCTGGAAGATTTGTTTCACTCAGCCTTTAAACACCCTTCAAACAGGAGTGACTACCAATTAGTTCTGTATTCTGATGGTAAATGCTGTGACTATTCAATTCTCACAAACTTCTGTTTATTTGTGCAGATAATTTTTTGCCATTTTTTATGGCAAAGTACAAATGTGTGTGTAAGTATGTACATTTATTATGTGTAATTTGCATACCTAACTGCAAATGGATGTAAAATAAAATACTAACTCATTAAAAGACATTTATTCTTTCCTTTTTTTCTTGATTTCAATAAAAGTGGCATATTTCTTGTTCTGAGACACAAAAAAAAACCCACTCTATTTTTTTTGGAGTCATTTTAGTGATAGTTTTGCAATACTCAAAGGACTTGAGAGTTGTTGGTATGACTTTGTGCACTCAGGAAGCTTTGGGGATTTCGATAGAAAAATTTCTGGAATGTAATTCTCTTCAGCAGAGGTTGTTGTTGTTTTTTTTTTCTTTTGCTTATTATGTAAAATGATGGTAGGGAATTCTGCCCCAGGTTTTGCTTCCCCGAGCTGCATTGAATGATCCTCCTCACCTGAGGGCCAAGGTGTGAATTGCTGTTGGCAAACCATGGGCAAGCGGGGGCCCCTCATGATGTAAGTGGTTTGTTAAGGAGCCTGCAGACCTCTCGCTCAATGACTTCTCTGTCCACGTACAGCTTGGGAACAGCCACGGGGCCTTTTTTTTTTCAGATGTGAAATCTGTCAGCAAAGTGAAGTCAGCTTAAATATCAGCTGAGGCTTGAGCTCCCTTTCAGTTTTTGTTGACTTTATCCCCTCCTGCTCCTTCCTGATCAAGTTTCTCTCTGCTTGGGTCAGACTTGCCGACACTTAAAAGTTTTTATTCTGTGTTTCAGTTGTGTGGATTCGTGTGTGGCAAAGTTCAGGTGCCCTTCACATTCCCAGTCTCGACAATGGTCTGAAATACTGAGGAGAGGGAGACTGTTCTGGGTCTTTACTCTTTAGCTGCTACAGTTCAGTTAGAAACCAGTAAAAGTGCTTCTGGTACCCAAAGCATGCTGTACTCAGGTGATGCTGTGCAGACCTGCTGGAGTTTTTTTGTATCGTATCTGCTGCTACCAAGCTGAGAAATTCTAGTTGTGAATCAGCATCCTTTCTGTTCCCCAAATACAGAACAAAAGTTACTCTCTGCACCAGAATTTATCACCAAAATATAAGGCATAACTGATGGGGCACAGACAGGCCAGCAAGATACAAGGGAACAGTGAGCATGTGTTAGTTGTGTGCTGAGCCTGTCCTGGGGGCAGGATGCTAAGGTCATGCCATGTAAGCTGGCTGACGATGCAAACATCTGCAGGTTTGGGATGAACCTGTGGTGTCACTGCCTGTCAGTGTAGAAGCATTTTATGCATTGAAAGCTTGAGGGGATTCTTGGCTGTGGAAAGCAGCCTGGTGCTTCTCCATGCATCCCTCACTCCTCTGCAGACGGTGGTTGAAGAACCGGCATTAGGGCTGACGGTGCCAGGCTGGCTGCAGAAGCCACTTTTGGGCTTCTTTCTGTTCTTTGGTATGTGCTGTCTGTTCTCTGGTTAACAATGTCTTTGGAAAGAACCTTTTCCATGTAATAAGCTATTAAGGGACAGAGTCCTACCTACCCCTTGGTAGGAAGCAATGTTGGGTGTCCTTTGTTTTCCAGGTGAGGACCACGGTGGAGTGTGCTGGAAAGGTGATGGCAGCATGGGTAGAATGGGATATCCCATTCTGTTCCCTGCTGAGGTGTGTGTAGGTGCTCTCTGCACTGGACGAGGTGGCATTAAAACATAACCTTCTGCTTCTCTTGGGGTCATGCTGGAGAGATACTATTGAGAGGGAAGAGTGTGTTGCAGTCTGGAGAAATAGACGGCGGGGGTTTTGCAGGGTGTTTGCTTGCTTTGTTTAAGTGGAAAATACAAGTCACAATTTAGGATCTCTCACTATGTGAAAACGTCATCTGGGAAATGCTTACCCCATGGCTGCAGTAATAGTGAATTACTGTTATCTGATAGCTCTGTTCCAAAACCCAGGTGAACGGGAACAGTTTTTCTTGCTGTTCCTGGCTTGCTGGGCACTTGGCAGTCAATGCCTATAATCCATAATCTTGTTGTGTCACAGCTAAATGTAGGAGGAAGCTCTCAACCCAGAAGTCCTTGAGTTTTTAGGGATGTAGATACAGTAATGTTTGCTGAGAAGAAAACAGACACAAAGGTCTCATAATGTGAAGGATACTCATATCCTGCTGAGCTGAGAAAGGTGATATTGATTTGACTTTTTCTTCTACACCCCTTCCAACTTCCCTCCCGTCTTCCAGAGAAAGTTCACTCCTGTGACCAGGAAAGGCAGAGCGCCCTGGAGGAGGCCAGGCAGAACCCCCGCGAGGGTATCGTCATCCCCGAGTGTGCTCCCGGAGGGCTCTACAAACCAGTGCAATGTCACCAGTCGACTGGGTACTGCTGGTGTGTCCTGGTGGACACGGGACGCCCCCTGCCTGGTACTTCCACTCGGTAAGAGCTTACCTGGAGAAAATGAGATATAAAAATATACTGTTGCTATATCAGATAAGTTCCTACTTCTAGAGCAGTCTGCTCTATACTACCTTCATTAGAGCTAGCAAATGCTGTATGTGATGTTCCCTACTGAATGTTACTATGCATTTCCTTCTCTGTAGGAGTTGGTGCATCATTACCACTGCCCTTACTTTCTTCTGTGTTGAGTATTCATGCAAAGTAGCCTTTTTTTCCTCTAGCTTGCAGCTTTTGGGTGGTAGCAGTAACCAGGGCTTTGCTCAAGGGTATAGATCAGGGGTGTGAACAGTGAAAAGACACGTGTCTTTGTTGCATTATCCTCTGCTTTACGTTTCCATGCTGCAGCAACTTGACCAATACAGATTTAGAAGACTGCTTGGTTGTGCATTGAGAGATTTTTAAGTCAGTGATAGATTTTTCTTTAAGTTAGTCTGTATCTTAAAACTACCTAGGGAATGTTTTCTAACTTGGGGTTTGGAAACAAATTGTGGGTGCAGCAAGTTATAAAAACAAGCCAGTAGGAGTTGGGACCTAAACGCTGATAGATACAGTGATTCTGCAGAGCGTGGACAGCTTTGGAAAAAAAGTTCAGCCTGTGCCCACAAGAGTTGGAAGAGGGGCTTGTGCTGTTCGTGGGTTTGGATTGGTGGTAGCTGGCACTGGACTTCAGAGTGCGCTCTTCCTTCTCTCTCCGCTGCTGCTGCTGACTGTCTATAAGCAGACAGCTGCTTGAGAATAACATTTATTCTGCAGGTTATTGGTTTCCCCTACAGTAAGCAGATAAGACACAAGCCCTTTGCAACCATCTGATGACGCTAAAGCTATATCACATAGTTTAGCATCTGCTGTTCTCCTTTTTCAGCTATGAGACCCCAGTGTGTGAAAGCGATGCCAGATCGAAGAGCACAGAGATCGATGATCCATTCAAGGACAGAGAACTTCCAGGTCAGCGAGGAACAAGATCCTGTCTCTGCCTTCTTCCTTTTCTTACCTTGGGACTCTTAAGAGGCCAAGAATATTGTTGAGGAGATGGGGGATTTCCCTCACTGTGCATGTTTTACCATGGGTTTTATTTGTTATTTTGGATCACCTCCAGTTGCAGCAGTGAACTGGAAAGGGCTGGGAGTGTCGGGATCAGAATTTTCAGGAAAGAAACCTGGATTCCCAGAGGTCCCCTGGGGAAAGAACGGACTCAGCATTGAAAGTTCTTCTTCAAAGCCTGGCCAGGAGAGGATCCTTTCCATTTAGCAGAGCTTTTCAGCAACTTGGTGTCCCCTTAGCAAGGAAAGAGGACACAGGTGGCAGTTGTCAGTGGACCAACTGGCTCTCTGACACTGCACGGACCAGGCAGGGCAGCATTCCTGGTGCACTAAGGTCCCTTAACTAGTGCTGGTTTCTTATTTAGCTGAACTTTATCCCTCATTTTATGCCTAGGACCCACTTTATCTCCCATTACTGCTTGTTTTATATTCTGCTTTCCCCCCCTTAACAGAGTAACAAGCCATAATTTACTGTGTGCCTAACTTGTTTCTGCTAGGAAGATGTGCTGGGCATAGGTGTCTGTGCAGTTCTTAAAAATGCGTTCCTACCTGCCTGGGGGCCTTCACTGACAGGTCAGCCATTGCTCTCCTGGGTGAGGGCTGACTGCTTGAAAACAGAGGCTACACTGGGTCCCTCACGGTCCCTTGGTAGAGACCAAGAACTCTGCAGAAAGAGCTGGTAGCTCTGGATCCACCATTTTCTCCTGGCCTTTTCTAGGGCTAGCATAAAGTGAGTTGTCCCTGAGCAAGTTAGCAAAGGAAATGAGATTTGTTCCAGATTTGCCTTTTGTGTCTCCTAATTCTCATCCTGCTGGCTCCTGACCTTGGGCCCTGTAGCTTTCTGCTTAGCAGCTCGGGCCGCAGTGGGGCTCTTTTCTGTGCAGCTCCTCATTTTCACAAGTGATGTGGATATTTCCTATTTGTCTCCCTCTCACATTGGGATGAAATTGGCCAATTGGTTCAAGTATTACTTTGGAGGGTAGGAGGAGGGAAACCAGCTAAATGATTGCATTAAGACTCATTTCCTTAGGAAATCACGCTAAAATAGAATAACCTTATTTTCCTTTCTTCCCCATCCCCTTCTCCCCTTGCTTTACTGCCTCTCCCTGCATTTCCACCCTGCTTCTCCAGAACTCCTCTCTGAAAATCCTTTGATCTTGGGCTTTTTCTTTGAGATTTCTGGTTTCTCAGGAAGACAGAATGGTTTCGTTTCCTTTCTCCCTCCCCTTCTGCACTGCAGCGGCAGCTGGACAAGGGGATTGGAACTGCTTGACAGAGAAGAGGACGCACAGTGCTGTGTACCTTAGTGGTCTGGTCCCAGCATCAGACTCCATGAGAGCTCCCCTCTCAGCTCAAGCCACTCTTCTGTGCCTGAGTAAACTTCCAGCTCTGTGGTTGGCTGCATTGGTTGGCATGATGGTTCCTGTCACTGAAAATAGCCTTGTCTATGGAGAGACTAGGAGATGGAGGATCTGATCCTGGTTTGTCTGCCTGAGAGATGCTGTGCTGCATGATCTTTTGATGCAGACCTGAGGTTTGTTTGATTAGCTGCTCTTGGATGCAAGAATTCACTGGTGAGCCCAGAACTGCAGGGAGTGAGAGAGGGTATTTCTTTTTGCTTTCTTTCCCTCTTGTTTCTTAGCAGAACTGAATTTTAAGAAAAACCGCTGCTTTAATTTGAGTCTGATCATTCCATTTGCACTCAGTTTTGTAAGGGGGACCCCATACCTTATTCCTCTTCTAGAGGTTCTCCCATTCTTCAGACTCCCAGTGCTGCAGGCAGTGTGCACCTTGGCCTGTGTGAAGAGACCTTGCAGAGGACAAGGTTGGGGAGACATAAGTCCAGATCCTTGCACACCTACACATACCCTCTTCACAAGCTGTGTCATGGCTGTGGCCAAAAGAAAGAAAGAAAGAAGGAAGGAAAGTGTTGCTTGCACATAGCAAATGGCACGCTGCTAATTCCTGCAGACGGTGAGATGCTGAGGCCCCAGGGAGATGACTTCTAGCAAACGGGTTTTCAACCTTCTCATTACTGCAACAAAAAGCTCCTTTAAGTGAGTGGTCTACTCTGGCTGCCATAGCAGCTTACCCATTACAATGCTGACATTTTCTGGACCATGTGCCAAACGAGTGCTGAGGGGTGTGCGTGTGTGTAATGCACATAGTATGGAGACAGGCGAGGGACTGTTGGTTAGCTATTGCAGAGAACAGAGCCTGTAATACTGCAAAGGAGGGAATTTTTTCAGATCAATTTGCAAGCTGCTTTCAGCTGTCGAGGGATTACAGTAAGTTTCTGGTGCTCTGTTTGGGGTACACGTGCTTCTCTGTCCGAGAAAAGCAGAAAGTGTTGACACTGCTATATGTTGCTGGGGCGGGCTGTTTTCTGATGTCGTCTGCCTTAATCAGCTTACTGATTTGTAGTGCATGGTGGTTTGGAGAAAGAGAAGAGGTGAGGGATGTGGTGATGGCTTTTCTGTCACATCAAAAGAAGGTAATAGGATGGGGGGTGACGGGTTTTGGACAATAGCTTTGGAGGTGGTGGGTTGAAGTTAAGTATGTTCACTTCTTGGTAGGCTAGAGCAGTTGTTAGATTATTAATATGGTAGTAAATGAAGCATGCTTTTGCTCCTTTAAGAAACAAGGAAATGGCATAGATTGCCTCATAAAGGTGAGGAGATGGAGAATTTCGTCTCAGCTGTGTCATAACAGGCTGGCACTGTTAGGGGTAGGAGGCCCTGTCAGTCTGCGGTTATGGTGGTGGGGAACTAGACAGCCTCAGCACTAAGTAATGGAAATGGTTACCAAGCTCGTCGTCAGCCCACTTTGTCCTCCTTAAGCCAGGAGTGACTGGGGGTGATTACCACGTGTTGACTTTGATGTATTTCCCATGCAGTGTGATCATGCAAAGAACTGAATTATTGTGGTAGCTGCTGGCAGGCAATGCTCTCTGTGCCTGAAGAGGAGAGTGCAAGCAGCAGTCCTTGCTTTGGCCCGTGCTTTGGGAAGCTTTAAGCTGTCAGTTAGGCGCTCAGAACAGCCATGTTTACAGAGGAAGATGACCCAGGAGGTAATGAGTTGTTTTGCAAACTTCTCTGCAAGTGTCACCATGGGAACTCCCTTCTGCCAGGCGCTTCCAGCACATCCCTGTGGTTATTCTGGTAGAGAACTGGGAGAGGCCATAAAGCTAACCACACGGTCTTCCTGCCAGATATTGTTGGTGACCCTGTGTGTGCCTGGATAAAAGCTGCAGGACAAATTACCACGCAGAGAAACCCACTGAGGGATTCTTCTGCCTTTCCTTAGGGACTGTGATGATGGCTGCCATATTACAAACAAAGGAGGTTCTGGCTGATCCTTGCTGAACTGGGGTAGGAGACAAATCCTGTGTGTTATTGCATTAAACCTCCTCTTTTCTTTCTGCAGGCTGCCCAGAAGGGAAGAAAGTTGAATTTATTACAAGCTTACTTGATGCTCTGACTACGGACATGGTACAGGCTATTAACTCAGCAGCCCCTACTGGGGGTGGGAGGTGAGTCCAGGGAGCACTGGCGCTGAATGCCACCAAGGTAGCTGCAGGGCTCTGGGTGCCTCTGAGGTGGGGGCGGGAGGGAAAGGTGTTGCTCTGCACTGGTTTGGGTTCCTCTGGGTTGCTGGGAGAGGAGCTGAGGCTGCATCTTCAGATGCTGCTTGGTCCTGTCATCCTAGCCCTGCCTCCTTCCGCCCCTCCTCCCTGGCAGCTGCTCCACCATAAAGGTTAGTATAGCCCATTTGAAGTGTGAAATGAGAGCTCAGTGGGAGGAAGTGGCTTGTTCTTTTGTCCCCCGGTGCATGAAAAGACCTAATAAAATGCAAATGGATTGAAGGAGACCGTGTGGCCTAGTGGCTACCACAGGGAGTGAAGAATGCGAACCAAATTCTTGGCAGTACCAGTGCTGTGGTTTTGCTGTGGAGCTGGAGCCAGCCTGCCGATGATGAGAGGAGCTGTTTTTCATGGCCTTTCCCTCTGACCAGCTGCCTGCTCATCCCTCTTGGAAGGAGCAGCAGGTCAGGCCAGTTGAAGAGGTGGGCAGAAGTCTGCGTTTCTGGGGAACTGGAGAAAAGCTGAGGTCTTGTCTCCCCCTTCTGCTTGGTAACAGCAAATCCCCTTAGTGCAGCAGCTGCGATGCTGTGGCAGGACAGGCCATTGAGAACGGACTGTGATGGATTTAAAAGAAGTGCTATATTGCCTTGGCTATGCAAGGCTTCTATGATTCTGGATTCCCCTGACTTTAAAGGCAGTCAGTGCTAGTTTAGCACGGACAGATGCCACAGCAACTAATGGGCGTTCATAGGGGTGTAGACATGAAGGAAGTGCCTCTGTACATGTGTTACTTCTGTGGGTATTGCTCCAGCGTATTGAGAGTAATGTTGATCCCCTGCTTTCCTCTTTCAAAATGCAGAAGGAAGCAGTGCCATCTTTGACTACTCAGGACAAAAAACTTCTTGGGTGGCACCTCTGTTCCTCTTGGTTTCAGTATGGATTGCCTCTGAACCCATATGGTTTTAACTTCGCATTTGGACCTTACAAATCAGGCCAGTGGCTGAGTGCCTGCACACTGAATATTCTGTAACCCATCGAATTAGCAGTATACGCCTAGCATGTCTGTATTCATATAAACAGGATGAAAAATGCCCCAAGGATGGGAAATAAGTTCTGCTCTCCCAGCTATAAGCATTCCAGTGTCAATTCTGTGTAATTTGCATGGTTCAAATGCAGTGGGTAGGGGTGGTGGGAAGCCCTGGAGAGTATTTGATATTAATTTGGCATCTTTGGCATTGGGACTGAAACCCAGCCAATGTAATCATCAGTCTTAAAATAAAGCTTAATATAAACCAATATTGTAGAGACCAGAGATGTATGCCCCCACTGCACTTCTATAAACCAGCAGGCTTGCTTCCTAATGTTCCCCAAGCTTTGTGTATTTCTCAGCTTTCAATAGAAGCCTTTCTGGTAGAATTTTTCACTGCCCAGCTCTTCACACAGTCGTCATGTTGATTTATTTTCAGCTGTAGTGTCAGCAGCCCAGTTGCAAGGGGAAAAAGAAATCTTTTAGCAGGCTGTCCTTTGTGAGGCGAAAGACTGCTACCACCCAAATACTCTGCCTGCCCGCAGCCATGATTAAATTCAGGAAACTGCTCTGGCATAAACTTCCATGTGCATCAGCCAGGCTAAGCGCATACCCCAAAGAACATGCGTCAAGTTTTTCCATCCCACCATGCCATGATGAGACCATTTATTTTGCAAAAAAAAGCATTTCAAGGAATTTTTGGTACTTACATAAAAATTTAATCAGTACAGCTTTCATTTCTTATGAGTTTGCAGAGTTGGGAAGCTGTCTCTGCAATAAGTCCTGCTTTCCAAGTCTTCCAAGGGGAGGAATGTCCCCAGTCCTCCCTTCAGGAGTATCTGAAATTGTCTGGGTGACCTAACTTTGGCACTGGAAATGAAAGCTCTTTTCCAAGATGAAGGGATATTTTACCTATAGGGTTAATCGTAGTGCTTATTCATTTCCAGACATAACAACTAACAAAATACTGGATTTATGACAGTGCTAATCCTGTATCTCCTTGGCCCAGGTTTGCTGAGAAGGTCATGTTGAAAAGAAAAGCTGGAGATCTGGCTATTTGATTTTTCTTAATGTCAGTCATATCAGTTTTAATATCTTAATGTCAGTTTTCTTATTGGTGAGGCAAGCAGGCTCTTCTCCGTCTTTGCCATAATGATGGCAGAACAGGTTCTGTGTTTAAACATGCACTGGTTCCCTCTGTAGCCTCCCTCTTTCTCTTCCTTTACAGTGTTCAGCATTTCATTCTCCTGGGCCTTTTTTAGAGTTTGAACAAATGCATCCAATGATCTAAGGTAAATTTTTAACGTATCACCAGCAAAGCTTATGCCTGTTGCAGAGGGCAGGCCAGGCAGGCAACAAGCCGTGTCGGGTGGCCCCATATATTGTCCTATGTATTTTAGTCAATCTGAGAAGCAGCAAGTAGGAGTTTTAGGGAAGGGAAGGAGTGTTCCTGTTTCTCTGTGGCAGCAGAGAGATGATACTGGCATACAATATGCATCTTTAGCACCAACATTAAAATATGGGACCAAACGCAGAGCCTTTCCAAACTGTCAAGGGCTGAAAAAGCCTAACAGTGAGAATCGTAAGGAGCTCAGCCTACCTTAGGGTATTAAAGGAAAGAAAAAAAAAAAAAAAAAGGGTTGAAAGACGATTTTGTATAATCTGGGTATCTCCAGAGGAACAAAAGCTTTGCAGGCTCTTTAGTCTAGCAAGGAAGAACATGATTAGCTGAATTTAAACAAACTTGTGATCAAAATTTCTTTAAAGCAAGGGCAATTCTAAGGCAGAATGAAGTCATGAGGGAGGTGACAGATTCCCTCTCTCTAAAGCTTTCATCTTAGGCCTGATGCCTTTCAGAAAGACTTGCTTTAGTCAAACCTGAATTATGCTCTTAAGGGTAATTTGATTCACATTCTGTGAGTATGATCTACAGGAAATCAGATTAGATGACCCTGCGGCCTTTAGTCTGAATCTGGATACGTGCACTGAAAACTTCTTGCATTTGCAGACTGTCTTCATCTTCAAGACTTTACCTATTTATGCTGCAAAGCTATTTGTGGCTTTGCAATTAATGTCCGTATTAGCTTTTTGGGGGGGCAGGAGGGAGGAGCATGGGGAGAAATGAGAGATCTGCATTTTAAATACCTCATTGAGCTGTGCTAAACTGCACGCTTTATACTTGGCACACAGAAAAACAATCTAGTAGCAGCAAAGTGAGGCTGTGCAACTTGGATTGCTGCAGGCCATGTAAGTAAAACCTGATAAGACTTTTTTTTTTTTTTTTTTTTTATTGGGCATGCTTAAAACAACCTTGTAATCCCTTATAGGTCTTGTCTCGTTTAAGCAAGTTCAAAGCTATTGACTTTAATTGAGTTACTCTTGCTTTACAATAATGTACATGAGATGAGGACTTC
Organism: Rissa tridactyla; assembly: GCF_028500815.1. Taxonomy (NCBI): domain Eukaryota; kingdom Metazoa; phylum Chordata; class Aves; order Charadriiformes; family Laridae; genus Rissa; species Rissa tridactyla. The sequence continues at coordinate 41,621,463 of NC_071469.1, forward strand.
CCTTCCTCATGGCCCTGGTTTATATTACAGCAAAATAGGCAAGTAGACTTCATTTAGGCTTCTGAAACAGAAAATCTCTGGTAAAATTCATTCTTAATTTTAAGTTTATGTAATAACTCCAAGGCACATCTTGTTACTGTATGTTTTCAAAGTAATTAAGGGAGCGCTTGTAGGAAATTCGTTTATTAACCAGTGTTTGGTATACTTTTTGAAAAGACGCATAGTAGAAATTGTTCACATACAAATCCTGTATAATAGGAGCAGCACTTTTTAAAATTTAGCCTTTGCTTTAATACATTTTAGTCTATCTTGTAATTCGAACGTACTCATATTACATGGGGCCTAAACTAAAATAGACCAAAGGGGATCCCGACCTGGGTTTCCCTGGTCTGAGGAACTCTCTTTGGTCCCTGCCAATTCAGAAATGAATTTTAGTTGCCAAAGTATGTGCACTATGGCTTGCTATATTATCAGCAAAAATATTAATGCCCTGTGGAATTTTGGGTTAAAAGGGCAGCTTACAACAGCCATCCTTATCATGTAACACAGCAGCTGTGTCCCTTCATTTTAAGTTGCCAATTATTCCCCGTGTAATAGCCCTAAAAAGTACTTCAGAAAATTGCCCCCAAGGTTCCCTTTCATGCTCTAGTTGAGCAGTTTGAAGCAGGCAAGCACAGCTCAGCACATCTCCAGGGTGTTCTGAAGCCGAGCCATGTTTTAATAAAGATTGACACTTTCAAACAGTGCGGGGAAGTTAATGCCCAACTCCTATTGCATTTCAATTGAAGTTGGATACTAACTTCTCTTTGTGCTCCTATGGAAATTCTAGCCTAATTAAAGGTACAGCAGAGTTTGTGTAAGAGGAGGATCTTTGAACAGTCAATGAGGAGTGAAGGAGGTGGTTTTTAAACCTTCTAAATGAATTATCCCATAAATCTTTAGAAAAGTTGTGTTCAGCATAGTGTTTCATACACAACTTACCCGGAGGAGAAGAAGAAATGGGCCTGTAATAGGAAGATAACTTAAGTTCTAGCTGTAGAGGAATTATGCATTCCCCGTAATGAATTCAGATTGTGTAGTACCCTTTTGTTTAGTCTGAACACAGCTTAGTTTTTTGTTGGCTTCTTGATTCTTTGGCTACAGGAAAGGGAGAATAATAAAACAAATACATTAGAGTAATCCTCTTTGATTCAAGCCGTGTTCTGCCATTACAGCTTTTAACTTTAGAATAGACAACCACAAAGAACAACAAAAGGACAGTAAGAATAGCAAGAACAATTTTCAATTTTACCTCAGTGGGTTAAACTCTTACCACTTTCCACCACTCCCCCAGGCACCTTGGTGGACATCATGAATGCTATTGTGGGCATTGACTGGCAGGGTCAGTCCAGTCATTTCTTTACCTTTGCCCTCATCCGTCCTTTCTTCAGCGACAGCACCAAGCAAGGCAGACATCCTTGCAAAATACTTTCAAGTCATAGAGTCTTACAGCTTTAACTCCTGTAGATATCCCGACTACAAGCATACCTTATGTTTTAGGAGTGGAAGCCAGTCTAACTGTTTTTCTACTCTGTTGCTTCTGCTAGCAGCTTCTTGTCCATCAGTGTTCTTTCATCCTGGAATAGCTCCCTCTGGTTTTTAGTCTCTGCAGTCCGGTTAGGTGATGTTAGGCTGGTCTTAACTCCCCTTCCCTCCATCTGCCTCAGCTGCTGTTGTTGCTACAGAAAGTTTGTATTACAAAATAATAGGTTTTCTAAAGGTCTTCAAACAGGTGGTCATCTGCTGGGTACTTCAGAGTTTGCAACCTCGCTTTCTCTCAAAGCGGTGTTTTGTATTAGGATTTTCTGTCACTGCAACAGTAATGTGGGTCTGTGCAGCCTGGGCAGTGGGGTGCAGTGGGGCTGCAAGTGTGCGGGGAGCAAAGGATCAGCTTTGATAGGAATGGACTTCTGTTTTACTCAGTAAAATTTAGTGGGACATATTACACTTTGACAGCACAGTTCTGTGGAGGACAATGTGATTGCACACTGTACATGGTTTTGTCTCTGAGTAATGTCTGACATTTGCTGCTCTTGTATACTTTATCCTATATACCTCCCCTTCTTCCCTGCTCCTTCCCACTGAGTTAACTCCTCATTTCTTGCAAGGGGCCTCAAGGGCTGGAAAGCATTACAAACTGCGTATTAAAGCTGTCTATTTAATATTTTGGCATATTCTTCTCTGTCTGCTCCAGAATTCAGTGCAGCTGCAAAAGTACATGTCCATGTTTTTTAATAGCCTCTTTGCTTTCTGCCTGTACCCCAGTTACACCAGATGACATGAAGGTGTTCTCTGGAAGTGTGTCTTGACTGGAAAACAGTGTTGTTAAAAGTAACAGTATCTTAACCCACGTATCTCCAAGCATAAGCCACCTAAGAAATACGTATTCTCCTATGGGGGAGCTGGTGGCACATTATACAGGAGGAGGATCAAAAGCCTATTTAGAGGAGATGATATACTTGATGCCAACAAATCAGTAAGAAACCTGAGAGAGCAGTTTCCCTGTCCTAGGCTGTTAATGACAGACATGCTTCTCTTCATTGTTGGTCTGTGGGTGGGCTTATGCTGTATAATGGAGCTAAACTCGCTGGCTTATGTACGGAAGCGATCCAGCAATAGCAGGTTGGATTTGGTATATCAGCTCACACAGAGCTCTTTGCTTCCCCAGCACTCATTCTTTAGGATTGATTGTTTTGCCATAGAGTGCTAAAAAGGAACAATTAGGAAGAAAAGTAAGTACAGCTGTAATGTAGTCAACACAAGAAGACTGAGAAGGCTGTCTGCATTTTGGCAATGTCTGTCTTTACTAGGTCTTACAAGGCTGTTACAGCACTAGAATGAGAGACTGGAATTCAGTGGATTTTTGTGTGACTGGCGTTAGAGCACTCTTGTTGTTTTGCTGGGAGTTGAGAATGTACAGGGCAGCTTTATTCTCTGTTGGTTTTTCTGGATCCTTTATGGTCTGAATGAGTAGAGAGGCAGCCCAACAAAGGAAGTTTGCATCTGAGGGCTGATTTATTTCTCTTGCAACAGCAAAGGAGAGGCAATAGAGGGACTTTCCCCTGGAATAATCCTGCAAAGTCTGTGCTTGCAGGACAATTACAGCCCCCAGATGTATTTCAGCTGACCGGGCAGGTATGGTTGTTGTCATGGCACATCATCAAAGCTAGGTGGCTTAGCAGTGCTGTGAAGTTGCATCAATTCATGTTTCGTGGATGGTGCCTAAGGGCCTTGCATGGGCAGCCGTCAAAGTCAAGATAGTTAGATACCATGTTGTAACCTCAGCCTTCTTTAGTATATCATGTAATTTCATAAGCCAGGGAGATATGGCTGCACTGAGATGATGTGGATCCTTCCTGTTCTGGGGTTCTGGATGAGCATCATAAAGGGCAGGCAACCAACTTGGGAACTGTAGTCCTGCCAAACCAGCCAACAGGAAGTGGTAAAAACTCAGAAATGACTGTATCTTCCTTCCTCCTACAATCCCAGCAGTTAAACTAACTCCCTTTAGCTCCATTAGCATGCTGCAGTTTTCAGCATGAGCTCTCAGCATGTTTGTAAAGGGCAAAGATTGATGTATCATCACCTCACGAGTCAATGTATTTGTATTAGCCTGTGGATTTCCCTGGTTTTCTTTATGGAATTGCTGAAGAGCGCTATATTGCCTCTCTTGGTAATTCTTAAGAGCTCCTCCATGGTGTGCCTCTGAAAAAGCGCCACTTTTAAGACCTGCTTCTGAGTGTCTCTGCAGCAGGTAGAGAGAAACTTCTGTTCCTGTCTGTTGTCTTTCTGCTGTTGGTTCTAATATGCTCTGCTATTTTCTTCATTTCTGCCTCTCCACTTGTGGGCTTTTGGGAAACAAAGGGCAGGCCAAGATGTGGATGAGGGGAATCTCGCATGCAAAAGCTCAGGTTTTATTCCCCTGTCTCAGCAAAAGCAGAATATTGTCCCTTGCAATACAGAACTTCCCAGTGGCTGTTGGAAGCACGCTAGTCTTCAAATGATAGCCAGCTCATTTCCAAAAGGGAGAGAGGCTAATGGCTGCGTTCATAAATGTCATAAAAACAAGCTACAGGATGTGTTTTTATTCTCTCCTGTCATCCTGGTCTTTGCATACAGTTTCAAGGCTCTGAAAAATCCAGGCACTCCCTTAGCTTCCTGGGGGGGGAGGTTTTTGCAATTTCTGCATATCCATAGGTGGCTCCAGGTGTTTGCCTTGTATTTTGGCTCCCAAAACAAAGCCAGACTTATTCCCAACCTCTTCTTCTTCCCCTACAGTGTTTATCCCACTGTACATTGACCAGATGCTGTGACTGAATGCCAGGCTGCTGCTCAGCTAAGAATTAAATGATGAAAGGGATAGTTTCAAATAAAACCTTGGGAAAAATGTTGTGCACTTTATTTGCTGCTCTCTACTGTGTGTATTTACTTGTTGTGAAGATACAGATGTCTCTGGATAGGGGCTACCTTTCTAAATTGTATTCTCATTTGTTAAAGGTATCAGAGAAGGTTAATGGGGATCTCTGTTCTCCACCTAAGGTCCGTTGCTTGCTTTCTGCACGTTGCAGATTCCCCTTCATTAGTGATTTAAATTACCACAGCGGTACGGTGAGGTTTTTATTTTTCAGGCTCTGTAACTGCATTTTAGAGGCAAAACAGGTCATACTGGAAGGCCAAAAGAGTTTTCTTCCTTCTAGTTCCCAACAAAGAAATTTTCAGTGACAATTTAAATATATATCCTACCAGTTTCTGAAACAAGGTCGATGACAGTCTTAAAGTACATTTTATAAGGTACCTGGGTTCATATTTTCCCATCAGCTGGAATGCCCCAAACTCTCACCAGAATCTGGCTGCCTGCAGCATGCAACTGACACTGCTTAAATGGTATGACATAGCAGTGCCTGTTCAGTGATGACTTGACGTTGAATGGCAGCATTCTCTATTTGTGCATCTTCAGCTGTTGCTTTTCCTCCTGCTCCTCTTCTCCTCTCTGATACTGTTTGTTGTTGTCCACAGAAAGAAAATGTGAGCCACTAACGTCAAACTTGTAATATCACAATGAGTAAGAAACGAAGCAAACTGAAGTTGCCAGTTCCGCAGTATTGCTTTTAATGGATTTGTGGTGCTTGTCTGCTGTGGAATTCTTGTGTATAAATCAACCATGTGAAAAGCATTAAATATGCTGAAAATACAGCACAGGAGTTCAGATCGTATAAATAGATACGGCAAGAATGTTGCATCTTGCCAAGGACATTTTCAAACAATGAATGTGTCTTGCATTAAATGAATTTGTTCCCTTTCTGAAGTCTAGATGTTGCTATCACAGAAACTACCATGACAGCTGACAGTCACGGCTCTCCTGCTGGTAACTCAAATGGGAGCCCAAGGGTCAAAAGGACCATGGAGATTGCCTTTTGCCCTCTAGAGGGGATCCTTCTGGGATTAGGCAGGGTTTCAGCAACTGGTGTGAGGAGAACCAGAGCTACTGAGGGTATCAGTCTCAAGGAATGTCTCGGCATGTCTTGTTAATGCTGAAGGACATTTTTAGAAAAAGTTCATCTCTCTCAAAAGAGCCCAGCTAAAAAGAGGAGATTGTAAGACGTGTGTATTTTGCCTTTGCTTTTAACATGGCATAGCGTGCATCTTACTCGGTGAGCAGCTTTGGCTCCTCATTATATGCTTGATAGTGTTGGTGAGAGCACCCATTTGTCGGGGGCCTTTGCTTCCTCTGTTCCAGGTTCTCTGAGCCAGACCCCAGCCACACGCTGGAGGAGCGAGTGGTACACTGGTACTTCAGCCAGTTGGACAACAACAGCAGCAATGACATCAACAAGCGGGAGCTGAAGCCTTTCAAGCGTTATGTGAAGAAGAAAGCCAAGCCCAAGAAATGTGCCCGACGTTTCACTGACTACTGTGACCTCAACAAGGACAAGTCAATCTCGCTTCAGGAGCTGAAGGGGTGTTTGGGAGTCAGCAAGGAAGGAGGTGAGTGTCTTTCTTTCCCCATTGCATGAGAATAAAAGGCTTGACATGGAGTTGCAGCGAACTCAGGAATCAGTTTTCTCCCAGATGATTCAAAAGTGCCACAGTTTGTGTGAGAAAATGAGTGGGATTAATACCCTGCCATGCAAATGTAGTTATTTGTGTTATGGCTCTGACTTACATCCCCTATCATGAACCTTTGTGCTAAGCAGTATATGGAAGCAGGGCAAAAAGATGAGCCTTGCCCAGGACCCTGCTTATACTGTAGAAGCCCTTGGAAACTGTAGTTCAGATCAGGTCCCTTCTGAGTAATGCACTGCTAACAATATTCTGTTGTCTCAGCCATGTAGGTTGGATGATGTATGAGCCAGCACAGACCCAGTCCTTCTCCGGAGACCCTGTTGACTAACAGAAATAATATTTATTTTCATTGCTAAATCCAGCATGCAGGAAAGCGGATGACGCAAAGAGAACAGCTCAGAAGGAAGGCACAGGGCTGTACTGTTGCCCTTTTTCAGAGTTAAATTGCACTTCAAGACTGGGGCAGAAATAGGGCATATGAATAACATACTTTCCTTTCTGTTTAGTGCCTGAGCAACCAGACCATCCTGCTTCTGTTTCTTCCTCTTTCATCTTCACCTCATCTTCTGTTGGGACCTGGACCAAGTTGATGTTTTTTGAATTTTATGAATTGAAACTGTTCAACCCAAATTCAGTAATTATCAGTCATTCTTAACTGTGGGCAGATTTGCTTGGCAGGAGAAGGCAAACAGGCAGATTCCAGGGAACTAATTTCCTGTGCAGGTGTCTTGGCTGTGCGGGCAGCTCTTGTTATAATCATTGTGTTGATTGGGAAGGGTGGGTAGCTTGCTTTCTCCGGGCTTAACCTTTCCTTAGTTCTTTCCTCAGGTTTAGCACGAGCCAGTGCATTCGGGTGTTGGGAAGTTGCCTCTTCCAGGTTCTTTGCAAACATCTTAGTTATTGTAATAAGTCTGTTGCATTACTTGTCAGCAGTGATTAGCATTCAGCTTCCCTAGCTCAGTGGAAGTTTTTTTCTTAGTCATTGGTACCTTACTGAGGAACGACATACCAAAATAGCAACCCTGTTCCTTAATTTTATTACCTTCCCAATAAGCTGAATATGCCAAATGAGTTTTATTGCTATTTGGCTTGGAATAAGACTCTCTGGAATCTGCTGTCTTGGCCAACCAGCTGTTCAAAAATTTAGTTTATGGAAGGGGGGGAAAAAAGGGAGAGGAGGAAGAAAATGTGCATCTTTGAGCCAGCGTGAAGGAAAAATAAGGCAGTGAGATATTGTTGTGAGTGCCTGATTGCCCAACTATTTGCTGAAAACACAGCCTTGACCTTTCATGGTTTCTTCCATTGTATGAGGACAGGATTGTGTGCAAAAAGGGGCTCTGACCTTGTTTTATCATACAGCTCCACATACTTACGAAAGGCCTGAGAAGCCTTGAGGATCAAAGATAAAAGGGTAAGTTATGTGGAAAGAGGACCAAGGGGGTCTAAAGGATGGTGAGGGCTAAAAAGCAGGAGAAGGGGCAGGCAGCACAGGGAGCAGGTACTAACAGTAGGAAAGAACTGAGGGGAGGGTACTCCAGAGGTTCAGTAAGCAAGTTTGCGATGGATCTTTTTTAAGATTTTTGTGAGGTGGTAGATGACATGTTTGTTCTGCTTGCTATTCACAAGAACTTCTAAATTAAGAAATAACCAGTAGCTTACCCCTTCTCCAGCGTTCCCTTATCCTAATCATGGGTGCATGCAGTCAGTCAACTAGTTCATGTATTTGCTCTCTGTTTCTTTCTCTGTACCGTGGCCTCCAAACATCTGCTGGGGCTGTGAGGTCACTGTGGGTCCAAGCCAAGAGCTAGTTGGGAACCTTTTTGATGACATACTTTCAGTTGTAAACTGCCAGTCAGATGAAACCAAAACTCTTCATGGAAATGTTTCTGTTTCAACAAAAGCTTTGTTGGAAACGTTTTTCTGGTCTGGATTGGATGAGGAATGGTTGGAGGGAGGCAAGGAAAGTTATCATTTCCCCGTGGTATACTTCGTTACAAATGGACTTGCCTCAGATGTTCCAAATCCTGGTTGGGTATCCAGCAGCCTAAGGACTAAAATGAAGGAGGTCATCATTCCACATGAGCGTGCCTCCTGTTAGGCAAACTGAACACTTGTAATGATTTTTAAAATAAAACTTAATACAAATTTGGTAGAGTTTGGGTTGCTGAGGAAAACAAATGTTAAAGCATTTTTGTCAGTGTTTTGCTTTTGGGTTTGGTTTTTTTTTTTTTTTTGGCCAGTTCCATTCAAATGTGGAAATAGTGTTGCTTGAAGGAAGCACAGGGCATAGGATAAATCAGCACTGTTACGTGCCTCTTGGGCTCTAGATCGTCTAAATAAATAAGATTTATGTGTGAGGATTCAGCTGGGATATTCATAAGGACAAACCTGAATCTGAGCTCTTTCCAGCTTGGGATCAAATCTGTCCAAGATGCATAGTTCTGTGTGTCATCCCCTCCTCAGTAGGTTCTTGATGCCTGTGGTAACCTAATATGTGGGTGCTGCCAGACAGTGGCTCTTCAGTGAGGAAAATAGCTGTCTATTCAGCCAGCAACCTGTCCTCTTTTCCATCCTTATGATGTCCCAGAAACTTGCTGGGAAATCTGCTAGGTCTGGTGGCCACTTTACACAGCTCTTGCCCCTCTGCTTAAACCAGATGTGTTTCTATCAGGGGCAACTCAGATGGAAAAATGCCATTCCTGGATCTCAGAATGGAGTAGCCACATAGATCCAGCCTTTGAGGGCTTGCAGAAGCCTGCAAATGGTTTCTTAAACTTGAGGAAGAACAGGCAGAGAGGGTGTGTAGCTTGGAGTATGCCAGAAACGGTCTTTGCCATCATTTGATCTAGGATTGTCTGTTTGAGGAATTGTGGAAGGAAAACAGACTGATTTACAGCCTGTTAAAAGTTAGCATTCATCAGTGCAGCCTGCGCAGCCTGAGTTAGGGGGGGAAACCATCTGTGATCAAAGAACAAATTTAGCTCTATGCGTTAGTCAAAAGGCAGGGTCCTTGAGAGGAGATAGATGTGCACTGTAAAGCTTTGCTGGAAAGTTACTGGACCCGAGATTAATTGGAGTCCAGTGGTCTTGAAGAGCAGGACTGTCGATCTGAGCAAGGCTTATACCAGTTGTGCTGACTGCAAAATGCTGGAGTTGAGTTTTACCTCTATATTCTTCCAAATTCAGAAGACAAAGTCAGCATTTTGTGCATGCCCAAAGAGGAACTAAGGGATTTAGCAGTGAAGAAATGTCCCTCTGCCAGCTGACGGGAAGTTTCCTTCTGCCAGTTCAGATCCCGTGATTGCTTTGCCATCCAAGAGCTTGTCAGATGGTAGGTGTTGGGCGCGCTTCACAGGCCATGAGGACTCCTGGGTTGGCACCCAGCCACAGTTTGTGCCACCAGCACAAGAGCACATTCCAGAAACAGGATCAAAATGTCTTAATTAAAAAGTGTGTGTGTGTAATTAAACAGCATGTCATTTTCTACTGAAGCTGAGCAAATAGTACAGAAAGAAGGAAAAATAATGGACAGTCTAAACAGCAGATTTAATTCCATGATATTCGGGACCCTTCTTATTGTTATCCGCAGAAGTGACTGATTCTCTGTGTGCTTGGGAGGCTTCTGGGAATGAGGATGCTCTATATCACCGCTGTGCAAGCGGCTGTGTGGGAGCAGGTAGCAAGGAGCAGTCACCAGGGAAAGACTTCTGGACCAATGATGGTAGAAAGCTGAAAACAGTCTGAGAGGCTCTGAGAAAACTGTGACCAGGTAATAACTGAGTTAATAAAAAGGAAATTCAGAGTACATCTAATTACAGTTAGATTAGAATGTAAATGAGCTCTGCTGGTTCAGTGCTTGGTTTTGTTTGCCTTGTTCAGATATCCCCCTTTGGAGCTCAGTAGAGATGCTGTAGTTCGTCGCCTTTAATCTTGAAGAAAGTTACTGATGGTTAGTATGAATCAGGACATCAGTATTGTGCTGAGAAAGCTGCCGGGGTTTCCTTGGGGCTTTTCCTTTTGAAAGACACTTGGCCTAATCTAGTGTGGCTAGTATTGTTACCCAAGAGACCGTACTTGTGAGGCTGAGAAAATACTGTGCATTATGAATTTACTGAATGATGGGATGTTACTCTATAATACCCAAGGGTGTCCCAGATATATGTTAGTAACCCGCTGTCACCATCTGCAATATTTCTTCCTCTCTTTCATGCCAATTTTATGCCCGGCGCAGAGTTGTTTTGGCAAGGTTTTGCCTTCTGCAGGTATATGTGGTTGGCCTGAGTTTATATCGAAGGCAGACAGCTCAAGGCGATTCTCTCTGTATTTGGAGTGACAGTGGTGTGCCTCGGGGTCGCTTCCCATCACAGATACATGGGACCAGCCCCATCCTACCAGGCTGCTGGAAAGGCGTGCCCTGCCCAGCCTGGAGCATCCCCCCCATTTCAGGGATGCTCCCTGCCTTTTCCGTCAGCTTACCTCGACCTCCACGCCTCTTTCCGAAGACGAACAGGGCTCATTCACAGCAACGCACCGTAGGCATAGCTGCACTGGTTGTAAAAAGGGGTTTTTTGGGATAGCTTCCGCCTTGCCCGTGCGGCCGGGGCCGGGGCGGGCCGTGCGCGGCCCACCAGCGCCCTCCAGGGCCCGGCCCCGGGAGCGGCTCCGACGCCCCCCCCCCCCGGGAGAGTCCCAATTAGCTCTGGAGGAATCTGCCTTTTGGCAACGGGCTCTGCTTTTTATGCACGGGCGCAGGAATAAGCGAACAACAGCGGCTCTTCTGATCTCGCCGGGGCAGATGGTGATAGAGGCCGGCATTCAGGGGCCTTGAGATAACTTACTGTGTTTATACAGTTTCTCTTATTAACAATCTCTAAAGCCAACGGGTTCTGCGTTCTGTCCCATTTCAAACTCAGCCACCGCCACCTTTCTTTCCCTCTCTCTTTTCCTTCCCAGTGGTTCTGCTCCTGTGCTGCTGCCCAGCGCCCCGGCCCCGAGGCTCCCCGGTCTCCCCCCTGCCCTCTGAGCTTCTGCTCACCTTGCTCTTGCGTAGAGATAAGTTTGCTGTAGCTGCCAGTGCGCAAAGTACTTCATGTGCAAAGCAAGCTGTGCAGTCAGGTCAGATGCACACGCAAATCAAAGATAAGTGTCTTAGGCTGGGCCAGAGCGGAGGGCAGCAAGAGGCTTACTGCTTCTGGCAGGGAGCAGGAGTTCCCCTTTCCAGCTCATCCCTCATCTGAAATCAGACCAAGCGGCTAGCAGGAAATGTAACATGCTTTCGAGATCTCCTGTAATCCTTGAACTGTCTGTACCCAGGGCATGGTAGGAACAGGTTTATTGTCGAGGTGAGAGCCCTTGTCATGAGCTCCATCTGGTGTAGGGTGTGTGTGTCTGTATCTCATAGAATCACAGAATTGTCTAGGTTGGAAGGGACCTTTAAGATCATCGAGTCCAATCATCAACCTAACACTGCCAAAACCACCACTAAACCGTGTCCCTCAGCACCATGTCTACCCGTCTCTTAAATACCTCCAGGGATGGCGATTCAACCACTTCCCTGGGTGGTCTTTCCCCTCTGCTCACAGTCAGGCTCCACTCATGACACAGGCACAGCTCTGCAGTCTGTCCCTGCCCTTCTGCCAGGTATGAGTTCAGGTCTTTTGATTTTAGGCAGCTGTTTGTTTGGTCCAAGCTAAAGATCTAGTAAACTTGGGCTATCTGTACACCTACACCTTCACTTTTCTGGCTGCCCCCTGTCTACATGATGTTATTTTGCTTGCTCTTAGCAAAAACCGTTTTGAGAAACTTCATGGTGCTGCTTGCATCCTTCCTTTCTTCTTCTTCCTCCTTCCACAGTTTAGTTTAACCTTGTAATTGTTGCTTCTTGCCCTCTGGATTTTCATGACATTCAAATACTACAACACCAGGTATTTAAGATCTCTCATCTCAAGCACATTAGTCTGACTCTTGCATGTGAATCTTAAGGAGTGCTGGCAGGACTTGCTGTGTGCACACTCAGAGGAGCTCCTTTGAACCTGCCCTCCAACAGCAGACAGTGGGGAGGCTTCTTTGTCATGCCATGGCATTTATTGCCTTTAACATGGTTCTTGGATTTTACAGGTAGCCTGAGCAGTTTCCCCAATGGAAAAAGACAAGGCCTTAACCCTTTCAGTGAGTATCTTGTCAAAATGTTTCCTTTTTTTCCTGTGATAACCATGTTCCCCAAAACTCATTCTCCCCTGCTCTCCTGTGTTCACAAATACCAATATAGAAACAGCTGGAAACCGAAGTTGTTTATAAGAAGTGTGAATATAATAACATGCAGCTTAGCTGCATCATCTCCAAGTCCAGCACTGTGTCTTCAGCTGGAGCAGACAATACATTGCTTAGAAATTAGAATAGGATACAGCAGTTATGGGATGAACACTCTCCTATCCTATTCTCCCTGCTTCTACTAAGCAATGATTTAGGTGATTTGTTGTGTTTACATAACGTTACTCCATGGACAATTTCCCATGAAGACTCTTCTCTGTCCTGGTGAAGGTCTGCTCTCCTCTGTATTTTGTGGCAGTGAATCGCACCCTTTCATCAGGCATAAAGAACAACTTTGATTTGTTTTGCTTTTAGTCCTGCTGCCTCATGGTTTCATTGTGTGCTTCTCATTTTGGATTGTGAGAAACAGTGAGCAGTTATCTCCTGCCTGTCTTTCTCCTGCCCCTTGTTGTTTATAGCTCTCCAACACATGCCTGGTTAGACACTGTTCTGTGTTGAAAAGACCCAGGCTACATGTTTGCTTAACGGCAGAAGTCTTCCCATACCTCTTGCTATCGTCCTTACCTTTCTGGGTACCTTATCTGGTCCTGATGAGATGGGCTGAGCAGAGAACTGAAAATAAAGATCAGCTAAGCCTTACACATTGAGATAGTGATGTTTCTTGGTGTATCCTCAGTTCTGAGCATGTATTTGATTTTTGTCTGCTGCTAAAAGCTGAGCCGGAGGCATTAAAGAAAATTATAAAATGCATAGTGTGGCCTTCAAACTCTTTCCTAGTCGCTCAGGGTACCCAGTGTAGGGCAGGTCATCCCCACTCACGCCCTGTGTTGACTGTATAGACATTGAAGTCAATCCACTGTTTTTATGAGCTGGTCATTGAGCACTGTGAGCGCCTTTTACAGAGCTGTGCAGTCAATTTCAAATATCGCTATTTGGAATAATTTTGCATTTGACAATATTCACCCCCTGTGACAGGGCATGTCGATTAGTGCCGATCATGGCGATCATACCACTACCACCGAGGCCTGTGTGGTAACCTTTCTCCTCTCCAAAATCCAGACCCATACTCTTCTGCCTTCTCTTCAGCATATTTTCACCTGTAATTAATCCACAGAACTCTTTCTCTGGTCCCGTAAGAGCTTTGATTATTTAAGAACCTTTGATGAGGGGCTTTGATGCACAAGGGTGTGTGCATCCATCTGACCGGCTAATCAGCGTGCTCGCACCATCCACTGGAACACGAATAGCTCAGCAGGGTCCTGGGCCCCCCAGCTCCACGTACGCTGTATCCCTGCCGCAGATTCAGTAGCTCGGTAGGCTTCAGAGTGCCTGGTGCAGGCAGGTCTCCAAGAACGGTTGAGCAGGGAGACCACGGCATCGTGCTGTTGCAGAGGTGGGGAGAGGTGGCTTGCCCTCACCCTCCGTGCTTGCCTCCTTCCAGGCCTGCTTGCCTGCTGGGGTAGGAGGCAGCTGGCTGTGGCTCATGAGGGAGATGGTGGCAGGGCAGCCTCACGGCAACGGGCTTCTGCATCAGCCGTGGCAGGTGGAAGAGCAGAGGGAGAGATGTCGGACCAGTTGTTTGCCCAGACTGCATGCCCATTTCCACGGAGGAGGAGAGAGAGGGAAGTGGTAGTTTATGTTTAAAAATGCGTCAGTCCGTAGGGCTCCGTGTGACTCACTCGGTGCTTTTTTCAGCAAGGCTGTCTCATTAGCCGCTGGTTGTTTTCAGCCTCACAGCTTACTCTGGGATCTCAGCCTTCCGGGGCCGCGGCTGCTGCAGAGGCTGTACTGTATCTTTATCAGTCCGGTGCCCTTTCGGTTTTAATTTGTCTTTTTTCCTCACTTTCCCTGCTTCTGTTTTGTTTTCTTTTCCCCCCTTGCCCACCCTACCCTTTCAGTAGGTCGCCTGGTGTAGCAGCAGAAGACAGGAAGGGAAGGCGGGAGCCAACCCAAAGGAAAGAAAGATCCAGCGACAGACGGACAGACACCTTGCTGCTTGTGAGCATGCATGCAGCATCAGCAACATCCAACGTAGCAGAAGTGGCACCCAGAACATTTGCACTTTTTAATAATTGGTTTGGGTTTGTTTTTAATTGCTTTTCAATGCCATTATCTAATACTTTAGAGAGTGGGGGGAAGCAGAATCATGACTTTTTAAAATTGGAACAGCTACTGATGACGTAAAATTGAGTTCACTGGGACTCAAAGAAAGAGAATTTTATATACTGTATATAAATATATATGTAAATTGTACAGTTGTCTTGTACAGGGGTTGGAGTCACTGTTCTGTTCCTCCCTTTGCTTTTGAAGGCTGTTAGGGTTAGAGGGACGCTTTGCATTTAATGGATTACAGTAATGCATTCATTTCTGCCACCAAACCATCATTCAGTTGCAAACCTTAACATCGCCATGCACAAAGGAGCAAGTATGTCAGCATGACTCGTGCTTTTGGATGTGCACACTGCACCCCAGATACCAAATGCTTCTTGGGAGCAGCTGAACCCCTTCCTTTCTTACTGTAAAGCCCTGTTCAACTCACAGGCAATTGGGCTTTTGTGAGAGCACAGTTTTTGCCTAAGTATTGGTGCACTGCAAAGCTGCTTAAAGTAGGGATAGAAAAGGGTTTTATCAAGGACATACAAAAGTAGTTTCTGCACCTGTTGCAAGTTGGGCAGAAATGAATTGGAAATGCATTACTATCCAGGGTCAGAAGACATGCTTAGCAAAGATGTGCCATGCCTCGGGAATCTAACGCCGTAGGAAGGACGTGGGAGCTGTAGGCCTAGTAGAGTCAGCGGAGTGAAGTCACACATCTTCCTCTCTGACAAAGTGTTCATCTGTATGTTGTACAACAATAAAAATATTGAGAACCCTGCTAAAAGCAGCATCAGCCTGCCTTGTGGCTTTGCTGAAGAGCAAAGAACTTATTTGTCAGTGCAGAAAGACACAATCATGCTGCTGGTTCCCAAGAGTCTGGCTTACTCGTGTTTCAACTCTACAGCTTGGGCTGCCGTGCTCACTGGTAAAGGACTGTCTGCAGTGACTGTTCTTGTCTTTGGTGGTTGTGAATCCCAGGCTTCTCTCCCGCGCGGTGGTGTGCCTGCCTAGCTTAGAGTATCCACTTCACCCAGTTGGCTGCAATCAGTATCTCCGCTGTTACCACACTCTAGTGTCACCACACTCTGGTGTCACATTACAATAGCAGTGAAGGCTTGGATTGAGGACCAGGGTCTCTTGGGGCCACAGGGGCTGTTTCAACTACCAGCAGTTTTTCCAGAGTTGTTTCTTACTTAACCTCAAATACAATTGTGAAGGCAGGGGCAGGCGAGGGACACCTATATCAGCAATCCTAGGTTTGGGCAGAGTGTGGTGGGACGCACAGTGTTTTGCTTTCTGCATTTCCAACCACTGTCAGCACTTGCCCGTTCATGGGAAACGTTCTGAGCAGCCTCCCACTTCAGACCTGGTGATCCTTGTGCCACTCCTCTCCGGACCAAGAAGCTGTAGTCGGAGATGATGAAGTGCCATGCTAATGTGAGATCACACCAAGAATTGCTTGTAGCACTATTGCATTACTGTAGAGACTGGGCTTGACCCTTGAGGCTTTGTTGCTTTGGTAAAAGATCTTGTGATGCAGCATCTTCAATCTGTGGCACATCGTTGTGACGATAGCATGAGATAACTGCATCACAGCAGGAGTATCGTGATGTAAGTCAGTGCCTTGTTGCTAAAATGGAAAGTTAAACACCCTACAATCTTTCTATAAAAATCTTTTTAATAGTAATAATAACAGCTCTTCCTCTGGAAGTAGATTGGAGCTAATTAAAGCATTGGACATGGTTAAAAACACCTCTGGTAATCTCTGAAGTATGCATCACACCACCATAATATAAAGAACTTCTCTCTTTAACAAGAGCAGATCCTGCTGCTCCTGGATCTTCATGGTTCCTCACATACAATGTGTGTGCTTTACTGGCCTGCAAGCTCCCATCTGCTTGATTGACTCTTCACTTTTTAAATGCCCGGGATGCATCTTTTGTGGGTTGAAATGATTTGGTTTAGTGTATAGTTAGAAATGTCCGTGTCACTCATTAATCCTTTTGTAGGAGTAAAGAATGAATCCAACTGTATAAAAAAACCTCTCCTTTTTTAATATGCTAGTTTTAGGAATTAAAAGCTCTGGCTGATGGGTTGGTGGTTGTTTTGCCTTTTTTTTTTTTTTTTTTTTTTTAAACGTATAGTTGCATCCAGCAAAAGCAGCCACTTGGATGCCTATGGGAGTTCTGTCAGCCAGCCACTGGGGCCAGGCAATGCCCCGCAAGATTGCAGAGGGAGAGCAGAGCTGCGGCAAGTCGATACATCTTTTCTTTTGGAAATGGCAGCAAACCAGCCAGCCAGTGCTGCTGCCAGTCACATAAATCCTTTTGCAAACCTCCTTTTTCTCATCCCTGTGTCCTTCCCCTCTAAAAGGCCTGCATCCACATGTAGTTTGTGATTAAAATTGGGTCAATTCTTCAAGGAAGCCAAACGAGAGGTGGCTCTTGATGTTAGCTTTGGTATTGGTGGGTATTCATGTTGCTGTGCTAGAGCTGACTTTGTGGATGGCTTGGGATCCAAGCATTATATTGCTTCCCCCTTTATTTTCATGGGAGAAGCCCAAGTCCCGGCTTGCTGGGTTTGCACAGGCCTCTGAGCAGCTTTTGGCAATGCTTGTACATTGGCATGCAAGACTCAACCAGCATGATTGTGTGATGTCTGGGCAGGGGTTGGGTTACTTGTTCTGGGGTTTGTGTGTTGGGAGCTCCTGCAGACGGTACTGGTCCTGATTCATATGCTATCTATAACTCATCCTATGAGTTGTCCAAACAGTCTGTACTCATCAGAAGAGAGCAGCGCCTCAGCTGTCCTCTTCCCTCATTGCTTTTATTGCCAGATAACTGGCCAGGCTACCTGGCTGCTAGGCCAAACTTATCTGGTGGTGCTAAGCATGTTCTGCTCGGCCTTGCATCAGTAGCATCCTACTGAAGCTGGGGCATGGGGAGTGTCAGCGTTGTGCCTGGAAGCAGACCCTGGACATGTCTCTCCTCATCCTTCAAGTCCTCCTGGGCCTCTCCAGCTCTACTTTGAATGACAGCTGAAAACAGCTGGGACAGAGAAGAGAACCAGGGCTCCACAGTGCAAGTCATCCGCTCTTCCTGCCAGAAGCAAAAGTCTTTCCTTTGTTGCTGATCCTCCAAGGACATAGTGTGTTGGAGGGAGCTGGATTATGGTGGGATTCATTCGTGTGAAGGCACCGCTTTCCATGGCCTGAGTTTATATTGAACTTACCCTGCCCCAGCACATTTCTGCCGATGGCGCTGTTTGTTAGACTGAAAGGCATCTGTTTGATTTTGATTTTGTAATAAAATAGATAACTTTTGCTCCAGTGTCTCGTGGTGGTTTCTTGTTGAATCTTGATTTCCAGAACTCATCTCTTTCACAGAATGTTGTTCTGTTACCTACGCAGTGCCATAGGAGAGGGAAGGGGACCTTCCTGCTCCCAGAGTCATGTGCCCGTCTTTGGCTGGGATCTGAGATCCTAGGGTGTTGCTCTGTGGTTTGATGACAGCTGCCTGAATCTGCCTCAGGCTGCTTTGAAAGGCTGTGAAGCTTCAGCAGGAGAGTAGAGGTGACTGCAGAAGGTGGGACCCATAGCTAAGTGGGATCTCATAGCAGAGTCTCCCTAAACCAGGGACAGAAGACAGGCACTACACCTCACATCTCCTCATCCCCACTCACCTCTAATTTTGCTGGTCAGGCCTTGTAACGTGGTAGCCTGAAATACTGTCTTCTAGGTGTTGTCCAAAACCTTTTAATCCTCAGAGGTGACAAGTAGCAAGCTATGTTAGGAAGCCACTGCTATGGTGAAAAATGCGATTTCCTAGGCTACAGGGAGGTGGTAGAGGCTTCACCAGAGGCTGCAGCACCAGGTCCATGATAGAGGAGGCCACACACTATTCCCATCAAGCAGATATGACCAGCTTTCTCATCACTGTCTATGTCATTTCACTTGATCACATGTAAATCTCTTGCAATTGATAAGGAGCCAACTCATTTATTGCACATCAAAGGGGAGGCAGTTGCAGTCCCAAGGGGAGGTTTTCTGCTTGTATAGTAGTCATGTGCTGGCTTGTTTGTAGATGGGCAGAGAGGGGTCTGCTAAGACTGTTGTCTTGAGGTGCAAGTTCAATGACAAAAGGAGAAAATGCAGGAATGAGTGACAGCCAATACGGATTTGTCAAGAATAAACTGGCAAACCAAGCTAATTTCCTTGTATTGCCAAGGTAGCAGCTTGTGGGGCTAAGGGAGAAGCAGTAGTTGTCATCTCTGGAGTTCTGCAAGACTTAATTAAAAGTAGGAAAAGAATATTTGTTTTAAAAGAAGAGCAACTCATTGGCCGTGGCTCCTGTTTCTGGGGTCAACATAAGGTGCTCTGAGAGGCCTTCACCCTTCCCTGGCGGTGCAGTCGTTCTGTAAGCAAGTCAAAAGAACTACAAAGAGCTCGCTTCTGCCTCTGCTTCCAACAGTGATATTGCCAGAAGACCTTTCCTCCTCCCCTGCCTCTTTCCCCCTTATCTTTGACATAACTAACAAAATCCACATGCAGAATGCCGACCTTCTGACTTCTCAGCAGCCAACCCTTGCAAGCCATTTCAGGCAAAATAACTTGGCAGCCCTCCAAAAGCTGATATTAAATCGGACAGCAGGATCTGCAGAAGCGGAGCTCCTTACTTTGGAAAACACCTTGAAAACTGAAGTGCGGTAAAAAAAAAAAAAAAACACACCGCCTCAGGAAGTGGGAGTATAACAGCAAGTATTGTCTATGGAGCGTTTGTGAGACAACCTGAGGCGGGCTGCTTTGAGAAGCAATGTTGTTTTCTGCCGCTCTGTATCCGAGGGCCTGCTTACCGATTTTAATAGTTGTTTTTGTTTTTCAAAGGCGCCTTGCCTGGGCACACCAGGAGGTGTCTAGCTTTTGTTCAGAAAACACCACCAGCTCTGTGCTACCCTTTGTACCGCAAATAGATGTTCCCACCTCCCGCAAAGGCACGAATGAACATTTATTCCCCGTTACCTTGATCTTTTAGCGCAGTGGGACTCAGCTGAGGGTCTTCTGGCTCCCAGCCCCGGCAGAGGAGCCGTGGCCTCAGTGCGTACCTAGCCAGTCGGCATCCCCTTGAGCTCCCCACCTGAGCTAGACCCGCACTGTGCTGCGGCAGAGGGACGAGGGAGGGGGGACGAGGGAGGCAGAAGTCTGCGTCTCCCAGAGGTGGAGGTTTCCACACCTTGCCTCCTCTCTTGGTGCCAGCAGGAATAGGAGGCCCAGCTCTCCTGCATGCAATTCACAACTAGGTGGCACTACTTCGCAGCTCAGAGTTGCTCCTCGGTGCCAAGAACCGGGAGTCGGGAGCGCAGATGACTTCAGCTCACCTTACTAAAATAGACATTTTCAGTTCCACTACGAAACAGATCCTTAATTCATTGCTTTTTGGTATGTGAACAAAGGACTCGAAACTGCGTGTGCCCTTTGTCCTCGGTTTGGTGAAATGAGTTCTTCTGTAGCATCTCAGCGCTGCGCTTCAAGCAAATAAAACCGGCAGAGTTTGAATGTCCGTCGTACAGGACAGCTTTGGCTCTGCACGGCACAAAGTACCATTGCTGTCTCCCTCAGTCATGATTTTGGCTGGGACCACTCAAGTAATCCCTGCTGACTTCACCATCTCAGAAAAGAGTTGACGCAGCACTTGGCTGAGGAGATGGAGCTATTTCTGCAGTGACTTGGATGTTCTCGCTACGAGCTGGCAGGTTGTAACAGGCAGAGCTGTGTGAAGGTGGCTGAAGTTGAATCTGGTCATCTGCAGCCCAACGTGAATGTGAATTTTTGCATCTCTTGAGCTGTTATGATTGTTTCAAGTGTTCAGATGTTTGCCGTGAGCTGCTTCTCCTCAAAATGCAGTTAAATGCCAGGCCTTTGTAAAATTAGTTAGTCTGAAGTTCTTAGACTCCAAACAAAAAAATATTAAATATCAATGAACTCAGAAAACTGGTGGGCAGGCTCTGCGAAGAGATGCCCTGAAGGATAAAACAGGTCTTGAGAACTGGTAAAAGAGCTGGGGTCAAAGTCCCAATAAGAAACTACTATCCTGCTGCAAAGGGATATGAAGTAGAGACCAATAAAAGGGATCGAGAGCTCTTCAACATCCTGAAGCATGAGAAGGAAAATACGAAGCGTGGGGTTGCTGTTGGAGCATTGTAGACTACATTGAGATTTCAGGGGACTTAAGGGCAGCGTTACAACATCACCTAACTAGAGATGAAGAAATACCTAGGGAATTATAGACCCGATGTCCTAATATCCCTCTGTGAAAAACGCACAAGAGTGAGCTACTGACCAGTTGTTCTCTAATCCCCTAGGTAGTGTTTGTAAAAAAAAATAAATAAATATGGCTGGAATAGATTTGTTGATGTTTTGCTGAGGACAAATCGTATCAAACTAATTTGATTCCATTCTTTGACAGGATAACTGGCCTCGTGGCCAGGGGGGTCAGCACTAGATGTGATATGTCTTGACTTTGGTAAGGCTTCTGGCACTGTCCCAGAAGACGTGCTCGTAAGCGAGCTGAGGAAACACAACCTATTTAGACTCACAGTGCATTGAGTTCAGTGTCAAAGCCAGAGAGCTTTCTGGGGAAGTCTCCAGTGGCTCTCCAGGGCCCAGGTCTATTGAGGGTTTTCATCAGCAGCTTTAGGAACTTGCTTTACTACAAAATTTCCTGGTGATATCCAGCTGGGAGGGGCTGTGAGCACCTACGCAGGGTAGGAGCAGAATTCTTGATAAATTGCAGAAATTGTCCAAGGCAACAGGATGAGTTTCAGCAGCGAAGCCGGCACTGAGCTGGGGTGAGGCAGCCGGCGGGAAGGCACAAACACAAAGCGAGACCCAGCAGGCAGCAATCCGGCAGAAACGGCTGCTCAGAAGCTGGAAGAGGAGAAATTGGAGGACCCGAAGGGCTTTACCACATACAAAATGCTCTTACAACAAGGATAGTAATCAGTTGTTTTCCATGCCTTTGTGAATAAAACTAGAAGGGAAAAAAAAAATAGCAGTGCCAAAAACCCCCACATTTGGGTTTGTTGTTATTTTTCTTTTTCTACCCAAGATGCTACTGAAGAAGAGGAGGCAATCAAATCTCTTTTGATAGCTTTTTTAAGAGCTTATGGGACAGCCATGGTGTTGATAGAGGCATGAAAGCACTCTGTACGGCATGCCTTAGTGCTAAGAAGGTGCCCAGGGGACCGTCTGAGAGCACTGTTAAAGCTTCTGTGTTGGGATTGGTTTTTTTTTTTTTCCCCTACATCTTTTCCATGCACCCAAGTTGTACGCAAGTAATTCTCACAAAATGGGAGCGGTGTTTCTGTAACACGAGCTTATTTTCTGAGACAACAGAGGCATCTTCCTGGGAAGGTATTTATAACTTCACACCGTACGCCTCTCAAAAAAAAATGAAAAAAAAAATAAAAATCTTGCTTGGATGGTTTATTTCTTTAATTCGCCTAGATTTCATACCAGTTTCAAAGTACTTCCTAGACCTGTGTTATTTTTTATTGCATTCTTCAAACTGGGCCAGTTCCTGAGTGCGTGCCCAGCAATGGCTAGTAGGTAGGTCACGATTTTTCCTTTAGCCACAGCTCCCACTCAGCTTGCCACGTACGCGGCAATAGCAGCGGTACTGCCTGGGACATTTAGGTGCAGCAGGAACATCTGATGAGCTCGACAACCTCACATCATGCCTGCAGGCTCCATGTTTCAAGATCAAATTACCACCTGAGGCCAAGTCTGGGGAAGGGAAGGGTTTCCCAGTTTGAAGTGGAGAGGTGCTGAGTGTTTCTGCTGCTGGCAGCAGGGGCAAGTGTGAGTGACGGGGATGCCCTGGGGTGCTGGTCTTTCTCCACCACCACAGGCTGCCAGGCAAAGCACAGACCCCTCTGGGCGAAGGGAAGGCAGATGTGTATCTGTGTGGGGTGGGTAAATCTACTCCTGGTGTTAATTATCTAGATATTTCAAATAGTCATTTAAATACTGGGAGGTCCTTAATCCCTTCCCCTTCTGGAGGCGAGCTGGGAGCCCTGTCTTCTCTGCCGGGCTCTAAGCGGCACTGGCACACATAGCTCCGTCATTAACAAGCTGGCTGCCGCTGGCACACGCACACAGATGACAATGGTCATTAAAAAATTTTTTTTCCCCAAATAATATATCAAAGGTTATTCTTGGTGACAAGTGCTTTTCGGCTTGTGGCCAGGGCTGGCCAGGGCTCAGCAACTGCTGCTGCCATTCGTGCAGGCTGGCTCCTACACCAAGGTCAGGGCTGTGATCACTCCCTGGCAGAATTAACCCAAAAAAGCTTTTGTCTGTTTTTTTCCCCAGAAAAAAAACCAAACCAAACAACACTAATTCCAGGTGAATGATATGAGGAACAACCTGCATCCAGCTGACACCAAAGTGTGACTGAGGTTGGATTGAAATTTCCTTGCTTTGACTGATGGCGTGTTCAAGCATGACCAGATCTCCTGGATACCCTTCTGTTACTATCGATGTCTATCCTATTGTGCTATCAAGCACTGGATGATGGTCGTTCCTCAAAGGTCTTGTCACCAGCCCTTTATCTCAACAGTGTCCAGGTACAACAGTACCAAGGTGTCCTCCAAAATGCTTTCCCAAAGCAAAGTGCTGTGCTGGTGGAGATATGCAGGTAGGCATCATCCCACCCCAGCAGTGGGCCAGGGTGGCTGGAGCCTGGGGTGGCACAGGCAGCTGATGGAGGCTTCGCCTTGCAGATGGTGCTGTGAGGTGAGGTGGTGTTGCTGCTTTGGGATGGGATGAAGGTTGGTTGTGGGGTCCTCCCATACCCAAGCCAAGTGGCTTACAAACCAGCCCAGCAGCCCCAGCTGTGGAATGAGAGGACATGTGCATCACAGAGTATTTTTGTGTTTAATTTGTGCTTGTCCAGAAGAGCCTTGACTGCACCAAAACCACAGTGACTGCGAAAAAGGTGACAAAGCCCATTCTGAGAGCTGCAATTGCCTCCTCCCTGGCTTAAAACCTTTGCTCACTGGCTCTAACAAAAACACTTCATTCTCACTGTGCCGTACTGCAGCCCATTCCTGATGCCTGCATGCTCCTGTCACTCGGCCCAGCTCGCGCCAGGACGGCGCCCTTCGGTCCTGGACCTAAGCCTCAGTGCTCGTGGGGACCGGGATGCTTCTGCGCAGCTGTGGCAGCGAGCCAGCCCCAAAGGGTCGTACCCCTCCCACCCCTTACCCCCTGCTCCCACCGCCCCAGCCTCTTCACTGGAGGCAAAGGCAATGGGTCCTTTCTTGGAGACGGAGCACGTGTGCTTGCCCTGGGCCAGGAGCTCGCCGTGGGCGCTGCTGGCTCATGGAGTTGGTGATCCGGCTGAGGAGGCAAGGGCTGGGAAGCGACATCCGCCCCCTGAGATGTGGGGGTGACAGTGTGCAGGACCCAGTGGGGCAGTGCTCTTTTTGTGGTGGGGCCGGTGGGCTTTGCTGAGCTCTGGCCGCCCCAAGGGCACGACGTGCAGCACAGCTTCCCTCCCCGCAGCCGCTCCACCAGGGACCCCTCACCTACAGCCCAGGCGCCCAACTGGGGGTCCTCCCACCCTGGGTCCCCCCAGGGTTATGGGCTGCACCAGCCACCCCTTTGCTGCAGAAAGGCACATGGGGACGGTTCTGGCACAAGGCTCGCTGTAAAGGGGATTTTTGGGGTCAGGGCCCCAAATAAAAGTGGAAAAAGGCAGCCAGTGGCGATGCTGGGTGAGGAGGTGGCATGGGATTGGCAAAACCCGGGGCTCAATTGCCGGCCAAGTGATACCTCTTTCCAAAACTGTTTTTTTATGCAAAAGCTGATTTTGGACTGGCATCCATGCAGTGCAGCATCACCTGGGTGGCAAAACATGTGGGGTGCCCCCCATGGCAGGGGAGTGGGAAGGCAGCCAGAGGTACCACTGGCCCCGCACCGTGCGTGCGTGGCCTTTAGACGATGGCCCCGTGCTGTGACAGTCCCCGGGGACAAAGCAGCTCCTTTAATCACCTCTGCTTTTCCCTCCTGATGTCAGGGCATGTTATTAATCCTCAGCCACAGCAGCGAAGGGGCCTTGGCGAGGAGCGGGGATGGAGGGGAAAGGGAGGCTGAAAGGGCTGCTGAGGGAGGCCAGCGGCTGTTACTGCAGCTGCCACGGGAAGCTGATGGGAGAAACAGAGGGGAAGGAGCCGCGATAACAAAAGCACCAGCAAAATCTCCTCTCCACCAGCCAGCCAGGGGCAAGCTCCATTGGGGTCCTGCCAGCAGGACCAAACTGGAGGAGGGAGCAAACCAGCCAGAGACAGCGCCACCAAGTCCAGGCACCTGCCCAAAGGAAAGCAGGAGCAAGCAGATAACGAGACCCAAAATAAAACATAAAAGCCTTAGCAAACAATAAATAAATAAATAAAAAATCCCCAGAGGCACCAAACTTGCTTGTTTTTTTTTTTTTTCAGCTTGCATATTTTTTAATGAAGTAAAAAATAAAAATAAAAGAAAGAAACACTCTGCGGATGTTGTCGGCCTGACGCAGATCGCCCTCGTGCATGGAGGGCATGCAGGTCCCCATGCAGTTGGCACTGATGGCAGCCAGTCCTGTTCCCCCCCCGCCCAAGGCCAGCTGAAGAAGGAAGCAGATGAAAAGCACGTGGTGGACACAGCACAAGCAACAGAAGAACAGCACGGCAGCTCCCCAGGCCGGGCTTTACCCAGGGGTGGGTGAGCTGGCACAGGTAAAATAAGAGCTCAACAGACTTTATATGCTCCAAATTAAAACCAGCAATGATAACAAACCTTCCCCTTGAGAGCTGCACTTTAAACCCGCCCGCCTCAGACAGCATTTGGGGGTGGTGGGATATTTGTAATTTTTCTTTCAGTGTCATCCGTGTCCCTGGCTGGCAGGCAGTGGCGGCGGTCGGTGGCGGCAGCAGCTGCTCTCGGTGGCTGTTGGCACAGCTGGAGGCCAGAAGGACCGGCAACCTCGGTGGGAGCCCGGCCTCGGGGTTTCTTGCCCGTCTTTTTCAGGCCCTTTCCCAAAGGCATGGCGGAGGACGGGTAAGGAGGCGGGAGGTCAGATGCCTGTTGGCTTCAAACCCCACGGCTTTCACCCACGGTGGGCTCCCACCGGCAAAGCTCCTGCTGCTCCCCTGAGAAGGAGCCGCCTTCTCCGCTTTACGTGTATACACACTTATATAGAGATATAGGTATCTGATAAACATTTTGTATGAAAATAAATACTTCATCTGTGTGTTAAGGCCCATCATCGCTTTCATCCAGTCACTTGCTATAATGTTACATCTCTTTTTTTGTCCGTGACAACCTTGCTCCCATTGCTTTTTTCCTAACCTACGGCCACCTCCTCCCCGCCTCCTGGGGCAGCAGAAAGCGCTGCAGCAGGCAGAGACGTACCTTTTGGCAGACCCTCTCTTACTCGCTGCCTCCCAGGGTTTGGCTTATTATAGGGAACTTTATGAAGAAAACGCTTTCTTTTACAGCGCCTGTTTCTTTATAGAATGAATTATCTTCATCTTGAAAACACTTTACAAAGAATAAGGTTTTAACATCCTCTTCCAGGACTCTCCATTAAGAAATATGTTTCTAGATAGCACTGCTTAGATAGGTATAAGTATAGTTTTTATTTATTTTTATTACCAACCCAACATTTCAATTAGCAGCCATTGATGTAATTCATGACATACTCTTGTGGTAGTTTTTTTTGTTTGTTTTTTTTTTTTTCCTTAAAAAGAAATGCACTTCAAATGAAAAGGATGCCTTTTTGTCTATCTGGGTATTCCTGAAAGGTACTCGAGATGCTACAGGAGTCCTGATGTGGGTGGCAGTTTTTAAGCCTTTCAATGGCCTGGAGACCACCAGCAAGACGCGGGCGCTGTGAAAACTGGGGCAGCAAACGAGTGAAAGGGCGGCCACGCCACAGCTCAGGGTGGGACGGCGCTGGGAACGAACGGGCACGCTATCCAGGGGTTCCTCAATTCATTTCCATCTCCGAGCAGGAGGGCCACGCAGCAAAACCCACCACCCCCAAGGAGCCAGTACCGCTTTCCCTGGACCCCTTGCTCGCCCAAGGGCTGGCTATTCCCGGATAGCCGTTTATTTCTTCATCGGTTGTAAATTAACATAATTTTCTCTCCCTGCAGTACCACAAGCTCAAAGTTAATTATACAAAGAGAAATGCCACAGTCAAAATATACATGACACGTATTATATTAGAAGGTTGGGGTTTGGGGTTTGGGTTTTTTCCCTCCTTTTTTTCCTAGCCCAGGCAGGTGATTGAGATGCTACATGCTCCAGCCTTTGTCACTGTGTGTCTGTGTGTCTGTGTTTGTAGTAAAAATATATCAGTCTTGTGATGTTCTTAAAAAAGAAAGAAATGGAAGGCGGCGAGGGAGGAAACGGGTAATAGTGAAAAAGTTCTTTGACTGTGTCACAGTCTTTTGTGGCTTCAAAAAATACACATGTTCAATTCCAGCACTGACGGCAGCTTGAAGCTTTAGAGTAGATTTTTAACATTTTTTTGTTTCAGTAATAAAAAAAGAAAAAAATATAAGCAGGCAGCGTGACCCCCCCAAACCAAAAAGCAACAAGCAAACAAAAAAAAAAAAAAGGAAAAAAAAATTTCAAATTCCTGATCAGACTTCTGCGATTCCCAACCAGTAAAAATAAGAAAAACATCTCCATACAGCGGAAGGGTGCTCAGGAGAAAAGGAGAAGGAGACAAGCCCCTACAGGAGAGGTGGCCTTTAGAGATGACTGAAACTTCTTAATCTCACTGAATGGGGTCAGTGGCTGGGTTTATTGTGTTTTGTTTTATTTCAACACTTGCCATTGTTGCTCTTTTTTTTTTCTTTTGTATCATTTTGGGTGGGTTTTGTTTGTTCGGTTTTTTTTTTCCCCCCTCTGTGATGGTTTTTCCCTTCTTGGTGCCCAGCCGTCCAACCATCTGGGCAGCAGCGGCCCCCGACGGACAGCCGTCCCCTCCGGTGCAACCGCGCTTCCAGGACTGGTGTCCGGTGAGGTAACGGAGGAGGGGGTCCCTCCCCCCGGCGGCACCGTCCCTCCACCGCCTAAAACCCTTTGATGTAGCAATAGGCCTCCAGGGTGGCAAAGAGGATGTAGAGCAACCAGAGGCTGACGAAGAGCAACGTCGTGGCCAGTTTGCATCCCCGGGGGCCACCCAGCTCACCCCCGAGGTGGGGCCGCCGGCGGTAGAGGAGGACACTGATGCAGATGAAGGCGAAGATGGTGAAGAGCGTGACGGAGAAGGCCAGGGTGCCTGCCGACACCTGGAACTCCTGCCCCTGTGATGCCCAGTAGATCGCCGCCACCGACCACGCCAGCCCAATGCCCAGGAAGACGTTGACGGCGTTGCTGCCCGTGACGTTGCTGATGGAGGCGTCGGCGTACACGTCCTGGACGGCTGCAGCTTTGCTGGCGAACGTGTCTGGGGTTAGGAGAGGAGGGAAGGGGAAATCACTGGGGGTCCAACAGGAGAAATGGGCAACCTTTCACGTCTGGGGGACAAGGGAGGCTCAGGTGTGGCACTGGCCAATTTGGGACACAGACTTCTGGTGCATACCACTCTTCCCGTGTCCAGGGACCCTGTGTTGCCACCAAGTGGGGTGCAGACCTTGCCTGGGGACAGGGATTTGTGGAGCCTTTTCCCAGCCTGAACCCCATCCCATGACAGAGCTGCTTCCTGGAAGCAGGAAAGCCACCAGAGGGCTTGCCTCCCACCCCATCCCCGGCCCCCCCAGCTGTCCCACCTGGTACAGAAGTGCCAAAGGCGACAAAGACGACGGCGGTCACTGAGTCCTTGAGGCCAATGGTGCAGCCGAAGTGGGAGGCGAGGTCACCGATGACAGCTGTGAGCATGCCGATGATGAGGATGGAGACAACAAAGCAGGCCCAGCCGTTGCAGTACTCAGTGGGGGGCACACAGGCGAACAGCACCTTCCAGAAGACGGTCAGGAAGTGCATCACATAGTCAAAGCAGGACGGCAGGCGCTCCTCGCCGGACTCGTCCTCGTCCTCATCACCCGCTGCAAACAATGTGGAAGGGGAGGTCCAGCACTCATGATGGGGCAGGTGAAGATTATGGGGGTGGGCTGCAGCCCGTGCTTGGCCCCCCAGTGCAGGGCTCCAGGGATGCTACTTTCCTGGGACAAGGAGGAGTGGTGCTGGCCACAACAGTGGGCTCAGGGCACACCAGGTCCCCCAGTGGTGGGTGAGGTTTGGCAAGAGGGCTGCCTCTCGATACACCCCAGAGCCTGCAGGGCTGGTGAGTGGCAGAGTGGTGAGTTGTACACACAGAGAGACAAGCCCCATCCCCATCCCCGTTCCCATCCACAGGCAGTCACACAGTATGTAGTCAGCCTGTGGAGATCACAGCTGAGGGGCACCATGAAGTCACACAGGCAAGTGACGTGGGTAAAATAGCAGAAAGCGATAGAATTGGGAAACTCTTGGTCCTCCTGCACAAGAGCACCAGCAGCACCCCAGCAAGACATTTCTCATCTGTGTGAGGGTATCAGCAGCAGCGCTGCAGCCCCTTGGAGGGGTTCTGTCCTTAGCCTGGTGGGCCAGGTCAGCTCCGAGGCTGGAAGCACTGCTGGTCTTTGTGCGGATACAGGATGATGGAAATAAATTGGAGGAAGAGAAAGCAGGCAGGGAGCACAGAGCAGAAGGCAAAGGGAAGGAGAGAGAGAGAGGAAGAGAGAAACAGGCCTGCTTGCTCCAAGGATGGAAGTATTGTTTCCACAGAAGCAGTTTCTCTTAATTGTTAGAATGAAAAATCTGAATACCCCACATCTCTTCTTTCATGTCAGAAGAAGCCCTTGTGGCCACTGGCGACAGCTCCCACTCAGCCACCTGCCTGCTACCTGCACTATGGCGGGGTGGAAAACAGCCCTTCGGGAAAGATGCCAAACTATCAAGGAAAGGTTCAGAAAGGTGCCCAAGTGTCATTAATGGCACAGACATGCCTAAAATGTCTGTTCCACAGCTGCCTGGCTCTGGAAGTGGTGAGCTCTCTCAGCTCCCTGGGCAACAGCTGGCAGGTCTCTGGGCCTTTCCCTCCACCAGCTGCTGCCTCATGGGGCAACATCTCCTGTCTGCATGTGGTAACCCTCCCTACTCCCAGAGACTCTACTGGCCGTGGCAGACAGCACATCTTCCAGCAGGAGGATCTACCTGACCAGGACAGCACTGGGCATACCAGGAGCCAGCAGCCCAGCCAGGATGGGATTTTGATGCCTATATGCTGGTGGTCAGACCACTGAAGCAGCAGGACCACTGCCAGCAGACGTAAAGTCTTTGAAAACTGGCCTCCTGGACGGCTCCGCACCAAAGGATGGATCTCCTGGACTCCCAGCCAATGCATCTGCCAAAGCCCAGTATATTTGGAGCAAAGGAGCTCTTTGGACTGGCTTTGCTGGTGGCCACTGTGCACGCAACCGCTGAGCATCACTGACCAGGCAGATGCTGTTTCCTGAGCCCAGACAGACCTCATCCCAGGCCGCATGAGCCCTGCAGATGCTGGTGTGGGTTTTCTGACGTCCCCCTCACCTGCGCTGACGGTAATGGCCTCCATGAACTGGTCCCTCCAGGAATGTGTCCCTACAACCAAAGCCAGGTTTGTCTTCTTAATCAGCTTGTCCACGGTGCTCTGTGGTGGGAATAAAGATGCAGAGCAATTAAACTGGCTGCTAGTGGGCAAGGCTGATCTTGCAGTGCACTGTGATCTCACGGACCCTTCCCAAACTGTGGAGGTGCAACAAGCACTCTCCTACCAGTCAGATAAGGCCATGACAAGTTGGGCCCACCTTCTCCCCGGACAGGCTGACTCAGACCTCACCAGAGCCTGCCTATTTGCCACCCCTTACTTTAGACAAGGTTCCTTTTTCCTTCACCCCTGCCTCACTAGAGACAGCTTTGCTCCTGCCCTCTCCCACACGCTGGCTTCCATCTGCTTCCAGCAGAGCTCCAGGCTCCCTTGCCTTCCTCCCTCCACCTCTGCCTACCAGCAACTACATCTCCTGGCATTTCTTGTAGGCTTCCCCGACGCCTTATTGCATTGCATACTCCTTTTCCTCTTCCAGCAACACTTTCCCTCAAAAAGCGGCCACCCCCTGCCACCTCGGTCCTGCTCTCCACAGCTGCTCTTCAGTGCCACATGGCTTTCCCCTCCTGGAGGACCCCTGGGACAACTACTGACCTTGAACTCATAGGACTCTTCAATGATGACTTCTAGTTTGGGATGCTCGCCAAGTATTGGTTTGCCCATCTCTGCAATCCTCTTGGCTTCCTCCTCTTCAACCGTCAGCTTCCTCTCAGCCACTTCTGTGAAAACAAGGTCAACACCAAGCTGTAGACAGCAGCCCTGGAGCACCAGGGCACCGCGGAGGCTTGTCTGCAGGGCCTGAGCATGGGCTTCATGAGCAGCCCCTTCACAGCTTGCTAAGTGCACAGAGTGACTGGGGGGAGTGGTGGGGAGTTGGACCACAGAAACAAAGGACGAAGATTTCTGAATATCAGCTAATCACTGAGAACGTATAAAACATGGTTTTAATTTATTAAAAAAACCCAAACCCATAATGTTTCTTCAGCCTGTATTGGTGCTCTTGTATGACATATGCCCTCCCATCACCCCTGCAGCAGCCACATCCTTGGTGAGACCGAGGTACCGACTCATTCCACCATTTGGCACAAGCATCTTTTCAGACAGCTTTGACACCCTGCTGTGTTTCATGGTTTGAAGGAGCAAGAGACAGGATCTTTTTACTCCCCTTTGATTAGAAAATCACTGTTGGCACCCTGTGCCACTCAGTGCTTGATCTAACGCTCTGTCACAACCACCCATGCACACAGATACATGTTCCTAGCATTTGGAAAAATGAACTGGAAGAAATAAGTCAGGAGCCAAGTGGGTTTTTTCTTTCATATTACTGGATGTTTAGTTTCTGCTGGAGGAGACTAAACCAGGACCCCAGGTCAGCAGCACGCTGAGATGACCCTGTGTCAGGCTCACCTTGCTGATGCCCCAGCAAACCCAAGGAGGAGCCTGGGGAAGTTCTGGTTGCCCGGATGGGAAGGAGCACGCCTAACCATCAGGAAAAGTGCCCTGGCAATGTCCCCAGCTCTGACCAAGATCTCCTCTCCCACCCAGACACTCAAGTGCAGGCATGTGTCGATGGGCTCTCTGAAAAGCCTTGACATGTCAAGAAAGAAGCTGTGTTTTGCCCAGCCTTCCCATGTCTGACCAGTCAGAGCTGCAGCACAGGGCCCAGCTGAGCCTGGCAGCAGGAGCTGAAGCTCTGCAGAACCCGGGAGGGGTATCACAAATGCAGAGCATCTTGTTCTGGCTAAGCAGTGGACCAGATGTTACCCAAGGTTTCCTGCAGCATTTACAAACAGCCCAGGTAATGCCTGAAATGTGATTAATCCCACGCGGGCTCCAACAGATCTCATACTTTGCACCAGAAATCACACAGAAATTATCAACTCTCCATGAAGTCGAGTTATACACCCTGGCTTCTCTTCATCAATCCAGCTGGATTGATTGCAAAGGCTGTAAGCCTTGCAAGACCTGCAGAGTTTATAAAATATATAATAACTCCTGTCGCAGGTGACATTATTATAACCCATCACAGAAGCAGAAATAACTACCTCCATCATTTGAAATCAGTGATCAAAACCATCACTGCCTAGCTCAAAGACAGTGTACTCTGGATTTGGGAATCCCCAAAAGTTTACAAATACTGAGAGAAGGGAGCATGGCACCTGGAGCAGCCAGGCAATACAGGATGCCAGAGGGGTAAGGGGGCAACTGCAGGCAAAGGCCAAGCAGAGAGGGGAGGGGACAGCTGAGATGGACAAGTGCAGAAACAGGGGTGAACCTAAACAAATGTTGTGCCTCATGCAACACTCGGGAGACATGACCTCATGATCATCAACAACAAGATTCAAGTTACTTATATTCATTTAAGCAGGGAATTAGACAAAACGTTTTCCAAGGCAGCGATCAAGAAAGTCCAGTCTGCTTCTACATGGAAGTGTACAAAGATGTCGAGCTGCATCCATTGCTGAAAATGCAGATGCTTATGTATCAGTTGCCGTGCCGCATATGTGGGTCTCTCCTGTCTGAGCTCCACCATAACCTGAAGCTCAGGGGAGGAGGCACCTCAGCTCTGCAAGGCCCACTTGGCAGATGAGCTGAGCACGGGCTGACGTATGCTGATGGTACCGAGCTGAGAAACAGCATGGCACCCATCCCAGCAGGGCTGCAAAGCCCGGAGTCGGTGACAGTCTGGCTCACTACAACCTTTGGTGGGGTTGGTTGAGGAAAGCTGCAGTCACAGCCGGCAGCATGGTCCCTTGGGCTCTCGCCCACTGGCTGCAGTTGCACAGCACAGAAAGCAAATCTCTGGAATCAGAGGACCTGCCCTGAAAACGGGGAATGTCGGGCAGAATTTCCTCGGCTTAACAACTCCAGGAGAATAGATGCAAGGTAGCCTCAGTCTGCACTTTGACTGATTTGACAAAAGCCTTTGGCGTGGTAAGACAACACGGAGCCTCACGCAGGTATCAGCTGCCTAGGCAAGGCTGAGCTGCAAGCAGGGGAGCCTTCCCCTCCCCGCAGGGAGCAGTATCCAACACGGCGTTATCCCAGAACCTGGCATCTTCCTCGTGACGGTTTATGTACCTGTGCCAGGCAGGAGAGTGCAATACCCGAAACCCTCCTCCGAGGAAGAAAATCTCTTGTGTCTCTTCTGACTGTGTGCCAGGCCCAAGGCTGTCGGGCAGGCTGCATGGGAATGCCTGTGTCCACGGCCAGAGGCAGGACCTTTGGCTGCTGGCAGGTGGCTTTGTTGCCTCTGCAAGACACTCACAGATCACCTACTGATTTGATGAGCTTGGCAATCACTTGCCAGGCAGCTCTTAGAGTAAACCAAGCAATACATCCATGTCAAGGAGTGGACAGATTGCTCTAAGCCTGAAGGCTGGATGCAGTGTGAGCACGGGACCGGGCACTCCACCGAACTGAAGGCACTGGTACTTACCACAGCACTGAAGGGCTGTGTGACTTGCGCTATTTCAGAGGGCACCTTGTCAGTGGAAGACGTGCCACCAGAGGCGCCTTCAAGCCCTAGGTAGGACACTCGTGGTGAAGGTACAAGCTGGCCAACGATGGAGACCTGCCACCTGCTGACAGCACGTCCACCGAGACATGAATAATGGAGGCGCTTCTGTCACCACACAGCTCCTCTGCGGTGAATACGGAGAACTGGGGCGCAGAGAGAAGAAACACAGGTGCCCAAGAAAGCACGCCAAGGATGTCCTATGGGGGCAGCCGACTGAACACCACTCCCAGGCTTTCAACGTCAGCTGCAAGCAAACTGCTGGAGAATAGGCACAGGCAGCATCTCCAAATGGGCAGAAATGTTAATAGAGGAAACTTGCAGATGCTGAAAAAAGGAGGTAATTCCGTCACGCCTTATTAAAAAGCAGTCACATTTGTGAATGTGCAAAGCACAGAAACCTAATCGACTTCAAAGGTGCACCTGAAAACATTTAACCTGCCATTGTATTTTCACTGAGCCTCCGTCCTAATGTAGGAGACATAAATTAAGAGTCGCATGTCAATATTGTGCTGGATCTTGCTCAATGCACTCGTGCAAGTGACCCAGAGGTGCCAAACAGCAGGCTGCCGATTGTCCCCTGAAGTCAAGGCAGTGCCCTTTGTGGCAGGAAGGACAAACTTAGGAGCCCAGCTGACACATCTCTTGCCCCAACCTATACTCACCATACTGTTAAGGGGGAGATCTACGCACCTCGAAAGAGCAATACAAAAAACCTACATGAACCCACCACTTCTACCCACCTACCGTTCAGGACACCTGAGCACACTGTAGCAGGAATCAGTGCCAACCTCTGCCGAACACCTGAACCTGCTCCAGTCTGTCTGTTCCGATGGGATGCTGAGGACTGAGTTGAGCCCTGTGTGTACAGATCCAATGGCCGAGAGGGAATAAACCCTTGCAACATCCCAGTGGCAGAGCTCACTCCCGATGCTCCTGCCTTTCAGGGAAGCCCTTCAGCCAGCAGCAGGGTGCACCAGCCTGCCTTCAGAGACACAGGAGGCCGCTGTCTCCGCAGCAAGTGTGGGGCATGCTCCCACCTCCTGATGGACCAGGCGTAGGGTTGGGGGATTGGAGGGCTCCTCCAGAAAGCGGGGACAGGGCATCGGTGAGGTGTGTCACGCATCACCCCGGCGCAGTAGCCTGCAAAGATGACTACCAAGGGCTGTGATAAATAAACCACAAGGGGCGGGGGGGGAGAGAGACAGACTTTTAATTTGGAAGGTCAAGTCTGTCAAGGTGAATGCTGCCAAGCCACAGCTTAATTATTAACTAGCCTGATTTCTGTTTGTATCAGCATCAGTACCTACTTCTCAACGCGGATTGCACCCTGGACTCCCTGCTGTCAACCCCAATTAAGCCTGATAAGGTCTGGCTATGCCCAGCAACAACAGCCGCTTGCCAGGACCTCCTGGGCTGCCTCCACCTCCTCCCTGGGACAGGGAAGGTGAGGAGAGAGGGGTCCCCTAAACCCTGCCTGCTCCGGCACATAGGTCTGTGCTACCATCGAGTGCTAGCAACCCATCTGGGCTACAGGAGCCCGCGCAGGCTGCTGAGGTGAGGCAAGCTGGGGCTGCTGCGGCAGGTACTCTGCTCCTGGCACCAGGGAGCCCGCGGGTCAGAGAGGAGATACTGCGAGCAGGGGAGACGAACAGGTCTGGTAAGATCAAAGGCTGGGTGGGAGGAATGAGAATGAAGTCTCCTTTTGACCAGGCTGTAGCGAAAGTCACGGCTGACACCCGCTGGGTGCTGGACCCAACGCTTGCTGGAAGATAGCAAGGAGAGGTTTTTTTTGGTTAAAGCACTTCACGCTCTCGCTTATTCTGCCTCATTCAGGGTCAGTTCAGACCCTCAAAGGTCGGACAGACGAGGGGGGCCAGCAGCTCCTAGCTGTGGTCCTGCCACTGCGGTGCTCTGCAGCCCTGCTGGGCACGTCCCTGCCCCGCTCACTCCTCAGCTCCTCACCTGCACCAGAGCCACCTGCGCCCGCGGGGCGATCCTGGCACTTAATCTGCAGCTATTTGCAAGCGCTCTCCGACCTACACATGATAGGCAGTTTCCTGGGCTCAAAATACTGTAAGCAGGTCCGCTACTCCTCCTATTTTTTTTCCAGGGGAAAAAGGGAACACCGAGCAGTGTTCTCACTTCAGGCACTGCTCCTGGAATTGCTCTGGACACATCATAAAGTTAGATAAAGCCCATTTCCATGCGGTAATCTGGCCACTACATCTTCTGAGCTGAAACAGGCAATGGGAAGGCCCTGGAACACCGTTAGAGAGGTAACAACCCATCACCTAGGCAATGCTGCAAGACTACCAAACAGCCGCGGACCAGTTTGTATTCCCTCTCACTTGCTGAATAAATTGGATTAAAACCAGCAATGTATTCATGAAAGATTGCTATGAAGGCCATTTCACACCCCTAGAGCTATCTCGTTTCCATCCATTTCTAGGGCAGGCATATATCTGCATGAAGGTCACCCCTTCTGGGGACTGCACTGCTAGGAAGAAATTAAAACGACAATTAAAAAGGGATTTTTTTTTTTTTTTGTTGCGGCTCAATAAAACATAATCCTGGCTAAACAAAGTAAACAGTGAGCATGAATGAGTTCCTCTGTCCAGAGCACTGTCAAGCCGTCAGTCACAACTGGGGAAGACTGCTGGCTAAAAGACACTGTGGCTTCTGAGGTTAGCATATGGATATACCCTTTACTGAAACACATGCACATGCACAAGCACCGGCAGCCTAGGCTGCTTTCTAAAAAAGGGAGGAATCTGCTTACTTAGCCCTGGAAGCTATTTTTGAGGCGTGATAAATCCCATATACATGCCCCAGCGTCCTTAACGCTAACTGGGAACCGCTGCACATTCATGAGAGGGAGGTCAAGGCACAGGGCTGGGAACTGCGCATTATTCCACTGCTGGCTCTGCCTTGAGATTGCTGTTTACACGACTGTCCCCGACAGGCCAGTCAGCTGCCATCTCCGCTCCCCAGTCTTTCCCACCACAAAGTGGACCCATGACTTTTAAAGCCTAAGTAAAGAAACGTATTTAGAAATGTTTTCTTTGATCTGAGTGAAGATGTGGAGATGAGGGTAGACAAGTATATACTGCTTAGATAATTTCTCATTCCTTTAAAGACATCAGCCTCCTGAGCCCCAAAACTTGCAAGCCAACTTGCAAACTTGCTCAGGCTTTCAGTGGCTTTTGTAAAGCCTGGCAAGACAGCCGGAGCAGCATCCACTGCTGGCAATGGCAGGGACAACTGGAGTAGCCATGCACTTTGGTATCAAATATTTAACAGTATAAAGAGTATATGGAGAGATCATTGCCAGTGCCAAAACTAAAGGCTATGCATTAAAGCAGTTAAAAAAGACCACCCAGGTTTGCCTCTCAAGTCACTCCACGGGTACCCAGTACTACTGTGGTCCTCTGCAGCCCCAACAGCTGGCACTGGACGCTTAGCGAAGTGAAGCTTTCAAAAGCTTTGCACAGCCTTGCAAGTCTGGCTCGGAGAGGAAACAAATGCTGAGCTGAACCTGTGCCAAAGGCTCTCCCCTGCCCAGTTACTTTGCCTTGTGTAAAACTCACAGCCCTGTTTTCCCAGGGAGGGCTCTGCAAGGTGGCGGGGGCAGAGCCAGGATCTCCCATGTACCCCCAGGTTAGGGCTGCAAGGACAAGGGAGGTGTTTTCTCTTGGGCTCATCCATCTGAGCATCCCAGGACTTCTGCAAAGAGACAGGGCCGCTGCAGTGAGCGGAGGCCGTGCTGCTGCTGGCCTTGCGGGGGCTGACGAAGAGGTGCCATAGGAGGGTGAACACCCCAGGGCCGCGGAGGAGAGCCAGGGTGCCCAGCACTCCCAGGGATGCAGCCTTGGGGAAAGGGATGCTGCCTGGGAAAAGCTGTGCGAGCTGCTCCCGAAGGGAGGGGACGAGGAGCGGGACCAACGGATTCCACTGAAACGTTCAGTAATGCCCTTTTTTTACAAAGATTCCTGCGCGTCCGTGTAATCTAAATCTAACATGACACAGACTAAACGAGGACGTCACTTCTCTCCCTGCTGATTAGCTGTGATTGCCGCTTGAGCGACACTCCAGCACGTGCCTCTGCGGCAAGCAGGACTCTGCTCACCGGCCGGCTGATACCTTGAAGCATGCACGGGGGCCAAGCACCGAGAGCTCAAACCATGGGCCAAGCACATGCTGTACACATGGAAGGCACCTCAGGACAGCCTGGCAAGGGGGGGACACCCCAGGGATGCCCCCCGCCTCCTCCTCCCAGACAGAGAGGAGGCTTTTCTTCCTTAACTGGAAAGCAACTTTCCATAGCTGGTGACCAAGTTCTCCAATAACGGCTGCCAAAAGCAATCAGGCTGTATCACAACAGAGGGAGGAAAGTTATGTTATTTTAATAGAAATTATTTGGTTCCTGGGGTTCTGATCAAATTAGGCAGCTACTGAATTAAAGCAATGAAATTACTGTGAAGGAGACTGTGCTCAACTTATTTCCAGTCCTCCCGGACCTGAAGAAGTAACAAAGGAAAACGTCCAAACCGCTCCGAGGAGTTTTCCGTAAACACCCTAAGCTGGTATTTGGGGAGCTGGGGACTTCTGCCTGCCACGAGCAATTTCCTAATTAGCCCAATATCCGATGGGCTCAGGCCATCCCCTGCGCAGCAGATTTGGCATCCTCCAAAAAGCAGCAGAGACTGAAGCCTGCACGGCAGATGCTTCTCCTTTGATTTGCAGCACAGCTCAGGCGTGATGAACGCTTTGGTTTTCAGTTCTGCTTGCAAACCTGTCAGACTCGAGCTCCTCTCTGCACCCTGTGTGCCCGCCCTTAGCTTTTGACAAATGTTGCTTTAGTGCAAATTCAACTGTAATCATCTCTGGAATTGGTGGAATAAGAACATTGCACCGCAGTGGGATCAAGAGAGATCGGCATTAACGGGGATTTCGGGCAAGGAAGAGGGGGCTCAGTACTAATGCACAGAAAAAACCTGACACAGGGAGAGGAGACAAAGAGTGCAGAGCTAGAGCTGGGGGTGAGAAGGAAAAGGTGCTGATGTTTATCATGCCCTGGCAGCGCTGCCCTGGCGCTGGGCGCACTCCCGGGACCCCCCAGGACGGGCGGTGGAGAGCACCCAGGTGCATGCACCGAAGGGCGATGCATGGCCTGATCCTGCATGAGAAGGGGACACCTGCGCAGTCCTGCACCCTCGCCCACCCCGGGCAATGCCGTCCCGTGCCCCAGGAGTGCTGCCCCCCTGCAGAAAAGCCCTGTGCTCCCTGGTTCATTAGCACAACCCAAGCCCCAGAGCTGCCCGAAGAGAGGGTCGAGCCATGGCCCCAGATCAGTAAAAGCTGCATGTTCTGCTTTGCAACCCTGACCGTGTCATTTCCCAAAACCCTGGGGAAAAATCTGGAATATGGGGAAGGCTCTTAGATGTCAATCAATCACTGTCATGTTCTTAACGCATTGCTCTTAACTAGTTCCTGCTGGACGTGAACACCATGAACTGGGGTTATCTACAACACAGTAAACACAAACACGGAGTGGGCGGCCTGACCAACGGGGATGAAAACAGAGCCAGAGCAGGCGGAGGAAAGGAGAAAAAGCACTTACCTTGGGTGAGCAGCAGGGCTGTGGGGAGAGAAGAACACGAGAAAGACAGGGAGAGAGAAGAAAAGAGGGAAAAAGTTAATATCCCAGGGGAAAAGCGGTTTTGCAGATGACAGCTGTCAGTGAGCAATGGACGTGGCACAAGGCGGCGTGCGAGCTGGCCGGGGCTGCATGCCGGGCACAGGCAGGGAGCAGACCTCGCAGCAGTGAGACGGGCAGCAGGCTGGCCAGCACTGGTGAGCACCAGGGCACTGGCTCCCCAAAGTCACACTTTCACCCCCCCAGTGAAGGCAGAGGGATGGGATGCAGGCAGGGAGTAGCGAGGAGGGGAAGGGAAAAATGGGGGAGGACGGTTATGCTTGCTAGCGGGGCCTGACGTGATCCGAATTGACCCGAAGGCACTGGGGGGGGTGTCCCCACTTCAGCCAGGAGTGTGTGGTTGTGATGGGGATCGGCACAACTGGGGAGGCACTGGTAAACCCATGGGTGTCTGAGAAGAGAGGGTGGCCGGGAGCCACGGGCAGCTCACTGAGAAGAGCATCATCAGGGGAAGGTGTTGATAAAATGGGCTCTGCCCTCCAGTGCGAAATGGGGCAGCAGGTAACCCTGCCGTGCATCATCTCCTGGGATGCCCTGGCTCACCTATGCCTATCCTGTGCCCCGCTGGCACTGCTCCCAGAGGGTCAGGGTGCTGAGAGGAGCACAGGCACACCTAAAGATCACCGCTTTGAGTTCCCCTGGCTCTCTTTGCTCCCAATTGCAGATCTGCCCGGCAGCGCCGCAGGGGCACATGCCGTGCAATGTCATCACAGCGGGATGTACCTCCCGGGAGATGTGACTGCGTGGTCCTGTGAGATTAGAGGTGGGAGGAACGGAGGAGAAAGGTCCAAAGATCCTTGCAAGGGATGATCTTACCCTGACTTTCTGTACAGGCACAGCCCAGCCCTCCTGCTGCCTTGGGCTGTGACCTCCTGGCCTTCCCCTGCCTTGACTTACCCACTCACCAGAGCTGTCACAAAGAAACATCCGGCTGGATCCCTCTTTGGTGTTA
Source organism: Rissa tridactyla (assembly GCF_028500815.1). Taxonomy (NCBI): domain Eukaryota; kingdom Metazoa; phylum Chordata; class Aves; order Charadriiformes; family Laridae; genus Rissa; species Rissa tridactyla. The sequence continues at coordinate 41,661,797 of NC_071469.1, forward strand.
TCCCTAGAAAGCCACAGCCTGCATCCAAGTTTCAAACAAACTACAGGAGAGTTTGTATAGCCAAAATACTGAACCTTCTTCATGAGAGGGGCCAAGCATCAGCTCTGTGCCTTAGCTTTGACTTCTACCTGTCCTTCAAACAGCAAAGTGGTCCCCGAACACTTGGTTGCATGTGATGACGGTCTTGTAATTACTAACACTTATTATCATGCACTTTTAGTCTCAGAAGCTTAAAACTCTGTACAAAGACTGAGTCAGTATTAACAGCCCCATTTGACAGATGGTGAAGCAAGCAAAGAGAGGCTAAAGGGAACATTTTGCAAACTCAGAAGTGGGCCGGAGTCCAAAAGTGCTAATTTACCCAGGCTTGCCGGTTCAGGCCTCTGAAAAGCAGGCACTTTTATACAGAGGCACCTAATCGTATCTGCTGGTTTGAAAGCGATTTCCTAAGCGAATCGTCAAAGGTTGCACAGCGCATCAGTGGCAGAGCTGGGGAAAGTAATCCTGAGTCCCGGCTCCCAGTCACGTCTTTGCTCTGTCAGGCAGCACCCACGGGCACAGCTATCCCAACAGCCTGCAGAGGGGCATCCTACCAGTCAAGATCTTCATCCACCTATCCATCTTCCCAGCTGGAAATACCGTGGGCAGTCAGGGAGATCTTCCTTGTCTATGCGGGCAGGTAGAAGCGCAGTGAAAGGAGAAGGGGCAATGAAGAGGCTCCTTGCTGAGCATCCCTCGTGTTTAAGGGTAAATTCCTTTTCCAAGTCAAAAACCTTTGGGGGAACCATTCGTGAATACATTCTGTAGCACGTACAGTGCCACAGAGCCATGAGAAGCAATGGGATGTTTGCTCTGCCCACGCCACCTCCTGTCGTCCACACAGCCCTGCCTGGAAGCCTCCAGCAGGCCCATCACTGCCCCTTGTAGCACGAACCTGGAGTCTCCTTGTAGCTCCGTCCTGTTGCAGCCCCATACTACCCTGTGGCCTCCTTACAATTCCATGGTCTTCTGGTTCTCCAGACAATGTGGGAAAATTTAATTTGCCTTTTGCAATTACAAGCATTAGGACAATGGGTCGATCCGGTCTTCAAATTTAATATAATGAAATATTACTGGGCCCCTAAGCTACTGTGGTTATTAAAAAAAAATCATTGGTTCCTCATGTTTTTTAAAACTGTTATTCTAGTGCTCTGGGATTTGAGTTTATTTTTTTCCCCATTTGCTTTTGAGCCTGCAAAAGAACTATTTTTCTCCCTTTCACTTATGTTATGATACATGAATATTTGAAGAAGCCTATAAAGCTATGAATGAAACATCAAGAATACAGCATGCAGAAAGCCGAGGGATTATTTTATCTTTATATTTCTGAGTGAATACTGTGCATGCAAGCACGAAAATGATTTCACGGCCTAAAGCTTCCTTCCTGCACATGCATCTGCTAATGTGCCCTTAGCCCTGACCTGTGATGTTTCCTGACAGTCCAGCTGGGGATGCTGTACCTGTACCAGCCCCATCGATGTCCCCTGTGCTCTTCCCATCCCGCAAGCCTCCCTCTGCTGCTCCCAGCCTGGGCTGCATCTCTCCGTCCCTCCCCAGGGCACCTCTCCCTCTCCTGCACTCATGCTCTGCACGTCACGCTCCTCCTGGGGCCAAGCCAGGCCACCACATTGCTGCTGGCATCTCAGGTAGTCTCAGAGGCTTGACATGCATATTCTTACAGGGAGCTGCTAAAATTAGCTCCTCAGTCCAATCCAAAATAGCAGTCCCGGGTACCCCTCACCTAACCCTTGCATGGCGTGAGCGCAGACACACACCCGTGCCTGCAGACAGGGCAGGTGATGCTGACTCTCTCAGGGGACCCAAAGCCTTCAGCTCTGGATCCCTGTTTTTCCTTTACTGGGATTTCTCTGCCCCGCAGGTCTGTTTTTCACTAGGCAAAGCCAAAATTGTGTGCATGAACTCTGCTTCCCCTGCCACTCCTGAAACTGGACAATTTAGACCTGAATTTAGCTGCTAAGAAAGCTAATTGCTAATAAATGATTTCACCTGCATGTTTTCGATGTACTTCGGAGAGAAATCCTGCTGGGATGTGCATGTTGGTGTGGGGTACAGATCGGGAATTGAATTCCCTCCTGCTTGAACTCTACCGAGGCCCAGGAAAGTTAAACCAAGAGGAACCAGGCTTAGGAGGGGAGCAGACCAGAAATAGGGCAATCCTGTAAATCCTGTGCTAAATGTGTGTCCTGGTCTTTTTCTAAACAGTGAAATAGCTTTTTCTGCTGTTTACCTCAGAGAGAGATTTGACCATGCTGCACGCTTTATTCTGGACTCATTCTTCATTAACATAAATCTTTTCTAATCAATATCCCTAAAGACTCCAGGAAACCACTGCATAGATACGAGGATCCTTGTTAAAAGCCTGGGATTTACAGAGTGAGCTGAAATGAAGGAGAGGGGGCTGGGTTTTGAGGACACCCTCCATCACACCACAGGGCACTCACAGGCACCCAAAGGAGCTCGGTGACGATGCAAACCACGGGCTCAGCTCCCCAAAGAGGCAAGGATTCCCTCATCTTCCAGATGTAAGTGTCCACAGGCTCTGCCTCCAGATTTGCTCACTGAGGTGAGCAAACTGTTTCCCTAACGGACTGTGAAGAGCTATAAACATGGTTTTTTATAGGCTAAACAAGGCAGAGATGTTGCAGCATTAGCCTGAATGCTGTTATTATTGAAGTCAATAGCAAAGCTCTTGCAGACTCCAAGAGACTCCTCCTCTCCATCAGGAGAATCAGGGGCATTCAGCTTAATCACAGAGCTGCAAGCAAATTATTAAACCTTTGGGGAAGGAGGTAACAGCAATCTAACATTTCTTTGCTATTCCCAACAGCAGCTGATGGAAGAAGGAGTTTCGCAGCATCTGCCCACACTTCAAAAATCTGCAGCACATGTGCTCACGTATCGATGCAGCTTATCTTATCCAGGCATGGACTTTTGTACCAAGTCACATTATTTCATCAATATTTTGATATAGATAACTTGCTGGATCGATCCAAGCTAGGAATACTTCTTCCTTTGCAGTCTAATCCTTACTCCGTGACTCCCATCCACATCCTCCCTCTGGGGCACGACGCTTTCCCGTCAGGGATGCTGACACTTGATTAAAAGGAGATGTGTTATGAGATTTGTCCACACCGGTTGACTCTGCGCTGGGAGGGCTGAGAGGACTTCAGACAAAAACTTCGCAAGCCAGGTCATGCCAACAAGCTGTTTAATAGTGCTGGCCAGCCATCTGTGCTCCTGTTCCCACTGAAGTCGTATCTTGTGGGAGACATGCTTTCTGAAGCAAAATTTTGCAGGAAGGATGTTGTTCCTTTTACAAAGCCTAACCCTCAAGACTCAGCCTTCATGCACCAGCTCTGAGGTTGAATCTTCCACTGCTGTGCCGCAAGCTGAATTCTCATGAGCAGAATCCCAATTGCCCTTATGAAAAAAAATTTTCCAAATGCTATTTTCACCGTTATCTGCTATCAAGTGAAATCTTCCAAAGTAGCCTCACGTGCCATTTGGGCTCCATCAACACTAAGGTTAACCACAATTTAAGCAGAAGACTTAAGGGAAAGCAAAGCAAGTTTTTCTCTTGTAATCCAGGACTGCAGACAAAGTGTGAAAGCTGACGTGTAAAGAAAGTATTTCTCCAAAATCCCGCTGGGCTGACAGCAGTAAAATCCTCGGTCCCAGTTGTGAGCTGACACGACACCAGAGCTGCCATGAGAGCAAGAGTCAAACCAGCAGACAGCATCTTGTCATAAAGGAAAAGACTCGTTTCACTGCAGGAACACTTTAAAAAGGTGCTGAAAAAAGGATGGCCAGAAAGGTGGCTCAGGGTGCTGGGAGGTTTCAAAGCCCCGCAGAGCTCAGTAGAGAGGGATTCAGTTTACGTCACCGCACATAGGGAGGAAAGGTGAGACAAAAAAGGATTTAGAGGTTCATTTCTTAGAAACAGAAAAGACAAAAGATCGGGAAACCTGAGAGATGTCCAGGAGGCAAAAGAAAAGAAACATTTACCATCCTTGCCAAGCAGAGAATGAGAGTCCCTCTGGTTCCTTTTCACTCATTCACTTTGATATAATCAGCTTGCAGCAAGCGCCATCGTTGCCAGTGCTCCTTGCATCTGATATGCCACTACTGAGTCAGTATTGGTCTTCATCACAGACCAGCTGGCAAGATACCCATCGCAGATCTAGCTTCATCAAGTTGAATTATTGGTGCACATCAACAAAAAGTGCTGGTAAAGTAAAACTACTCGATGTGACTTGTTTGGATGATCAGAAAGGCTTTGAAAAACTCCAGCTGCAGAAAGCACTTGGTGAAAAAGAACAAATAGGTTGCAAGATAATGTTTGGTATTGTAGATGTAACATCTACATAGGGGGGAAAATAAAGAACAGGAGCGGTCAGCTCTCCTTATGGCAAAAGTTAACAACTGAGTGCCCCAAGGCTCAAAGCAGCATGGTGCTGATATAATTGGGGGTGAACAGTGAGGAGCGGCATCTGCAGATGATGCAAAATGTTTCAGTCAAAAGGCTGTTTCAGTGGCCGTTACGTGTTCTGCAAGTCTTCAGCAACCTGAAGAGAGGAATTTGTGTTTGGACAACCACGGGTACCTTCCTGAGCAGAGATGTTTTTCCCTGGTAAGGTGCTTGCAGGTGCAAACAGCAAGAGCAATAGGATGAATTTTCTGCTGAGCTCTGGTCCTCGCAGAGACCCTCCTGGAGATACTCAGCCTCACCTAATTGTGCAGCCCAAGCCAAGATCATTGCCCTCTATCCCAGATCTCCAGTCAGGGCAAGTAGACAATTCCCTTGACTGGTGGCAACTGCTTTGTACCAGCACATGCATGGGACAGTGCAGCCAGTAATGCAAATCGACCCTATGACAGCAAACCTTGTTCCCACCTGCTGTCCTCTTTTGCTGCTTGTCTATCAGAAACCACTGCCGCTGCCACCCTCAGGGACAGCACATGGGATTTGAATAGCATGGGACTCCAGACCAAGTTCTGCATCCAAAGTAAACCATCCAAACTCTGCCCCAAGCTGGTTTGAGAAGCATGCTCCCACTCCCCTGATCACCCATGCTGCCGTCAGCTCTGCCTTCCCTTCAGGGCACCACACTTCCTCACCAATTTCATCACTGCTACCTGGCTTGTATCCTTAAGGTAAGCTAGCAGCTACCCTCTGCACGGGGAGGTCCTGGGGCAAGTGCAGGCCCTTGGCACAAAGCTAGCGAGACTGCAATGCACTGTCTGGCTGTGCACGACCTGGATTGCAGACTACTTCCAAACAGAACTGCCAGTCAGCTGAGGCACCCAGCGCTGCCCTGGTCCCAACTGGGTTGGAGAGATGTTTTGAAGACACTACAAAGAGCCGTCTGAGAACACCCAATACTCCTACAGCCTCCCTAGGCACCGGTTCAATGTGACAGAGCTAAGTGGGGAGTAACAACAAAACGAGGACACACCAACAAGAAAACCACATCTTCTGCAGTGCTGGAAACAAACGTGTGGGTAGCTGAAACCCAGAGAGACTCTTCTTCAAAAGCAGCCCAGCCCGAACCTCCCCAGAGAGGCAGGAGCTGTGTGGTGCCCTCACTGTGTGAGTCACATCGGGGCCCAAGCATCACCACAACAAAACCAAACAAAGTCCCAGTCAGGCAGCTGCAGTTTGGGATATTCCCCCTGTCTGTGGGTGCGGGGCAATGGCAGCATCCATGCAGCAGCCTGTAGGGCTGTATGGGTCATGCGTGGGCTTTGCGATAAGTAAACCATCCCAACTCTGCCCCTCCAACAGCACGATGGCGACAGGAACACGAGCGTCCCTTCCCGACACTGTACGCTTGCCGAGGGGTTGTGCATCCCAGGCTGCCTCCTCTCCGCCAGGAGCCAGCTGCCCCATGAAGCTGCTGGCAACAACATCCGCTGTCGATCACTCCCAATGTTTGGAGTGGGAAAACCTCACGTAGATCTGTATTCTTCACCCCACGTATAAGGTACACTCGTCACAGATGCCATGGCATGCAGCACTATGGAGCTGAGGATCTTTCCAGATGCCCTGGAATTAGTGTAGTGACTGTGCCACCTTGTGCCAGCAACATTTACAAATGCATTTTAATCTCTTGCCTCTTAGATTTTAAACCCACCGTGGCGTTGCTCTGACTTTCTCTAACAAGGCCCACCAGGGCTCCACATCTCCTCCTCGGCATGGTCCTTCAATTCTTCCAGGTAAAGAGGGTCCATCTGAGGCTGTGCCCTCACCTCCGGCAAGTGACACGGCTGGCCTGCTCGCTCTGTGCTGCAGATCATTTAGTCTGGCTCCAATCTCCTCTCTGCCTGTTGCAAATCACAGTCCCACTGACTCCAACTCATGCTGGTGTAAATGAGACACACACAATACAGCAAACCGGCATTGTAGTCCCAATAATAATGAGGACATTTTACAACTGAACGACCTTAGGGGCTATCTGGATTTTTTTTCAAATACGTGTTTTTATTCAGCCAGCTGCAATGTGGCCTATACGGGAAAAAGAAATGCAGGACTACACAAAAACCATCCCAATCCTGACTCTGTATCCTGAAAGCTCACTGGTTTAGAAAAGGATGCAGGGCTCACAGAGAGCAGACAACTAGGCAGAAACTTCAGTGTGATGCTCCAAGCCACCAAGTGCATAAGCAGGAGAAAGCCAGAGGCAGATAATTTTCCTCCTGTACCTGCTGAGATGGAGGTAGGAGTCCTGTGGATGGGAAGGGGCATGTGTGGAGAGCAGATCCCGGCGTGATTCTAGGGCTGAAGACTTTGATCTAGGGCTGAAGACTTTGCTGACACAGATTCAAAGGGCTTAATCTCCTCAAACTTCCATGAAGAAATTTGACCGTAATATGGCTACGGTGAGCAGGTACCTACACAGAAGGTACAGCACACTGTATAGTTCTTTCGTCTGATGGAGGAAAGTAGGAAAATAACTAGTGGCTACAAGGTGAGGCCAGACAACTTCTACCTAGAAGCTGTGCTCACACATCTTCACCCTGGAGGGCAATTAACCACTGGGACATATGCCCATGGGATATGGCAGGTTGGTCACTGCTTCTGCTCAAGGGCAGTTGGACTTTGGTGAAACCTGAGGGCCTCTGCTGGACACACAGTGAAACCTAATTCCCCTCATTGCCTGCAGGCTGCAGGAGATGGTCTAAGGGCATTAAACTATGAATCCTCTTCGGGTTTACATTGTACAAATCCACGGATGCTAGATGATATTGTCATGCTAATGCAAGCTGTGTCTGTCCCCAATGTCCCACAGAGCCATGCACAAGAGCTCGGACTGGCCAGAGGGCAGCTGCTCTGCTGGCCAGATAAGAGACAGGAGACGTTTCAGCAAGGGAAAGCTGTGCGATGTACGGGCAACTGCCAGGTGTCACCATCACCTGCAGCAGCTCAGAATCACAGAATGGTAGGGGTTGGAAGGGACCTTTGGAGATCATCTATTCCAACCCCCCTGCCAAAGCAGGTTCACCTGGAGAAGGTTGTACAGGAACGCATCCAGGTGTGTTTTGAATATCTCCAGAGAAGGAGCACATGGGAGCAGAAATAAGCCCGTGGGCACACACATCTGTCTCAACTGCGTACCAGACACCCAGAAGGTGGATTTGAATTCCCTTTTGTAAAGTGCTTCTGTTTAAAGCTTGGCCCTCCTGGGTCACCCCAAAGCTGGCGAAGACAGTGGCAAGACTCATTCAGTGACAAAGGGGTCAAATGCGTATAGCACAAGGACAAAGATACATCTATGCAAGGCACAACCGTAAATCAGGGTTTATTCCCACTATAATCCTGCTCTGCTGGGAGATCCTAGTTCTCACTGCTGATGATGTAGGACCTCAGCACAGCTCCACACCTTCTGCACAACAGGCTGTGATTGCTTGCGACACACTAAGGGAATTTTAAGATGAAATACACGGAAAACCATTTTTAAAAATAAAAGCAAAATGAGATACCTCACACCTTCCCTCTTCTCCCATGGGCTTTTCGCCGCGCCTCATAGGGACCCAAGAGCACCAAGGCAATGCCACTGGCAGGCAACAACAGAGGGAAGGACGGGGGGTGTACAGGAGGAGCCAAAGGGGCAGCCATGCATTACGCCCTTCTCTTGCCTTTCACACTCCCCAAGGCCCTGGCAAAGGAGCAGGAGAGGGGAGAACAGCAAAGGTGTGCTCAGAACAAAAACAGATCAAGACACGGAGACCCAATCAAAATAACACAGCCTCAGAGGCTCAAGCATTGCACAAAAGGAGGATCAGAAGTAAGCTGGGCTCTAAAGGCAGAGATGACACCGAAATAGGGTGAGAGTGAGAATACAGGAGGGCAGAGAGTAGAAGTCGATCCATCTACAGGAGGAGGAGAAAAGGAGGGAGGGGAAGGAGGAGAAAGAGGGTTATATTTTCTGGATTTGGGGTTTGGAGACTTGATTCTGATTTTTTTCTTTTTTTCATTTTTTTCATAAAGTATCTCACACCTGATATTCCTCGTTCCATCCATTTCGGTTCGCCAAGGGCAATGAAGAAATTCTCCTGCCTTTCGTATTCCTCCTCATCTACTATCTTAACCCTTACGGTCTTCCTGTAGGGACAACAAGAGAGACAACCGTGTACAGAGGGTCAGCCGGCTGGAGGCGAGGCGGCAGCAGTAGCAGCAGCGGCGGCAGCGGCGTGGGCTCCTGGCACGGCACACAGCCCCTTCCCCGGCGGGGCGGTGTGCCTGTTGGACATGGGGCATCCGTCGCAGCTGCTCCTTGGGGAGCGGGAGGGTGTCAGGGAGGGATGGGGCTGGCGAGGGGGTGAGGAGGGAGGGGGAAGGGGAAGAGGTCGGACCTTGCTGATGGTTAGTGGGAGGCGAGTTCTGCAGCGCATTTTTTTTCAGTGTCACATGGTAATGGCAAGGGTTTCGTCTGCCTGGAAATCACCAGGGACCACCCCGGGGTACCCACTGTGTTTTAGCTGGAAGATCAATTGCTTCTGCTACCTTTACAATTAATAATAAATCTGCAGGGACTCTGGGCTGGGAGCCTGAGGAGAACAGAGAGAGATGGGTACTCACAGACATTCCCCAGTGGGGTGAGATGGGTCTCTGCTGGCAGGCCACAGCTCTGTCAGCTGCGGAGGCGGCTGATATTTCTAATTTCCATTTTTAAAACGGCACATCTTATTGCTTTTTCTCTTTGATAGCATCTGCCTCTTCCCCCTGACTTGTTCCCTGAGTGAGGATGCAGCTTTCCTTGGGAGTGGACAGCTTTGCTGGGACCTTGAGGGCGAAACAATGGGACTAAAATGCCTCTAATGCTGGAATGGAAATATGCTGGGTGCTAGAGCGGGGCTAGCCCCTTCTCCCTGCCGCCAGCTTGCCTGGCTCCCTCCAGCACCCCTGCAACACACACAGCTGCTGTGAGCCCTCGGGTGAACCAAAGCGGGGCGTCAGCTCCTCCCTGCCCTCTTCTCCTGCTCCCAGAGCCACTCCGTGGCAACCGGACCGGGGGCTGCACAGCCTTTGCTGAGTCCTTCTCGGAAATCACAGGAGCTGCTTCTCTGCCAGGCCTCGATTCCTGTCGTTATCTACCACGGGTCTGACCAGGACACCCTGTAGGACCAGGGCTGGGCGATGATCTCCTGAGATGTTGGATGTGTTTCTAGCCAGTATCTTCCCGCTGACACTACAAAATTTGCTTGGACCCTCCAGTGGGGATGGCAGAAGGTCCCTCTCTCTCTCTCAAGCTGCTGCAGAGATATGGACAAGCAGGACTGCTCTCCAACCTTCTCTCTCTGTCCCCCCTCCCCACTTTGCCTCTCCCCAGCCCCAGCATCACCCACCCCCCATGGGTACCATGTGACACGGTGTGTGCGCACAGCTGTGTTTAGGGCAGAGCGGTTGGAGACAGAGAGACATCAGAGAAAGAGAAGAAGAGGAGGAAGGAGATGGAAGAGAAGAGGAAAGAACGTTAATGTTAGTCTGGAGGGCCAGTACTACACCTTTCTGTAAACTCATATCCACCATGCGGGGGCTCATCAGCTCAATGAAGAAATTCTTGTTTTTTTCATACTCCTCATCATCAATTACCTTGATGTGAACTGTTTTGCTGTGGACGGAAAAATAGTAAGTGTCATAAAGCCGAGAAGGGAACAGAGAAGCAACAGTGGAGGAAGGTAGAGTTGAATGGGGACATTAGAGAGTCAAAGTTTTCTCACCCACTGAACAAGCTCAACATGGCCCTTGAGAAAGGCTAAAGCCCCACTCCTGCAAGCGACACTGGCCAATTTTCTGTTTAACCCAAAGGCATGAATGGCAGGCCACCCTGGGCAAAGCGAAGTTAGACAAAACTAGCTCTGATCCCTCAGCAAACCAGCAAGGGGCTCAGAAGCCGCCAGCACAGTGGCTCACGGCTCAGCGTGTGGGCAATAAGGCCTGGTGGCCAGCAGAGAAGCAGGCATCCCTCATCCTGCTACCCACCGCACATGCACACACACGCGTGGAAAAGCAGACGCACAAGCACACACACACTGCAGGCACCGTGCTGCTGCCTCCCTGCTGGCAACACCCGTGTGCCGGGCAGACACCCTCCGACCTCACGGGCCATGGGGGAGCCCAGCTCTGCTATCTGCATGTCCGAGCGAACCCCCCTTCCCACAGCTCCGTACCCACACGTGGCCTTGCAGCTTCGACCTCCCCTCACTCCCTGCCCATCCTTAATGTTCAGATCAGTCCCTGGTGCATTTTGTGCACAGCCTGCCTTGGCTGGGGATGGAAAGGAGGAGAAAAGTAGGACTGGAGATCCTAGAGCCTGGAAAAATAGCCCCAAGCTTCAAATCCCCATCCTGGGGCCAGCAGCCCCCTGAAAATCACCATTGCACAACGGAGAATAGGAGGATTGATTAACTGCCATCACTGCAACTTGCATTCCTACTGATATCACCAATGACCACAAAATTATCCCTCCTCCAATTTGACTCTCAAGTCATAACTGCTCCTGCACTCTGACCACAGAAATCCCATTCCCTGTGTTGCCTCTGCTTTTGGCTTGGTCCCAAACTCTGTCTTTCAAATGATGGCATACGGGATAGGGGGAAGAGTTTGGACAACCTCTGCTATATCCATCAGTGCAGGAATATGCAAGAAAAATCACCTCTAATTCTTCTTCCTAAGACAAACCAGCTTCATTTTTGCCAGTGCTTGTTCTGCCCATATCCTGTACTAATGCCAGCAAGCCTCCTTTCCCTTCCCCAGACCCTTTCAATCCCCGCTAATCCAGCCTGAAGGATGGAGGATTTTAAACGATATGTCTCTAGTGTAAATGTTGGTGCGCGGCTAAGATTTCATCACAATGATTTTGTTGCATTTTCTTTGGAGAGGTTGACCGAATTTGGCTTTTGAACCAGGTGTTGTCTGGGCCCCTGGAACTTTGCAAAGCTTGTTCAATTTGTTGAGTTAAACCTACAGCTGATTCATAGCTCTGATCTTTTCCTTGCTCATATACTACAAAACAGAAGGTGGGATTTTCAAAAGCAGCCAGTGCTTCCTGAACGTGGGTTGCTTTTTAAAATCCTATTAATAATTACCATTGCTTATGGTTTTTCCATTCCAGGAGCTCCAAATTACTCAGTATTGCTTGTCTGCAAAAATTTGGAAAAAAACCCCACCGACGTCATTTCCCTGGGGCCAGCTTAGGTATTGTGACAAAGCCATTCTAAGGCTTTATGCAATGAACGTCACGCATGCACACCGTTTGAGTTTGCTTTCATACAGCAACTTTTTCTTTCTTTCCCTTCCTTCCTCTTTTTCTTTTTCTTTTCTTTTTCTTTTTCCTTTTTCTTTCTTTTTTATGAGGTGGCTCTCCCATCTCCATGAGTGGTGCATGCACACAGCAGAGCAGAGGAGAAAAGCTCATGTAATGAGGACGCATGCCCAGCAGATGATCTCCCCAGCTGTGTGCTGTGTGTATAAAAAGCCAGATTTCACATAAGCCCCTCATCTCTGTGATGAATACTCAAAGTTGTGGACTCAAGGAATAATGACTCACTGCATGCATATTTTGTTAAGTACAGAGCGCTCTATACAGCCTACTAAGTAGTCCCACAGCGGTGAGATTTCCTTAGAGTAGTCCTTTTTTAATTTTTATTTTTTTTTTTTTAAAAATTCAAGAAGGAGAAAGAAAATGTGATGGCCATCCATAGGGAGGATACACAGTAAAATGCTGATTTCGCAAAGCAAGTTCCCTTGGGACAGGAAATCGAGAGAGCAAACCCTCTGGACTCCTAGACCAGCTCAGCTTGGCTGCCAACTGGGCCATTACCACACACTCAAGCATCAGGTGGCTTTTCAAAAAAGGGTGTCTGAATTTGGTGACCAATCCAATAAATTCCTGGTTTCCTCCTTCGCTACTGTATTGGGGTTACGTGTCAAGGTTTTGGTAATGGGGGTGCTACAAGGGTGGCTTCTGTGAGAAGCTGCTAGAAGCTTCTCCCATGTCCAACAGAGTCAACGCCAGGCAGTTTCAAGATGGACCCGTCACTGGCCAAAGCTGAACACACCAGTGATGGTGGTAGCGCCTTTGTGAAGACATAGTTAAGAAGGGAGGAAAAAACTCCTGTGTAACAGCATCAGGAAAGAGGAGTGAGAATATGTGAGAGAAACAGCTCTGCAGACACCAAGGTCAGCGAAGGAGGAGGAGGAGGAGGAGGTGCTCCAGGTGCCAGAGCAGAGATTCCCCTGCAGACCCTGGTGAAGACCATGGTGAGGCAGGCTGTCCCCCTGCAGCCCATGGAGGTTAACGGTGGAGCAGATATCCACCTCCAGCCCATGGAGGACCCAATGCTGGAGCAGGTGGATGCCCAAAGGAGGCTATGACCCAGTGGGAGGCCCGTGCTGGACCAGGTTCCTTGGCAGGACCCACGGCCCCATGGAGAGAGAAGCCCACGCTGGAGCAGGTTTGCTGTCAGGACTCGTGACCCCGTGGAAAGGACCCATGCTGGAGCAGTCTGTTCCTGAAAGACTGCACCCTGTGGAAGGGACCCACGCTGGAACAGTTCCTGAAGAACTGCAGCCCATGGGAGGTGCTCATGTTGGAGAAGTTTGTGGAGAAGTGTTTCCCATGGGAGGGAGCCCACGCTGGAGCAGGGGAAGAGTGTGAGGAGTCCTCCCTCTGAGGAGGAAGGAGAGGCAGAAACAATGCGTGATGAACTGACCACAACCCCCATCCCTGTCCCCCTGTGCCACTCGTGGTGAGGAGGTAGAGAAAATTGGGAGTGAAGTTGAGCCCGGGAAGAAGGGAGGGGTCGGGGGAAGGTGTTTTAAGATTTGGGGTTTATTTTCTCCTTATCCTTCTCTGATTTTAATTGGCAAGAAATTAAATTAATTTCCCCAAATCAAGTCTGTTTTGCCCGTGATGATATGATCTCTCCGAGTGATCTCTCCCTGTCTTTATCTTGACCCATGAGCCTTTTGTTATGTTTTCTTGCCCCTCTCCAGCTGATGAGGGGAGCGATAGAGCAGCTTTGGTGGGCACCTGGCCTCCAGCCAAGGTCAACCCATCACGTTAACGAGCCATAGGGAGAAAAGGATCTTTTATCTGTCTCTGAAACAGCAGTTGAGGGGCAGAACTTCCACAGACCAAAGCTGCAGGTGCCCTGCATGGACACAGGCAGGACCTTGCACCACTTGGCCAACCTGAATGAATCCCAGAAGAGGAGGAGGTGCCTGACCTCCCCAGCTTTGCTGAGAGGCAGCGAGCAGGTCCACTGCACCATGAAAGCTTTGGGGACCCAGTGCAGGAGCCCGGAGTGGGGGGGCTGTATGGTGTGGGGACCCTGTCACCACCCGGGGTGGGGTGGGGTGGGATGGAGGGCCCCAACCAAACCCCAGCTACTGCCCACTCTTGCTCCAGAGCCAGCGTGATGCCAGACCTCCCCGTGCAAGGAGCAAAGGAGCCTGGCAGAAGTTTGCAGGCACTGTGCAGCGACGCTGGGAGGTGGGTGAGGGCTCACAGACCCAGCGCCAGACAGTGGGGAGCATTTCACTTTTCGCTGGGATTTTGCAGCAGAGGGAAGAGCAGCATCCCCACTCCCGGGTTGCTCTGCAGCCCGCAAGGATGGGGGCACGGGGCTGGGCTTGCTCCCTTGCGGGGAAGTGCCCTTCTCTCAGCTGGCTGGCTGGCTGCTCCGGTGACTGTCACCACAGAAAGGTCAGCGCTGACGGAGAGCAGTTGCGGTGGCCCATCAGGCCACCCCTCCCAGCCCGCCCCAGCTTGTGGGGACTGCCCTTTCCCGGGCTCTGCAGCTTCCCCAGCCACCGCGAGAAGCTCGCTCCTCTCCAGGCCTATGAAAGCAACCGTAACTACAGCTGCGTCCTGAGCTGTCGTAAATCGTCTGGAGGCCAAAACACAGATTGCTCCCGCGCAATCTCATCTCTCACCTGCAGCCATACTGAGAGCTACCTCCTTGGAAGGCATGCAGAGCGGAGGAGATGGATGGGGAGAAGGGCTGGAGCATAACACCGCCCCGGGAAGGCATCATGTTAATGCAAGAGATGTGACAGGAGGACACCGAGAGGCAGAAAGCGTGCGAGAGCAGGAGGCTCGGGAACATTTTGCTGCAAGAACATCCTGACAGCTTCTTGAAATTAATGGAGGCAGAGGCGGGCACAAGAGGGGCTGGCAGCACAGCAGCCCTGACGGGCACGCTCACCGCGACAGGAAGCAAGGGATCTGAAGCCCACCTTGCTCAGCTGAGCATCTTTCATTCCCCAGCCTCTCATTGCTCCACATGGGGAAAGGAGGACAGTTTCCAGCCTTCCCCTGACAGCTTCATTGTGGCCAATGCGTACCTCAGACAGCTCGAAAGTGGAGAATAACAGAGGCCATCCAAAAGCCCCTCCTGGAAATCAACTGCCTTCGCTAAACGCCGCTTGGAGCTGGCAGCAAGGAGCCACTCTGCAAACCCCCAAGACCCATCACCAAGACATAGCATAGTCCAATCTCAGCTTCAACATGAATACTTCGGTGGGAAGCACTCCTTAATTCAGGCCTGGGTGGTGTTCTCAGCAGAGTGAGCAATGCTTTGGGCTTGGGCTGTGATGCAGCAGGGCAAGGCGAGAGCCAGCGTTCCCAGGGATCACCTGGCCATACAGAAGTCAGGATAGCTGCTCACTCTCTCCTTTTTCTCTGGGGTCATTGCAAGCTGCCACCAATGGCTGTCACATGATGGCAGCCTGGGCTGTCCTTTCAACATCCACTTAGAAACAGTCACTGGTTTTAAAAGTTAGGGATGGGAAACCTCCTCTGGGGAGCAACATTAAGTATGAGATTTCCCTGAGTAAGCAACGGAAGATGAAATGAATAGACATCGATCTTCTCCTAAAGGACTTTGCGCACATGATGTTGCTAAATTCCCCGCCTGGGAAGTACAGAGGATAATCTATAAAATCATTTTATTTGACAACACGTCCGCTTCCAACACATAAGGCAACAACTGGACGGTTATTTGATTAATGTGCTAGAAAATATTGAGTATCTCTCTGTGTGGAGACTCTCATTTGCAGAAATTATTGCTGAGGAGGTTAAGAGGATGTGTCTGCGTGACTTTGGAATCTGAAATAAGGCTCAGCTCTAAAAACAGCGTAAGTCAGGAGATGTCACATAGTATATACCATTGAAAGAGGCAGGGCTGTGCAAGGGCAGGATTTACAGTTCCCAGTGGGATGCTGTTAGCCTGGATGGAAAGCAGCCAGGACAGCAAGGTAAACATCCCTGGGACAGTAAGAAGTACCAGGAGATCTTTAGTAACTCATTAATGTGAATCATTAGCGCATGCACCTTGGGGCAAGCCACAGCGTTCTTGACGCATCTTGATATACCCAAATCCTCATCTGATTTGCTGTGGGTGCAGGTCCCTACAGCACGAATTTCAAAGCGCGTGGTGTAAGTCTGACTCTTCCCCAGAGCTCTGCACTGGGCTGGGATTTCAACATGAAACTACAGATAGGACCTATTCACTCTGCCAGAAGATCTTGTTGAGAAGTGCTACTGCAAAAATGCTGACTAGGTAAGATGTCAATATTTGAGGCAAACCAGACGGGATTAAATAAGACTATGCATAGTGGGGAGCTGCCTTTGCCCAGCTCACTGGGAGGTGGATATTTAACAGAGCAACATGACAGCGCTGGCAGACAAGGTGAAGGAGCCAGCAAGAGAAGCCCTGATATGATGCATGTGGTCACGTAGAGTTGTGCATCAAGTAACCCAGGGTGGGAAAAGCTGAGCCATTCTGAAGCAAAGGATTAGGCTGTCACATAGCACATAGGTGTTTGAGGAGGAGAATCATTAGATGCCAAAGCAGATTCACTAAACTCACCAAGGAGATGATGAGTGATCTTAATTTCAAAGGAAATCATGGTAATTTAGGAACCTATTCAGAGTATGACCAAGACAGACAGGTTGCACGTTGGACTTAAGCTCATGCACATGAAAGAAAACTTTTGGCTCCCATGGGGATTACAGAGGGAAGAATAGATTTTGAAGCATCCAGCTGCAGGCACCGGTGATGGCCACAGTTTGTTCTAGCAGCCAGGTCAGAACTGAAGGTGCCTTTAAGGTCAGAGCAGACATTGGTAATAATTACTTATGCAGACGTCAACAGGATAGACGAACTGTCAGGATAGAGTTTCAAGCAGATCATTGATGTGCAAGTTACTGATGTATGAGTTACAGAAGAACTGGTGCTAGTACAGGAGCTGGAGACAAGCCATTGCGGGCCAGTTTCCAGGAACTGGCTGTGTCATTCATGAGGACCTTGGAAGAGCAGCTGTGCAAGAGCCATCCCACTCTGTGCAGCAAGCACATGGAGAACAGCCCAGACCACCTCACTACAAGACCAGTTGGCTGCAAAGTATCACAGACCCAGAAATGTTTTTTTTTTTTCTCTTTTGTCTTGAGTTGGCTTATGGAATAACCAGATGATAACAAGTTATCATCTTACCGTTAAAACAGGGTTCTCTGCAGTGCTAATCACTAGGTACTATGCTACACATAGAATACCTATGTATTTCTCCAGGCAAGCCTGAAGCCATCCATGCAAGTCACTTGATACTTCCGTGCTTCAGTTTCTATATCCATGCAGTGGTTGTGATCCTTATTTTTCACAGGGATTTAATCTGGGACAGTCCCTACTTGTTTTGAATGCCTAATGTGGAAGATGTTATAGTGATGCAGCCATAAGGAGCGTTAGGGAAGAGAGCAGAGAGAGCTTCAAGTGGTGGTGGAAACATCACTTATTCACATGAGTATCAACTTATTCTGCTTCACCTGATTTGGTTCTCATTTGAAGGGAGGTGTGCATTTCTCTAGGGCACCTCCTCTTCCTTGCTAAAGTTCCTTTACATTATCAGGAAATCAAAAGACCTCAGAAAACAGGGCTGTAAGCAACTGCTAGCACTCAGCTATCGACTGGTCTCTGGGAAAGGCCAGTCCCACCAAGCCATTCCTGGCAGGAAAGGTGGTTGCCCAACTGGTTTTTGAAAGCTTCATGGTAGAGATGATTTTCTGGACAACCTTTCCCCTTATTTCAACTCTTTACTCCTAGGAAGTTCTTCATAATGTCCACCCAGACTGATATAACTTGCTTGTGAGGGGAGCAGATAGCAGCTTCCGGCACGGGTAGCAAGGAGAACTCCCTATGCCCCTGCTGTCCCTCCCCACACAGGCAGGCGCTGGGACCTGCCCAGATGACCTAGAGTCCTTCTGCATGTCCCTACCCCTGCCCTGCGTGCAGCACACGGGGCATCTCCACCCCGTTCCTGTGAGGGACAGGGCCAGAAACATCCATCTCCTCTGCAGCAGGTCACAAGGAGGAGGAGAAAGTCCACTGAGGAAGACACTGTGCATGAAGTTGCCATACCCTGAAGCAGAGACCAAGACCCCAGTCCAAAACCCTGCGTGCCTTCCCGCCATGCCTATCTCCCTGGGACTGCGTGGGACTCTGCTCGGGACCGCCAGGAGCTCAGCGGCTCTGCCTGGCTGGCTGCTGGCAGTGTAGTTTGTTCACGTTGCACCAGGTCTTCGTAAGGGATAAAGGAGGAAATATTGACACAGAAGGGCGATTTCCCTTTGTGTATTCCTCATGTAATCTTGGCTAATTAGTAAATTGGCTCATGTTTCAATTAGAACTATTGAAAATGCTTTAGTAGCTGACACACAATAATTCAAGGGACATAGCCAAGACTAAAGCCATATTTTTTGAAGTCTTTACTTGTATCAGAAAACTTTAAAGTGTTACCAGTAAAAGATTTACAGTGGTAGCTGGCTAAAAAAATAAATAAAATAAATAAATTAAAAAATAAATATTGCCCAACTGTTCTCCTTCCTCCATCTAGGACAGGAAAACTAAAGTGGTCCCTTTAGGTTTTTTTCTAAATTGTTTGAAACACAGCAGCCACAGCAAACCAGCCCTTACTTTCTGCTGCCGTCAGAGGCATGACATGACATGCTGTCAACTTCACATGACAGTGTTTCACACCTACTTTGTACCGGTGCAAATAACTGTACCAGCAATGAGAAATCAGAGCTGCTAAGTTGCAGGCAGGTGAGCCTGCATTAAGCACTGTCATGCCTTGCAAAAAATCCTTAAGTATATCCACACGTGTCAGCCATGAGAATCAGCACTGGAGCTAGTAAATGGCAAACATCTCACACTCAACTCAGAAGCCCTGAAAAGCTGGAAAAGGCACAGTAGGAGAGCACAAAAAAATGCTCCGGCAACTTCCTTAATGCAGTCAGCCCTGCCAGAAAAACAGATTTCCAAAGCACTCTGTATATCACTTTGTTTGAACATGATAAAATGTTCTAATACAGAGAGTTTGTCAAGGAAAGATCATAGAATCATTTAGGTTGGAAAAGACCCTTGGGATCATCGAGTCCAACCATCAACCCCACTCTACAAAGTTCTCCCCTACACCATATCCCTTAACACCACATCTAAATGACTCTTAAGGATGCCACAATTCGGTTTCAAGAATTTCTGCAAAGAGGGGAAGAACACGGTTATGTTAAACCCCCTTTCCTTCAGCTGAGTCCATGCTGCTGATCAGCTGAGTTGAGATATTTAAGCCGGGTTGTACAAGCATAACAGCCCAGTTCCCCAGGTTTGTTTCCTTTATTCAGTTTAATAAAGCTATTTTTTTTCTATTAAACATTTTCAGGTTCAGCTATAATCTTTGTTTAAGTTCCTCTTTAAAAAAAAAATAAAGCTAGGCCGATCTGTGCATAACCTTCCAGACTGTTGGCTCCAAATACTGAAGCTGTGTGTACCGATGTACAGACACAAGAAGGCCTTTGCCTGGCCTGCTGCAGGTCAGCTTTTTCTTGCTGACCCTATGAGACTTGATGCTTCAGGGCCAGGGGAGAGCAGAAAAAGTCTCGGCAGCCTGTAGAACTATTTGTTGAGGTCTGTACAATAAGCACTTGTCTTGTACAAGTAATAATTCAACTTGGCAGCCCATGAAATCAGCCAGTTCTGGTGGGTACCAGGCTGGTGTAGGTGCAAAGCAGTGCCAGGGCCCTGGGCATGGACATTTCTCTCCTCCCTACCTTGGGCAGGTTCCCGGTGGAGCATCTTCTCTGAGAAGATGCTGTGCTCTTTTTCCCTCAGAAAGGAATTTTAAAAGGATCCAAACCTCACACACAATGCCACTATGGTCACACAGTATAAAACTTAAGAAGAAGTAGAGGGTGGAGAAAGAAGGAAGGAAGAGAATTTATTCCTTACTAAAAGCCTTTGAATTGTTCTGCTTCCAGCTTAGTCTAATGCACCACAACAAAAGCCTACGGCGTCAAAACCCACCATGGATATTAATAGCCAAATGAAGTACTGGAGATGCTTCTGTTTGCTCTAAAAAGTGGCTCCAAAACCTGACAGGGTGCAGAAGTGGGAGTGCCCGGGACAGGAGAGGGTAGGCTGGACTACTTCAAAGCCCCTTGAGATGTTGTGAGCAAACAAGGAACTGGCATTCAGCTGAATGGGACCCCTGTCCCACCACAGCACTCCTGAATCCCACCTGCAAGACACTCATCACTGGCTGGTATTAGCAGCCCAGTGCTTCAAGCTGTCGCCCCTGGTTTTAGACTTTTTGTTGAAGGCATGGAGATTTGGAAGCTATATTTAGATGTCTTCGCTATTCTTCAGCAACAGGGTTGCCATGGAGATGCTGGCGAGGACGAGAAGGTGGGGATGGAGGGGGAGAGGAAGTTGAGGAATGAGAAGTGCCAGATTCAAAACAACCCTCACCAGCCCGGGAAGGCTTTAAACTCCTCGTAGGGCAAAAATTGCTGAAGCTTGTTAGCTGAAATGAGACCCCTGCACTGCCTGATGGCATGGCCCTGCCATGCATCACTCAGCGCTTTGAAGAGACCCAAGAGGCTGGCCTTTGGGCACTGCTTCTTTGGGATAAGGTGCCCCATGGACCTGAGCTTGTTGCCCTGGGGAGTGCGCTGAGCACCAATCCCTGCCTCGGCTCATCACTCCTGTGAGTGCTGATAACCACCTGCACCCTCGGGTCATCCACCCTCGGACATCCAGAGGACAACCACCCACATCCTCCTCTCTGGGCACAGCTCTGGAGGGCTGCATGCCATCTGGTGATGGCTGTAGCTCAGCTTAGCTCTACGCAACTTCTCTGATCTCTCTTCAAAATTCAGTTCCCTGCAAAACCCTTCTGATGTGGGGTGCCCAAAACCAAACCTGCAGTGCCACATGGCATCCCAGCAGAGACACGCAAGCCGCTGCTGCGCGAGTGCCAAAAGCAGCCCTCGGGGAGCTCCACTCAAGTCCTGCTGCTGTGCTGCTTCACAAGCTCGTATTGACTCTGTACTCGGCCGGCTCCTGGCACAGCTGGGGTGGCTTTATCTCTGCTGCCGACAGCAGAGGCAGACAGGGAGCCACAGCTGAGGACAGAGCTGCCCAAAGTTCCCCAGCATCGCAGGCAGGGACATGATGGCACACTGGGGACGAGCCACTCAGCACAGGATGCCACCCAGCACCCATGACTGATGGCCACAGGGACCTCAACGTCCTGATCCTACCACCACAGGAGCCAGGCTGTGGTGGGAGTGAAGGTGGCCCTTGCCAGCAGGGATTAGAGACCCTCGATCTCCACCACGACACACCCACATCCCCCAAGATGGCAACAGCTGGAGGCACAGCCCAGATGTGCAGCTGCGAGCAGAGATTTGCACCTACTGCCCAAAACACTGCTCTTTCCAGCACAGACAATGTAGGTGGAGACCAAAAGCTCTCCTCTTAAGGCAGCTGTTCCCAAGACTCACTGTCCTACACTTACAGTGCCTGCAATGAAATTTGGCTTTCCAAGAAAGGTCAGAATAATCCACCCAATTCCCAGCGTGGGAGCTGGCACTCCCCCCTGCCTACCTAGACCTTCCTGATGGCTTCTGCACATGACAGCATCCCCAGATTTCAGTGCTCAAAGCACATCAAAACCGGTGGAGAGCTAAGCAAACTTTCCCATCACAAACCTCTCCAGACATCACCCTTGTGAGTCCCTCTTTCCCCTCCCTCAGCCTGCTCTGCCCACATTCCCAGGGAGCCGGCGCTTTCAGCTCAGCGGGGCGGTGTTCAGCCCAGCCACTGGAGTTGCGCTACGTTCAACGGAGCAGCAAGGCAGCAATCTGTAGGAAATTAATGAGCTGCAAACAACGCTGTGCAGCTGCCAGCCTGACACAAGCCCGCTCTGCACGCTGCAGATAGATACAATTATTATATATGAACAAAAGGAGCTGGAGCCGGAACCGGGGTGCTTTGGCTCCGGTCACAGGCTTCTTGTGACCAAGATAAGGGACAGCACACCGAATTGCCACAGCAACATCAGGGTTGCAAATCCAACCATTTACACAGAGCCAAGATACTGCATTTTTATCCAAGGCCCTGTGCATTTGACCAGGTTCAATGTTTTCTTCTCTTCTGTAGCACTGAAAATAGGGTAGAGGATACTCAGTTACACCATTTCATTTCTTTGGGACTGTTTTCATTCTATTTCTTACCTATTAAAACACACTGGAAAAACCAAACAGGACCATTCATTAGCTTCCAGGAGCTAATACCTTCGGAGGAGCTGCAGGTTCCCAGGAGAAGGCCAGCCCCACCAGGCTGGTGCTTCCAGAATCCAGAGCTCTGGACCATAAAAAAGCCACCTCCTTGTTCATAAACTGAACAAACATAATGTTATCAATCAGCTCTTTGGCGAAGAGTGTTTCAGAAGGGTTAAATGTAGGAGCAGGGCAACCTTTGAGCTTTGCTTGATTTTGCAGATGACCTTGCTTCAACTCAGAGGGGCTGCCAGACACCTTCCTGCCTCCCCACAGCCAGTCCCCTCGCAGGACAGCCCCGCTCAGCCAGAGAAGGGAACAAGTGCTGCGCGCTGGCATGGCCACATCAGATCAAACAGACCACAGCCTGCGCAGCCCTCTCCTGCCCAAGCGGGTGTCCCTTTAATCAACATAGTCCTCTATCATCTTCCTGCTATAATTTCCACTCTAACACTTTGTCCCGTCTCAGCTTTCACATGTGGATCCAGCTTTGTGGAAAGCGTTTTTGGCCTGCTGACCAACTCATATCAGAGACAGCTTGAACTCCTCCTGGAGTCTCTGTCTGACAGACAGGAGTCTCCTCCTGCCCTCTCTGCCTCATGGCAAGAATTAGTGCCAAGGCCCTTCACGCATCTTAAGAGCAAGCCCTACCCTCATCCCAATATGCCCCTCAACTATTGTTCACCTTCTTGCTGTCTAAATCCTCCTATCGCAACTCCCTCAACACCTTGAATGCTTTGTCCTCTCTCTCTCAGTTTTTGATGGCACTGCTGATCAACTGTTTGACTTGACCTGTCCTGACACAGCCCAGCCACACTCCTGATGCACTTTGGTGTAAATCCTTTCAAACTCCCACTGAATGTTGGCCTTGCAGGCTGGTGCCACATACTTCTCACCATCTGGTTAGAACCGTAACCTGATAATGAAAAATAACCATTATCGTAGCCTTGGTCTTCCACCCAGCTTGGTGGTGAGTGCAGGACCTTTCACTCCAGCATCAGAAAACATGTCCCCAGGGGTTCAGTAACATGACACAACTGGTCTGAAGGCTAAAACCTCATGCAGACCTCTACAAGAAATCCCTTGTGGTTTCAGAGGAGGGGCTGTTGTCTAATGAGCTCCCCCTTTGCCCTCCTAGCCCTTTCACCTTAAAAATGTAACTCCCTGACTCCATCAAGAGTCTTTCCCATTATGGGACCTAGAAGACTTTTTAGGACTTGAAATCACAAGATGAAGAGCTTTTGAAGAAAAAGGAAAAGGTGCGCTTGATTATTATTTTTTTTGAGCTGATCTTGATTTTTTCTGAAAGGAGATCCCATCCCAGCTCTCTGCCCAGCCAGAACGTAATTGGGTTGCAATGCCATTGGTGCCTGAGCATCGCTCCCTCCCCGCTGCCTGCTCCAGCCTCCACTTTCTTCCAGCTCACTTCACATGTGCCCTGCAGTGAGTGTCAGCGCTCTTACAAGGAAACTGCTATATGCCGGGGAGACTGTCAGGAGCGGGAGCCTTCTGCTCTGTCTGTCTGTTTACCAGGGTGTCTGTCTGTGTTTATCAGTGGCTTATTCTATTTTTCAGATGCTGTCCCTAGCTCTGGTCCTTGCCATCACGCTCCCCCCTGCTTCCTTAGCCACCCGAGAAAGGCAAGGGGGTAAAATGCATGCTGAGAAATAAACTCTTTCTAAATGCTAAAAGCCACCCAGACTGATGCAGATCGCCCAGATCTGAACACACGCCTCATTGGTCTGAGGTTCTCCCCTGGCTTCGCACCCGTGGGTAGGCTGCACTTATCTTTGCTCTCCAGCAGCAGAGATGAAGCGGAGAGGATATCAAAAACTTGCTTGGCTTCATAGGCAGCAATCAGCTGGAATGAACCATGGGAGCGAGAGTCCCCCCACGTCTCTCCCTGGGCACTCACCCGGCCTCCCCACTGCTGGGAACACCCCTCACACCTGGGGCTGCTGCCAGAGCTGGCTCCGTGCCGCAGCACAGCAGCCCCTTTCTGTCCCGTGACCCACCTGCAGCAGCATCGCTGGTGCATAGAGGCTGCAAGAGCACAATGAGAAGTGCCCTGGGCTTGCCAGGTCCTCACCCCACACATCCCCTCCTGGGTCGTCAGGCACCACCAAGCAGGTGGCTCACCAGCTTGGGTCTTTGAATCCAGAGCTGGGGCCTGAGCAAGAGCCAGAGGAAGACATTTAGGGCTTTCTGAAGTAGTCTAACAGCTCATTTCAACTCAAGCTGTGCAAGACTCAAAATCGTGACACTGGACTAGGAGAAATGAAGCTGCCTGGGCAAAGTACCTCTTGTCCTACTCTCATGGCGAGACTGAAGGTGAGTTGCATGTCCTACAATGGTAGAGGAGAGCCTGTGAACCCCTGCAAACCATAGGCACTGACTTTTTCATGGTCCTAATGTTGAGGAGGGTCTACAGAGACAGCCTTCAAGTGGGAAACAACTCCCCAAGGAGGATTGAGAGACGGTCTACAGCAGAGAGAGCCTGCAGCTGCAAAAGCTGGCTTTGTCAGGCACATTTGCCTACAGAGAACCAGGTCACATCCCATTCCCAGCAAATTAGAAATAATCCTGGGTTGTTTTGTTAGTTGGGGTTTTGTTTTTTTTTAATGTTTATTTACCAGTTGGTGCCTCCTGCAGAGACAGACATTTGGAGATCTGTGACTGGAAAAAGGAGAAAAAGAAGCTTCTAATGGTATTGCCATCTCTTTAAAAAGCAATGATAGTAACAGTCCCTACTAGCCCTTGGAGCTTCACATATGACTCCGCTCTGACGGAGTGTGACTGTACAGGATGGCAGCGTTGGGCTCTATTTTAATTTTAGCCCAACCGCTCCAGATCAAATTTTCACAGCCTCCAAAGAAAGAGATGGCTTTTATCAGAGACGAGAGTTATTAGTTTACAGTCGAGCTGTACTCTTTCCTTCTCATGCCTCAGCACAAATAATAACAGTTTTGCAGGCTAAATGAGGCTCTCCTGGCCATCTGTGAGACACACTGAAGACTGAAAGATTGCCCAGGTATAATTCAGGATAAAATCTGTATTTTGGAGCATTTAGCACTGCTGGGAGATAGAGAGAGAGAGGGCCCAGCCCCATGTTTTGAGCCAAGAAATACTGATACTGCTGAGAGAGACTAAAATCTCCTCTTTTTTTGTCTTCCACTGCCAGCAAATCTGATTTGAAATGACCAAGACTGAACGCGTGGGGTGGTTTTTTTGGTTGGGTTTGTTTGTTTTTTTTTTTTACACTAAGTGCAGATTTCAGATCCCTCAGTGCCTTGTGTTCCTCAAACAGGGAGATGGGCTCAAAATCAGTCCTTCCAAAAATGGATTTAGGCAAGATTGCACCCGAGACTGGATTCACCCTAGGCATCTATGACACCACCTAGCTCCTTTTGCTTCTTTTGGGGGGCTATGCACTAATATGGGGCATCGCTTTCCCCAGAGTATTCATGGTTAGGAGTGCAGTGCTGCCTTTCAGCTGAGCTCAGATGAGTTTCTTCCTAGCCCTCCAGGTGTTAAGGTTTTGCTCAAGTCAAGAGACATTTTTTATCTTTAGTCTAATTTAAAGAGACCCCCATTCTTTGGAGCCCCTGGTGCTCTGCAGAACTACGTCACCACCCAAAAGCTCGCTTGGCCATTAAGACCATCTCCATTCACTGCATCTCCCCCATGCTCAGCTCTAGCAACAGCAGGGGCTGCCAAGAGCTGCCTGGCCGGAGCGAGCTTTCCCAAGCAGGACATGTCTTTTGGCCGGTGGTGGTTCCTGGCATGCCTCCATCAAGGCGAGATGTAAGGCACATCCCCATCCCATCCCGCCCCCCTTATGCAACCACCACTGGCTAAAAATACAGCCGCAGCCCCGCCTGGGCGAGATGCAGATTTAATGAGGCTTCCATGGCAACGGGCTTCACTTCGGCAGGGACCGGGATGCAGGGGACAGGGATGCCTGGGGGGAGAGGTGCTCCTCGGCCAGGGGAGAGCTGCACAGTTAAAAGCTTGCAGCGGTGGGGTCTGAGGTTTTTCTCCTCGCTGGTATTAATAAAATTGCCAAGTATTCGTTTTCAGTTAGCTGCAGCCAAAGAGGCGAGCTGTGTAATATTTTTAACAGACAAACCTGGACCTATTTCCGTCATGAGGATAAATATTTACTAGTCAGCCTTAATTAAACTCAATCACCCACAGGCAGAAATGTTAAAACAGGGATAAATCAAGGAGCCTGTTTCAGTCTACCAATACTATAAACATCCTTTTCAGTAAAAACAGGCTCCTGACAGAGCTCACAAAATACTGTGGCAGAACTGGCCCATACGGAGCCAGGAGACCCGAGGACAGCTAAGGGCATGGAGGAAGAGGCCTTGGTTGATGTTTCATGAATGACATCCTCTATGCCAATGCACAGAAAAAACCCAAACAGAAAAACAAACAGCTAATGAAAAATCTGGGATAGAAAGATGTTGTCAGCCTGGCTTCCAAAGAAGAATAAAACTGAGACTATTGCCTCCTGTCCTCTATGCTGATTCTCCTACACTGTGTGTAAAAGTAAGGATACATGCTGGCCAAAATCCCACTTTGGTGTACATAGCTCTAAGTGTTATATCAGCTGGGGCTGTCCTGTGGCTGACGGGTGTTTAGGGATCCATGGATTATTTCTGTGACATGTGGAAAGTACCTCAGAAAAGCTAGCCTCTCACTAGTTGGTTAGATTTGCTATTCAGAGGGTGACAGCCATGCTGGAAAATGGTCGTGGCGTCACAGATCAAAGCTCCTGTTTCC
Organism: Rissa tridactyla; assembly: GCF_028500815.1. NCBI lineage: Eukaryota > Metazoa > Chordata > Aves > Charadriiformes > Laridae > Rissa > Rissa tridactyla. The sequence continues at coordinate 41,688,763 of NC_071469.1, forward strand.
ATTATAAACGTACAGTATTTTTCCAAAATGCAGATTTTTTTTCAGGAATTTCTTCTTATTTCATTTACAGAGTAATACACCGCCTTGTACTGGAACACTACTTCCTATCAAAGGACCAAAAAGAATAGAAGCAACTCAAAAAATAACAGTAAATATTAACATTTGCATTTCGCTCATCAGAAACTGAGGCACGGAAAAATTTCATGGGAAAAGGGAATACCCAGCCTGCCCCCAAATCCGAGTATGTGGCATTGGGAACATAAAAATCAAGGCCCTCAGAATTGCAGCTTGTTATTGAAAATTCTAGCCAAAATCAAGTGCCTCTAAAATAAAGCACTGCTAAAATCAAGTGCCCCAGCTAAACGCCCCAACCTGGTTTGAAACCCGTATATCTGAATGTTAAAACAAAGTGACTGCTTCCTACGTCTTTCAGCTCAGTTCCTCATATTCAGGCATCCTTCAATTCAGAGCAATCTGCCCAGTACCATTCTCCAGAACACGCCATTCCTGCTGATGTGAAGTCATCACTTGGAAGCCTCTAACCCTTAAATGAGCTGATTTTATAGATGTTAGCTCCCACAACTTATGCCTCTCCTGCTAAACCGTGTTCTTGTCCTGTTATAAGCAAATACGAAGCATTTCACCAAATGTAACAGAAAATCATCTCTCTGCCCCACGGAAAGTGCCTGCCGCTAGGATGGAAACGTGGTGCTTACTAAACTACACACAGCACCAAAACCCATGCCACAAATCAAGATGCTGAAGCCACGGGGCAAATTTAGGGACACAAAATGTCATTACCCATGCAGAAAACTGGCCACCGCCATTTGCTAATGTGGAGATGTCTCCAACGCTGCAGCAGCCCTGGTCCTAGCCACCTGCAGTTTTCAAGCTGGAAAGAAAATGCTGCCTGTTCAAGCATCCCCCTTCCTTTCTTCCTTCCTGCTTCTCACGTCACCAGGCTGCTTGGTGGCAGCCTCACCATCTATCTCCCCCCAGCCTGCACACAGAGGGGTTGACGGGACCTACCAGCCTCCATGGCACCAGGCACACGCCATTTCAGTAAGGCCAGTCTCTGGAACTTGCTCTGGTCTCCTTTTTGGAAAGGTGATGGATGGACAGACCTGCTCTCTCAGGAAACTGTAGTCTGAACCATAGTGGTCATGTTTCCTCAAGATTTTTCTCCTCTGCCTTTGTGAGCTCTATTAAAAATAACTTTTGACATGAAATGGGCCTGGGCAGTCACTTTGCACTGTACAGCAAAGCAATTCAAAACCCAAACTCATTACCCCACTGAGTTCTGAAATAAATGAGCGAATGTCAAGGCTCTGTACGTCCTTCCCTGGGATGACAGATGACGGTGTGAGGGAGGAGCTGGTGCAGCATCTCCTTGATCAAAGGAGGTGCCTGGGCAGCTGGAGCGCAGCACTGGTGGGCAATGGGGAAGTCAGCCATGTCCACATCTTCACTTAGATGAAGGCCAAGCTCAGTTTAAAATTACAGCACAATCCATTATCATTCCCCATAACGTGCAGTTAAATCATGAATGGCAAAGAGCGAGAGCATAGACCTCTTCCATTTGAAGCTCCTTAGCTTAACCTAGATTTCCTAATCAGAGGAATCGCTGCACCTGTATACAAGGACCAGCACGTGGTCCTTGCTCTGCCTCTGCCAGTGTCCTCCTTTGTGACTCCAAGAAAGTCACTTCTTTCCCTGTTTGTAAAATGGGAACAAGCGCTCCTTTGCCTCTGATGCATGTCAGAAGCATGAATGCATTAATATTGCAAGACACTTCAATATTATAGGGGGGAGAACGCTTGAAATGCATACATAAATAGAAGGAAGGTTTTTAAGGAGAGGCAATATGCTTTACTAGCTCGACTAATATTGCTGTATGAGCTTCTAAGCATGAGGGATTTCTGCCCAAAATATATTCAGTTTCAAATTTGGGATTTCTGTTTAAGCCTGTAAAAAGGTTTGCATTGCCTCAAATTGCCTTTTCCTGGGAACTCACACCAATCAGCTGGGCTCCTACTTCCTCTCCCTGGAGACTTTGCCACTCTTGTATCCTGAGGCCATCACAGTTTGCAACAACATAAATAGCTAATTAACTTTTTACTTAAAAGTAAGAAAGCAATCAAGCCGGCATCCTCATCAGCGTCTGGAAACAGTTCAGCTCTCCACCACAGCTCTGGCTTCAGACAACCTAAGATGTAACCTGAAATATTTGCTGCAACAATATATTCCACCATTGTTGCACCACATCTGTAGCTCAAGTCATATGGAAGGCAGCACATGGAGAGATAATTTGCCCTATAATCACTTGCCTTGCTACACAAGATCATACATCCTAGTGAAACAAACACTAAGTTACAGGAAATGGCAAGGCATGGAACTTAATAATAACTAAATCTCCTGATAGGAGCAGAGAAGATGCCCCAGAGGGGGCATCCCAAAGCACCACCTCTCCCGCCTGCCCTCCTCCAGCCACGCTGCTGAGCACTGTCATTCCCAGACAGACTGGAAATCTTGCTTTACTACACATACAAAATAAGGTAACGCCTTTTTTGGCCCCAAAGCAACTCTCACAGGCTTTGCACGTGGGTTGTTTTCACACCTCACAGTGAGGCAGAGAATTCTGGCAGGTTTCCACCTCGCCAGGCAGCTCAGCCACCTGGCCTCAGACATCCTCCACGCTTTTTTGTGTTCTCTCCCTTTCCAGGATTTTTCCTTAGGGATGCTCTTAGCAGGGCAGTCTTCCTGGACACTAGTCCCACCTTCCTTCTCTTCCCACCTTTCCCAGCTCTGTTCCCAGCAGTCCCTGTGCAAGGCTCTGGAGTCCTCAGCACAAGAAAGACATGGAGCTGTTGGAACGGGTCCAGAGGAGTGCCACAAAGATGATCAGAGGACTGGAGCACCTCTGCTGTGAGGACAGGCTGAGAGAGTTGGGGTTGTTCAGCCTGGAGAAGAGAAGGCTCCAGGGAGCACTTATAGCAGCCTTCCAGTACCTAAAGGGGGCCTACAGGAAGGATGGGGAGGGACTCTTTATCAGGGAGTGTAATGAAAGGACACAGGGCAACGGCCTCAAACTGAAGGAGGGTAGATTTAGATTGGATATTAGGAAGAAATTCTTTACTGTTGAGGGTGGTGAGACACTGGCACAGTCTGCCCAGAGAAGCTGTGGATGCCCCATCCCTGCAAGTTTTTAAGGCCAGGCTGGATGGGGCTTTGAGCAGCCTGGTCTAGTGGGAGATGTCCCTGCCCAGGGCAGTGGTTTGGAACTAGATGATCTTTAAGGTCCCTTCCAACCCAAACCATTCCATGATTCTATAAGGACCAACAAGGGACAAGCCAGCAGCACAGAGGCAGGCAGGGAGCTGCCTGTAAGGGGGACAAAGCTGTCAGAAGGGGACAAGCTCAGCTGCCATGGACCTTCTCTCTCTGCTGGCAGGAGAGTGTCCAGCAGCGTGACACCAAGGCAGGGACACACGGCACATAAGCCACATGAAGGCTGGTGTCGGCTCAGCTCCTCAGTCCACTCAGGAGCCCTGCTGCGTCCCCAGCCCTCACAAACCAAAAAGTCAGCAGATATGTCAAGAATGATAAAACCTAGCCATACACCCTTAGACCTCTGCTTGTTATCAATTATGAGGCTTGCTGGCAGAGCTTACAGGCTTGCTGTGAACGGGAAGGCCACAATCATTTCAAACAATCTGCTCTCCTACAGGACCCTTAACGTCCTAATGCCTCACGCACTTCCATGCATTTACCCTTGCAGCACGCTAATGAGATGGGAACCAAAGGCAGAATTAAGGCAGGAGCTGTGGCTCCCACCCACAGTGCCCAGCAGGCACCGCAGATCTCCTGTGGCTCCCATGTGGGGAGAAGACCCTCCCCTAGACAAACATTCCTGTAGATGGCAGCTAGGGATGGAAAATGATGCATGAAAACTGCCAGGGTCTGATGCCTCCAACCAGACTGTCCAGAGAGATTTCAGTGTCTGAAACTCCCACCCCATAAAGCAGAAGCATGCATAGCTCCCCATAGCTGCACCAGCCCATCAGGAATGAACCCCTCTGAGCAGGGCCACATTGGCTTCTGGGCAGAAACCCGGCATAGCCAGGATCGCCAGAGTGAGAGCTGAACTTATTGAAAGGCACATCTTTAAGCCTCGCAGCTAAGAACTAGGCAGCCTGCTTCTTGTCTGGAGCCCAGAAGGAGCGCTGAAAGCTGGGCCCGAGGCTTGGAGAACGTGCTATGGTTTTGAACCACTTGCAAATGCATCTCTACTACTGTACTGCTCTTCAACCACCAGTAATGTGTGGGCAAGGAAGAGTCAAGCTTTGCCTTGTGTTTGACTTGATTTTCAAGAGCTCGTAAGACACGACTACACCCAAAGATAGAAAGAAGTAATTTTTTTTGTTATTTTGTGTTATGAATAAGCACACAATCTGGTGTGCTGGCTGCAAAGGGAAGGCCGTAGTAGATTACACGGTCCTTGCAGGCTGTTGTTGCATTTGGGTTAGGCAACAGGAGAGGAAAGAGGGATAACAAAATCATCACACTTTTTTGTTTTGTTTTAAATAAAAATACTCTGGACTTCAGAGAACAAGCTAGGGACGAAGCTTCTAGTAAAGCATGCTTAACAAGAGACTCTGTTCTGCATCTCACACATAAGTGATTCTCTCATTTGAGTCCTGATCATCTCAGGAGAAGAGCCTGCCAGAAGTACTGAAGGTGACAGATTTGTAGTGTATGTCTTGGATAAAAGCCTATCTTCCGCATAAGGTAGCTAAGAGATGATGCCTAAGCTGAGCCTCGTCTTATTACCCAAAATGAAGACATTTATAGGCAGAAGAGCCCTGTTAGCTATTGTTTTGTGAGAGGGAAGGAAAAATAACCTCTGCGATAGAAGAGGAGGAAATATCAGACAAAAACTAAAGCAGCAACAACAGAAAACCTACTGGCTGAATAAGAAACAGGATTCGGTCTATGCAATATCTGGCTCTCACCATGTCCTCTTATCCCAGCCAGCTCAACCCTGGGGCTAGGGGTGAGGGGAAGGTTTGCCTTTGTCCTTTTGGGTTTTGTTTTTCAGTCTAGCTACTCAGGTTAAAATGGACACCGTATTTCTAAATTGTCAAAAGGAAAATCATTAGCTTGAAGCCCTAAAGACAACACTCCTGAGGGCTGAAACCATCTCCCGTTTTACTGCTAGTGTGCCACATTCTCTTCCCGCCCCATGTTAGGAACCTAGCCCCTGCTTTAATGTCATTTTCTGAAGAAGCTGAACATGAACTCAAGCAACAGACCCTGTATGTTAAGCACAATATGAGGGAAAAAATCCTCACATAAATGTAGTGAAGTTGTGTCCACTCCTACATACACCCAAGGAGCCCGCCATGCTCCCTAAGAGTAACTTCTGTTTGTTGCAAGGTGGATCTGCAGTCTCTTTTCTCCTAAGCCCTGACACAACTGGCTGAAGGCTGAGTTTATTGCTCTGTCTGGTGTCTTCTCATTTGGCTCTAATCCCCTCCAATATATACGCAATATTTCAAACGCTCTTGCAGAGATGGGGCTCTTCTGAATACCTGACATTTTTATAGTCCTGGCAAGCCATCCATTTCTATTTAATTTAGTTCCTGACACAAATAAATATATGCACTGAGATTTACATATGGGGAGACTGGCCAATATTTTCAGGCTTGCATGCTGAGGGCTGCATCTGTACTGCAATCTCTGCTGTAGCTATAGCTGGTGTCAAGCTACTCATGTTGGCTATCACCAGCTAGGATCGGGGGCTGCTAGCAACAGAGCCGCAGCAGCGCAGAGCTGCTCATGGGCTAAAAGCTACCACCTGCAGATCTGAGTAAAAATCAACTGATTGCATCTCTCTCCAAGCTACTGCAACTGTTTTACACGGTTCTCCTTCTACAAGCTGCAGTCACAGCACAGACATATCCAGAATTAAAGGCCTAAAATAGAGGTTTTATCCTTTCTGCATCCCAACCATCCCACAAGATACTGTGTAGATACAGCTCCCCCTTCCTCTTCGCATTTATAGTCTTGTTACCTCTGCTTGAGTGTTTTGGCTGTAGCTCCTCCAGACTGCTCACTAGGGCACACACAACCCCTGCCAGCCCTAGATGGAAGGTCTCCTTGATGTCAGGACCTGGCCGGTGCCCATACCATCGTGGCTGTCTCTTACCACTGCAGCAGGGGCAGGGAGGGCTGTACCAGGCAGCACTTGATCTCTCCCCATCTGGCACCAGTTAGGGCAGCCCCTGCCTGCTCCCACCTGAACTAAGGGGTGAAAATCAGGCTTCAGAGAAGAGGTGGGAGGGTCTGCTCAACCTCTGCTCACCCCATGGGGCTCTACTTGAACTCTTAGCCAATGCTTTCTCGGTTGGTATTTGCATTTCCTAGCTAGATATAAAATTGTTTCTTCACAGATCTCTGTCGTGGTCCCAAGGGCAGAGCTCCATGGCTACAGGTGGGACTTGACTTTCCTTGCTAGCAGTGCTGCAATGGAAAGGGACAAGAGCAAAGGGAGAAAGCAGGTTTGGGAGGCGCATGGCTATGTGGAAGACGAGTACATAAGTGATTTCCTAGGAAAAGCGCTAGACTGGCTTTGAGAAAAACAAGGAAATAAGAGCTCAAAGCTGTGAAAGCAGAGGCCTGATCAGCACACTGCCACCTTCACCTGTCCTGTGCCCCATCAGCCAAGCCCAGGGCTCTAGATGCAATCCTGAAACCCCACCAGTGCAACTTGGATCTGCTCTTCTCCCATGGTTCCTGGGGACCACCTTCCAGGTAGCAGCTTTGCGTGGGATGCTGGGTGCTGGTGTGTCTGGGTACCAGTAACCATTTCTCTTCGCTTTGTGAGCTTTACTGGGGACCACAGCATAGTGGAGGGTGACCAACTGATGAATACTCATTTCTAATTCGCACACTGAATGTTTTTACTGCGGTGTGGGTAAATTTACTGAATGAGACTGAAACTGCACCTGAAGGGAGGGTGCAAAGGGGATGGAGCCAGGCTCTTTTCAGTGGTGCCCAGTGACAGGACAAGAGGCAACGGGCACACACTGAAACACGAGGTTCCCTCTGAACACTTTTTTTACTGTGAGCATTACTGAGCACTGGCACAGGTTGCCCAGAAAGGCTGTGGATTGTCTCCGTCCTTGGAGACAATCAAAAGCCATCTGCACAAGTTCCTGGGCAACTGGCTCTAGGTGGCTCTGCTTGAGCAGGCGGATCGGACCAGGTGACTTCAAGAGATCCCTTCCGCCCTCAGCCACTCTGTGATTCTGTGAAACCTGTCAATAAGCGGGACATTAAGATGTCAAGTGCTCTAGAAACGAGCAGTGTGAGATTCCTCCCTCCAAAGGCATAACTATTCCCCAAAGAGCACAACAAACCAGAAATGGCCCAGCAATAGTGGCATATGCTGGGAATACCATTAAGAAAACTATTATAAGCAGAGTATGTGCAAGCTGACACTGTGTCTGGGACTCGTGCAATGGCCTGTAAGAGTTGAGCTGATGATAGCAATAATGTCCCTGGCTGTGAGCTCGGTTGCACTGGCCTGCATGTATTTAATCAACACATGGGTACCTACCTCCTTCCATCCTGAAAATGCTTGCTATCCCACTGAATAAACACAGAGAACGGTCCCCTCCCGCTCCCCTGATTCAATGACACGTCCACAGGGGAAAGAGGATTGGTGACCCCTGTTCTGACACGGATTAAACCACTGGCTGGACTTCCACGAGCAGATTAAGGGAAATGACTGCCTATCCCTCTGTTCTGAAAGGAAAATACAGCCTGCTTATTATGAGGGTTGAAAATTGTTGAGAGAAAAGCCAAACCTTGCACTCCTGGGATTTTGAACTAGAATGGCCAATGCAGAGTGGTAAAAGGATGCTAAATATTTCAGTGATTGAAAGAACGTGAAGGCAAAGTTATTAAAAATCCATATGGCAGACAGTGGCTCTTAGACCACGGTCTGTGGGGCACCAGTGGCCTGCAGAGTGTTCCTATGTGGTCGCCAGACCAGCTGCTGTCGCAGTGGCAAAGCATCTGTCACTTTTTAAATGGTGACCTGCCCTGCTCTTTCTACTCCCGTCCAAGAGTCACAGAGTTTCCCCAAGACTATTTTTGACCAGCTGGGCTACAAGAAAGCCTGAGCCTGTCTGTCTGCACCAGGCTCTCCTGCAGCTCCTTTTGATGGCTGATTTGAAACGCATAAAGGGAGCCACAAAAAATGCCAGGCAGAGGAATACAAACCATGCAAGGACCACTGCAACTCATCTATCAAAGGGTTTGTAAAGAAAGTAAGCAAACAGCACAAGTGTCACGTTGGGCACGGTGTCCTAACCAGGCAGCTGTGCCCACTACACTGAAAATACTTTCACCTCATACTCTTCCCATAATGTTCGCTAGTATTTCCTTTTCAAGTACTTAGCCCTGGCATTGTATTTACCTCAGGGAAGGAATGGGGTCAAGAACTGAGGGTCTGGAAGAGGAAGATGATTGGGAAGTTAAAATTGTCAAGAGGATCAGCTCAAGGAAATCCCCAGTTGCCATCCTGGTGGAATTCCCAAACCTCCTTAATTTTCAGCTCACTTTGAAGAGCTCCCTTACACGGTTACCCTGAATAGATGCATCTCTGATAGAAAAACCTGACCTGAAATCTTGTAAGAACAAGATCTCTTATGTTTCTTTAACTTCAGGGCCAGAAATTCACATGAGCAGCCTTCATCTATTCAGGGTCTGCAGTCTGCGAGTGCCTTCTAGCCCTTCATTAGCAACGTGACTAACACTTGTCACGTGTGCTTTGTTATCACTCCCATCCTCCCCGCGGGCTCTGGATGCAGAGGGGCTCTGGATGCAGCTCTGTGTTTTGTCTTGGTAGGGTTTAGTGGTTTCCTTTTTCCATGGTATTTGCTGCTGCATGGTCCCGTTGGCTGCAGCGAGCTGCTGGAAGGTATCCTGCATTTAGAGAGGGAGGGGGCAATGTCTGGGGAGGTCCCTTGGTCCTGCAGGAAGTCACTCCACTGCCTGGCATGGGCTGCACCTGGCAGAGCAAATGTCACAGCACCCTGGCATTTACAGTTCAAGCCTGGGGACAATTAACCGCAAGCATCACAGCAACACGTTACTGATCCTGAGCAGGGGGTTAGAGTAGGAGATATGTACTGCTGGAAGAGAGGACACCTATACCTAACAAACCAGAGGATGTTCCAGGACGCTGTGCCAAACACCTCACGTCTCTCAGCACAACTGGCTAATCTCACCTGGTGTATCAAAACAGGCCAGCTCAACACTAATTAATTCTTGAATCTCCTTCCTGATACATGTAGTTTTAAATCAGGCATCTGAATGAAGTCAGGGCTGTTAAGAGGGAAACCTATCTGCGGGTAGCACGTAAAGGGTTTTGTTTCTTTCTTCTCTGCATGGGCAAACGACATCGTGAAAATCCCAGCTACTTTGATTTGGTGACCGGAGGCACTGGGTGACCTTATCTCTCAACCAATCTTTGCAGTGGCTCTGTCGTCTCCCTCCCACTCCGTGCAGCAGCGCCGCTGGCATGCACAGCGAGGCAGCAGCCCCGCAACTCCCCTATCATGGGAAGGCTCCCGCTCCCACCGCCTCGCTGCTCGCAGCTTCACAACTAAGATGGGGCACCCCAGCTTTGGCTAAAAAGCACCTTACGAGGAGGCGGGTCCTCTAATGTGGCCAAAAACACCAGTCAAAATTGCTCAGTCTGGGCCAGGGGATACAGAGAGTGCTGGCCCTGACCGCAGGCAGCTCGCAGGAGCCTGTGGACAACCGGCATGCTCGCTGCAGGCTCCAGTTGCCAGAGAGATGAGCCACCTTCCCTCTTGCTCGCAGGGCCTGCAGGGCTCTCCAGGCAATGGTGAGACAGTCACGCAATATTTCGGAGAAATTGAAATCGGTCAGTGAATGAATGGTGGTTTTTGAGTTTCTCAGCCAATGCTCCTGGGAGTAAAGTGTTATTATAGCAAGAAAAAAAATACTCTCTGAACTGTTGTTACTACCATCTGAACTGAAGCCCACTCCTGAGATTTCAAAGGCGTTTCTTTAGCTTTTTAACTTTTCACTGCTCTTTGCATTTCCACGCCTGGATAGTGAAAAGGCTAAGTAGACTAATGCTGTTTTCACAGTGTGCATATCATTTTCGGCATCATAATGGCAACGCCAGGCCTCTTGAAGTGAAGTTCCAGCCTCAGCCTTTCTGAAGAGGTCTGAACTCATTTAAACATTCCAATTCTGGCTACACATTTAATCAAATCCTTTGAGATCACCTTTGGGGCTCGCTGCCTTTGTTCTGCAGCCAGGAGCACGTCCCACGCCTTTATGCTGCTCTGACTTCAGCCACAGCCAGTGACTCTTTTCAGACCGAGCAGCACTACCCAGTAAGGACCAAACCCAAGGCTTCTGTACTCGCTTTGTATGGTACCAGCTAGTCCTGCAATAATGAGGCCTCCACTGCATTTCCATCACAGCTGAGCCCCTGTGCATGACCGGTCCTCTAACGAGGCTGTTTCTGAGAGAAGGTGGGCCGAACGCTGCCCCATCAGCGATGGTGGTGGGGTGGCTTTTTGCTTACCTCTCTCGATGTCCCCTATGAGTTCTGGATGCCTCTAAAAGGAGCTAACCTCCCTGATGGACTTCTGCGGTTTCACCTCCTTTCCAGGCTGGCAGGTGTCTTACACTGTCCATTCACCTTCTCACCAACAGAGACGTCACCAGGAAAGCACATTCCTTTGTACTTTCCAAAGGAGGTGTTGAGAGTCTCATAACATTGGCTCAAGGAACTATTCACCACGGAATTACACGTACCACTTCTAAGTAGTTTGTACTCGTCCTTACTGACTTTGTCCACACAAGAAACTGTAGTGGTTTAACTAAAACGGGGTTAAAATCTGACAGCCTTAAACCGGTGCAAACCACAGCAGAGACACTAAGTAGATATTTGGCTTACATATATGTTTAAAGAAACAACATAATTAGTTAAAATTTTGTTCCTTAGTGTGCAAACGAGCTACAAGGCTAATCTAGTATTGACATCCAGGTTTGCAAAAAGCAATAGCCGGTTTAAGGATTATCTGTGCTGGATCTGACTGTTGATCACCCTTTTAAACAGCAGCATATTATGATCACTACTATCAGAAATGGCTATATAAACTGTAAAAATATTAATATATTCACATCAGTCTTTAAAGATCCAGCTTACACTTTTGAAATTCATATTGGCCTCAGAATTCGACTCCATATATCCATCCTCTGCTGTAAATTCACTCCTGAAATCAGATCTGTCAGTGGCACAGAGTTTAATGTGATCTTGTGACTCTCTCCAGTATTTGCTACTATGCTAACACATTACATTCTGGACAACATATTAAGCTGTGATATAACATCAGGGTCACACAGAGATGAGTAAGAAGCAATATGAGAGTCCGTGAGTACCCTGGTCCTTCGCTGCTGCCTGTGCTTTGAGTTATTCATATTCTGCAAGGGTGGAAAGATGATACAGTTTTCTGCTTAGAATCTTGAAGCTTGAACCGTGGTGCAATAATCAGACGCCAAAGGTTAATTTTAGTCCAGCACAGAGGTGACTGCTGAGAAATCACTCAGAAAACGCCGACTCAGAGGGTTGGGGTGGAAAAGAGAGAGAGGGGCACCTGGTGTTCAAGTACAAGCACCCCAGCGGGCTGCATGTACGAACCTTTGGCAGCTCATAAAAGGCAGTCATCTACACGTACGCCTACTCATCCCTGTGGTGCAGACTTCCAGATAAGAGGTAATGCTTCTCTATAGTACAAATGATAGGTGTGGAGATACACACAGCAATGCATGCTAACAGAGTGTACCAACATTGATACCTACACACTTAAACATCATCCTCACCAGGAGGCACGGGATCTCCTGCCTGCCCACACTGTTTCCTCCAGGAGAGGATGTGCTGGTGTGCCAAGCTGCAGATCCTTCGGCAGCAGCATCACCCACTGACGGGGGAAGGATGGGGACCAGCCTGAGGTGGCAGGTGAACATTAGGCAGAATATCTTCTTTCCTCCTTGTTCCTGCCCAGGTGAAGAGGAAAGGAAGGGAGGAGGAGGCAGAAGGACCCTGGATCCATAAAACCAGATTGTCTCCACAGGTTTGGCCTTGGACAGGGTGGTGGGAAACTTGCATATTCAGAAAACCATCCATCAGTCTGAGGATTGAAACCAACAGCAGGAGAGAAGAGTGAAGCCATCTATGAGGTCTTTATGGTATAGACCCATCCATTCTGCAGTTACACTCGGATGGAAGGGCTGAAAGACAACACCTTGGTACCACCATACAGATGGGGCTCCACTGCTGCTCCACCCTTCTCAGTGCAAAGGAGAGGGACAGAAAAATATCTCGCAAGGGGAACAGCATTCAGTTCCCACAAACAAACAAGAAAGAAAGAGAAGACGAAGCTTTGTTCCCAGTATCTACATCAGACAAGCATTTGGGCAAGGTTGGGTTATTAATAACTCCAAGAAAGGGCTCTCAACAATTTTCATCTGGGATACCTGCCCAGGAACAGACAGAATTCATGCAGATTCTTCCTCCCTCCTATCGTCATTTATTTAGGACTCCTCTTTGAACAACCTATCCTTAGTCACCCAGAGAGCAGAGCACTCACAGAGATGCACCATGGTGCATTTCCCAGATGCAGAGCCAAACCTACTAGAAACTCAAAGAGACTGCAGATCTCACGTTTTGATTCCCTATTTCAGAGCAAGGATGCTCAGATCTGAACCTAGAGTGGCCAGAAATGTAGGGCTGTTGATCTCTGCGTTGCTCTTGTTGGACCAGCATGTGACAGTATTGGGTCACTGAAGAGCAAAACAGCCCTGGCTTGCATGGCACTGAACACAGCAACTGCTGGAGGTCTGGGCCAGGCACTGAGGGACAAACCTGAGAGCACTCTTTGGAGTATTTGGCACCTGGAAGACTGAGAAAAAAAGATCCCTTAACAAGCTTCTTGCTGGCTTCTCCCTCCTGGACATTTTTGGCTCTCATGAATGTAAAATAAGCCTTTTCTATAAAGATGCAGATGACGTGGCTGGCAAAATCCTTCCTTGAACATGGTCAGGGAAAACTAAGGAAAGAAAAGCCGTTTCCAAGGGCTGCTTTGGTCCTCTTCACATTGCCCACAACTTGAGGCCCAGAGTGAGCTGCCACACCTCTCCGTGGTCCAGGCCAGCTGGCTGATGAGACCTGCCATGAAGGAGCAAGCTAGAAGCAGCCTCAATAGAGCCTCCCCTAAACAGGTCTCCCCCAGAGCCTCAGCAGCGCCCCCCCCCCTCAAAGAACTGCTTTTCAGCTGAGGCTCTTGGCCCTGGTCCCTGCCTGAGCTACACTGCAGGCATGCGTGCATCACAGCCGCACATGGCTGCACGTACCCCACTGACACAGACTGGACCCTGACCCGCCTCCCATCCCTGTCGTATCTCCACCGACCTCTCCTCCCGCACATCACAGCTTTCCCACCACTGAGCAGCGCTCAACCTGAACTGATGTTCACCACTGACACGACACACCACCGAGCCCTCCGGCTCCAGGCACAGGCAGGCAGCTTGTGCTGCCTTCTGGGCATCAGAAAGCAGGACGCTAAACACATATGGACACACATGCTTTCTGCTGCATCCTCCCACATGCCCTGCCAGATGACCACCTGCAGCGGTAAGCTAGTCCTCGTGACTTAGACTTGATATTACTCATCCCTGGTTTCCAAGGGTGATGTGCAGACTGGGAGCAGGCGAGTCCTAGAGGTCAGTAAGGCATCCCAAGGTGCCTTCAGGAAAACAGGACATTTATAAAAGGTAATTGTGTGGAATATCAGCTGTGTTGCACATCATCGTGCTAGCTGCTGCTTGCTCACACCCAGGTAAACAAAGAAGCCAAGAGTGCGCAGCCATTTTGTTTTATTAATTAAAGTGACTGGCATTTATACAGCACCAAAGCACTTTGCAAATCTTAATTAAGCTTCGCAGCAGCCCTGCGAGGTGAAACGTGTTCCCATTTACAAACAGCAAAAAATGAGACACGGTGAAGTAAGCGACCTGCCAGTGTGCTCAGAAGCTCAGGGGAAAAAAAAATTGGGAAAGAATCCAAGATCCTGCCACCTTCCAACCCCTTTCCCTAGCCGCTGCTCCCCACTCCGTGCTGCCCCACAGCTTTAACCCTGACCGAACATGACGGGAACCTCTGGCCCAAGCAGCCACATGCAGGTGGGAGTAACAGCAGCACAAAAAGCTGAAATGTTCTCCCATGTCTAAGAAATGCCACAGGGACCTATAAAAATTTTATTATTTTTCATATATTGAAACAGGTAGAGAATCTACAGCCAAGGCTTCAATACGCCTCCGAAGTTCATTTCACACCGCCCAGGGCCACTGATTTTTATTGCGCTTACGCTGGAGAAGACTAATACTGGGTGTCTGGGCACAGAGTTATTCCTGCTGAGAAACATCCCCAGCAGCCAGGGGAGAAGCCGGGAGACCCTGTCGTACCCAGTCTGCCTGCCCTGACCCTGGGGGGAACCCCCACACGTGCTCCCCCTGGTTGCACCAGTGCTGGGGCAGCACCAGTCCTGGGGGCTGCCTGCAGTCGTCCTGCCCAGGCGCCACAGCCACCTCCAGCCATTGTCATCAGGCCACAGATGGCAAGGGGGTGGCCAAGATGCAGAAGGGTAGAGGGGAAAAGGGGAAGCCCACCACTTGAAACAGCATCAGAGGGGTGGGGCGGGAGTCTCCTTGGTTTGGGGGGAGGAGGAGGATCAGGGATCTGTTCCCATCTCCCTTCGGGTGGGAACACGTGCTGCAGGAGCGGCACTCTGGAAGCGAACGCCTGCCTGAGGGAAACAAGCCTGACAGATATTTTGCACAAATAATTGAATTATTTTTAGATGCTCAACACACCCACTTGCAAGACAGCTAGCCACGCAGAGAGGAACAGATCTCGCAGACCTTTACTAATCCACTGAAACAGCTAATCTCCTTAACCCTTGCAGCTCATGAATAATGGAAGACACATGATTTCCAAAGGCATTGTGCCTCGTTACTTCTTATTTCTAGCCCAGACACCATGCCCACAGGAAGGAAGCCTGCAGCAGGGCCTTTTTTGTGTGTCTGTTTTTTTATTTTATTGAAGGGAAAGGTGGGTCCAGATAGGATGCCAGCAGAGAGGGACCAGGACCAACCATGTGGGGAAGTGCTCCTACAGCAGAGAGACCTTTCCTTTCCTTCCCTCCCTCCTTTTCTGCTTCTTGCAGCTTGACATATACACAGGCATGATTCATCCCTGCCAAAGCGAAACAGGGTCATCAGCAGCCATCCCAAAAGCATGATAGCTGGGTTGAGGGAGGAGAAGGTTATTGTCCAAGCATCTCTAAGAGCCCCAAGTTTAAAAGCCACAGGCTTGGTTTCACTGAGCAGTGAAACCCCTGCAGTCACCTTCTGTTTTTCTTCAACTTTCCGTCACTTTCGCTAGAACAGTCTGAAGCACCTTATTCTGAAAGACAGTTCTGTCTCAGTGCTCTGCGTATACCGTTTATGCTCAGTTCTGTCCTCACCCTTCCCAAGATCGAGGGTAGGATCCTTCACAAGAGCAAGCGGTAAGGTCTGATTCCCAAAGGCTGTATTGGCACCTTTTTGTCTACAATGCATGCTTTAAACAGCAGGTCTGTAAAATCTTATCAGTTGAAGTAAACTTGTGAGATAAACAGCATATGGAAAAAAGATCCCTAAATACATGCATATATACACTCACACGAAGCTCATGGGAGATGGAGACTGGATCTTGAACTTTCTTTTCTCCACATAGCCAGGACACAAAGACAGTATCCTGATACTTCACTGCTGCTGAGGAAGTATCAAGTTTCGTTGTATTTCAGCCAGCTCTATCAGCAAATCTGCAAAATTCCTGGAATTGGGGCAAAAAGGATCACACAACATATTCACAGTGGCAAACATACGCTGCCGCATCCAGAAGAGATGCGGGAAATGCCCAGCCATGGATGTTGGTATGGCTGTACCAGTTCTGCAGTTAAATGCTTTGGAAAAACCTCTCAGATGCTGCAAAACAGAGTTGTGCTTTTCTGAAGCCCTCGTTGCATAATACTTCCACATAATCACATACCTGGGTGAATTTCTAGCACAGTTAGGGTGTAGAGGCAAGGGGAGGAATATTTCTACGTCTCATTAAATTTGCATAATGGATCCGCAAAGGGCTATGACTTATTTTAACAGTATGACCCGACCTGAGCATACCCCTGCTCTGCTGCTGGGAGAACCTGCGCTGAGTTCGACCAACCCAGCCCTGCAGTGGCCCAGCAAAACTAGTAATGAGCCCTGCCAGTGCACACCAGCGCAGAGGCGGCCTGACCTTTCCCAACATCTGGCCACAGCACCGCAATCTTGCTTTATCAGCAAACATCCTCTGAAAGGTCTCAAAGTTATACGAGTCCAAGCTCAGGCCAAGGTGCACTGAAGCCAATGCCAAAGTTAGCCCTGACTTCTGCAGAGACAGCATAAGTCCCACAATTGGCAGTGGGTCTGCAACAACAAATCTAATTTATAGATTCCTTTTCCAAATTCAGCAATATTTTCAATATAATTATAGAAATATGAGGCTTAGCGTTCAGGTCTTAGAAGATCTTTAGGCATCCTAGCATCTGCGTATGTCTACTGTTACCCCTGCTGCTGTGGAAAGTGTTCTTTATGGAGAGCCTGTTTGCCAAGAAGTGGTTTTACCTACTCTGGAAACCTGGACCTGAAGAAAACCCTCTGAGATGCTGTACCAACAAATTAAACTGTTCCCTTTGGAATGATTACAGCGGTTTTTTTCCTAACCGCCCCAAAAACCCCAAGCAACCAGCCACCACTACAAGACAGTGGTGGGTTGTTTGTTGCTTTTCCATACTATTCAAAGAATCACTGAAATGGGTGAATAGTCAAATGAACTGCAGATTTTCCACCAGTTTCCCGAAGAGCACAGCAAAGCATCTGCTCTGTCCTTCCCATCTCAGTTTTGTAAGATTAAAGCATATAAGAAGATTTCAGCTCGTTAGAAGTGTCACAGTAGTACCTCCCACCAGCAACAAAGTCAAAATTAATGTTAAATTAGCATTAATATTTAAAATAAATTATTCTACTCCATGCTTCTCTGTTTGTAAGGAGATCAGTGTAATCTCTCTGAGGATTTCCAGTCGGCTTCCCTGCCAGGGCATCTGCTAGACGAGAACTGATACTTTCCAGCATTTGGTATTGTTCAATACTACAGCATCTGGAACATGGTTGAGATGCATGGTTTCTTCAAAGAAGTCCTTGCCTGAGTGGGGAACGTAGTCGGATTAGAGTTAAAAATTACAGATTTTGGAACGAGGAAAGGTCCTTTTTCCTGCTTGCCCTTTCCAGCAGCCTGCCCTGTCTGGGGGTGTCCCAATGTGAGTCCTGCTCCCCAGTCTGGCTATACACCCTGGCTCCCCACTCGTCTCCCTCACGTTCTGCCGAAGCTGACGCGACAAGCACAAAGTCTCCTCCCCACAGCCCAGCTCCCTGCATGGAGCTGCTCGCCAGGAGCCTGGGCTTCTTCCCATGCCTCCCACCCACCAGGGCACCGCTGACACCTTCTGACCTTGCCCGCAGCCAAACGAAATTGAAATGTAAAAGCTGTGACTCATGGGGAGAGTAAAATGCAAAGCTGCCTGCAGCTCACTGTTTCTCCAGCCTCCATGCATGGCTGGGGTCACTGGGGACCAGTGAGCTAGACGTTTCCCTGCCAGATCTTGCCTCTTTTATAACCAGGTGTCTCCCTCGTGAGACTGTGATATTTCCCCACTGGAAACATTCTCCCCCTCAGCCAGGGGGAATAGTGCCAGTGCACACCAGCCACTCTAGAAAAGACCCTGGGGATGGCCTGGCAAAGAGACAAATAGTCCTAGGCAAAATCAATTCCTTGGTTGGAAGCCATGCAAACACCCCTTTAGTATATAACTGCTCAGCAGCATCCCTAAAAGCAAACCTCCCCTGCATGCTGCGCCCCCTCAGAGGGCGCCCCAAAGACAGCCTCACATTTCCCCTGCCCTGATCCCGTTAGCACCCTATGGAGTCATGGGATGCTCGGCCTCCTCCCAGGAAGGACCCCCAGCCAATGCCAACTGAAGAGCCCCTGCCTGGGACAGCTGGACCCTGACATGCCCAGGCACCACAGCATGGAGACAGGCCCAGACCCAGCTGCCCGCTTGGGCATCTGGCACACAGCGACTGCTCTGCAGGGATTAGGTTGCGGCCAGAAACAAAGCAATGGCCTTTGACTGGGGGTGTGAGGGACCAGGTGGTTGAGCTGTGCTAAGTGTACTGCTGCACACTGACCTTCTTCCCTGGCCTGGCAGCTCTGTGGTCTGAGTGCCTGGCTCCATGTAGGTGAGACTTGCAGTGGTGCTTGCCCCGGAGAGGAATAAGATAGGGGGATGCAGCAGAGGGATATGGGGACCTGTACAGCCACAAGCAGTGGCAGAATGTCCCCTCCCACTGGTCCAGGCACCAGCATCTGGTAGCCACCACCACTGCACAGGAGGCAACTGAGGAGGAGATGTGCAGCTGCCAACAGAACACCATGCCAACCTGCATCAACCACCATCCTGAATGGCGGTGGGAGCAGGACATAAGCCCCCTGCAGCACTCCAGAGAGACCTCCTCCCACTTACAACCTTTCTCCCAGGCTGGTGTATGAGCTCAGGTGTCCAGAGAGGAAGGTGCAAGGCCCAGGGTATCACCACACATTGCAGCGGTATTAATCAAACCCTTCTCACAATAGTACTGGAAATGCAAAGCCTCTTCCCCTGGTACGCAGCACTGCCAGTGAGCTGCCTGCTGTCTTCACATCCCAGATGTGCCCCATGAAAAACCACAACACATCAAGTCAGCAGGATTAAACAGCACCAGGACATCAAAGGGTTAAAGCCAGAGAGGCTATTGCAAAGGAGATATGAGATGAGACAGAGCTCAGCCTTAATACATTGGAGAGTAAAACCTCAGGGAGGCTGAAATTCCTAATAGGATCAACCTACGGGATCCACTTTCATCCAGATGTCAGTGCCCACGTATCAGCTAGCAAAGGGGCCAGGTGCCCTCCCTGCACCAGGCTGGCTGATGTCCCTGGCAGTCCTGGGGAGCCCACAGCTTCACGTCTCCTCGACCAGCTCTTTCTCAGGAGGACCCAGGTAGCTGCTCCCAGATTGCCGGCTTTCCCTGCTCAGCAGGCTGGCTGCAGGCCCAGATCTCATCTTCACACTGCCCAGCATACCGGCTGGCCCTTGTACGGGGCACAGGTGAAATTTCATTCATTGCGATGGCTGTTCAACAATATACAACAAAGAAGCTCCACTCGCACTTCTTTGGCTCCCTCCTCATATTCAGCCTTATTTTATTCCGCGGAAATAAGCCTGCAGGGGTCATTTCATTTATGCTGCTCAGCACTACCAACTCCAATAACGTGATTCCTCATTTGCATCACCAAGGGATGTAAATTTGCCCCAAAGAGCCCATGATCCACCCACAAAACTCTCCCCCGAGCCAGCCAGAAGAGGAGCAGAGGAAAGAAGATAATGGCTGGGACAATCTAGAATAACAGGGAAAAAAATCCAGGAGGAAGAGAACTGTGAAGAAAGGGAGCAGGAATAACCTGCAGTGCTACCTTACAGATTCTTCGAGTAAAGCTGAAAAATGCCGTATTTCAAAAATCCCCCCTGACCTGGGCACACCCCTAGCCACTGCATTTTGCTCCCAGACCCCTGCTGCATTCACAATGAAATGCAAGCAAAAGCGTGGAGAAGTGGCCTGTGGAGCTGGGATGCTGGAGTGTCACAGCTCATCACAGGGAGGAGGGGAAAAAACACCCCAGAGCTCTGACAGCTCAGCTCTGCATGTCACATCAGTGTCCATTGAGGAAAGCAGGCACAGGAGATGTCTTGGTACAAAAAACACTCTACACGAAAAAAGCAATGTCTGTGGGAGGGGGAGGGAGCTCTAGGGCCAGTGGAGATATTTCACAGAGGAATGAAAGGTTCAGTTTCAAGCTACCTAGAAGATCAGAGTTAAAAAGACCACGTCTGGGTGTACAGCTTCCTACCAAGGACTGAAATTCCTTTTCCATCACATTTTCCACAGCGTTGGTGGCCAAAGTATCACACATGATATTTGTGTTGTGGTTAACACCCTTCCAGGAGGTGAGGAAGCACTCAGGTTTAGTGCAGCAGGCTCGGGGCAGTGTGCACATCTGAACAGTGACACTAAATTTTTGTGAGCCAAGTCTGACTTCCTGAGGGAGAAAAGGGCACCTTGTGGGCTCAGGTCCACACAGAGCTTGCTCCGGGCTAGGAGCCACTGACATAGTGAGTGGCATCAGCATCCCTCTTTTGCACAAAACAGCTGAAAGTGGATGCCCCCAAAACTCAGCAATGCATGGTGCATGCAGAACCTGATGAGAGAACAAAGGGAGAATAGCTGGGACTATTCCTCACCATTTGGTCCCCCTCGCTATTTGGGGACCAAATAGTTACAGGTCTGTTACAACATCTCGCCTCTCACCTGCAGCTCCTGATCTGACTGGTGCCATCACAACCGCCATACAGCATTGTCTCCTTTGAACTTCAGGCATTCACCACATAAGAGCTCACCACGAGAACTTTTGATGATGATGATGAAAATGAACATTTTCAGAACAGTTTCCAGGGCCTGAGTAGTTCAGAGGGTTGCCAGCACATCTGGGGGACTTTCATCTTGAAGCTGCTGGTTCCTGCACAGCCTCACTAGGAAGGCAGACTGATAGCTGATGGCCACCTTGGGGTCCATCTCACATATGATAAATGTCTATGACATGCCAGAAAAAAGGAGCAAGCTTCAAAGAGGCAACAGACATGCTGAGGTTACATGCAGTTAAAAATAACTAATGCTAGAAATGCTGTGTAAAGCAAACATTACACCCATAATCTCCAAAAGTAACATTTTAGAAGATACTTGTGGAAGCAGTCCTGTGCACTTCCCTATGTCTCAAAGGGGCAGAAACAATTTTGAGATCTCTGCCTGATATTTGCTGTCGAGGTAATGTCTCCTAGAAGTGCCTCCTGAGATCTTCAAAAAGGCAGAGAGTGAAGGCGTCCCAGGCAATCACTCTACCTCTTCATCTGCAGTTGTCACCACCAGCTGTGCCTGCTTTACCGAGAGGAAAAGCCAGCTGGAATTCCTTACTTCCCAGAACGTGCTAGACATGCCCTGTCCTTACCCTGCCTCCCACAACGGAATAGCAGACACAGTCTGCCACATCGAGCAGGTGACCTGTTTGATCCAGCCCAACATCCTGGCAGTGCCCAACTCCAGCTGGTTTGGGCACGGTGCCTGCAACACACCCACCTGTGTTAGAGGTCTCTGAACAGTCTTTGCTTTCTCCTGGCACTGGCTGGTGTTCAGCTCCTATTTTGAAGCTTGAGGACTCCTGTCCATCCTAATTTGTACAACTGCTGATGCTATTCTTATTCAGAGGAATGTCTAATTCATAGAAACTTTGTTCACAAATGGGACCAAAAGGCCTTGTGCACTGGAGGAGAAGCTCCTACCAAATACAGGGTCACAGCAGAGCCCACCCTCCCTTCCCGTTGCAGCCCCACCAGTTATGGCTTTGCTACCCTGATGCCATTATCTGCCAGACCATATCCACTTATTCCCTCCCCCTCAATCCTTTTTCACTAGTACTTTTCCTCGGGCTGTCTCCAGGCAGATACACAGACCAATCTAACTAATCTTTGAGAAAGAAAATCTCTTCTCCTCAATTCCTCTCCTAAAAGCCCAATCTCTCTCTAGTCTCTCCCCAACTGTTTCAGTATCTCTCCAACTGTTTGATTATTAATGTTGCACAGTAGTGAAGCCAGATTTGCCACCTAAAGACTCCTCCAAGAAATAGCCAGCCCCACCACCTTGCTCAGGTGACCGCAGGAGAAAACAAGAAACTCTTGCTCCTTTCCTTCTAGGATCTCTGGGGAGTTGTTCACACATCCTTTGCTTACCCCAGCAGTGACTCTTGGCAGCTCAAGGGATTTTCAGAACAGATTAGTCATACCCAGTGCCTCAGGTACTCTGCATGCAGCTTTTTGGGGAAGGAGGATGTGGTTAAGGAATGGCATCCCCATCTGAGTTCCCAGAAGACCTACTCAGCTAAGTCCAGGCTACGTCAGCAGCACAGCTAAACCAGAGGTGGCAACTGAGCCACCTCCTCCAAGCTACTTACAAAACTTTCATGGACACAGACAAGCAAGGATGAGACAGAGAGTGAGAGGAAAAGTGGGAGGAGGGAACAGGGAGGGCTGAGACCCAGGAGAACTTAGCGGGTTGCCTTGTGCTGTTCCCTGAAGGGAGTATCACATTTGTCTGGGCTTAAATTATGCTGGGAGACAAGACAGAGAAAAAGAGAAGACAGGTGACACTGGCCTGGCCTTACAGGCACCTCTCTCTACGGAGCTAGCATGGGGACAAACTCCTGGATTCCATGAGCTGTTGACTCAGTCATGAGTCCATCATATATGGATGGAGGAGATCCCACAGCAAGGCAAGGCACTATGAGGGGATGCACCCTGCCAACCCCTGTGAGCATGGGTGTGTGACATACCAGTGTCAGCCCTGTGTGGGGAGCCAGCAACAGCTTTGCAAACACACAGGGCACCAGAGTGTCTCCTGTCACCCCTGCCATTTGCAGATGGAGAGAAGCACGTTGTGAACATGCAAGTCCCAGCCCAGAGGTTTCCTGGGTCTGAAAGGCGACTGAGTGCCAAGACAGCATGTGTGACAGCAGTGGAGAGCATGTCCTGTTGATAATCTCCCCCTTGTCCTCCATCCAGGGAAAAAAACATACCTCCCTCCTTACTCCATCTTCAAACCAAGGCTCGGTAGGAATACAACATCCTCTCAAACACACCAGGAGGTTTCCTAATAAGCCAAATAGAATTAGCATGTCTGCTCCAGACCAGTAGTATATTTCAAAATATTATCTGGGTATGGAAAAAGCTATTTTTAGCATGTTACAGGCTTCACAGCTCTTCAGTAAGTTTAGAGATCTCGACAGGCATTAGGGAAGTCCTTCCTCCTGACAGAGGGATGACAAACACAACTCAGATACAACAGGAGGTTAGGGGTCATTTGCAGCAGCTGATTAAGTCTGAATTTAGGTATATCAGGACAGAGGGATCTCCAACAGCTTCATAACAGAGTGCGTATTATAAAGTAAGATAAACAGTCACCTTCTCATAGGCAGGGTGTGAAGTGAACAGTCCTTGGGCTTAAAGGTTTGTGCTCAGCACCCAGTGCACCCTGGCAGATGCAGGAAAGCAGATGTCCTGGAAAACACAGAACGAGGCCAGAAGAGAGGACCAGGAGGACTTACAGTGGCTTAAAGCTTATAGGAAGGAATAGGAGCAGGAAGAGCAGCCACTGCAGGTATACATACTCTCAGCCTCATCAAACAGGGAAAGTTTTGCAGAACACAGTACTAATTACAAAGACAGATGAGACCCACTTTTAAATGGCTAGGAAAGGAGGCAGAAATAAGAGCTGGAAAGAATGACCTACCAGCATTGACTGGCAGGACCTAGAGAAGGTGGCAGAGACAGTCATGAACCAGCGGTTCTGGGATCAAACCCATCTCTCCATGCTACCCAGAACTGGAAAGGCCTCAGCTGGAGTTCAGGGTCCAGTTCAGGGTGCTGCACCTCAAGAGATACATGGACCAAATGGAAGAAGTTCACAGGGGAGCAAAGACAACAACTGGAGGTTGAGCAGGGTTGGTTTGTTTGAAGAAAAGTTAAAAGGAACTGGGATTACCCTACAGAAGAGGGGAATACGGGAGGGGGAGTGCAACTTTCAGGCATAGCATTCAAGGATCTAACAGGCTTATTTAGGAAGAACCAAGGGAAGAAAGGATTTGGGGAAAAAATGTATTTTGCATGTCACCAATGATCAGAATAAACAATATGAGGCTGGAGTTGGAGCAAGATCAATTTAGCTTAAAAATTAGAAATGTTTTTCTAATGGATTAGGATACTGAAGACTTACAAGAGATTGCCTAGGGAGAACATAGATGCCACTGCACCAAAGATCTTCAAGAACAGGCTGGAAAAACATCTGTCTGAAATGACATAGGTGCAAGTGTATCTGCCTTAAGCTGAGATGATGTCGCATGGTGCATCTTTTAGATGGCCATGTTATGCCCATGATTCTCAGATGAGCAAGCAGCAATCACTGTGCTTAGCTTGGGACAGTGAAAGACGTATATGCCTCCCTTCAGGTGGATCACCTCTTGAACTTTGTAGACTGTTGGCCTCCACAAACCGAGCTTTTTCCTCCATGGGTAATTCACCAAGAGCCGTCTCCTTGCGTGCCTGCCCTTCCCTGTAAGACAGGATACTCCATTGACTACGGTTGTTGGGAGGCAGGCTGGCACCAGGGAGATGAGAAATCCCTTCCAAGTTAAAGCAGGCACTAATGGTGACTGTTGATGGTAAACTACAACAGCAGAGTAGTGGCGTTCTCTATAAATACCAGAGGCAACAGAGGATGAGAAACAAGGCTAATTTTAGAGCTGGTTAGTTTGGGGAAGAAAAAGCCCTTTGCTTACCTGGCTTGGCCTGAAAAAGCCAGAGCACTACACTAAGTGCACTGTGGTAGAGATGCTGTCAATCACCTCCCCTACCAAGACATTTGGCCCCACTGTTCAGGTGAGAAAGGCCATGAATTAAGGATGTGAGAACTGGTTTCACAGAGCTGAGATCCATGTTCATTTTTGTAGCATCTCCAGTTTTAGAACATCATTAAGAATCTGACAGTTTTTACATTTCTCCCCTATTTCTTTTCATTTTCTCTTGCCAACAAACTGCCAGATCCTGGCCAGGAATGCAGTCAGTGTGCTGAAATCTAATTTGAAAAGATATTCTTTGCTTCTAGCTGAATTACTATAAGTATCCAAATTTCACAAGAGAGATAGCAATGTCCCTTCTAGGTGCGGAGCCCGCATACAGGCTTCATAGTCCAGCATTTATCTGTGGGGCAAAACAAATGAGAGGAGGGTGGGGAGGGGACACAGACCTCTGTGTGGGTCTCTCCTGTCCACGGATGGGGGGGTCTGCAAGAATGCTTTGTTATGGGTGCGGAGCCAGGTTGGTAACTAAGGTGGTAATTAAGGGGAATTAAAGCCCAAAGGATGAAATATAAGCTACATCAATACCTTTCACGCCACAAGTTATAAAAGCTGGGCTTTTTAGTTTAAGTGTTAGAGAGTCTCTTTGCTAGAGTAACATTTTGCCTCTACGGCTCATTTAAATGACAGCGGAGGAAGAAGTGACTGTCATTGCTAGGGGGCCCACAACCACTTCTGTCATCACATGGAGCTAGGATCCATGGTCCCTTTAAAAGAAAGCAGGGAAGAGCTCACAGAAGCCAAGAGATGGAGATTCTTATCAAACCTGCTGGACTTAAGGGGGTGGGGTGGGTGGCAAATTACATTCATTGAGAAATCCAAGGAAAGGATCTCTTACAGGCAGACCTCTCTATTATTTGTCTGACCTGGACTGCAGGCTAGAGGTTTTATGATATACCAGCAACTGAGGACAGCACTCTAGCCTCCCCCTAACAGCAGGATGGTGCTAGCTGTAGGGATCCCTGGACTTCACCCTGTTGACACAGTCTGATGGGCCATGGCAAAAATAAGAGACCATCGTCATTCTTCCCAGCCTAGAGGAATCCAGGTGACACATATCCCCTATCATCACATGCTTATCGAGCAGCCCAAGAAAGCAACTCAAAGAAAATCAGAGGGGGATGCAGTTGTGTATGCGTGTGCTAAAGTTAAGAAGGGCAAACGTTATGCTGCAGCCTCACATTTAAATATGACAAAGCGGGCAGATCTACATAGAGAACCCCAGTAGATCTACCACCTAATAGATTTTTTTGAAAAAAAAAAAAAAAGCTATTCATAAGTATTTCAAATAATATTTACAGTGTTTCGATGGGTATTAAGTACTCATTTACTACAAAATCATACAGCATGCTGTTTCTGGACGCTGCTGGGAAGGACTGTTGACACCTATGCTCAGAGTTGATATCCATGCAATGACCCTGAGGTCTGACTGCATTAATGCTTTTTGAAAAGATATCCAGGGCCTGTGCTCCAGCCATGGTGCAGGAGGAGAGGCACGGTGCAGTACTACACATAACCATGCCCCCTCTCTCTCCCACCCCACCAGCTGCCCAGGCTGGACCCTGCAGCACAACTCTGGAGTGCTCTCGAAGCCACAGTCCACGTCCTTCCAGGACACACCACCACTGATGCCTTTGCTCCAGCCGTGACAGTCCCCTCTCCATGCTGCAGGAAGCGCTGGTCCAAAGGGCAGGAATCTCATGGAAAAAAAAGTTAGGGAGAGCCCCTTGCCAGCACTAGCGGCCAACTTCTCCAGGCAACATGAATTTTACCTGTGCCACTCCCTGACAGACAGCCATTTAATATTTTTTTTTTTTTTTTTTTTGTTTTTTTTTAAATCCTTCAACAACAGAGACTGCACAAGCCCTGCAGGCTATCCACTCTGGAGTTTAAACATCCCAACGGAAGCAGGGGAAGAACAGAGGTTTCATCGCTGTCACAGCGCTGCTATCACCTCTAATTAGATGCCGCCATGTGCTGCAGCACTTGGGGCTGCTGGGGCCGACCCCGCTAGGCTGCAGGGAAACGTGCCATGCAGCTGCCCCACCGACTGCATACACTGCTCTTGAAACACAGAAGAGAATTTTTTAACAGGAAAAAATTACTAAGCCTAATAACAAAGATAGTTTGGGCTTTGGGGCTGTAGATTAAAAAAAACCAAAAAACAAACCACACCATAAAATATTGGCTAAAACAAAGCAGCTAGCTGGAAACTCCCCGGAAGCCAGGCAGGCGAGCATCGCATCGGTGCCGGCCAGGACATTTCAGGGTAGGTTTTTTCTTCTGTCAAATTTATATCGCTCCCAGATTGCTGAAGATCCGCAAAGACACACCGACCCAAGCCCTGGAGAAGCAGATGACCCGTCTTGCTTGGCTGCACCAAGGCAGTAAGTCAAGCTCCATCTTGAAGCTGAGCTCTGTCTGCTGGTGGGTTTGTGGAGCGGCAGTGATCCCCCAGGGACCAAGCTGGATCCCCAGAAACTCAGATCACTGGAAACTCAGCACTCTGCTCACTGATGCCAGCCCACCTCCCACTTCAGATTTACTGCTACTTCTGGCAGTCAATAAAAGCCTGCAATGCACTAGGCAGGAAACCTCCCCTCTCCATCCCTCCCACCCTTCCAGCTAGAGAGATGTGGGAAGATTTATTACAGCAATAAAAACAAAAGAGAAGGAAAGATCCAGGGGAGTCTCCAAGGCAGGCAGTGCTTCAATAAATCCCAAGCAGGCTCTTGGGGGGATGCTGATCTCCGGGAGAGACCACACCAAACAGCAGCAAGCAATTCATCCGCTGGACGGGGAAATGTCAGCCCACACTCATGTGATACCCCAGTGGGAGGGCAGGAGAGATAATTCAAACAAGAGGGAGTATTGGGCTCTGGGTTTTTAAAGCGCCTGAGTGGAAGGGCAGCCAGATGGGAAGGGAGACGGATGCTCAATCAGGGGATCCAAGAGGCAGCCACACGAGCACTTCCACCTTCCTCCTCCCATCGCCGCATCTCAGGCACAGGCCACAGTGATAACCATTGCTCTGGTCCCAAAACTTCACCCATCCCTGACAAGGCACTTCACTCTCCTGGGGCAGGGTGGCTTTGAGGGGCTGAATGGTCCCCATGTCACCATGTGCCTTGCACTGCTGCAGGGGGAGATAATAAGGAAACTCCTCTGTAGGAGCCTTTTACTTACTTCTGCTCCTACTTGGCAGGAGGGACAGTCAATAACTGAACTCCAGTCCCTCCTTCCCAGCCCCCAGCATCCCTTACTGAGGCCCTCGGGTGGATGGAACATGAGATCAGGTCTTCCCAGCTCGGGACAGGCACTATGCAGGGCTTGCAGCTCCTTGGCTTCCTTCACAAAGCCCCTGCAGGTCCACACGCTCCCAGCACTGGCACCTACACACAGGCAGCCTGAAATTCCCTGGGAAACACACTCCCTGCACAAATCTCCATCACCCTCAGCACCCAGACTGGCTCCTCATGGCCAGGCTGGCACCCGCCAACCTTTTCCCTGGACAGATGCCATTTGCGGTGTAATGTCATAGCGAGGGTTATGCTTTTGCATCTAAGGAGAAAGGAGAGAAACACTTTAAGCCTGAGAAAGAAAGAAGGAAAGGGAAAACGTGTTCCTTCAGGAGGAAGGAGGGAGGGTTTTGTAGCAGAGAAAAGCACTGCAGACTTTGGTCCCATTACTTCCCTCTGCAGAGCTTCATGGTTCAACCTCACAAAACTGCCTCCTTGCCTTAGTTTCATCTGCAAAACAGGGTGTTAGATCTGTAAGGATGCTAGAAGGTGCCACGGAAAAGCAAAGCTGCTGCTCTCACGCAGGCTGCAAGGCAGGCTCCCTCCTTGGCAGGGCGTCACATTGGGGCTGGAATACTCTAAGAGTCCTTTTACTGCTTGGGATTTTCACACCCACAGAATCAGATCTTCCCTGAGATTAGCCACCAGTTACCATGAAAATACTTTTAACTCAAGCCTGGATTTCCACATGGTAAGGCAATGCACAGATCTCGGTTAAAAGCTATTCTGTACCCCAATTCTTGCCTCAGATGCAGATGTGCATTCACACCTGCATTTTCTGACAACACAGAAACAGCCTTTATGCCTGCATGTAACCAACCAGTACCTCCTCAATGCCTCTAGATAAAGTGGGCCTAAGGGTCTACGCTGGTGTTGTGTTGACCAGCCCCCTGTCCCATCTCAAAGTTCTCAAGATACGACGACAGCTTCACTCCAGGACTACAGGAGGGGACACAGGGTACTTTGGAAAGCACAGCACTAAAATACAGTAACCCCTTCCAACACTGATTTACTTGGTACTGTTGATTAGACAAAAGCAACTACCAAAAATCAGGCAGAGAATAAAGGAGGAAGTGATTTTTGGTCCTCGTTTTCAGTAAGCAAATGTAGCTGTGCTCAAAGCTTACTATGCTCTTAAATAATTGGTAAATCTTTTCCCCCATGCAAAGCTCTTCAATTCACCTTTAAAAGAAAGAGATAGATGATTCAGAGTCCAGCATCCCAAAAGCAAATCTCCACTCCCCACAGAAGAGGCAATAATTCAGCACAGCTACGCTGCCATCAGTCATGCTTCTCATCTTCCCGGCGCACCTTTCCTGTCACTGCCTGGCAGGGGGAAATGGATGGCAGATGCTCCCCGCTATGCCAGTTTTGGGGGTGGGAAAGATAGGAAAGGGGTGACCTTGCAAACACTGCCAGCAAAGTCACACGTGTCTAGCTCAGAGATGGCTGGTAGTCTCCTTCGTGACTGCCTGGCTTTGCTAATTAGATACTTTAAATGTTAGCGGGAGATATATTTACCTCCCCAAAGTGTGGTTAATGTTAGAGGAACTTTGTAATTTGGGGATTTTTGTCATTGCTGGTTTTTGGTTTGGGTGTCTGTCCCCCCCCCACCACCCCCAATGGTTCCCATATGAAATAGGCTCAGTTTTCAAGTCAAAAGATTTCTATATTTATTTATATAACTGCCACTTCTGCAAGCCCAGCCTAGGATCTGAGAGTCAGACAAGGTCTTGTCTGCTTTTCCCAGTAATAAAGGCCTTGTAATTATACAGGAAAGCCTGGTGCTGATAGACAAGCCAGAAGGCATCCCAGTCTATTTTTCCATAGCTATCGTGTTTGTGGAAGACTGAGAATAGCTTACCCATGCTGCCTGCGCAAACAGAGGTGATTCACACAGAGAGACCGGGCCTTGGATAACACTGAAGCTGAGAACTTGGTGGAGAAAGGGAAAGAACAATTTTTTAATTTTTTTTTTTTTTTTTTTTTTTTTTTTAAGTCATGTATCTATCATGTCCCCTGTGGCTCCGTGTACAGCACCGCTAGGGAAGCACACCATGCCATGTAGTCAACATCATGTCCACAGCTCTCCCACAGCTACTGAGCCCACCTCTAGCAGCATCCCAGCAGCATGGTGGGAGAGCCAGCCACCGAGCCTGGAGGAGCCATGGCACCACTCCCCACCGCTCTTCCAGCACCTGATGGGGAAGGGACAGATGTCAGGGGCTGTGCCCTTTCCAGCAGGCTGGAGGGGGACCTCTCTCTGCCGGAGGAGAATTCACACCAAACCCTACGAGGATTTTCACAGGCTTCAAGTTGCCACATTAGTCTCTGCTTACCCTGTCCAGCTGTCTATTTTAAACCAAGCACAAACACAGTCCTTCAGCAAATAAATGCTCCTATTGATCAAGCCTCCATCTGAAGAAAAGACTATTCTTCTCCCCTTACCTCTTTGAACCAGCCTATTTAACTTCACTCCAGTTACCAAGAGACACTTCACGCCTGTGGACATAACCAAGCTAGGCAGTATCAATACCGGGAGAGTAGGGAAAGTACAGATCCTCACAGTAGCACACAACCTCATGCAAGTGATGAGAAGTAGCACAGATTTCAAAAATTATCTGTTTTAACTACACACGGAGAGATTTATAAGACAGGTAGGAACATTTAGATAGTTGTTCAAACATCTTTTCTTTGAGAAATACAGTATGAAGATTGCTAAGCTGGCAATGCCTGAAAGTTAAGTTTTAAAGATCTTTCCTTCCATCTGAAAGAAAGTGTTCTTCTGTGTTTAACATATAAATAAATACATTAGACCCAGGGGGGTAATGCAGCAGGTAATTTCACTCCATTCAGTCCAATGCCAAGTGATAGTTTTCCGCATATCTAATGAAAGATGCTAAGCTGTGAGCTAATGTATAGTTCAATGAATGTACTTGAAAAATCTATTTGGTCCCCAAAAGGAAGAAATGCTCAGTCCTGTGTGGACTATGACACTGAAGATGCCCTGCCTTACATGAGTTTTGGATTCTGCATTCTCCTAATCTCAGCCCATGCCGTTGGATATGTGCAAGGACCTGATCCCACACGGAGCTTTGCTGAAGCCTGGCACCGAATGCAGCACAGATGCCTTCAAGCTTCATCCCTACCTGCGGCTGGGCAGGCTGCTAAGGCAGCAGTCTCATCTGGTACAGTTCCAGTCATATTCAAAATCACTCTGATTCTTCTGACACGTGCCTTATTAGGGCAGAGATGCTCAGTTCTGGGCCTCCCTGGAACAGAGAGGCGCAACAAGTAGTGACCAGGGACAAGACCCAGGGTAAGAGAGTTTCCATGATACACAGCATTAGAAGAGGTAATGGTTGCTACGTTACCCCCCATTTTGCATGTGGGGAAACTGAGGCATAGAGCAGTGATGTGTCTTCCCCACACTGCACAGCAAACCTGAGGCAGGTCCAGGAGAAGCAGCCAGTGTCCCCCACCTTATAGGCCACAAAGCAATGGCTGGAAGAGGGAACCGGCCAGGCAGGTCTGCAGTAGCCACAGGCATGTTAGCAACAGATTTAAAACAGATTTTCCTACCTGCAGCTGCCTCAGCTGCCCTGCGAGCGCTCCCAGCTTACCAAGCCTGGCTAGTCCAAAGTGTTGACTTCCTTTTTTGCCAGTGAAGGTGGATTTTGCCCTGGGAGTGCAACATAACAGACCCGTGTCAGGCTAAAATCCAAGCTGTGCCTGTACCAGGTGCTCCGCGGCTAGCACTGCCGAGGACCTCTGCCGTTGCCAGGGCTCAGGGGGGTTCTACTGGGTGCCCTGGTATGACTGCACAGTCCTGGACAGCAGTTCCAAGTGATGTTTGTTGGTTTCTTCAAAGGACTGTAGACTTACCACAGCCTGTTCACTCCCCCCAGTCTTGTAGGTTTAGCAGGAGGAAGGACACATACTTCAGACATCCCAAAAGAAAACTGCAATCCAGCAACACCAGGAAGGGCTCATTTGCCTGGGGATGCTCCAGAAAATTAAGCTGAATTAATTAGGAGTGGGAAGTTATGGCATGAGAAAGCCCTGTGTGGATGCTCACGCTCTGAAGTAACATGACCTCGGTTCTGTTTAGCTTAATCTTCCTGCAAAGGCAATTAGACTAGAGAGTAAGGCCCCGGGAATGAGCTCACCCACACAAGGATTTAATGGACTTTTACTAACACCTGCAGACAATCCCTTAGTCAATAAAAATACAACTGGCCCAGCCTGGTTTTGAGAGATTCGAGTCTGATGCACTCAGTGCACAGCCATCAACCTAGCAGTTGACAACCCAGCACTGACACCACGCTCCGGTTTTGTTTCTTTTTCAAGGAACTTTTTCCTTTTCATTATCGTCTCCATGCTAAGAACCAAATATTTTAACAACTACTAGAAACTTCACGTCCATCGCTATGGCAGAGGTCAGAGCCACCATGAGCTTCCTGGAGAGCAGCACGGCCATAGCCTGGACTCAACCACTCCAAACATACAGTTGCTACCGATACAGCTACAGGGTGTTTAAATGGCTATGAACCACCACGGCCACGCTCTACCCCGCCAGCTCTGGTCAGCAGAGAACACTTCCACATGTCAGCCTATCACTGTCATTTGGATGTTATTTTATTATTTTGTTGAGCTAAGATAAGCGCTTGTTTCTTGATTGCAATTGTAAATTAAGAGAAAGATGTTTGCAGTTAGCCATTTAAAAACAAAAAAAAAGACAAAAAAAAAGATCCCTACTAAAAAGCATGATTTGATTTTTGCTACAGAAAGTGATGCTTGAGTTTGCAGTCTTAGCTCAACAGCATTCTGGCACACATACTACATCAACCAAATTAAGGGGCAATATGAAGGAGAACACTATGATGGCAGAATTAATTTTGTCCCATGGCGTGACAGAGATGCTTAGCCAAATGTAATTCTTTCTCTTTACACACAATGCAGACATCAACAATATAACCACATCTCGTCATTTAAATACCACAAAGCCACATTATATCAATAAGTGCAATACCTCTCAGTACAGTGAATCTCTTCATGTATTACAAACAGAACTTCTCAGAGTCATTCATGAGCAAAAGAGTTTAGTACACTGCTCTTGCACAACATACTAGAAAATAAATATAACAGCACATAATAAGAGAGAACTGTTGCAGGCATATTTAGGCCACCTAAGTTTTGCAGCTAAAATTGCTCCGAAGTTAACTGTTTCACCCTCCAAAGTGGAGTGCTAATGGACAGTGAATGGCATAATACACAGCCATTGACTTGGAAGGGAATTTTTGCCTAAAAGGCTTAGAGCGGAGGCTTTCAGCCTGCCATTTTGATGGCAGACCGCGGACTGCTCCTGAGGGATTCACGAAAGGTTACTGCAAAAAACAAGATTGCCATACATTATAAAACAAAGATATTTCTGAAGGGGGTCATATATCCCCCCTAGAATATTTTTAAGGTGCCACAAATTGAGAAGGGCTGACAATCCCCATACAAGGGACAAACTCCTTATTTTATTTTGCCTGGTTTACGCCAGCGTCTCTTAACGTGAAGGGAGCATCTTCTGATGTATACCATTTTGGTAGAAATTAGGAGAGAATTAGGCATAGGTCAATTCAGCTGCACATGGCAGGATCAGGACAATTAAACTGGTGAGAGTACAGCGGACTACAAAAATATGACAAGATGTTTCAACACATAAAGCTCTGCATGTAGAAGACACTGAGAATACATTTGATTATCAGATAAACAGTTTGTAATCGTGTAATTAGATATCATTTTATAACTACACACACTGGGGGCAGAATTAATGTTCTGCTTGGCATTATTGACTTCTAGGGCTTAATCATGCAAATGGAATATTCTCTTAACGAGATTATTATTTTTTTAAAATAGCCTCTCTTGGGTTTAAATGGAGAATGCAAGAGAAGACACACAGCTCTCCATCCCAGAGAAGGATTTTGCATGAAAACACCCTCTGTCAGACATGCCACACACTTCCCCCCAGCAGCTCCTCTCAGGATGCTGCAGAACAGAGGTTCACCCTGCAGATCCCCTCAGTGTGCATCCTCCCGAGCTCCCGCGTCGGGCAGCTGGCACAGGCACAGATGACTGGGGCACAGTGTAGCCACACTCAGCCCCACACAGTCTACTACAGAAAAAAAGTAACCCTATGTGGTGGGTTGACCCTGGCTGGACATTAGGTGCCCACCAAAGCCACTCCATCACTGCCCCTGCTCAGCTGGAGAGGGGAGAGAGAATATAATGAAAGGCGCATGGGTTGAGATAAGGAAAGAGACATCACTTGCCAATTACTGTCACGGGCAAAACAGACTCCACTTGGGGAAAATTAATTTAATTTATTACCAATCAAATCAGAGTAGGATAATGAGAAACGAAAACTAAATCTTAACACACCTTCTCCCCATCCCTCCCCTCTTCCAGGGCTCAAATTTACTCCCAATTTTTTATACCTCCTTACCCCAAGCGGCACAGGGGGATAGGGAATGGGCATTGTGGTCAGTTCATCACACATTGTTTCTGCCTCTCCTTCCTCCTCAGAGGGAGGACTCCTCACACTCTTCCCCTGCTCCAGCGTGGGCTCCCTCCCATGGGAAACACTTCTCCACAAACTTCTCCAACATGAGTCTCTCCCATGGGCTGCAGTTCTTCACAGACTGCTCCAGCATGGGTCCCTTCCACGGGGTCACGAGTCCTGACAGCAAACCTGCTCCAAGCATGGGCTTCTCTCTCCGTGGGGCCGTGGGTCCTGCCAAGGAACCTGGTCCAGCACGGGCCTCCCACTGGGTCACAGCCTCTTTTGGGCTTCCATCTGCTCCAGCATTGGGTCCTCCATGGGCTGGAGGTGGATATCTGCTCCACCGTTAACCTCCATGGGCTGCAGGGGGACAGCCTGCCTCACCATGGTCTTCACCAGGGGCTGCAGGGGAATCTCTGCTCTGGCACCTGGAGCACCTCCTCCTCCTTCACTGACCTTGGTGTCTGCAGAGCTGTTTCTCTCACATATTCTCACTCCTCTCTCTCGGTGCTATTACTGTCGTGCTGTACCTTTTCCCCCTTCTTACTATGTTATCCCAGAGGCATCACCACCATTGCTGGTGGGCTCAGCCTTGGCCAGCAGTGGGTCCCTCTTGGAGCTGGCTGGCATTGGCTCTGTTGGACATGAGGGAAGCTTCTAACAGTTTCTCACAGAAGCCACCCCTGTAACCCCGCACTACCAAAACATTGCCACGCAAACCCAATACACCCTAACAGTGGGAAGGCAGCCTAAGGAGAAGCAAAGCAGGAAGGGCTGCAACACATGGTGTTCATGAACATCTATATCAGAAACTTGGCGGCGTCCGAAGTCTCTGTTTCATGCGGTTCCCATGGCTGAACACAGTTCAGCAATTGCTAGAGCAAAACAAAGCTATGTTCCCTGCCTGATGCCAAAAGTGCCATCAAATGTCTGTCCTGCTTACACTTACTGAGCATTAAACACCATTTTGCTGGGCCCAGCGATGTCCCAATTTGCCACTAATGGTCCTGCGTCTGGGTGCACCACTCCGTGCTCTGCACAGCTAACTAGGGATGGCAGGAGGTTGCTTGGCTCTGCCCAGCACCAAGTCTAATTCAGGAAAGAGCAGAAGGGAACGTGATGATCTACCCACAGCATTCAGGTTTCTAGTCACCAGGAACTTAGGAACCATCTGCACCCCAGTCTGTATCCACCACAGCGTGCTGACTGCAAGGGGCTGTACGAGAGACTGCCCTTTCTATTCTCCTAAAACTCACTTACTGGAGGTGACATCGACATTATGTATGATGTTCCTCAGCTTTTCTTATATTTGCATTACTTGCCAATCCTGGCTCCTTTCTCCAAGGACTTTTAAAGCATATGAAACAGAGGTGCGCTTGGAAGCAAAAGCACAAGCAAATTGAGAAATGAAGGAAGGCCAGAGGAGAGGAGATAAAAAAATGCATATAGGAGTATATACAGAGAAAGAAAAAAAAAAAAGGAATATGAAACTCCATCTGGCTTCTTTCAAGAAAAATGGAGGCTTGGTCCTATTCCCAACTGCACAAGCCCCTGTTGTTTAATGAAAAATCAGTATTCAAACAGGGAGCACAGTCAGCCCCACTGTACAATACCCAGTTGTTCTCCATCCTCCCAGGGCGTGTTGGATGAATTCAGTCAATGCTGCTAACCTTAGGCGGGAGCGTGGGTGGCTCTGTCACCGGATGGCACAGCTTACACAGGGCCACTGCCAAAAGCACTAATTTCAAGACTGATCTCTTCTTGCATTGGTCCGACAGCACAACAAGCTGCCATGCCAATGCCCAGCACCCAGAGCATCCCCTCTGGGATTTTCAGGCTGCCATTAGCAGGTGAATGTGCCACCTTCCCTGGTGCTGATGAAAGCACCTCCATCCCTATTGATTACCAATCAATAGCCACTTCCCATCTATCCCTCTCAGTTTCTGCTGTAGCAAGTGTTAGTAATCAAATAAGAGTGGCAGGCTGATAAGATCCTGTTATCAGCGCACCAGCAAAATGGGATTCTAGATCTAATCTCCTTTGTCACATTTCCAACCCTGATCACTAAAAATTAACCCCTCTGATGACTGAAGTATGTAGCCACAGCGGCTTGAGAGGAAACTTCCCAATCTACATCCAGGCAAAGAAAGCCAATGGAAAAGCCAAATTCCTCCTTCCACTGAAACCCAGGGAAAGAAGGAACAATTGCAGGAAAGGCCCCTAATGGTAGGGATTACTGTTTACTGCATTTTCTCTTTGCTTCCAAGTTACTGCAAGGAACAAAAATGCTGTGCAGCCAAAGGGGTTTAATCTGCCCTTTTATCCATTTTTCACAAAGAAACACCACCCAAAAAATTGACATTCCCAAAGAATATTTCACAAATTCATCTTGTGGGCCTGTGAAATCTCCACTCCCTCTCAGCTACGAAAGGGCAGTCCTTCTACTCCATATAGGACTGAAATATTTCAGCGCTTACTTGCATGCCAGTCCTGGCAAACCTTGGTTAAAATCTCATGTAAATAGCCCAATTTCATGGCTATTTACCAATATGTCCTCATGGCACATGGCCATCTAGAGACACCTGGACTGCCTGAGAAGAGAAGCTTTAAGTAAGCTGCCTTGACTGCATGGCTTCTGTTCTTCCCACTGATCAAGTTAAAACGACATCAAAACAACCTTGCCAAAAAAACAGCAAATACTAGCAAAGAGATGGTTAACGCAACTCCCTCCACCCGCTCTAACTGTGAGTCGTTCTATCACATGTAACAGGCTTCAGCTCAGGCCCTCCGAGGACTACTCCATTTAAAATGGAACGTTAACAGAAAAAAAGAAGACATTCAACCAGACATCACGGTTGAAAGACAGCCAGGCTGGCTGTTGTGTTACTCCACATGAAATACATGATAACTGAGATCTCAATAAGATGGTGCTTCTCCCCTCCCTATCATTAGCACTTTTTTTTTTTTTTACTATTATTTCTGTAATGATTCTCCTGCTTTTCCTCCCTTTCTGCCAAATCTGCTACAACATTGGTGTCTGGAAGAGAAACCTGCTCCGGGGTCACTGCCGCTGGGCCCCAGCTAGTTTCACACTAGTTTCACTTTCATAGCCTGGTGGCACTTGCTTCTGCCCCTGCAACCTCAGTGCTGGCCTCGTAAAATTTAGAAATACCACCCAAAGGTTAAAGCAATAGATCACCAGGACAGACTTTTACTATATGTCCTTGGCCATTTCCAGCAGCCAACAATGTCTGCATACTGCTGTGTAGATAGAGAATCAACAACACGTGATGAATACGTATCACAGGTAGCCATCATGCAAAGGGACATCCTCTAATGCCGCCCAGGAGGTTCAGCAAGAAGGACACTTGCAGGACTGGGATATAAGCTGCTACCCCGGGGCTGTGCTCTGCCCAGGAGCTCTGCTATGTGTCTAATAACCAACACCTCAGCTGGTCAGCATCTGTCCCAGATGGAAAAAAAAAAGCTCAAAACATACCTTAGGTGGGAAACACTAGCTCACCACCTTCGCCTGGACATCCCCCCGAGCAGGGGAGAAGGCGGGCATGCTGGGAAGACCTTCTTTTGACACGCCAATGAGGGCCAGAGCTACTTCCATCTTTATAGGGAACAAACCTCTGCCACTGCCTGCAAAACCCCAAGTCAGTAGGGGTGACTTACGAGATGAACATCTAAGATCTGCTATGCTGCTGACTCACATCTGCAGGGATCACCAGGTCCGTGGGGTCTCATGGGGCCAACCCTGGGCAGCACCAGCCATTGACACAGGAACACCGTGGGGGCATGTAACTGCCTGCGTGAGCATAACTTTTGGGGATCAGTTACAGAAGGGCACTTAGAAATTTGTAGTTGAACATGAGCATCGCATAGGTGTCCAACACTGTGGTTTCTCCACTGTATTGCTGGTATTGATCCTCCTTATACAGTTCACTGATTGCTGGTTAATTACACGATGCTGATAAATCAATGCACCACTTCAACCCCGATTTGGTTTAAACTGCACGAACCAAGCAGTTTTTCCCTGCAGCACAGCTCCTTCCCTGCAGAGCTGCTCCCAGCCAGCTGGCCCCCAGCCCACACCAGGGCAGCAGCTGACCCCATCCCAGGCGCCGGACCTGCGTTTCTCTTGTCCAGCTTCCCAAGGCCCCTGTTGGCCCATTTCTGCTGCACGCTGAGGCCCCTCCAGCCAGCAACCCACACTCCAGTGTACCAACCTTCCCCTAAGACCATGGTCCCACTGGGCTCCCTGGGGCAGGGGTGTGTGTCACCCCATCATCCCTGGAGCAGATGAAGGTGCTGCCTTATGTTGAGTCCTCAAGGTTGTGACTAGGAACTGGCTACTATTAAACCTCAAATCACTGACTGCTATTTTTTCAGCCTGACAGACCAGACAGTTTTTTAATCCATCTTGTAGTGACCTATCAAGGCCATATCTCCCAAATCTGGCTGTAAGGACACTATGGGAGAACACGTCAAAAAACAAAAGCCAAGATAAATGACACCCACTGCTCTTTCCATGGCCACCAACTCAGGCTTCTCATCGCAGAAAGCAATCAGGTTAGTCAGGCACAATCTGCCATGGTAAACTCATGCTGACTGTTCCCAGTCACCTTCCTGCACCTAGAAATAGCACAATCTAACATATATCCACTCCAAATTGTTTGTCTTTCACTGTAAAAAAGCTTTTCCTTGTAGATTCTCAGGCTGGTCAGGGCTAAAAGCAATTTAAAGTTGCTAAGGGACTCTTGTGGTCTCTGGAGAGAGGTTTGGGTGAGTAAAGGCTTATTACACAAGTTGAGATGGGTACATACCCACATCACAGGCCCCGACGTCAGCTTACGAGCAGGCTGTGAGCAAGACCTTGCCACCTTTACAGATGGAACTTTAGTCTCCACAGTTCACAGAGGTACTCACCAGGGTTTAGGAGCAGGTCCTCATTGGGGACAGTATAGGCAGCATGAGTGTAGCAGACAGCGGCACCACCACTTTCGCCCCCTCCTGCACACAGCATACACTGGGGGTGTGTGTGTTACAGAGAGGGGACAGTGTGCCCAGCTGCCGCAAACAGGTAAAACAGGTCAATATTTCCACAGCTGCTAAGGGGTTAGCAAGAGGTTGATGCTTTAAATGGCAGGGCGCTGGTGAGACACGACAACCCTGCAGGAGCCTCACAGCAATAGCTGACATTCAGATCCAAGCGGGCTCCTTGAAGAGGGCTGTGGGAGCCGGGGGTGGTGGGGGCAGCCGTGCCACAGCATGACGTAAAGCCCACCAACCTATCTCTGTTCCCAAAGAGGAGCGATGTTCCCAGCCTGGGCACATTGACTGAAGCATCTCAGAGGTGACCCTGGACAGGCCACCCCAGGGAGGCTTTGCCCCAGTGCATGGTGCTACTTGGTGGCTGTGCAGGAAGGCAGGCTGTGATTTCTGCAGCAGCTGTGCTCCTGCTGAAAAAAGCATGCATTTTGAGTTCCTGCATCCCAGCCGTGCCGACCACATGGCTCTCCAGAGCCTGTGTTTCCAACAGAGCACCACACAAACTCTCTCTGGTCACCCTTCCAGCATTGACAATGTTCAGCGCCCGGGCACTCACACCTCAGTCACTGCACACTCCCCAAGAGTGGCACAACCCTCCTGATGGGCCAGGCATGCTGCTGCCGACTGTGCCAGCCCCAAACCTGCTCAAAACAGGCATCCCCTCGCCCTGATCATCCCCTGCCCTGCGATATCTCACAGGACTACAGGCTGCCAAACACAGTGTGCCTACAAGCACTTGCTTTTGCTTAGCAGATAAAACAATCCTCCTGCCCAATTTGTTGAGCAATTTGGGATCCCTCCATATGAAAGCAGAAATATAAACACAAAATACCTTTAATTGACACAAGAAACTGCCTGAGGTAACCAAATAATATTACCTCAATAGTCCTCAGGCATTCTCCATGTTCTGTCTACAGGAGGTCAGATAACCTTGGGCATGCTACTGTTCCACCACCTTGTTACAGGGAAAGCATGTCATTGTTTCTAAGGCCAAGTGAAGCACAAGATAGCTGGTAAAAGGGGTTTTCCTAGAAACAGAAAACCAAGGTATTACTCCACAATCACTTCCTCGTGCAAATGCCAGAGTTTTGGTGAAAACACAACCTTTACGTGGCCAAGGGAAGAGCCTGCCACAACTGTTTGCCTCTTTCCTGTTCTAGACAACGATATGGTGCTTCGGAGCCACCAGGACCTACACGATGGTTCAACATCCTCTTTCATGCCAAATCTCTTGCTTTGCTACACTGTTGGCATTGGGGATCATCATTACAGATACCTAGATGCCAAGAGGGAAGGAAAAGACATGCATGGGGAAGAACACTGCTTCTCTCTTCACTTCAAGCCATACTCCATTAAAGGCAGCACTGCTTTAAAAAGGTCAGATGGCTTCCAAGTGTGACCAGAAGCATCCACTTGAAATAGGCAGTGAGAGGAGGTAGGCTCCAAGGTGCTCTGTTTTTTGGAGGGAAAAGGGGAGGGGGAGGGGGGGAGCAGGGGCAGAGTAGAGACATCAGCAGGGAAAGAGCAGGAAGCAGAAAACAGCTCCTCTTTCCCTTGGCTTGTCTCAGCAAGGCTGAACGTTTTTTTTTCCTACCAGTTAGTGGAGGAGGAACTATGAGATAAATTTCAATCCACCTCCAAGACATCCCCACTGACTGAGAAGTCCTGGTTGAAGTACTGGCCTTGCAGCAAGAAACCGAGCCCCAGCCCCACATTAGGGGGAAAAACCAAGGCCCCATGGTTCTCAGCAAGTACCTCTCATTCATTTAGTTTTCTCATTCCAATCACATTGTTCTCTATCTGCCTTTCTCCAGAGTACTTAGCAATTCACAGCTAAGCTTCTTTGAGCCCTAGACATACCCCCACTAGTGATTCCCTGTGTAATTGTCCCCAAGGAGAGAACAACACCTCTGCCCCACCCTTGGTGATTCACCACCAAAACACAAGTCAACGACACACATTGGGATTCAGATCCATTGCCTTCAAGGTCAGTACAATGTTCTCCTGCCTCCTAACAGGAGCAAACCTCGCTCGTCTGCTGCCTCTGTCATCTCTCAGAAGTCCTTTCCCTGCTTCCATCTCGTATTCCAGAGGTGTCCAGCTCACTCAAAGCTCCAGGATTTGAGGGCAAAGATACGCTTTGGGCCTGACAGCCAGCAATGCAACAGCACTCACAGCAACTACAATCTCATGACAGGTAGATGGGTTTAATTATTCGCGTGGGTGGTCAAACTTTCTGGGAGAGCTGTCGGAAGCTGCTGAACTACAGGAGGGTTGGGGGCAGTACGTCAACAGACCTGTACACACTAAGGGTATCCTTTGATCATGAGGCAGCTAATGCTGTTTCTCAACAGATTTGTACTGTGGGGAAGGAAATTCCTCCATGTGATTTCTTCAGGTACTCAAAGTCACCCCACCCTGCCCTCCCTCTCTGTTTTTCTGCCGGTTAATTTAAGCTGATGCCTCTGGTGAGAGTTAACTGGAATTGCAGTATTTCATGGAAGTCCCCTACATGGTGGTAAGGTTTGGTGTTCTCACTTCTAGCCTTAAACTGTTTCAGATGCTGTGACACTATGGTTCACACTGGAGGTGGCTACGTTTCAACTGGCACTACAATTATTTCTTTCTCCAGAACGTCCCAACTTGTATCAAAGTTTTACAGGGTATCAGCAGTAAAGTAGGACACTGCCTATTAACAGAGCTCAATCCCTTCAGCACATGCTGTATCACAGGCTATTAATACCCAACAAGGGGCAAAAAGACAAGTTCAAAGGGTTAGAGATAACTTCCCACCCTTCAAAATTCCCAGGAAGCTTCAGAGTGGATGGCAAGGGTAGAGGAGAGCAGCCCTGGTTGGAGTGGTCCAAGGGTTGGGAAGAGAGATGCAGGGGCAGCGATGCTCACGTGCTTCTAACAGGTTTATTCCGCTGTCAGGGATTCCCTTCAGAAGCATTTGGGTAAGTGCTGTACACCGCCGAGTTCAATCTGCGCTAAGCAGATTAGTTCCTTACCGGTGAAAGGTTCTGGGCAGCAGCAGAGAGTTGCTCACCATGTGATACGAGGGGGCTGTCATTACGTTTCATAGATATGATATAATTATATGCTCCCTGGAGGGTACTTCTAATTGAATTATAGGGTGTCTCACAAGTATTCTGGGCAACAGTTTGAGGAAGCTCTCACCGCCCAGAACAAGATACAGATACCCTTTAATTCCATTAAATGTACCCTCCAGGGATCAGGCCGTTACTCTATGCAGCAGTTCACTTAAAAAAAAAAATAATAATCATCTCCCCCCCCAAAACTAGAAAGGAGGTACACTTAGCAGAAGTTTGTTGTTGCTGTGTACTTGTTCCTCAAGCCTCTCCGTGAGCTTGAAGCCCTGTGAAACTCCCTAGCCTGGCACCGGGGACAGCCCTGCGCTGCAAGGGAGAAACCCTTCGCCGGGAACAGTCACCGTCCCCTGCCCGGGTGGCTGCTGGGCTCCTTTCCCAGCACAGAGTCAGGAGATACGGCACCACATAAGGTGTCACGTGCCAGGCTAGATGTGCACAGGAGGTCTAAGCCTCCTTTAGAAAAAGACCCTGAAAAGCAGTCCCCAAAGGCAGGACATTAATAGCCCCAGGACAGGCCAAACAGGAGCTCCAGTCATTACCTTGCACACCGGTGAGGTTCCCCCCTCAGCCTGCCCATCCATTTACCCTGCCTTCAAACACCCCAGAGCTGCAAACGGCCACCCTGGTCCCCAGAGACAGCTGGAGTGACCTCTGGACAAGGCAGCTTGCTCCCCCAAGGCTGGCCATGCTTCCGTCACTTGGGTGCCCAAAGCTATGCTTCCAGGGGCCTATTTCAACCCTTGAATTTTGCTCTCCGTTTTAATCCAGACTCATTCAGTTTTTCCTCATGAACCAGATCTTCCCAGGGGAGCTGCAGCACCAGGCTTGCAGAAATCAGCTGCCCTGCTGTGCCAGTGCAGCCTGCCTGTGAGCAGCATGCTGGGGACCGGTACCCCTAAAGCGCCCTGCACAATGTCACCTCACCTCCTTGGGTTCCCAGCTGGCCAGAAGCACTGCACAGGAACACACGTGGGAGCTTAGAGAAGAAAAAAAGCCAAACAAACCACCTGTCCACTTACTGATGCTCTCCCAGCACCAAAGGCAACCGCTCCTTTGCTCTTTACCCTCTCCTCTGGGGGCCGTGCACCAAGGAAACCACCCTGCACTTCTGTCCTGCTCTGCCACTGTCGTCTACAACGTACTGTCAAGCCAGGGGAGATGTCACATCTGTTATGCCTTTTTCTGCTGCTCTACACCATACAAAGGATGGGATAATCAGGCCCCAGAGCCTTTTTTTTTCTTTTCTTTTTTTTTCAGTCACCTCAAGGGAAAGCCAGCACCAGCTGCCCACCACAAATCTAATGACCTACTGAAGCTGCCATCAGCTCGGACTCCCACAGATCACGTCTAGCACTGCTCCACTTGTCAGGCCACAAAAAGAGCAAGAAAGACAGTTATGCCAAGAACGTGCTAATTATAGAAAATGAAGATCTTCCTATAGGACAGACACCGTGGTTGCCACTGAGATAAAGCGTACGCAGCTCCTCACGCTTCCACGGTGCTACAGCCTCGCACGTCAGCAGTAGCCAGGCATCTGATACGCTCCACCCTGCTACAGCTTTCAGGTATTGCTCTGCAGGATACAGCTGATCAAACCCTGGGAGCCCGGCTGCTAGGCAAGCAGTTATTGCTCATACACAGTCCGTTTGCTGCGCTTTTGCATTATTCACAGCTCTGCCCACCTCCGGTGGTGTCAGCTAACAGGACACCTCTGGGAAAAACTGCCAATTCACACGTTCCCTCCCCCCAACTCCACTACAGAAAGAGAAAACTACTGTGAGCTATCAAAGCTAACCCAAATCCACCCCTAACATAAAGCAGCATTTCTGATGTCTCAGAAAACAGAGTGCTCAGGGCTTATTTAGTCCTGCACAGTCAACACACTGGTCCTGGCACATCCTACCTAAATAGCACCGTGGGCCAGTTGCCTTTACTAAGGGAGGTGGAGGTAGTGGTATTAAGCCAAAACTCTCAAGCAGATGAGGTAAAGGAGACACCAACCCAGGAGGGAAGACAGGTAAAGCAGAGATAAGTGGA
This sequence comes from Rissa tridactyla, assembly GCF_028500815.1. Taxonomy (NCBI): domain Eukaryota; kingdom Metazoa; phylum Chordata; class Aves; order Charadriiformes; family Laridae; genus Rissa; species Rissa tridactyla. The sequence goes on from NC_071469.1 coordinate 41,733,625, forward strand.
GCAGAATTTCTACATTAAATATTGATAGCTTTATCACGCTTTTTTCTCTAAAGGATAAAAGCAGAGCAGCACGGTGCTCAGGTGGGGATTTTTATGAGGGTAGGACCCATTCGGCTTGCTTATCTCATGGAAAGAAAAACAGAGGCACAAAAGGTAATTCCTACCCCATTTCATTTTAACAACATACTTTTACGTGGAGCACCAAAGAGGCACAGCAGCAGCTAAACCATCTGCAACACGCTCAGCACGACAGCCGCAGCGCAGGCAGGAGCAACCACTCCTGAAAACTCCATTTGGAGAGGCAAATGGGGGAGAAAGAAAAAGCCTCTTTCCTCCCCAGCACCTAAAAACACCAAAGGAGCTCTTCTACCATCTAACAGAAGGACCAGGAAATCACAGCCATGGCTTTTGCTTGTGAGGTGTAGAGCATCGAGCCCTTTATGCCCAGAATGGCTCCACGCCAGCACCTGTAAGGAGAGCAGCAGGACACAGCAGAGGCTGTCAGGGATCTGACGTCCAGAGGAGAGTTTCCAGGCGCTACAGTCCAGCTCTGGGGCTGCGCCACGCTCCACGTGAGGCTGCTCAGGCTTCAAGGCAGCCTGGCAGACATCTCCATCAGCCTCCTAAGGACAGGTCCTGCAAACCCTGGCAGGAAGAACTGATGCTCAGACTTCCACCCCGCTGCCCTTCCAGCGTCACGCACCCAAAGGGCCCGACACGCCGAGCAGCCAGGGCCTGCTCAACACCAGGACTGGCTTCAGCTGAAACGCTCACAGCGGTACGTGCTGGCACCCAGGCAGAGACTTGAGGGGCCTCATCTGTCAACAGCCCATCTGCTAAGACAGCTGTAAATATGTACCAGTCCACATTCCTCCCAGCTTTAAATCTGCTGTTTTCACTGAAGCTAAACGGAGGATAAACTTGGTCCCCAGTGCTTCTATCAGCTAGCATAGCAAATTCTCTTATCACCTTTTATCCTGACATGAGGTAAATCAGAAACAAGCCACACTGCTAGCAACAGGTAAATCATCCCTTATTTGAAACAGCTGCCACCTTCCACCAGGATCAGCTGGTTCTATTTAGCCACAACAAAAACACGCTGGGGAGATTTTTAGACTCTGCTGTTCTCATCTCATTCAGAAAAGGAGAAGCCCTTATTTAACTCAGAAACTTTGCTGGTGTACTGATCTGTTAGAAGTCACAGACACGTTACAATGATGCTGTAAGTAATATTCCCTCAGTTCCCACTATGGGTTAAGAAAAAACAAACCAGCATATACTCAAAGTGATAGATGGTCTATCAAGCCTTGCTGCCAGCATCTCTTCTTACCCCCTGAAGCTGCATCATTCAAACTGTGCCTTCTCCTCCTTCTAATAGGTGTGAAACAAATATGACCTATGCCTCTGCAAACCTGTGTGTAAAGGGAACGATGTCCAAGCCACTCATTTGCAAAGGTGCTCCACACAATAAGGCATGAGCCAGTATGAGTAAAGGAGGAAAGGCTCACCCAAGCCACGGGTAGACTTGTTTTATCTTGAATCAGTTATGGTCTGTTGTTTGTTTTTAAACCAAAAACTTGGCTGTGTCTTGTGGCAGGGTGAATTTCCCTGCGTTTGCTCTCAACTAGCAATATCGCTGCCCTGATACCTTCCAGAATGTCCCTTCCAAGGGCTTCCTACTCCAGGAACCCACGAGCATGCCAGGGGCTTCTCTGCTAGATCAGAGCACGCGCCAGCTCTGAAGAGCCGATCTCTACCACAAACACCTCTTTTCAGCTGGGGTCCCTAGCCTCCCCTGTTTAATGCTGTCACATAAACTCATACAAATACCTCCTTGGATGGGCAAGAAGTCACAGTCTCCGAGACAGGATGTTGTTTGTCCTTCTGTGTGGACAGATGGCAAGTATGTGCCCCCAAACACCTGCCAACAGGACTATCTGGGGAAGTAAAGGTCAGCTTGGGGCTTCTCTTCTTCCCAAGGATGGTTCCACAGTCTCACATTACTGCAGGCTGATTTTACATACGCTCCAGGAACAGTCCCCTGACACCTTACACTAATCCCCTGCAGGCCACACCACCTAGACCTCACAGGGAGACTACAGCAGAAACCCAGAGCATGTGTGTGCCTTTGTGTGTAAAGGACTTCAGTTAAATTAGAAACTGCTACTGTTAGGAACAGTAACATGAGAATTTCACAGCAAGAAGCAAATACGACAGCCTTTCACCACTGGCAACATAGTGGGGGAAAGTGTTTTGGTTTTTTGTTTTTTTTTTTTTTTTTTTTTAACAGGACAGCTGCTACTGTTTCCCCTTAAACTGAATTTTAATTCAGTTAGGAATTAACTAGGAATTCAATAGGAATCAAGAACTTCTAATTTATGTGAAGGCATAGGAAGAGAAAGCCAGAAGGAGCTTACCCACTGATGGAAACAACCTTGAGAAGAGTTTGGAGGATTCAATCTTAAATTCAGTCTCAGGAAATCTCTAACGGGAAGGAAGTGTGTCCTGAGAGAAGGAAACCATCAGCCTCACACAACAAATTCTCATTGCCTGGAGTCCCACTAATTAGTCTTAATTTTTTGAGCACTGTTCTTCTCAGTTCCCAGAGCCTTAGGATCAACGCACGGTCTATGAAAGCTGTCGAACAAGAGTTCTGACTAGATTACCAAAATAATTTTGTTATGACCTTGGTCATTAATTGGAGTCATCACAGCCGATATAGATAAACCAAGGTCTGCAGATGCAGCACACCTCCATGTCACATGACCAAAATTTCATTTAGGAAAATGAGCACCCAAAACCACGTTACTGTTGACAGCCTGGGGGAATAGTGAGATATTGCAGCTACTGCCTATACCTGTACCGATCTGATTCGTAATAGCTGGGGAAAGGTCAGTGAATCTGCATAAGTTCACTGTGGTCCTGAGTAACAGGAAATTATAAGCTTGATGAGTGCAGACCTTCCTCTGGATAGAGCACAGACCAGCAGTTCAGGGAGATCAGTTTTATTCCTGTCTTTTCCTCTGATCTTCTGGGTAATCCAGAGAGAACTGAAGTCGCTTTCTCTGCATTTTCCCCCCCCCATATACAAAATTCAAATAATGTCCCTCAGTTTCCTTGAGGGACAAAAAAAAAGTGCTACAAGGTCTACTGACGAAACACCAAGCAAAAGAGCTAAGCATCATTAATAGGATTCCCCTCAAAATGCCACAACCATGACTGTGTAGGTGATCAAATTAAAAAATTAAGTTGACAGTTTCCTCAAGCACTGAATGGCAATAAGGAAGGACAGTTAATTACACCAAATCTCAGTATGATATCCTTCAAACAGACAACTGCTGTTCACCTTTCTCCACTATCACCTTCACCAGATCTGCTGGGGGAAGCTAACAGCCACCACAGCAGGACTACAAGCAAGGGGTTAGGGCCCAGGTACCTCTGCATGCAAGCATGGGTGGAGAAGAAAAGGAGGATGAAGGGATACTGACCTTCCCACCAACCAAGGGTGGCACAACAAACAGGAGAGAGGCCACCGGCGGCAGCAGCAGCATGTGGTGGGCTGCCTGGGGTAGTTGTTAACCACCAACCTTGAGGCACAGCACCAACCTGAGCTTGACCCAGCCAGGATCACCTCTGGCACAGCTCTGGCCTTCACATACAGAATCACCAAATGGTTTGGGTTGGAAGGGACCTTAAAGATCATCCAATTCCAACCCGCCTGCCATGGGCAGGGACACCTCCCACTAGACCAGGTTGCTCAAAGCTTCATCCAGCCTGGCAACATACACACACTCACACTCCATGAGCCACCCTGCCAGAAAATGCCTGAAAGCCCTAACAGGAAGAAATGCATGTGGCTTTCTACTGCTCAGTGTTGTAGCAGAGCTCTGGACGACCAGCCCCACTGTGCTAAGCATGCACTCAGAGACAGCCCAAGGCTCAAGGTGACTCCACGGAGCAGCCTGGGGGCTTCTCTGTAAAGAAGCAGACAAGGAGAGGCAACATGCAACTTGCCGACATCATCCTGCCTGAATCCTAAAGTCAAAAATAATCTCACTGCTTATCGAGGCAGGGTTAACGTGTTTGTCTTCAGCAGTCTCTGTACAAATGGAGGAGACAGCCTTCCTGTTAATGAGAGCTCTGCCTAACACATGTAGAGAAAAATTAGTGTAGGTTTCCACATCTTACCCAAGTTCAGCTATGCTGACTCTGCAAAGAGGTTCTGCAGGCCACTCGATGCCTGTTTAACACCACAGCATCTCTCAACACCCAGTTCCTTCCTGAGCCACAGACAATACTGTGGGAACTATGGACTCAGGGCAGATGACTACACCTCTAATAGCCTTCAGGTCCTGCAAGTAACTGAGCAACCAGCAACAAAGTAGGTCTCTTCGTCTAAGCCTTAACTCAGTATAGCTTCTGCTATACTTTTCATGGCCCCAGCAGAACTTGTCACTATATTCTAGCTGGCATATCAATTAGCTACCGGTAACTTCTGAATCTTCCTAAACTTTCTAAAGCAAGACCTAGACAAATTTCCATATGAATTTAAACAGTTTTAAACAGAGAAAGTTTAAATTAAATTTAATGACTTGCTGGGAGTTCCCTTTATTATGCAAAAGGAAAATCCTTTAAAACTCAATTCACTTCTTGCTGCTGGCCCTTAATGATTTCTTTATTGCTTGGACATGATAAAGCAGCTGGGTCAATCATCCTACATTTTCATGGCTCCAAGAACCTAACATTTATTTCCATACAAAATCATTTAACAGAAAAGCGTTCAGTCATCTTCAAAACAAAACAAAACCAAACCATACCACACCACCCCCTCACCCTCCCTCAAAAAAACAACCCACTAAGTTTTGGGCTTGATTTCTTGAGGGTTTCCTTTTAGTCAACAAGCGAATTAGGATTCTGCTTCAGCTGATTAGGTCATTTCTGACCCTTGCTGGAGCACAAGCTTGTACATAACAAATGTATGGAAAAAGAGGCAGTATAATCAAATATTTAAGACCAGATCAACTCCTTTCTCAACAGATGACAGCATTCAAGATTATATGGCTGGATTTATAGCTATCCAACACCCATACACATCCACACACACACACATTTCATGGGACCATATTTCAGTAATAACTGCATTGTTTCAAGTCTTCTCATCTCAACCTGCCCGCTCTTGTGCTCCCACCCAACTGTGAGTAAGGAAACTTTGACCATGTTAGTCTAGAAAGAATCACAGAAGCAATAAGCAAGAGCCGGTGGCAGGATCCATTTCCCTCTCATTCTGTAACGTTTGCATCAACTCATCTTTTTTTAGTCCCACATCCCTTAGGGAAAGCCTCTTAAAAACAACCTTGACATAGTTTAGCTTATCTTGTTATATTTAAGTGAAGACCCCTTCTCCATTTAGTTTTCATGCAAAGTGCTTATCCTTGGCCCTAGGGATTTGGTAGGTGGCAGTGCTTCTCCTATAGTTTAATCTCCAGGATGGTGTGTAATCCAGTGCCCCTCAAATTAATCCAGCCATTGCTACACTTAAGGAGAGCTGACCTACAAACTACTTACAGATCGCCCACTGCTGCAGAACACGAGCTGAAGTTTATTTAATTCGTGTGTCAGAGAGCGAGCTGAGAGCGTGAACTGAAGCTTTTACTCTCCTTTGATTTACACTGATCTTTGTGGCTGCAGTTCTGCAGATCCTTAGCATACACACAGAGGCACAGTAAAGCATAGCACTGTCTTATGGGTTTGCAAGATACTGTTAATTCATTTGCCTCCTCCACGTCTCAAAAGCCTTTTCAAAGAGACTCCATGAGGAGAACAACAAGGCTAAAGCAGTGAGGGAGGCAGGACTCCATCTCGAATTTGTGTAAAACCACGAGCAGCTCCTACACCTGTGTGGAAACTAGAGCCCAGGTTTTACCTCTCCTAAGCAAGGGCCTAATGATTAGGCTGAAGTGGGAAGCACGTAACTTCTCACTGCTTTCTGACCCCCTGTCTTTGGCAATGCCTACACACTATCTTACTCTTCCCGCTTTCCCCTCTGTTCTGCACCAGGCTTTGTGGACCCTTGGTCCCCCCTTCAGTGCCCAGGGGACATCAGTACCTCACGGTGGGCTCCCAGCAGCAAGGCATTTAAGAGGCAGGGCCTAAAATATTCAGCCAGGCAACCCCTTGTCTCTTCGGTGACCCAGTGTCTTCATACAGTCTGGTACCAAGCAATACCATGACTAGTCACTCACACACTGCCCTCTAGGCCAGCAAAACTGCCCCAACACCCTATCCACTCATCTACCCAAACTAGTTTGGCTGACCAAAACTAAATAGTGCTTGTTGGAATAGCAATATTATGGGCCCAAATTCAGACCTAGATTACCTCATGTTTGCCTGCAGCCCAAATATTTGCTCAGAGGTTTTTTTTCTGTATTGAGATTTAGAAAGCAAAAAAGGAGGAAGAGATTAAACCTACCCATTACTGCTTCCAGGTTCCTACACCTGCTTCTACCTGCACCTCAAAGGAGAGCTGGCAAAGCTCAGAAACCAACATGTGTTTACTGAATTTAAAGGCCAAGGGTTGATTACTGAAAACTACCTTCACGTGTTTCCAACCCAAAACTCCATTCCCAGAAGACGTGGAGATTTAAAATTAAACTCAGGAGTGCATAAAGGCAGCCTGCTGGCTGACATGATCTCCTTCCACGTTAGGCTTATTAGTTTGATTAAGTGCTATGTTGAGACAGCCACACTAATTCTAGCTTCAAAAGAAATTCATCTTTGCTAGCCATGTAGTCTCCATGGCCACTGTGGCTATCAGGCTGTGTTCCTAGCAGTCTTCTGATTCAGAATTGAAAGCCACATTAATGCATTAGGTGTGGGCACAGCTTTAAGTACACCACAAAGGTCTCATCTGTGCTCTAGGGCATCTTCTCTGGGTCACAAACCACAGTGTTAAGCAACCTACACATACATGTTTTCTGGACTGCCTTCATTTTCATTAGAGTCTGTCCCACCAATGATACATATGGTTCTGCTGAACGTGATTTGTTTTAACGCAAGTGAAGCAACTATGTGGGTATGCTCTGACCTTCTGTCACACTTTTCAAAGACAAAAAGAAGTCTTCCATCAGCCAGAAACTACAGTTTCAAGTAAAATAGCTCATGGGCTTTTTCTCTGGTACCCCAAATCTGATGGCCTTTCAGTGATGGGTCTTTTTCAAGCAAGAAGAGTCTCTTTCCTTCAAGACCTGGCTGAAGCAAGGTAGTACCCATTATATTTTAGGTAGTCTACTCACAGGAGACTGTAACCACACAGCTGACATTCTTCTTCACTTTCTCTACAGAAATCAGCTTGCGGCTTAATTAAGGAGAATAACCTGCATGGCCCATCTCCCTGACAAGGCCAGATGAGGACTGCTGATCCTTTTCCGCCTCTGATAGTGGCTGAACTCAGCCAACCAGGAGCTCCTCTTCCTTTAAGAACACGTACTTATAATCAAGCATCAGGACTGCGGATAGTATCTGGTTTAAATGGTTTAGTGGGCTAAGGCAGAAAGTGCTATTGAATTAGGGCATCCCTACTCCATAGCATTTAATATATTAACATCCTTTTGGGTACTGTATTGGGAAGTTTGGTACAAAGATTTCCTTTCTCTGATGCCAGGTGCAAGTCTGCACAATTCTTCCTTTGATGGCTCAAGTGATTAGGTGTTAACAAGAGGAACCTAGGCACTTAACACCAGAGAGTTTTAGCACCAGGTTCACACCCCCCTTCCTCTCCCTACTCAGCTAAGGGATTTTTCTCATTCCCCAATAATGTTAACAGCAGGTACTTAAAGCAATTAGACATTATCGCCTCTCTGGTCTTTATTACTTCCTAGCTTCCTATCAGCTACTCTGTACACAATAAAAGAGCTGAATTAACAGGACTGGTACAGACTGTTTTGCTTCTCTTCTTTATTCTGTATGAAAACACTGGGTCATGGAGCCACATGGACAGGCTGTGAGCTGCAGTGCTTTAGACCATTATTGCCAATTGCCATGGTATTTTACAAGGGGAAAAACCACAGGTAGTAAAAGAACAGACATAGGGAGATCATAGAGAATGTGATGTGGGGAATATGGGTACACCATAGGGACAAAGAGGCTGGAAGGATTTCCCAAGTCCAGCAGAACAGTTTGCAGCTGTGCCCATGCTGTGAATTAGCTGCCACACTGATCTGCAAGTGGCACAGGCAGCCTAGGGACAGAGGTATGATGTATTGCTCCTGTGCAAATAAAGCCCCACATCTACTGAGAAGCTCTTGCTAGCCTGCGAATAACTGTTGTAAACTTGTCATCTAGGGACAGCAATAAACTCCTGTGCCCTCTATGTTTGGTGTTCAAGAAGAGGCTTTCCCATATTTGCCCAGCCAGGTAAAAGCTGGCCCTTTTTCTTCTCTTTCTACCTTAATTCTCCTTTAACCCTTAGCTTTAGTACAGGACGTCAGAGAATGATATATTTTCCTCCCTGTCACCCCCCTCCGCAGTATTTCTAAGCCTCACTTTGTCATTTCCAAGAGGGAAGGGACAAGAGCTTTGAGCTCTTAAATCCTGCTGTCGGTTCTTGCCTGAAAGAGGTAAGTAGAGAAACTGAAGGAAAGCTGAAGAAAGAAGCCTGTCCCTTGTCAGCATTCACCTGTAATGGAGGCAAAATGTGGGGTTAAACACCAAAACTAGACCCAGGAACAGAAATGAATGGCGTACTTACACAGTTTCATCATTCTTGAACTCCAACTCCCCGTAAGTGTCTTCAAAGTCTTCTCCACCTCCTTTTGCTGTCCCTTCTACTGTCCTAAATGGCACTATGACTGTACCCCGAGCACCTGATGTCCTTAGGACTTTGACTTCCATCACACCAATGCTTTCACTGACATGTATAACATCACACTCAAATGTGAAGATGCCAGCATGGTCATCATCCAGTATAGTCACTGTGGCCACACAAGGAGAAGCCAATATGGCCTTTGGATACGGGGAGTTACTGAGCTCTGGAGGTTCCTCACTCTCCACCACACGGAGGTTACTGAGCCGCACAAAAAAATGCTCATCTTCCTCAAAGATATCATCATCAATAATTCCCACTGAAAACTCCTTCTGTGTCTCCCCTGATTTCAGGACAACAGTCCCCTCTGTGAACTCATAGTCAGCACCAGCATTGGCAGAGCCATCCTCTGTTTTATAGTCCACATAGATGGTCTTGGACATGTCCCCTCCTTTCCGCACCACTGTCAGGAGAACAGCACCACAGTTCTCAAGACACTGGTAGGAGCATGGGTCAAAATAAATTTTGGAGATGAATTCCTCAGGTTCATCTGGCCGCACCTCATGCAAGCTGGTGCTCTTCTTGGCTTGCTCAGCTGCATGCTTCTTCAGAATATTGCCAGCTCCCGTCATCATTCTGGTAGCCTGAATGCGATAAAAGGCTCTGCTCTTTTGCTGATGAGACAAGGCATAGTAGTTAGCCATTTCTACCAGCTGGTCCAAGTCCTTTTCTGGGTGCTTTTGCTTCAGGTCCTTAAGGATCCGGATCATCTCTTTGCGAGATTCATCCACCTCTTTCCCTTCCACAGTCACTAAGTTTCCATCCAGAAAGTGGGAGTTCATCATCTTGCCATCCATCTCAATTCCCTTAGGGTGATCACCTTCTGATTCTATGATAATGCCCCTGTGCTTGTCAGTACGGTACTTTTTGTGCATATACTTATAGAAAAGCAGACGTCGATCTGCTATCCAAGCCAGAAGGACGCAAAGTGGAAAGAAGAAAAGTGTGAGCAGACCTTCCCAGACCTGAACCACACCTGGAGAGAAGACAGCAAGGATCATGTACAACCAGATGTAAGCAAAGATGCTCCATGCAGCTGTGACAAAGAAAACCCTCAGGTGTTTTATCTTTCTGGTTTCCCCATCAGGGATCACATAGACACAGATGGCAATGATGATAAACATATTGAAAGCAGCGCTGCCAACAATTGTAGACGGGCCCAGGTCTCCAGCTATGAATCCATGCCCACACACTTCTATCAGAGACAGAAGGATCTCAGGAGCAGAGGAACCCAGAGCCATAAGGGTCAAGTTGGAAACAGTTTCATTCCAAATCCGAATGGTGGTTGTCGTGGTCTCTCCATTGGGTTTCTTAATCGTGATTTCTTTCTCTTGCGATGTGATGACCTCTATAGATGCCATGAAACGATCTGCAATGATGGAGACTCCAAGGAACATGTAAATCAGTGCTACAAAGTATACGATAACACGGGCAATTTTGTCCCCAAGGGATGGGTTTTCTGGATACCATATTGGCAGGATAACACCTTCCTTGCAGTCAAAAGATCCTGAACACGAGCTGTTTTGTACTGAACTGGTTGAGTCTCCCGTCAGGCCAGCATCCACCTGCAAACCATGCAAAAACAGCACAAAAGTAACCAGCCCAAAATGGAGGAAGGCCGAGGTGACAGGCTGCAAGCTTAACCACGCCATACACAAGATGCAACTTCCACTGTGTAGATCCAAAAAGGCCGAGAACCTGAAACAAACAAAACAGAGAGGGGGGAGGGAAGCATGAGAGAAAAGGAAGATGCAACATTTACCCAAACGCACTTCAGTATCTCACCACTGAAGAGTACTGGTAGAGATGAAGGGGTTGTCTCTCTGTCACTTTGAAGAAGGTATTTAGCAGGGACTCTAACAAACTGCAGCATTTACATGCCCAGCAGAGGAAGATCAATTGCTAGAAAAGTAACTCAGAGGAAAAGTGTACATATATAATAGCCCACTCTTGACCTACAACATGTGCAATAGGAGTACTGAGTGCTCAGCCGCCACTCATCTAATGATGCCATGGTGTTCACCAGCATGCAGCACTTCAACTCAGCATGACAAACCAATCTAAAGGCTCCCCTGTCTCACTACTCATGGGATAAGACAAGTCAAGGAATCACTAGCAACACAAGAAGCACTACGGAAGGCCAGTGAGCAATCTCCAAATTAAGTTCATTTGTTGGACATAATTCAGTTACAAATTATGGATTTGGCCTTGGTGGCCAAACCATCTTCACAGCCAGCCCCTCCCAAAAGGTTGTAGAGTCTCCAGAAGGGTCCCAGGGCTCCCCTAACCTTCTGAGGCACAGGCCCTCTGCATTAGGAGGTAGCTGTGTCAGCCCAAAAATGAGGCAAAGGACTCATGTGCTTGGCAAAGCACCTAGGGCCATTTTTCACTAGTCTTTCCATTGCAATCTGGAGGATCACATTTTACATCAATAATCCTGCTTTTAAATGGTCACAGAAACCTATAAAACCACCAGACTTATAAAAATCCGTGCTCAGGAACCCAAAAGATACAGAAAAACATACATACCTACAAACATTCCCTCTGCATCCCTAAGAAATCGATTTATTTTCAAATACCCCCTAATATGAAAGTAATATCTAACCTAAAATACTAGGCAAAACCAAAGGAGCTATCGATGTGTCACATAGATTTGGCATATCGCTGCCCAGTAATGCCTTCTGTTACTTATGGACTATATCGCTCCAGGGCTTGCACCACTTAAAATTGGATTCTGAACTCTTCACATTGTCACAGACCACGCTATTCTCCTTCCTTTATATCATGCCTCTGGAAGAATGTGATCTCAGGCTTAGCTGACAAATCACATTTGTGAGTCTAGACACAGCCAAGTATCTCACAGGAAACATCAAACTTAATAGCAGCATTATCTACAGCACTTAGAAGGTTCAAGAGCCTTAACTCCCACCAACTTTCATTGAGGTTTCTACTGCCAAATCAGTAGGGCTGGGATTAATTTCCCCTACTGCAGCTCTCTAAATCTTGGGCAGTAAGTTAAATGAAGTCATTTAGGCCCCCTTTGTAGTTAGAGACAGTCGCTTCCAGGGGACAATCCTTCCTGTCCCACCCCTGTTCTGACCCAAAAGATGTATTTAAGACACACATCTTTAGAAGGGATTTTGTCCTTTTCCATCTCTCTCCATGGTCTCAAGAGGGTGCCCAGATAGCCAATTTAGAGCAGATGCCAAACCTTCAGATGGCAGCAGTTCAAAGATATGAACTGGCCCCTAACTAAGCACTTGAGGAGGTCCCTCCCCTCTCCCTTGCTCTGTAAATATTACAGGAAGCATTTTAATGTTATCAGCATTAACAAATGCATCTCAAATGGCTATTTTATCATGTTGTGTCGCTCGCCTCTTTTCAAAAGCAGGTGCAATCTTCCTGATATCAACAAAAACGTTTTCAACTTTCAGATAAAAATCTATAAAGACAAGCGAAACAGGAAGGAAAGCATGAACAAGGACTGCAAATGAACAAAACCGCTCTTGACAAAGCACAGCAGAGGGGAGAGAATTGATTATGCAGTATCAGAATCACAAATCCATATCTGACACCCTTGATATGAAAAAACAACATACTTCTTCATGCTACCTGGACTAATTCAGAAGAGAGAGATTCTCCCACATGAGCCTATTTACCTTCTCTCTCCAATGCCTACTTATCTGCCTGTCTACCCTAGCCCCGCTGCCTGGCCAAGTCCCCGGGGGTCAAGAGGGACCTCAGCCCCAGTGAGGGCTGTTAGCCAGACCCAGCCCTAGCCCCAGCCCCAGCCTCGAAGTCTCGTTAAAACGCCTCGCTGCCTGCATAGCTCAGGGTCACAGGGAAGGCTGAGCTACCTGGCACATACAGCTTGGGTTCAGTTTGGCATTCCCGTTGTGTCTTCCATCCCGCTCTGCATGGTGTTTCATCGGATTTCTGGCTGCAGGATGTTGGGGAATCCCTAAGAAAGGGCCAGTGAACACATGCAGAGGGACTATGAGCAGCCAGCCCAAGATCTCTGGGCTGCAAGGTAGATCTGTGCCCATGCACAGTGAAGGTGACACGTTCCAGGTGCCTCTGACTGAAGGTGCACACAGACACCAACTGCACAAGCACAGCAGCTCCAAAAACACCCTGGGCACATCAGACCATCCTTTTCCGTACTGCAATTGCTGGCAGGTATCCACCAACCTCTTGACACTTCCAGCTCCCAGCTCCTACCTAACTGTACAGCAGCCAGTAGGTGCTGTGTCTTCCAAGATCAGCCATGTAGAAACGGCTGACAGAAAGACAGGAGTAATTTCAGAAACATCTACGTGACTCAAGAACCTAAATTTGGTTTCAAAAATGACTTAAGAGTCTAAGTATCACTTAAATTCAGAGTCTTGTCTAGGAATAGTACAATGACTAAACTACCCTCTGAAATAAATCACTGCTACCACCAGCCTCCCTCTCTGTGGGACAACCAACTTCTGTAATTAACACTATCTGTCTACCTTCTGTAATGCTGTGATGGTTTCTATTGCTAGCCATTGCTCAACACGCTCCAGGACCTTGCCAGTCCTTCTTAAATTTTTAATTTGATTTTAAGCAGAGGGCAATTTTATTACTATTCCTCAAACTAATTTTATATTATTTCAAAAACAACCTCTACCAGCATAGCCTCTGTTTACGTGTTAGGACCTCCAAACTCAGGCTGTGGGTTGTAGACCAAAATCTCAGAATTTGGGAATACTCTTCTTCACTGGTTTTCACTCGCTTTGACAAACATTTTAATGTTAAGCAGAGGTCACAACCATTTTCTAAAATGATACAATGACCCAATCCTGCAATTCTTTGACACAGATAAAACTCTCCAGTGGGATCAACAGGAACTTTGCCCACAGACACACTGCCCAATAAGATCTTAATATGTGTTCATTAACGTGAAAAGCATTAACCTAACCAATCTGAAAAACAGAGTGAAGCATTCTTACTGTCATCCCCCACTTGGGAACTGGTGCAAAAGTGCTTTACAACATAGAATAAAACTATTAAATTTTAAAACTGCTGTTAATAAAACATTGAGATAACAGTTTTAACATTCAGATGACAGAGGACAGAAGAGTTAAAACTCACTCTGTAGCTCTAGGTCAGCAAGGTTGCTTATACAAGGCGCAAGTTTGCCCTCAGATATATCTTCTAAACTCGGTCCAGAAATCACTGGAGGGGACTTTCATAGCTCTGGCCTGCCCAGAGTGAAGTAGACATGTCCCCTACCCCTCCTCTAAGCAGCAGAATTAATCTCAGCAGAGCTAACTGTGACAAGAGCCACCCTTTAGCACGAGTCCTGCTCTGAGGACCGAGCCTCCAGGCGGGCTTGCAGCACAGTCCTGAGTCACAGCTAGTCACCCAGAAGGCATCACGGTGTCACTCCTCCAATGCCAGTGCGACAAAACACATCCACATCTGGCGCAGAGAGGTGTCATTCCAACAACGTCACTGCCGTGGCCCTGTGGGATGTAAACAGGAGGCTGCAGCAACAGTGGAAGTCAATTGGTGTTGGGTGATCTTTGGCGTATAAAGCCATGGTATAAACACAATGATCATAATTTCCACTACCTCTTTGCTACCAGACGTCATTTTCTCCTACAGGTCTCTGCCCCACTATTGCTATCACATTGAATACATGCAAATAAGATACTGAGCGAAGTGTCTCCTATCTGGTAGGATAAGTTCAAGGCATACAATTGATGCAAAAGAGAGAAAAATAGCTGAAAGCATCCACGCAACAGAATGAGCTACTGTTCAATAGCAAGGCTCCAGGAAGATCCATAACAGTTATTTTAGCAGGAGGAACTCCTTCTTCTACAAGAGTTGACAATGGCCACGTGATCCATAAATCCACAAATAGAACCCATAAATAAAAAGATCAGTTCTTGAAATACTTCTGGAGACACTCCAGAAAGTAGCATGGGCCACGCTTGTCACAATTAAGCCTGCAATAGTAAATGACTTTTAGACAACTATCAAGCTCCTTACATCTTTTATAATAGCTGAGTTTCAGAAGACTGATGGTTCGTCTGCTGTGGGCCTATATTGAGGTAGAAAGCTGGGAAGGCTATACTTATCCCTTATAATCTAGCTTTTTGTATACAGCTGCTCACATGACTCTAAAGGCAAGGATATTTGCAAAAGGAAGCATTCACAACAAGAAATAAAATCAAGGGGCAACATAACACAGCGATGGCCGCTAACACATAACCTCCACATACTCAGTTCCCAAGATTGCTGCTCGGTAAATAGAAAACAAAAGGCAAACCTCTAAGTCCCTATTAATTTCTTATTTACGCAAAATTCCCCTTAAACCATCATAAAAAACTTTGGATTTGACCTGCAAATAAGATTAGGTTGTCTGGCACCTCGCTCTCCTTCCCCTCTCCCTCCCACCCTGCAAATAAGTCAGACACACAGAGCACATCCGTGGCCATATATCCTCTCTCCCCTGACTCGAGACTGGCCAGGAAAGGCTGCTCATTATGTCTGAGCCCTGTTCAGGCGTGGGCGCTGCACGAGGGCCAGACAGAGACATCTCCAGATCAAGGATTTTGTCTACTCAGCAAGCATCTGTCCCAGAACAGAGCGGATACAGCGCTGCTATTAGTGTCGTCTTATAGCCCCGCTCCGAAGCTGGAGGAGACAGAAATGAGGTTCAGCTTAATAACAGGGCCTCACATTCCTCAGCTCCAAAACACATAAAAGCTTTTTGATTGAGCACGTGGGCTTTTTGATAAGCATCAGCAAAAATTGAAATTATAGCCTTTCTGCCAAAGAACGCAAATAACTGAGTTTCAACAGAAGAGGTATTACACCTAATTCACACTCCTCCCTCCCCCAAAATCAAAGCGTAACAAAACATTTAATGCAAAACAAAGCATATTTTTCAACTGGCTCCATCCAAACACTATTGAGCCCTTTGCTCATCACTACAAGAGCGCCCAGAGAGTAAGCTAAAAGCCTAAGTAGTGTAATCAGGTCCATTTTGCCAGACAAATGCAAATTTCCAAGCACAGACCTGTCCTTAAATCATCACACTGATGGCACGCACCTATCTGATACGAGCACAGCCATGGACCCCAAGCTGACTTTACATAGGTTACTGCACAGCAATAGGTAGTTCAGCTCCCTACTACTGCACCAGGTAGGTTTTATGAGGAAAAAAGCAATGTAACTCATGTTTAAGCCCTAACAGATCCCCGCAGTTTGGCTCTATGGAAAAGTTACGGCGGGGAGCTGTAGGTGCTTTGCACTTCCCAGCAAACATGCCAAAACCCAGAATTAGCTGCCTA
Source organism: Rissa tridactyla (assembly GCF_028500815.1). Classification (NCBI taxonomy): domain Eukaryota; kingdom Metazoa; phylum Chordata; class Aves; order Charadriiformes; family Laridae; genus Rissa; species Rissa tridactyla. The sequence continues at coordinate 41,749,813 of NC_071469.1, forward strand.
CAGAATAACCTCCTCAGTACGTGTCAAAAGCAGCCTTTTTTTTTCTCTCAAGATCATGCAAAAAGCTACCATAAAAAACCCAGCTTTCGTAGCAAGTCTTTTAATATTTACAAGCTCTACTAATTTGTGTAGTTCCTACCATTCTAGCACGGTACACGGGTGTTAATTGACATAATGACTCAAGCCTACTGATTCCTTACAGAAACGCTGCAGCAATGGGATGCAGTTACATTTGGTGATCCCAAGGGCTGACCCAAACCGAGCACAAGTCCGTTTACAGCTAAGAGCAACCTCCCAACACTAAACTTGCCCTGGGGAATTGGTCCGTGATGGTATTTCTGTATTTTAGTATCCATGATGCTCCTGGAGAAGCAGTGCCATAAATAGCTAGCCCATAAAGATGCCCACACTTTATTGTCCCCTTCTGATACGGCACCGGCTGCACTTGACTGGCCGGGCATTTTACATCCTCACTCTCATCCCAGTTGAAGAATATTCATACAGGACAGATGGATATATATGGATATAGGAGCTGTGGTTTATGCTCTGTGCACAGCTACGTAAAGGAGGAAAAAGCAGACACTGAAGGAAACACAGCCACGCTCCTGAGAGCCGTCCTTATTTATGGTGTGGGCTAGCGCAGCCTCCTTGGGAGGCTCTTCCATTCCCCATACATGTCCATATGTCTCAAATTCCTCAGGCTAAGGGACAGCAAGCATTACCCTTTTAATTTTTTCCCCCAGAACTGTAGCCTTTTTTACATTCAGAAAACAAAACCTGGTATTTAGGCTGACATATAGATTAGTAGTGGCCATCCTCCTGCTTAAAAAGCATATTATCTACTCTGATACAGATGGCTTTTTTCCTTTTCATTAATACTACACAATCTCACTGTTGTTTTTCTAAATGGTGTTTTGTAGTACTTTCGAGCGGCCAGTTCACACAGGAGATACAAGGGACCCCAGAGGTCATCTGGTCCAACCCCCCTGCTCAAGCAGGGCCGCATAGAGCCAGCTGCCCAGGACCACGTCCAGTTGGTTTCTGAATATCGAGAGGATATTCAAGGATGAAGGATGGAGTCTCCACAACCTCTCTGTGTAAACTGTGCCAGTGCTCAGTTACCCTCACAGTAGAAAAGTGCAGGTATGGAGGCCAAGCCTGCTCATGACAACCACATCCAGTGTTGGTGCTCTCAGGGCACTCGGTACAGACTGCACTGGGAGCTCACTGTAGTGCTTAGGTGACAACTGCGCTCACATTTGGGAAAAAGTCACTGTCCTGGCCTTTTGGAAGTTGCTGGAAAGACTCCATTGCACATTTGGGGGCAGATCTTCCAACATCAGTCTTTTTATTGTGTTTAGAGGTATTTCTAAACATAATTAAAGCCTTTCGGTGCTTGAATACCAGTGCACATCTGAAAACACCATTCTTCACAGTCTTAATGGCCCCAAATTGAGAGGGCAGGTACTTTCGAGGGCCTTCTTCAGGGCCTTGATTTTATGCCTATGATGTGAAAGGTCCCAGTGAAGAGGCTGAAAGTCCTTCCTTTGAGGTTCAGGAGGAAATAAAGAAGTGGAGCTACTGGGTCACCCACTCGGCGTCCCCCCTGCCTGTTCCACAGACTGCAGCTGACGGAGACAACCCGGAGCAGCCACCCAACAACGCGTGGGGTTGCAATAGGCGCTGAGTCCTCTGCTGCAGCCTTCAAGGCACCGGTTTTCATCACTCTCTGTCTTGCTGGTTTATAAAGAGCAGCAAAGACTATTGGGGGAGGAGGGGGCAGGGGGACTGGGGGAGTGGGAAGGGAACAAAAATTATTCCAGCGGTGTGAGGAAAACTTCTTGTCAGTAAAAGACATTTTATGTACTGCCTGTGGCAGCACACAGGGTGTGTTATTTACTGCTCCTGCTTCACGGACATATTATACTGCTGGTTCAGGTGCCACCATCAGAGTGCAACTTATCACCTAGTGACTCACAGCATCCTAGAGGAAAGATGACAGCGGCAACTCATGACATTTCTTTAGCGCTCTGGTGACAGATCTGCAACAGCTACAATTAAAGACCCTAGGATTTGTTGTCAACAGTGCATTTCTGCTGCAGAGCCAGTAGTTATTTGTACACAGAGGCAGGCTAAGTGGTAAATAAGAGGGGGACAAGTGTTGTAGTCATATCTCACCCCCTTTAGATCCAGAATTAGTTAAGAAAAATACAAGTTCTCTGACAGAAAACACTCGCTTGAGGCAAACAAAACAAACCGTATGATGTGTGGGATTGGATGCAACAAGTAGCCAGACAGAGAGCCCTTCCCCTGCCAGCTCATGGGCTCCTGGGGCAGCCACCAGCCAGCCATGCTGGGTGCTAACCCTGGCAGCTGGGGCACACACTGCTCCGATCCTCCAGAAATCGGCCTGTTTCTTTCTTAACTTCTCCTCCAAGAAAAAAATAAAAAATTTCAGATTTTTTTTTTTGTCCAAATACAGCAAAAAATAAGTTTTTACCAAAAATGCCACATCACGCACAACAGAAATTATGAGTCCTCCACAAGTCTATTCAGAAGGACTTGTTCCCAGCTTGGTGAGAAAGAAAATATTTTAAAAGTGAATGGAGGCAGAGGCAGCACAAATGGGAAACTGGGCAGAAAACAGGGAGGGGAGAAGAGAAGGAGAAGGCTGCGCTTCAGAAATTATCTTCACTGCTGCAGCAGAGAACAAGCGGCTTGTCATTTGTCATGTTAGACTGAAGACTTCTACGCTCCTCTGTGCGATGGGCACAGAAAAGGAGTAGATAGGAAAGGCTCTCGCTTAGCCCAATTAGCATAGGTTTCACAGAATTTGTCAGACTAGAGCCAGAAGAGTTGTCTGGTCCATGCCTCAGGGGCCGCCGCTGCATTGTTCCCCTTGTGAACATTATTTCCTAACACTTTGTCCAGCCCAGTTTTAAATTACCCAAGTGACGGCATTTCCACAACTTGCCATAGAGACTCTGCCACGATGTAATTTATCTCAGAGGTTTTAGCCGTCTTCCTTATATTTAGGATGAAATTAAGAAAATTTATGCTGCTAGTTCTCATTATCCTGTCCTTGGAGCACTCTCAGCCATTCTCCTCCCTGCCTGAGATTTACATGCTTCAGATACTTGTAAATAGCTGTTCTCCTCCACAGTTATTCTTTGGCCAAAGCACACAAATTTATTTTAATCTTTATAAATTAGCCCAGGCTGCCCTTTAATCATTTATCTTGATCTCCTCTTGGTTCTCCATCTTCGAGGCGGTCGGAAGCAGCTGGGTATCTGTTAGCAACATACCTCAGTGCTTGTTCCCATCAAAACCAGCAGCAGATCTGCTCTTGTTGGAGCAGGCAAGCCAAGCCTGGGCAGCCAAGTCTCGCCCTGAGCTCAGCTCTGCCGTCCAACAGGTTTTCATGAGGTACTGGACCGTTGCAAAGATTAAATCTAGATTGCTATACATAAACTCGCTGTGTTGCTCACTTTCGAAGGTCTCTCTGCCTGTTTGCTGTGTCCCCAGCGCGGTGGGGCTTCCGCGAGGAGCACCGTGCTGACTGGCATGTGTAGAAGCAAAGCAGAGATTTCCAGAGTTTCAACCAAAAAGTCAGGGTCTCCAGCTGAGAGGAGGGAAATACACTGTAACACGCTCACTGCTTCTGCGGATCTGAGCACAGCAGGAGGCATGAAAAATGAACTGAGCTATGGGTTATCCTCAAAATACCTCCCACTTCACTTGGAAGGTGCCAAAACCTGTAAATCCACCCATTTGAATACAGTTATCAAATAAGATTTCACACAGCACACTCACCCTTTGCTGACACATATACCCACGTCTGTCTTATTGACAGAGATGTCTTAATCATTTGGTGGTTTTTCAGCTGCTAATTCTGCAACTGCTTTAAAAAAATAAACCCTCGCATCTACCATGATAAATTCATTCTTCATAAGTCCAGGCTGTTTATTGCTCTTTGTTCATTTATGCACTAGCTGTTTACAGATTCTCTCTTAACATTAGTTCTGTTACTTGCTAGAGACTCAAGTCATATTTACCATATGGTAATTGCAGAGATGACACGGACAACAAACAGTGGAAGCTGAGCTGCTACGGCAATTACAGTAAGTGGCAGCAGTCTCCAGGCTATCTGCTGCCCCACCTTTATTTCTTCTCCCCCCACCCTCTCACGGCTTTCCTTGTGGGCTGTATAAAGCCATACGCCACTCCGATCTCCATAGCACAGACAGGTGGAGATTTGTTCTTCACTATGGCATTACCAGACAGGATCATCCACCTTTTTCCTTTCAGTCTGGGTTTCAACTGCAGGTCTGCTCTCCCTGGCTGTCCGCCCCACTCTGTCCTGTCAAGGGTGGGTAATCTGAAACACTGCCTGGAGCTAGTCACTCTCAATACCCACGTTTTTTCTCTCACTGTTACTGCAACACTAACTTCCTCCTCTGCCCCTGGATGGTCTCAATATGTCTCAGATATTTCACTGAGGGAGTCGCAAAGGACCAGATTTCACAGGGTAGTTAGAAACATAATGGCGCAGCTCTTTAACCCACTTGGACACCTTGACCCCATTGAAATCACAGATTTTCCACTGGACACCTAAACGTGATTTAAAATTCCTGCAGAAAACCAAACAGATGACTATGAGAGGAGGTCACTGCTGTCTTCTTCAAAGAAAGACATGAGGTCTATTTCTTGGTTCCTGCCAAGAGCACTGGGGAGGTCCCACACCCAAAAAGCATAGGGCTTGATCCTTCAAGGAGAGTCAAAAAAATAAAGATTACTTAAATGTGTATGCCAACTTGTGTGTAGTGCATACAACAAAGCACCGTGTCCGAAAAGGACAAGGCTCCTCCCTTGCCATTTCTAACATGCCTGCAATGACAGTCTCCTAATTCCCCAAGTCTTAACTTAGATACTAGCGAGGAACATTTGAAAACTGGACGCAGGGCACCGTATATCAGAAGAATTTCCTAGCAAAATACATAATAATCACTCTGTTGTTTATCTCCAAAATGGAAGAAACAGCATTTTCATTGCATTCAGAGCACTACTTACACCAGCTTCCCTTCCTTGACCCTCCCCTCCAAAAGCCTCCTTTTACACAAAGTCATCTTAAAAATGAGCACTATCTTTCCAGCCCAGTCAACTTGCAAGCCATCAGCTGAAGGCTGGCAAGAGAGAAGAGAGAAAGGGTCCTCAGGACCAGATTTCCTCCGGCGTAAATCAGCATAGGTCCAATGAGCCCAAGTCAGCAGAGCCAGCTTATTCTACTGGAAGAGCTTCCCGAGGAGCTTTGGCAACATTTCACATAACATAAACCTCCAAAAGGAAAGCTTCATCTATTTCCTCTTTGCAACTCACGTCACACATATGAGCTGGGGGGCATCTTCCTGCTTCCTCCACACCCACTGCATTCCTGTCCATCCTGACCTGGCTCCTCCCTCCTCCCAATGCTCCATGCTGGCCCTGGATTTGCTACAACTAGTCCTGCCAACACGAGCAGCTGAGTCATGGGAGATGACCACATCAGCCAAATGCACTGAAACGAGACAAGGGAAAAAGAAAATCCTGCTTCCCTCCACAACACCAGACCCCAGCAAACAAGGCCCCGAGTCGCTCTTCTCCACCATGTGCCCAGTGTCACCTTGGATCAGCATCCTGAACTGCCTCATCCTGGAGGTACAATGACAGGAGTCACTGGCTTAATGTAGGCGCTTGGATAACATGCCCATCCCATGCAGCCACCCGCTGTACAGTCTATTTAAGCCACTGAGGCAAAGGAAGAGTACAGCCTCTTATCCTGCCACTGAGGGGCACCGCCTCCATTATGGATGCTAGTAGTCCCACATCTCCATCAGTTTTACTGAGGAGCTCGAGTCCCCTTCAGGCACTGTGGAAATTATTTTTCCATCCTTTTCTGCAAAGAGAAGATTAAAAGTGAGATGTGCTCTACTTGCTTTGAAGTCCAAATCTCTCCTAAGACAAAGCTAAGGCAAGAAAATTGCAGGGTCTCTCTCCTGATGGGAGTTTCAGTGGAAGACTGACTTGAGCCACAGCTAAGGCAGGAATGAACAGCCTGTTTTCATGCCCTTACTCCACACTCAGGCCCCATCCCCTGCTCCCTCAGCCCAGAAAATCTCTTCTGCCCAGCCCTACTTCTGTGGTGGTGCCCTGAAGCCAGCTCTTCCTGCCACCACTGATGACAGTAACTCCTGTCATCTGGGAAACCTGTCACAAGTGACGGAAAAACACTTTGCCCAGAACAGGAGCAACAGTCCCCAAACACCAGTAGGTGAGAAGCAGTGGGACAAGGAGAGCATTACCCTGGGCAGAGTCACCATTACTATTTCATTCAGGTCAGTGACACAAATGAGTAAAAGAACGAGCACAAAAGGTCTCTGACAAAAGGACAGTCACTTTTAAAGACAAACAAAGCCTTGAAATGAATCCATTTTGCTGTGGGAGCTCAATGAGCAGACAAATGAATAAAAATGGGTTTTCAATTAATTTGAGCCCTGTATCCCAACAATGCTCCGCTCTGCAGTAATCCTTCCTCTGCCCATTCTCCCTGCCCTCTGCTCTCCCCTCCCTGAAGAGATACACACAAACACTTCCATGCCCCTTCCCCTGACCCTTCCTCCCATGGCAGCACCCCTGTGGTCCTTCCCATACCCGGCTACCAGCCGAGCAGCACGTACTGCAGCCCCTTCTGAGCCCCCTGTGCTGGCCAGCAAGCCACCAGCACTACTGCTGCACCTTTCATGAAGCGCATAAGAACATGACATCTGAGAGACCGCCACGCTTTTGTCCGAGGTGATTGCCGCCATCCCACCGTGCCCAATAGCAGTTAGCTCCCATACAGATACTTGCAAATTATGACCATGCCACCTCTTCATGCTCTCCTTGCAACGTTAAGTAGATGAGGTTTCTGGAATCCTGCACAACCAAGTACAACTCCCACATCCCCTTTCACAACTCCCATGTCCCCTGTCTCAGCCTTTACTGGGAAATCAGCTTTGGTCAGAGGGACAGAGTTGGCCAACGCGGTCAAAAGAAGCTCTAGGCTAACACCAACTTAAAGCTCCCAAACTCAGGGTATTTTATCTAGTGAGCACTGGAAACGTTCTAAATTCGGTGCTGTGCATTTGTGCAATCTATGGAACTCAATGCCATAGGAAATAAAATAAGTACTGGAAGACTCAAAGGAAAAATAGATGTGCGTGGAAACACTCAAACTATCCATAGATTCACCAGCCCTCCTCTTGCTCCAGAGCATATTTCAACTTTACCAGTTTTTGTGAAACTCGCTCATGTGTGTATACAGTGAAAGCTGGAAAGGCCCTTCTTAACTGAGCATCTGCTTCCTGACTGGGCCGACCTCTTGCTTTGTCCCAGCAGCCAAGCCCATATGGACCTGAGAGACAGGCAGAAAGCCACACACAGAGGACAAACGGAGCGGGGGTTGCACACGTGAGGCATGCTCCTAGAAGACTGGGAAGATAGAAGGCATGGAGCTGTTGAGGGAAGCGGGGAGTTGGGGCAGTTACTGGAGAATCATGAAGAACTCTGTATATTTAAGAAGGAAAAGCAGAGGAGGGAAAAGGACAGAGCTGAGGGAAGGAGGGGTGTTCATGACTCACTGGGATGCATGAAGCAGCAAGGAGATGGATCTAGGCAGGCAACAGACAAGCTGGCAGTTTTTTGGGAGTGACGTAGGTGCACCAAGTGCAGCTGAGCATCTTCTCACCTTCAGTCTCCCAGTGAGATTCCCCAGAGGGAAGGCAGTTCCATCGTGCTCTGAAGGTTAAGCTGTGCCTTCTGCCTGGCACAAGAGCACAGTGCAGCCAATGGGTAAAACTGCCTACCTACTTAAAAGCAAAGCCCAACACTGCCAGGAGGGACAGGCTTTATTTTTAGCTGGGACACCAGCAGGGTCGCTGCTGGTGCTGCATTTCCCCATGGAAGCCAGGGTTTCATGAAGTGAGCCGTGCGCGCAGGGTCACTGCGGGGGAAACATCTGTCAGGTCAGCTTTGGGGAGATGGATTATTTAAGTTGGAGAAAAGGAAACATTTACTAGAAGAAGTGAACCTGAAACTGCTCTGGAAGGTTAAAATGGAAGGAAAAAATGATGCTTAAAGAGTGAGAGCAGGTGGTAATTTATGTGAGGGCAACGTCTAGTGCACCCATCACCAAGATGCTCAGACAGAATAGCCTGTCACGTCTAACTCTGCTTGCCTCCTATAACCCAAGCTTTGAAAGGCTCATTCTTGTCTGGGGCTGCCAAAACAAAAGCAGCAGCACGTCATTATCCCTCATCGGGATCCTTTGCAAAGGAAAAGCATGCACAGAGAGACCCACCTTGCCTTGCACCTTGAAGAAAACAACAACACTGAGACCTCCACCCCACTCTGGACCTCAGGTCCTCACACAGGGGCCCCCAGTTATCCCCAAGGCAGGCAGGTCACCCAGGACTCACACGCTGGCTGAGCGCAGCACCCTCAGCGAGCGCAGGGCAGCAGTACAAACTTAGCCCGCTGCGGCCCCGTGAGGACAAGGAGTCAGGTCCTTGCCTGCTAGTGGGTTTCGTGGGTGCAAACCTAATAAAACAGTTGGCACCGCTCCCACTTGCACTGCCAGGGAATGCAGTCTGGAGGCTTCAACATGGAGAGATTGTTGTTGATGAAGTGCTGAGTGTTAGTGCGAAGCTTTCAAGGGACTTGAGAGAATTGAGAGCAGAGGGGAAGTTCTCAGTTTATTCTCTTCTTGAAGAACCTGAGTCCATTTGGCATGTTGCGTCTGAGAAATAGCTTGGCCTAGACTCTCCGTTTAATTTTTTTTTTTTAAATCAAGGTCAACCCCTGTGCATGTTCTTCGGAAGATTTTATATTAAAAATTATTTTGTCTTGTTTTTCTGCTGATTCTTGTGCCTCTTAATAGCTTAGGAAGTGCTTTGCAGACCCCATCACTCTTAGGTTCTTTGCAACTAATTTACATTCAGGACTATCCATCTCATCAAGAGCAGACTTCAAGGCTGAACCAACTCCAAGCCTTAACTGCTGCAGGCAATTCAGACAGCAGCTTTACAGGTGGAAGCAGGGCTTCTTAAGCCAACCTGAACGTTTTCCACTGCTGGTTGGTTGTTCCCGCTCTGAACTAGCTCTCCCCTTTTTTGTTGGCATAACTGTTTGCGTGGCTATGCCATGAATAAGAACCAGGAACTGATCTGGCTGAAAAGCAAGCTGAACCCAGCACCTGGCCGCACATGCCACTGTGCCAGTACCCTGCAGGCGGTGGGACAGGAGCAGGAACAAGCAGCCAGGGTGGAAAGGCTGTAGAAACCAACGCGCAAATGACAAGCACGGTAGGGGCATTAGCTGTATGGGAAGGGGCAGGTTTGCCTCTTGCAGCGGTGAATCCTGCAACGCCTCCCGGACCATTTAACACCCTCGTCCTGCTATGCAGAGACATATCTCCACCTCCATTTTTCCCACCCAACATGCGTGTTCAAGGGTCACTGAGTATTCCCAACCAAAAACACGGAAGAAGACAAAGGTGCTATTAAGGAGAACATAAGCTCAACATCAAGATATTACTTCCTGCCACGGAAGGTCCATCTCAAGGTGGTAAACCAAGACATCCAGCCCTCAGTGCCCAAAACCAAATTTACCCAACAGCAAATAGTATGGAGGGCAAAAGGAGAGTGTCTTCTCTGTGGTGGTGCAACCCCCTCCTCCTTAGGCCACTTGGTGCTTGGCGCGATTTCCCCCACCTGGGCCACGCAATAACCCAACATAGAACAGGGAAGAATGCGAAGGGCCATGGACCAGAACGTTACAGCAACCCCTTAGAGCACCTGGTTCCTGCATCCCCTATCGCTTGCAAACAGTCGATGATCGATCACCCCCTGACAATACCTGCATCATGGCCCAAAAACGGGGGTGACATTCACACAGAGCATTACCCCGAGTCCCCATCCGACACCAGCTGGAATGGGCCAGCAGTACATGGCAGAGGCAGCACCACCCTTCCCCATTTTGGCTGCGGGGAGCTGTGGCACTGGGGCAGAGGAAGGTTTCGCAGCCTGCCTGGACTGTGGTGACAGATTCTCTCCTACCACTACTCGCACTGAGGGCAGGTAGGACACATCCAGAGGGAGCTGCAGCCCGACAGCAGAGCGAGGTGCAGATATGCTCCAGCTCTCCCTGCTTTTGCCCCCGCTCTGGCACGGGGAAGGAAACCAGCTCCCACCAGCACACAGCATACGAACACACTGGCAGGGCACCTTGCACTGTCGGCGCTGTCAGCCCCCCTTCACTCCTGGACATGTCACCTTCAACACAACCTCAGCAGTCAAATCTAAGTGCCCTCTCACAGGTACATCCCTGCATCGCTACATTTCTTTTGATTAAAAACATATTCTGCGTTGCTGCTGGGAGGGTGCTGCTGTTTGCTTTGAGACAGCCTCCAAGTACCAGCTTCAGAGAGGGTGATGGTGAAAGCTGTGGCAATGCAGTCTCATATATCTATAGTTTCTAAAACTCTTTGACACCTCCCTGGTTGCAAAACATGCCCAGCAGCATAGGATATTTAGTATTTCTGATTGCTCTTGACCTGGCTGTCTCCGCTACTGTCCTGAGTTAGGAAGCTTAGGTAAAAAGACAGCAGAATAGAGGAAGGCAGCAAACAGAGCAAGTCCAGTTCTGCAGCCGTGAAATAATCTGCTAGTGAATGGAAATGCTGAATGGAAACAGCAGCTTTTCCTTAAATCTGAGTGCTCTGGAAAAGCTCCCTGTTTTATTATGATGGAAAATCCTCATTGGAGTGTTTCGTTAGAAAACAAGCTATCATAAAAGAAATGTTAAGAGCCCTAAGCTCCCCTCTCTCCCATGATGTCAACTGTCAGAGACATCAGCGACAGCTCAGCTGTGTGATCAAAGACTCCAGCAAGCGGATTTTAAGACAGAATTACCAGAAAATTGAGAGTTGGAGGAGCATGGGGGCAAGATTGTCACCTGTTTATAAATGCATCTTATGGGGTGAACTAATTACAATGCTGTACCATGGGAACAACGGCACCTGGGTCTTCTCATTGCAACACTGGCAAGATGGGGTGGTGGTGGTACTTTCAGAATGGCATGACATATCCCGGCCACCCGATGCCTTGCTATTCCTGCAAAACCCTGTGACAGAAGTGCCTAGAGGGGAGACTGGGAGGCCATCATGCTGAACTTTGCGCACAAACATCTGTGACGGCCCTCAACCAGAGCCTGCAGTTTAAAGCATTAAGGCAGAGAGAGCAGAGGGGAAGGAGAGCAGCAAACCATACCACCTTATGGTTTGGTAACATCCATACCACATTAGTCCCCAGGCAGCCCAGCAGCCCACTGAAGCTGCAGGAGACTTGAGGTGGCTCCTGGATTTCATTCTGGAGGTGAGCAGGGACAGCATGCTCATCTTCAGCCCCAAACCCCACAGCCACAGGTGACTGAAATCAGTCAATGCAGGACCGTGAGCTCAGCAGCACAGAAGGTTTATTAAAGGTGTCCCAAGAACAGCTTGTGATCTAGTGTATCTCTCAATGCATGAAATTCTTCAGGACAAAGAATATAATTGATTAGACGTTTGTATGGCACTTCAAAACATGGGCCCCCAACCAGGATGATGCCTTTAGGAGTTACCATTATCTAAACAGTAAATCAACAATGGCATTAATCTATGACAAGATACCTAACCACAGTGGGTGATGGTAGACAGAGCGTCACAACTATCAATTTCCTGGCTTCAGAGATGTTTTTTCCCCTATTAAGATGTTTTGTCTGTGTAATTTAATTTCCTTCACTTTTTTTTTTTTTAAATATAGGATCAGATGTTACTACCTGATTAAAAAAACAAAACAAAACAAAACAGAAATTTGGCCAGCAATCAAAGCCATCTTTTTAACTGTTGAAGCACACGAAAGGCATCTGAAACACGACAGCAACAAAGAACAAGGAACTATTTGTCAATGCCACTTGGTCATTGGGGAAGCTTAGGGGAGGAGACTGATGCTGTTTGTTTAAAACAAGCAAACAAAAACCTGACAGACAAACCATTTATCTGTATAGTGCTTCACTTGAAAATATTGGCGGAGGGAATACATCTTAACTTGGTTTCTAACAAAAAGTGCTGACGCACTCCATTATGGTACTTCCCAGCCTTGGGGTGGAGGATGCCCATAGCAGGAAGGGCCCTCTGAAGCCAAGGGGTGGGTGCAGGACCAGGCATGACATGGCAGCAGGTCAGCCCAGGACCTTAGAAAAACCCTTCCCTGTCCTATCAGCAATACCCTAGGATTTGACACACTCAGGATTTGACCAGCCTCATCTGACTTCAGCCCTGCCAGCTCCAGAGGAAGGCAGAGGAAGCAGGGAGGCTGGATTCCTCCCTGAGTACCTCTTTCCTTCCTACAAGCCAGCCAAGCTGAGGAGCAGTGTCCTGAGTGCCCTGCGACCGCCACGAACAACTGCCCGTGACTCCCAACAACAAAGTCTGCTCTGGTCAGACCAGGCAGCTCCCACCAGCCCAGCAAGAGCCTTCAGAGCACAGTGCGGTGCACAACCCAGGCCATGCTCAGTATCCCATTCCACGTGTGCTCTCCTATTCTGGCTGCTGGTGTCCAAGACAGCACAGAGTGTGCTTTCCACGCTGCCCAGGGCAATGGAAAGGACTACCCTACCTGGCAACGGCATCTGCAGTCACCAGTGCCATCCTCTCAGGTGGCGGCTTTGCCGAGGAAGGGGGCAATCTCTCTGCAAGGGACAAGCATCCACCTTCCCTCTCATACCCTGTCACCCACTAGCTATTGCAACCATATCCTCGCCAAATCCCCACACAGGTAGAAAAATATTAATGATATGAATGAGGCCCAGGGAGAGGAAACAAGTTGCCCAGCAGCACGCTGGAAGCTTGCCAGAGACTGGGAGCCTACCTGCACTTCTGCTGCCCTCACACAGGACCTCAGCAGCGGGATTACCACAATCTGTCATACCTTGGGCACTTGGGAAACGCTTGAACCACCGGCTTACTAGAACAGGACTCGTATTTGGCTTAGGTAAAAAAAAAAAACAACCACCGGCTGCCATACTGCACCTTTTACCTAGGGTTCTCTATCCATTCCCATTCAGTCCCCTCCTTCCCCATCCCGGTTGACATTACACCCTTTGATTTACATTAGGGGGTAACTGATTTGACTGCCATCATGTTGCAAGCTAGCACCGGCACTGAGGGCTCCTGGGCTGCTCTCGCTCCTCCCCAGGCAATCCTCAGCAGTAGCTGGACGTGCTCTTCTCTAACATCACTACTTCTGTTCAGGGAACAAGTCTTGTTCCAGTTGACCACAGAAGCCTGAATGTAAGCACCAAACATGACTTACTTTCTTAGCTAAACCACGATCAGGGTAAACAAACGCCTGCAACAGCAGTGGAGGGAGCAGGGTTAGGGACTCCCTGGAAATGCTTGTGCCACAGGGGAGCGATGCCTCTCCCCGCTGCACCGAGCCTACAGAGCACCTTCAAGGCCTCTGTGTCTCAGCAGTCCCCCAAAGCCAGCTCTGCTCTCCCAGGCCTTCTGCCAGGCTCCCAGAGAGCATGGGATGAGCGCTCTTGAATGGGAAGACTCTGCTGACTGTTACCTAAGTCTTCCAGCCCTGTCCTCTCCAGAAATAAAACATAGCTCAACAAAATCACCCTTTTGCTCTACAAAGAGATTAAATTAAAGGAATACACATACAAGCATGAGGAGGGGATGCGCATAAGGCGCCCATTCTCACCCCCACTGTTCCTCCAGTGTCTCACCTTAAATTTGAAACAGATTTTTAGGGTGAAACCCCTAGAACAAGCCCAGGAGCAAACCGAGGAGCCACGAACGCAACAATTACGCTACAGCTCCACTTGGGGGGGGAGGAAGGGGAAAGGGCCATAGCCTCACATTTTAGAATAACTGTAAAAAAACACCCAAAACAGTTGCAAGGGTTTCATCTCCCACCCAGGGTGATAGATACTTTAGACGCAGGTGAAAAAGAAAGGCTGGGAGGAAGGGAGAACACGAAATTACCCAACATTTAGGTCAGCTCGTATGCGTGCGTGTGTGTGTATCATTTCTCCCCCGCTGCCAGTCGGGGGCTGCGGGGGCCCCGCCAGCGGCCCCGTGCCCTATTTAGGGCAGAGCCTGGCGCAGCAGCTATATTTGACACCCGGGGTAAACAAGCCAGCCCCGGCGGACGGAGAGCGACAGCTGCCCGGGACGGCGGCCCGCGGCCGGGGATGGCCCGGCCCGGCCTCCCCCCGGCGGAAAAAAAAAAAAAATGGAAAAAAGGAAATTATAAGGAAAAAAACCAAAAAGAGAAATTTATAGCACTGCATAAGAGGCGCTTCCCCCGCCCGGCAGCACCGGGCAGAGCCGCCCCCCCCCCACCTCCGGGCTCCCCGGCATCCCTGCGGGCCGCGCCGCACCGAGCCGTGCCGAGACGGGGCACCCCCGCCCGGCGGCGGGAGGGATCCCGGGGCCGCCGCGCACGGTACCGCGAGCTCGGGCTGCTCCCCGGCGGGGCTCGGCGGCTCCCACCGCTCCCTCCTTCATTCCCTCCCTCCGCCAAGGCCCCGGCCCCGCAGCGCCCGGCCCGGTCCCCGCCGCGCATCCATCCCGCAGCGCCCGCTCCGCGCCGTATGCAAAGCCCTCCCCCCGCAGCGCACACACACGCACCCACACATACACACGCACACATACACACACACACACACGGGTAGTCGCCGCGGCTCCGGCAAAACAGCACGAATGAAGCGAGCTGCCAGCGCCTGGGCAACGTTAAATCCCCTTCTCCCCCGCCCCAGCCCGGCAGACCAGCCTGCAAAGAGCAACCCCCCCCCCCGCCCCCAGCACCCCCGGCTCCGCGGCCATTCGCATGCAAGGCATGAAGCCCCACTTGATAGCAGGAAACTTAACCGCCAGCCTTGCGTCTCCTATGGAGCAGGGGGTAGCACCCTCTTACTTACCCCTTCTGGCTGCTTTCCTGACTTTTTTTTTTTTTTTTTTTTTGGAGGGTCGGGCGGGGGGTGCGGGGGAGGGGGGTGCTCCGCCGGCTCCCCAGTACAAATCCTTCCGGTTCCTAAAGGGAGCTCATCGCATCTCCCGGTGATTCACCGACGGTGTGTGCGGGTACGGGGGGGATTCGCCTTTGCATGTCAGTCCAAGTTGCCTCGCTCGCTACAAAACCTGTGCTCTCTTTTGCAGCTGTCAGGGTGAGCGGGGAGGTGCATCTGGAAAAGGGGGTGGGGGTGGAGGTAAAATGTTGATAAATCCACCAGCCTTGATCTTCAGCTCCGTGGAGCGGTGGAGTTCGGGGAGGGAAGGGAGATCTGGCGGAGGGGGAGGAGGACGGGGAGGACGGAGATGAATGGGGGTCGAGGGAGGGGGGAAGAGAAAATGGATTGTACCCCAGACTGCCACTGAATCTGCTGGGCTTCCCCCGCTCCCGCGCTCACACCATCGGGGCTCGGTCCAGGCTTCCCAGCATTACGGCGCACGGCAAAGCGCTGAGCCCGATTTCTGGGAGCCAGCGAGGTTTGCACAACTGCAGCAAGAAGCCAAATCAAAAAGCCAATCTGCGAGCCTCCAAACTCCACGTCACCCTATCAGCTGGGAGCAAGAGCTGCAACAGAATTACAAGCCATGCATATTTATTCTTCTGAATCCAGGGGGGGATTTTCAGATCGTTTAAAGCAAGGCACGACGAAACAAGAGCAAACCCTTTCCAAAATAAATAAAGGCATGTAACGTGCGCACGCTCACACACACACACACGCACACACATCCCTATGAGATCTCCATGGGTACATATAGATAGAGATATACACTCACTGAGCGGCGATCACTCCTGTACCCTCCAAGTATATTGACTTGACTTTGTGTATTTCACGCAAGGGAGGGGAAGAACATGGTAGTTGAGCTTCAGAGCAGAAAATATTGATTGCATATCTGAAATTTAAAGCATCTGCCAAACGCTTCTGAGAGATTAAATATAGGCAATGTAATTACACAGGCAGAGTTGGTCCTGGTAACCATTTGAAACTGCCTGCTTTGGTTTGTACATGCAGAAACCACCCAGTCATTTTTTGGTTTTTTTTTTAACCAAAGTCAAATAACAAGTTGTGAGACAGCAAGTCATTTTAAGGTAAAAAATACATGTTGCCTCCAAAGCTACTATTTGACTTTGGCAGAAGATGACTGGGGGCTGGTTTCCAGGGCTGTGGAACAGGACAGTAGCTTTATGCCCTGCACAAGACACATCATGGTGTTTGCACACAGGTTTGTCTCTCCTTGTGATCCCCTCTGTTTTCGCCACAGCAGTTGCGGGCAGACACGTGCCTCCAGGAGATTTACCTTCTGGCATGGTTTCTCACTTATTTAAAGAACCGTCAAGCCCATACTATAAGGCAACAATCCCTGACGCAGGGCCATTCTGCCAAAGGATGGGCTGTTTCATCCTCCAGAGAGGTGTCCCCACTCTGTTGTCTCCAGTGACTCCCCTTACCCCATGACACGATAAGAGAACAGAAGCTTCCTGGTGAGACTTGAACACACACACACAAGTGCAAACCGTCCCTGTCAAAAGCAGCTGTGTAAACTGCCGTGAGAAACCTGAGCCTGAGTCCTACATTGGGCAACAGCTTTTACCTTGGCCAGGCACAGGCAGGAGAGGGAAGGGGAAAGGGTAAAAAACCAGTTAGTGGGAGGGTGACATGAAATATTTGCACCTACTTCATGCTGCCAAAAATGGGTAAGGAAAGCTACAGATGGGCTGTGATCCCCTGCAGGAAAGCATAGACCACCAAGTCCCTGAAAATCAGCTGGTACGTTGTGGTTATGGCTCCGCAGGGCAGCCCCTGGCCCCACACCTCAGCACAGATGGCATCCAGAGACCTGGAAGAGCAATTACCCATTCCGGTCTGGCTACTTACAGTTATCAGTTAGAGCAGAGCATAGAAATGCAGAGACAGAGGAGTAGCCAGAGAAGGGCACCAGGAAACACAGTGCTGCCATGTGGGGTGACCGAGTAGGACATGGCAGCACAGAACATTGCAGAACATCCCGCGGGTCCTGTAATCAGTCCTGTATCTCCCCAAATGCCACCTACCACTCCTGCTGTCCCCAAATAGCCCAAGCAAGGCAGCGTACCTGGTAGGAACATGGCATGGGATGCATGCAGACCAGAGGACAAGGTGAGATCTAGCATGTGCCAAGGTGCCTGAGCTTGGGATGCCAGCCAGTCCCACGCAGGGCTGCACGCCTGGATGACACTTCTGTGTGACTTCAGGGAGAGGAAGGGCTTCCCAGCACCTGGGGGCACACAGGCACATGCGCACATGTAGGCCAAGGCATGAACATGTCCAGCAGTCTCACCTGAGCTCTGGAGGAGCCCTTGTTAACATCGACACATAAAATCAACGGCACAGCATCAGTGGCTGAAACCCAAGGCTGTGTGGATGCAGGGACCCTGTTGCTGGTCTGTGTCACCCGAGCTCCAGGTGGCCACCTCCAAACCTCACACCCCTGCCAAAGGGGACAGACCCCAGGGGTGGCAGCTCTCCAGTCCCCTCCAACACCGAGGGAAGGAAACAGCCCTAGCCGGCACGGGGGAACTCTCCCAACCCACTGCTCATCAGCAGGCAGTTCCAAACAACCGCTTGTGTTTAAGGCTCAGCAAGAATGGGTCTGAAGTCGAGGAATGGCGGTACAAACTGCTCATTGGCAGGAACAAGCCCTGGGGGTGACACACAAATTTACAGTTAACAATAACTTAAGACAGACAGAGCCCTTTATTGAACACAGATGTTTTATTTCACCTCATCTCCTCAACTCAGTACATAAAATCATGCCTAATACGTTTAAGAAATGCTCCCAGACACTTCTCTCTGTCTTCCCCTTCCATATGGGCCTGCCCTTCCGTTGCTCAGTTCAGGCAGAAATTGTTCATCACAAGAGGGACTATATGAAATTTTTTATCTCCTTAGTCTTAAAGGTGTGCTTGCAAGGTACTAACCTGGGATGAAAGCATTCAAATCCTTTATAGAATAATACTATAAAAAGTTAAAAAAATAAGCCCTCCTGTTTATGTTAGCATATAGGGATTTCAAACTCCCGAGCTGCTTAGCACAATCTCACTAAACAAACCCAGATGTCAGTTTTTAATGAATACCAAGATCACTTGATGTTCCAAGTGTTACCTCACCTAAACCAAAACCACTGTAAGACTATCAAATACTAATATATTGAAGGAACACACACTACTTCTTTCATAAAAGCTTTTCTCACTCCCTGCGAATGACAAGCATAATTAAGAATTACATTATGCAGCACCAAAAAAAAAAAAAAAGGAAACACATTTCTAAAGCAAAACGCATTCCCCTCCAGACTCCTCCATGGTCACCTGAAACAGAAACCACAAGCAGGCAATATCTCTCATGAACCTGAAAGGCATCCGTTGGGTGCTTTTTCCATGAGCAATCAGGACCTTACTACCATTCTCAAACCCGTCTCCAAGCTCATGAGATTAGGGGTGGAACAAGAAACGCAGGCTTTGCTTTTCCTTTCCTTGTCCACCTAAGATGAGACAAGGTTTTTTTAACTTAATCCATGGTTTCAACATCCCACAGGTTCAGTCTTGTGCTGGCAACCGTGCTGATAATAAAGATGCTGACAGCAGAACGTAGCGACGGCAGCATAGTCGATAAAGACAACGTGCGTAACAGGCATCAACTTGCTCTGCCAGGCCAACGTCATCTATCGACATAAAAAACCTGCCAGTGCCTTACAAGTTCCCGAAGAAACTCTAGGATTGTGTTAACTGAGTCAGAAAGGACCTATTCCTTCCCCTTCATCCACCACCTGTGTGCTTAGCATGCACGGGTAAGAATTTCACACAGTTGCCATCCCAAATTTCAGATGGATGTGGCCGTATTACTGCTATATTATGGCAGACACAACAAGCTGCAGGTTTGTCTCCTCCTTGGAAAATTTCAAGGCCATAGGAGTTGCTGCCACCATCTTGCTGTCCTCCTCTGATCTTTCAGCCCTTGGCCCAATGACCCAAGAATGGCCACAAACACGATCTACATTTGCCCTTGTCGCTTGAATACAAGCAGCCCGATGGCTCCTGCCCCAAAGTCAGTATCTAAGGGCCTGGCACAGCCCCCTTTTCTCATTCAAGATTTGGTCTCGGTGAGCCTAGGTTATGTGTCAGGTTATTTTTTTCTTAGCTTTGCTTTTCCTCCCTCATCAGTGTTCATCAGGTGCCTGCTCACGTTCATGTCAGAAGAGACAAGATAATGTGACATTTATTAGTATGATGCATCTGCAGAGCTTTGAAATGAAGCTCCAAATCTGAGAAAAAATTACTTTCTAGGTGAAAGAGGAAAGGAGCCACCCTGTAGGATGCAGCTTCAAGGCCATCCATGATTACAGAGCAAATGAACCCAGTTTAAATGTAAAATTCTGTGCTTCATTTTTTCCCCCCTAAAAGCCTGCTTTGCAAACATGACTGAGGCTCTGAGAGCCAAGCTGGGCTTTGCACGCACATCCTCAACAGTGCACAAGATCCTGTCGGTCAAAGCATGGGACACCAGGAACAGTCCATGCTCTCTTCATGGCACTTCCCATGACCAGTGGGCAATTCCTCCACTGGCCCTAGCAAATGGGTTTCTGGCACAGATGCACAAGGAAGGACAAAGCATTGCTCATTCTTTCTGTATCCTTTGCACGCCGATCAGGAAGGAATGAAACATATGTTTAATCTCTCTGATCCACAGATGTGGCTGTGACAGGTGTAGGTTGTGATAGGGTCCTCTAGTCTCATTGCAGAGCTCCCAGCAGCTTTAGACTGGTGTCAGAGGCCACATTCCTCAGGTCTGGCTCAGAAGGAAGGGCGGTTCTTTGTGTGGTCATCTTCACCATTGCAACTGAGAGACAAGCCCACGTGTAGGTGACTGATACCACAAACACGTCCCGGTCTGGGTATTCTGTGTAAGTGAAGACGCACCTAAAGGAACTTAACTCAGCATTCAGACAATATGTACAACCACCTCCAAAAATTAAAAAAAAAACCCTAACTAAACATAGCAGCTAGTCATCAGGAGTCCAGGGCAACTCAAGCCCTTGAAAACTTTTGATGAGAAATGGCATCTTCCAAAGAATCCACCTGACAACGGAGAACGAGGGCACACCTCACAATCAGATTTTGATCATGGTGGAATCCAGGACACATGTTAATTCCAAAGTATTGCATTTTAGCATTGGCTTCAGAAACTGTGTTCACCCATAAATTGACCAGTGCAGGGAAAACGGACATGTGTGGTGGAGCATATCATCCCAGGAGAAACAACCTGGGGCAAGGCCTGGCAAGCCAGTGCATCCTAGGGCAGCGAACAGGCATTCAAAGGGGATTTTTCCAGCATTTTAAATGCTAAACGTGTGGTGTTAAGGGGGACCTTCTCAGGTTGAGGACCTCTGAGACTTTCTTTCTTTGTTGGCATCTTAGAGCAAGAGCTCAATAGCAACTCTTACAAACTAGCGTATATGCTTTTGGAGGGGTTTTATGACATAAGCTATTTCCAGCAAGGACCAGCGGGACTCTATTGCTTCCACCATCAGGGCATGTGCCAGGGCAGAGGTCACAAGCAGATCAAGAAGCTCCCTTTCAACTGCAGTGACTAGTAATTAGCAACCAGCACCAACACTGCTGGCAATACACTCATTTTCTCAGCTGCAGAACAAGTACACGAGGCTCAGATTACAGCTGTGGACTGGATCTGCTCCTCTCCCCACGACCAAGAAGCCTGGCCTCAGAGGAGAAGATCTGGCATGACAGACGACAGCAACTGATATTAGCACGGCAAGAAGCCTGCAAGAACATCAGCACATTCTGATGGGTTCTCATACATGTCTTACAAAGCCCCAGAAGAGGAATTGGCTCCCAAAGTTGCCATTTATTTAACAGCTTCCCAAAATAATTTTGAATTCCAAAAATCAATGGGAAAAGCTCATATTTCATTGATTTTGAAACCCAACAAAGACAAAAATCGATTGTACCTCCACTACTCTGGTTTCCCTGTTAAACACTGGCACCAAGATTTTTATTTTTATTTTCTGTTTCCTGCACCACATGCTGGCTAATAACATGAAAAAAAAATAATAATCTACGTTTGTAAAACTAAGCCAACTCTTCATGGAGAGGAGGATTTGCAGCAATTCTAGAGCAGCAGCTGGTGCTTCGGCCAAGTGCCATGGACAGGCTGGCTTTCTCATGCCTCTCAAACTCTTCCCTCATTATCTTGTGCCTGTACCTTCAAATTCTGGGTAAGCTACTCCATGGCCAGCAGGCTTGCTACCAGGCTAAATTGTGCTGCTATTGATAATAAAAAAAACAGTTAGGGTTATCTTATATTGCAGACAGCGTACAGGTAGCAGGAGCATGTTGTCCCCTGTATCGGCTTCCAGTTCCTAAGGGTCTTCCACACCATTCAAACTCTCCCACCCATTTTGCAGCCCGGGTGGCCAATGGACTCGCAGCCACCCTGCAGCCACTTGCCTACACTAGCAGTGCCCGGCACGGGGCTGTGGGTGCTCAGCTCATGGGCATGAAAATGCTGGTGTGGCTGTGGGTGCCCCTGCCCTTAAACCTCACGGCAGCTTCTGTAGGGGCTGCAAATAAGGTTTCACGCTATGGTTTGTCTCCACTTTGAGCATGCAAGATGCCAGAGATGAAGGCCCCCGACCTCAGGGGATGTTACCAGACAGCACTACTACAGACCTTAATAGCACAGTCCAGTGGGGATAACAATAAATGCTGGATAAAGACAGAATAAGATTTTACTATTCCCTTAAGGTCAATGTAAGAATTTTCTTAGCAAAACAGCTGAGACCTACTAAAAAAAAAAAAAGGAAAAAAAAAAAGCCTCCTTTGCAATAGTGTCTCTTCCTTTAAAAATCTGGGACAAAGTGAAGAATGCCAGATTGTCTCTTCCCCCTGAGCAGTTAGAAGAAAGCCATTCTTCCGTCCAGGAGACTCTCATCCTGGTTTATAAAAACCAGGGGGGAAAAGGAACTATAAAGTAAATTAACATCAGCTGTTAATGAAAGTTAACAGTTTAACTAAAGGAGTGAGCGGCTTGCACATGGAGAGATCGGAGAGATGCATTCATCTCTAGGATACACGCAGCCTCTGTCCACATCTGGCAAGACCCAGGAAACACACACGGGACAAGCTCTCCCGGTGCAGGGTCTAACCCCAGACTGCTCTGGTGGTGGTGGTAGGGCAGAGACAGCCTCCCTGGGAAGAGGCCTGCCAGCAGGACTCCACACAAAGTCTGCCACCACCCTCACTACTGAAGTCTTGACTTTAGGTCTCTAGTTATGTCGCTGCCCTTCTGATATGCATCATGTTTTTTGATTAAGTGGGTGATAAAACATTGGTTATCCCTTAAAGTACTCATTTATTCAGCTTCTCCTAAAAGTTGAGTTTATGAGAATATTATCCCTTGTTTCAATGTTTAAACAAAAATGCACAACCACAAAAGGACATAGGCTCATGCAACGTGTACCTACACATGCTTAGATCCTGCTGAACACAACCTGCTTGTCCTAGGCACGCCATCGCAGCCCAAAGCAGTCCCACAGGATTGCTCTGACAAAGGATACCACCCTCAGTGCAGCCAAAAGGATTCAGATGAAAGGAAGCTAATTTGTGGAGGAGAAAGGCACACTCAGACACATGCACAAAAGACAGGGGGGTCTTTCATAGCCCAGATTTTCTTTCTTAAGGGGATTTTTTTTCCACACAACATACATTTTGTCCTGTAGTTTGCACACAGTCCTTCAGCTTCTGCCCTGTCCCCTGCCACTTTCTGTGCACCATCTCCCACCTGCTCACACCTCTCGCTACACATGCTCTTTAAACCACCCTTCGTGTTGCTGCTGTGGGGACATGTTGCTCTTTGTCAACACATCAACATAAACTGTGAGCTTGGAGTACCTCTGTCTTTCTCTCCATGATAACGAATTCGTGTCCCACAATATACAGAAAGAGTTTTGCTCTGGAGAGCCTCAGGCTGCCCATCTCCCACCCTCAGCACCCTCCCGGTGCTCCTGGCAGAGGCAGGCTATGGCCATTTTGCCCAGCCTCTGGTCTCTGCAGTTTTTCACATTCATGTTTGCACTGCTGGCCATCTTGCAGCTACAGAGTAATATCTCCCGCTTCCAGGAGTCCCAGTCACACGGGGCTGCTCAGAGAATTGCTATCCAAATACACCAACCTCACCCCAAGGGCCACAAACAGAAACAACAGGTAGAGAAAAAACACCTCATCTCTACACGCCGGTAGGAGATTTGTCAAGGTTCGCAGCTGCAGCGGCCACCAGAACCACGTTTGACAGAGCAGCCAGACGTGACTCGGCACAGCTGGGCACATGAGATCTAGCTGGCAGCACTCAGTGTGTCGCAGTAGAGCCCTAACAGACCGGGTGCTTCCCTCAGCCAGGGCATCCCGCGCCTCTCCTTCCTCCCCCCATCTGCCTTATTTCTCACAGCTGGGAAATTAAGATTTTGGGAATTGCTACCCGGCTATCAAATTTCCCTGCGGTGGGCTAACAGGTCCCAGAGCCACATGAGGGACCATCGGGTGATCACAGATAGGTACCTACTGGCAAAGGAAGGCCACACAGCCTCCTTCCCCCAGAAGCCCAGGACAGAAGTCAAACCAGGGCTCTCAGCGGGTACCGTATGTGCAGACTAAGCGCCACAAGCCCTTTACAAAGGCTAAACCGTGAGAAAATGCCGTTTACCTTGATAGGAAGGGCAGCAGAACCCCATGCAAACACCAGAGCTCGGGGGAAAACAAGGCCCAAAGGCCGGCAGCAGGCAGGAGCTGGAGGCAGAGCCATGTTCCCTGCCGCGCTGGCAGGAGCTGAAGCAGCAGCTTTGTGGTGCTTGGGGAGGCCCAGCTCACCTGTGCAGCGAGCTCAGAGCAGTTTGCTGGGGGGGTGGGGACAGTCTGGTGACAAGATGCAGGTGGGGTCCAGCCCCCTGGGAGCATGCTGCCTCCGCTGAGGGCAACGGGTGATGCCAGGGAACAGGTTCTGGTTCAGACACTCGCCTTTGCCGTGCCCTAGGAGTGTCCTGCAAGAGTCCTTGTGGGGTGGCAGAGCCCTCACTCCTGTCCTGCCACCAGCTCCCTCCTCCTGGGGACAGGGAGCATCTGAGAAGCCATATGAGCTCCGCAGCTGCTGCCTCCATATGCTCTTCCCTGCCCCAACCTGCACTCAGCTCACATCTCCTGCATCAAAGGTCCTCAGAAGGGCCTAGATTTACTCCTGAACTGGAAGTTAAAGGTACTGACAATGCCCAAAGCAATTTCCAGATGCATCTCCCAGTCACCACCCATACAGCAGAACAGGCTCCTGGGTCCCAGCAGCGTGCAGACCAAGTCACTTGACTGGGAGACATGAGACCTGCTGCAGCTTACTCCAGGAGCAGCTTACTTTGGCAGCACCAGGCAACTCCAATACAACGGGGCATTACTCATCTCCCAAGGCTGTTGCAAGGGCTAATTGCTTGACACTTGGTTGCAATGCCCTCCAGAGGATGAAGGTGTGGTTCAGCACACCCATTATGTGGCTCATTGAAGTTAGTGTTTACTAGACAAGGGAATTGGCAGCCCAGGAGCAGCAGCACCGTGAAGCAGCCTCCTTCCCTAGCACCATGTGCTTTTGCTCACGCTACAAAAGCAGCTGGGCCTGCGGTGCTTGGATTCCCTTTCAGCTGGTTCTGCTACGAACTGCTGCCCTCCCCCTTCAGCTGCTGTCCCTACCAACATCATCTCACTAGTTTCCGCTGCATCTAGGCCTATGGCATTCCACTTAACATCTTTCTAGTGCCTCTTCAAGTACTTTCTTGCTACTGAAGAATAAGAGTGTATGGACGGCTCCATGTCCTACAGGTCAGAGGTAGAGCACCGTGACTGCTGCTGGGGGATGAGGGATAGCCAAGCCATCAGCTGCCACACTGGGGAAAAGACCAAGGCTTCCCTCTTCTCCACTGGCTGGTGGAGCATTATCCCCTCTGCCCAACACTATCCTGCGGATCAGCATGCCTCCAGGCTGCTGTCTGTCAGCTACTGCACTCAGAAGCCTGGTAGCAAGTCCCTGACTCCCCTGGGCTGGGTCGTTGTCAGACCCACCATGGGCTCCCAGGGGCCGTGATGGGCATAGCTCCCTTTCCACATGCACTAAGGGTTCTAACCCTGTCCCTGTAAGGGTGTGCAGGGACAAGAGCATGCAACAGAGCCATGAGGTAAAGTTCATTTCGTCATGCCTTCAGAAAGACAGAAACCAGGAAACACCTTTTATCTAGCCTCTGCATAGACACATTTTCATCCTCATTTCTTTATTGGTGGTTTCATGGCTTACTGCCTTCATGAGACAGAAAGCTGCTGCCATGTGGTCGGGGGACAGGCTGCAGGAACAGCTTTCTTATTGGACTTGTTTGGTGTGTGTATTGACCATTTTAAGTCCTTTGCCAGCTTCCACAAACAATGAATGCATGCTCAAAAAAAAGGTAGGTGAAAAATGAGAGAAATAATATATTATTAGAAGGAGCAAAGCCTCAACGAGTCCCATCACTTCCCCCAGCTGCTGCTGTGTCTAATCATTTTCATAGTGTATCAGGAAGCGTGAAATCAGCGATTAATTTTATGACTGCGATTTTCATCACAGAGATAGGGACATGAACCTTTCTCTCCTGAATCCAATTGCAGCTGGGGTTCATTCTCAGTTACCGAATCACCTCCCTTACCCAGGTACCACTGGGGAAAGCAATGAGACAAAACACTCCAAACCAGGTCACCTCTTTTCTTTGATGGAAACACACAGATGAGTGCCAGTCCTCACTACAGAAACCTCCCAGGATGCTGAGATGCTGAACAGGGGAAGTTCCCTTCACAGATTTCTCACCAGCACACAGTAAATCAGACGTGTGCTTCCTCCAGGGCCCTGCTGCCTGGAAAAGGCTCGTGCACCTCTCAGCATCAGCGACAGCCCAGGTACCCCGGTGGTGAAGCATCAAGCAGACACTGTCTTAACTGTCCGAGATTGCACTGCTCTTGGCCAGGACTTCTTGGCCTGCATCTTGTAGGACCAATTAATGAACTTTGGACCAACTCATGAACTTTGGACAGCCTTCTCTGAGCTGTTGGAGAACCTGAGGACCACCCACAGCTGCCAATGTGAGACTTCTCCCTCACCTAATGCATTTACAGAGACAAGTGCAACGAGGTCCTGACCAGCCCAATGTTACTGGAGTGCACAGGGGGAGATGCAGAGAGCTTCCAGTCACTTTAGCAGAGTACAGATTATGATGAGATCAAGCCTAACCCTGATCCTATGGAAATTAGCTGGAACTTTATCACTGTGAGCAGTGTAGTCCACGTTACGCTACAGGAGCTGCCGAAGAGCCAGGAGGAGCAGTGCAGAGTGGCAGAGGGCAGGAAGCGAAGCGTGCTGTGTCCACCACCTTCCAAGGGGAATTCGCAGAAGCAGAATGAAATTTGGACTCTGTCCAGAACATCACAGCCACCAGTCCCTTTGCGGAGTATAACAGACCTTTAATGACAACCGCTGAGTTGATGTCTGCTACTAAAAGGCAAGATCACAGACAAACAGGTCAGTGGTTTGCTCCTGACCTTGAACCAAACTGGAAGCTACTGCAGTCCCACTGGCACTGTCTCAGCCTCTCAGAGTGCAACATGCATGGAGACCTGCTGACACAGCCTGCATCCCGCTCCACATGCTGCAGGACCTCCTCCTTCACACACCAACCCAGTACAAGGTCACTGGCCACCCTGGCATTACACTCTGACTGTTTATTATTTAATGAAGCAGGTTGGGAAGGGGATTACCTGGGGCAGCCACAATTCTCCTGCTTCCCTGGCACAGGATGGTGTTAGCCAGCACGGGTGAAGTGACAGTCCTGCAAGAGACCTGCCTTGACCCCATCCAGAAGGGAAGGCTAGTGTGGGCCAGGTTAGCGCATGTGGATGCTTGTACTGCTTGGATCCCACCAGGGTCCAAACTGGACTGAGCAGCTCAGAACACCGGGACAGAGAAAAACCCTTGAACCAGGATACAAAATTAAATCAAAGTTTTATGGGCTAGGATGAAAGGGGAAGTACTTCAAAGACTGAAAAGCATTAATTTTCCTTTTCGCTGTGGTTTTTCCTTCCTCCTTGTTTTAATATGATGGATCACCTGATAATGACGGGCGGTTGCTCTGACTGAGGCGTACACCCAGGATAAAGGAGAGCAGGAAATTGGGTCTGAGTCTGTGTACTGTATTTCAGTGAGTTCTGGAGCCACCAGAAAGAGACACTTGGTCAGATTGTTAATGCCATCACATTCCCTGCAGCCACAGCCACGCGGCCCTGCCTTCAATTTCCTGCCGTCACTTGTGTCTAGTGCGCAGACGAAGAACAGGAGTATGAAGTGTATCTGATTTAGAGATGTACGCAAGTGAGGCACAGGTTCTGACTACAGTAGGAAATTGAACTGTTGATGAAAACCGTTTTCACCAGGGAGCAGCTTTCTCCTCTCCCAGCATTCTCCATTCTCTATTGGAAACCCCTCTGGGCTTAAGGTCACAACTATTGCCTCTTTCACCAAGACATCAATGAACTGTTTTAATACTTGCTTTTCTAGCCCCACTTTTTCTGTCCACTGTGAGGAAAGCTCTCAATGTGTACGGAGCCCCTTCCCCTCTTCCTCCCTGCCCCAGCTGCTCCATGCCATAGCGGAGGTAATAGGCTGAGCAAACAACCTTAGTTACCTTCACTCTGCCACCTTCTGCATCCCACAGGAAAAGCTGGTTTGCCTGCTAAAGGGGATGGAGAAGGAAGGGGGACCACAACAGGGCAGGGGTAGATTTTCTAATACATGGTGAAATCTCATTTGGGTTCACATCTGGCCTTGCAAGAGCCGTCAGGACATTGGGAATACGTTCCTGTTGTGGGCTTTGCTGGATCCTCAAAGCCAAATCCCATCACATTCTTCTTCAGCTGTTCGGGAGGCAGGAGGGCACCCTTCCAGAAGGGCCACGAGACTTTTTGCGGGTGCAAAGCCAGCCCTGATGTGGCACTGGGGCACTAAGTCCTGGGTCCCACCTAGCTGATATTTTGAAGGAGATGAAGCCTGTGAATCCCATCCTGGGGAAAAGCATTGCTACTGGTGCCTCTCCCTGAACTGGACTCAAACAGCTTCATATCCTAGAGGTTTTAGAGTCCAGACCCTGGTTCACAGTCCTCACCCACCTCTTGCTACAGACAGCTATCTGCACTTCTAGATTGCAGTCTGGATAAAAGTCAGATGCAGTGAAATACTCAGGCAAGGTTTTTGCTCAAGTACAGCCAGCCAGTCCTAAGCAAAATACCCTGGATATTTTATGAAAACCGTGTACTTTTACTTCAGATCTATGAGCTGGACAAGCATCTGAGCATGCATGAATTTAAATTGCTGCCCAGCTTTGGGGAATCTGCACTACAACCCCCTGGAAAGCTATTTTAATTGCCACACCACCTGGAAAACCACCCAGCAATAATATTCCTTGCCTTACTGACCCATCTTACAGGCTGGACTGTAACAGACAAGATATTGATGCAGCAACCTGATGTAATCAAGATCTGTAAAAGGCAAAGCAGTAAATCATTTGGATGCAACAGTCTGTCTGTGCACTTAGCTGTTCTTTATGTTTTCTAAAACATCCAATAAACAGAATTGCATCTAACTATTAACAGTCACACAGCAATTTTCCTTGCAAAATTTGTGCTTTCACAGACAACAGGCGGCTGTGGGCAAGGAGCATGGCTGGGAAATGGGTCAAGAAGTGCCCAGAATTAAGAACTCTTTTTTTTTTTTTTTCTTTTCTTTCCCACAGGTGGGTCATCTGAAATTTATCTCACTGTTGAGTAGAGCTGTTGGAAAAGGTGGTTCTCACTACTCCTAGGGTTAAAGAGTCAAACATATTCTTTACTGAGCTGAGATTTCCCTCAGTGCTCCTAGGGCTGACCATCAAGCACACTTATAAGACCTAAAACAAGAGCTGCAGCTCTGAGGGAAGCTTCTGTAACACTAACCAGAAATGAAGAGGTAGGTGTGTCTCTTACGCCTCAGTTAGGAGCACCAACACCTGCCCTGGAGGGCAGGAGCTGCCTTGGCAGAGGCAGAAATGCTGGCTGCAGCTTTCCTCCTGAGCAGGATCTGCTGTTCCCCAGAGCTGTGAGTTCAGGTAAGCTGGAGAAATGCACACAAGGGCAGTAGCAAAAGAAGTTCTTGCTAGAGGACCAGGAGGCCAGATTCCTCTCCACAGCCTAGAAGTGGGTCACAGTCCCCTCCCTGCCAGGGACTTGGTATTTCAGCACAACCCATGAAAACACAAAGATACCTTATAGATTTCAGATACAGTAAAACACATTTTTGTTCCATCCCATGAGATGAGCTTTGCTTTTTCTCTGCACCTCAGGACTTGGGTTTCCAAATAAAGAATCAGTCAAGATATACAGAGGGTAAATGAGATCAATAACTCCTATCAGCTTTTAAAGTGACTAAAGAGACAGCTGAGGAGCTGGAAAGAACCATAGATTAGGCAGAAATTGAAGCATTTTCTCAGCTGCATCTTTACCAGCATTCCTGAGAAGCAGGGGAAGACAGAGCCTCTTTCTTTACCTACCTGGCCTCAGCAATAAAACAAACCCTGAGGCCTCAGGAGAGAGAAAACTGTGGACCATCTCACTAGCCTCACCCCAGCAAATTCATTGCAGGTGAATGCTATTGAACCAGCCAGGTCTGGAGGTGGGTGGTTGGTGGCCAAGTGTCCCCAACAGCTGCAGAGCTACTTTAACTTACTCCCAGCTGAAAATTTTCCCCATTAGCTGACATTTAACTGCCCTAGTTTTTCCAGGATTTATCAAGAAGTCAGGCACCCAAGGTGACTGACTCATCTCCAGCTAAGCTGGAGCCAGCCAGGGCTGTCACACTGTGCAGCACTCTGGCTGCCCAGGGGGGCTGTCAGTAACGCAGAGTGACCCGATCCTCCCTTGCCGTATTAACTTGGGCATCAGCATCGTGTTGCAGGAGGTCAGTCAGGTTGGTTGAACCCCTCCTGCGCACTAGAGGTCTGGGCGATGGGGAGCCTCTCCCTCTCTATTGCAATGGACCAACATTCACACTAAGACCACAGCAAAATGCCGCTACACCAGGGCAGGTGCAGAGCAGTCCGACTGGCTTGTGTGCAGCTGCAGCAGGATAAATAGGAAGAAAATCCCTAATTATAATCACCTGTCAAATAACTTTCACCTTCCCCCACCCTCCTCCACTGCCTTTAGAGCCTGTCTGTCTCCCTGTCAGCCTGCTCTTGATTTTCAATGGGTTTGCGGTATATTTAGACTAAGGATAAAGCTTACAATGTGAGCGTGTGAATTGAAGGCAGCAGACCAGCACCCCCCAAAGCCCGGAGGGGGAGGTGGCATGTGGTGCCAAAGGAGCTGGGCACTGTGGTCAGCAGCAGGTCCTCCATCGCCAGGCTCTGATAACACACCCATTTCTGCACACAACAGGTATTTTACTCCATGGGCCCCCTTCCTTGTCCTTCTGGGCTCAAAGCCAGGCCTGGACCACAGGCATTTCTCACTAGGGGGTAGCAGGATGCATTTAGATATGGACACGGCAGGGCCAGAAGTCAGTCCAGACTTCTGGGTCCCCGAGAACAATAAATGGGACAATACACTGCTCTGGTGCAGATGGTGCCACCATCATGGCTTGCACATGGGGCCAGGAAAGAGCCAGCCCAGCAAAGCCCTGGCCAGGCGGGTGAAGGGAGAGGGTTTTGCATTCCGAGTTACACCAAGGGGTCCAGGGCAGCACTGCCTGACATTAATAAGCTTGGCACAGCATTAAAAAAGAGAAGCAAATGGGATAGGAGGCCAGAGCAGCAGCCTTGATGTAGGACATGAAAGGAGACATTTGCTATCAGAGGATCAGAGACGAGGAGGTGCCCCTGGAAGAAAAAAAAAAAACCAACACACACACAAAAAAAAGAAAAAAGAACGAATGGCTACAGTAGAGGGTTCAGCTGCTGAACAACTGCATGATGGGCAGGAATTGGGAAAGAGCTGCTTCTCTCCAAGAGACACACACAAACCTACCCTTCCCTGGCTTATTCCAGAGAGAGGAGTTATGCAGGACGGAGATGTGGGATGAAGCTGTGTTCAAACAACAGAGCTGCTAAAAGCTGCGTAAAACTGAATTGAATGCGCAGGATGAATTGAACAATAACGCTGAAGTGACACAGACTTTGTCACTGGGATGTCTGGAGTGAAAAAAGAGAGAACCAGAAATTACTTAGTGTGGGCAGGTGATCCTCTGAATAGTGGAAACAGCATTTTTAGGCTTACTGTGAGAGCCAGATTAGTCCAAGGGCACCGAACACAGCACTCATTTTGTGGGCCAGGAATCTTCCATTCCAGTGCAGGCTAGAGCGAGCTCCAAAGGTGTCTTTTCAGATAAGTGGTTCTGTTCTTCTTAAAGACTAGTCATAATGTTGGTGACACCATTAAATTCTTGTCCGATCTGGTTCATGCATTACTATAAAGAAAAACTGGGAACAGACCAAGTCCTGCTCCATGCCACAGGAAGCAAGATAATGTACCAGCCACAGTGCAGTTCATCTTCGCCCAAGGATCAAAGAAAATCTTTGCAAAACTACACAACACACCCAGAGTCACCCCATCCACCACTGAAATTAAGCGGTTTGGAGGAGCACAGCAAAGATTGCATTAGCCATTACCATGCCACCTGCTTTAGGATGGGAGCTGATGAAGGCAACATCCAAATAGCACTGGGGCTTATGTTTCTGCAGGTAAAGGGAAGTCACCATCATGGAACCTGGGTAGGAGAAGGCTCCTAGGGCACTATCGGACTTTAGAGTTGGAAGTGCGTGCACAGACAAGTGAAATTTGGCAGGAGCCAAGAACTGGACAGAGTCAGGGCCCAACCATTGAGTTGTGGGAGCAAGCAGCCAGCCACTGGTACAATACGTTCTAGAACATGGCTAGCTTTCGGTAACTTCAGATTTTAAAATTAATATCTAACATTTTTTAACTGATCTGCTCTATCTCAAGCAGAAGTTTTGGGCCTGAGGCAGGGATTACTTGATGAGTTTAGCTGGCATGGCTTGTGCAAGAGGACAGCCTGGAGGAAGCCTAGCTCTTTTCCAAGATTTTGTGACGATGCCCATCTCTGAAGAGAGGACTCCTGAATGACCCCCATGGTTTGTTTGCACAAGACGCCATCTCTTATAGCTCTGCTCAGGTAGCTGCACGTCATTCTGTCCCTGCAACGTGGTCAGAGGAAGAGCTGCCCGCAGGAGTGGGTCCATGCGGAGGTTCTGGCTTACCACCACATCCCACCTGCAATAACAGCTTGCTGAGCCCAGAAGGGGAGATGGTGGTACAGGAGGCACCACAAAGGGTCAGGGCCCCTCAGGGCAAGGGAGAAAAGAGCACAGAGCAAATAGACCTATTTTAAAAAAAAAAAAAAAAAAAAAAAAAAAAAAGAGGCAGGCACAGGAAAAAGTGAAATCACCTTCTCTGAGCTTTGGCAAATTAGCCCTGAAAAGGCAGTGTGAATCATTAGAAGAAAATTATAAACTGCCCCCAAACCCTGCCTCTGGTATTCATAAAAATCACAAGGATTTTAGCTCCTTAACCTGCATTTACCCATCTTTTCAAGTATGGGTCTTGTAGACATAATGAGAAAGATTGCAGGGATGACAAGAAAGGAGAGCGGCAGGTGTCCCCAGTGTGCTGGTTACCCAGCACACCCTTCCTTAGGAGGCTATACATCTTTCCTCTGGCTGTTCTCATGCCACAGCCAAAGCTTGCCAAAATCACATGGGGATAAGGTGACCTCTCCCTCTGATAAGCACTGTTTGGGAGACACCAACATCTAGGAGCTGATGGACACAGGGCATCGCCTGCTGCCGTTCAGACCCTTTCCTGCTCAGGATCTCCCTGCCTGCCACAGTCCGGATATCTGAGTGAAAGGATCTTCCTGGCCTCCTTCTGCAGATGGCTGTCTCCGGTGGAAGGCTGTAGTCACAGTAGCCTGTCAGCCCTCTTCTTTCATAGTCTTCAATACCGGTATAACCATAAGGGAGGGGTGGCTTGCATTGCCCCAGTGCTATATCCCTGGGACAATGATAGCAATTTGGAGAAACCACAGGCAGGGGAAGTACACAAGGGGTTTGGTCTGCAAAATGGAGCTTGCTAAACATCATGTAGTCCTTGGCCAGGTGGCGATTGTGGGACACAGCCCTGCCAACAGCTGGCTGAGGACAACCCACCCACAGAGGAAAAGATCCCTTGAAGAAAGGCTGGAGGTTGGAGGACAGCCAGGATTTGGCCCCATGCAACATTTAAGTAAGCTTCTCCAGCTATACTTGGGCCTCTACAACACTCTCTTGTTTTGAGTTGGCTTCCCAGAGCAATGAGGTGTTTCTGTGGGTCTGTGTGCTCTGTCTCTCCTCCTGTCTCTGTTACTCTCTGATCCCAGCGGCTGGAAACATTACCCGGGCAGAAAAACACAAAAGCACAGTAATTTGCCCTGTGTTGTTAGGGGAATGGAAGCAGGACAGCAAGCCCCAGCCCTACAAGTGGTTATCTTTGAGTACATAATTCTTAATTACACATTTAAGCAAAGCCTAGAGTAATTTAGTAAGTTAAGCATGTAATTCCGCTTTAACTGATGGGTAAGTCCCTTCAGCAAATTCTTATGTGTACGCAGGGCTGCTCCCTAACTCGGCCAAAACTCGCTGGGGAGGTGGAGAGGCTTTGCTCGGGCAGCACTGGGAATACTTTAGCAAGGTACCGTACCGGTGTGCACACAACTGGATGTATAAATCCATGCCCCAAATTTGTACAACAATCCCAAGTCACTGTGAGCGCAACTCTGGATGAGAACAACCCACTTTCGCTAGAAGAAAGGTAGATGGCGGGGAGGACAGACGCAGGCTGAGGAGGGCTGCCCGGCCCCATCCACGCACTGCAGCAGGCAGCCCTAAAGCCTCCCCAGCAACTCTGCACCTCTCCATCTGCCAGCCCGGCTCCAGCACCCAGCCAGCTCACCTCTTCTCACCCCGGCACAGCTGCGCTGCAAGGAGTTTGTTGCACAAACCTGCCTAGTTTCACTGCCTATAAAGTTAGGTTAAAAATAAGACAGCCACCTTGGTAAAAATATCTGGAGATCCTTAGGTGAGTGCTGTGCAAACAGAAACTGTCATCATTAGTAACCAGGTAAAATGAAAAAAAAAAGAAGTCTGTGTGTGTCTTGGGAGCCTTTTGATGAGTCTGTTGCCTGGGGGGTGGGGGGCAAGAAGGTAATCTATTAAAGCCACATTTACTCTTTGAAAGATTTCCTCATCTCTGATCAGGCTTTTTAAAAAAGAGTAGTGAGCATCAGTGGGCAGTCAGCCTGCCTGTGGCTGCCTCTGAACCCCCACCCCTCCCCAGGTGCTGAAGGAGCATCACCTAGCCCTGGGAGACAGGGACAGAGACATGTCTTGTCCCAGGAGCTCCAGGGGCAGCACCGTGGCTGCAGGACCAGGCTGCCTTCCAGCCCAGGTCAGCTTCCTCCACTGATGTGGCTTTGGGCAACCTGGTCTAGTGGGATGTGTCCCTGCCTACAGCAGGGGGGTTGGAACTAGATGATCTTTAAGGTCCCTTCCAACCCAAACTATTCTATGACTCTATGTTTGCTTGCTGCCCATGCAGGCTTGCTGCTCACTGAGGGAACCCCCATACTCTTAGTGTGAAGTTTTCCATTTCTGCCTTCAGTCAAGTCACGAAGCTCTGTATCAAGCGAAGATACACAAGACCCAGGAGGAAGCCAGAACCATGGCTTAATTAATTTTATGGGTGGCTGTCATGCAGCAGGAGGTAGACATGAGACCAAAGCCTTGCCACACTGAAGAAACGTCACACTTCCGCTGGTGCCAGTAAAATGGACTTAACATAATGCTCAAGGGAAGCAGCAGAGGGTTGTCCACCACTCTTGGCCACATAAAGGAGGCCCCTGGACAACTGGATTAAAAGATAACAGCACTAATGGCAGATCTGCCTTGCTTGGTAAGGAAGGTCACCTCAGCCACAGGGAGTACCTTCACCAAGGCACAGAGAGCTGCAATGAATGGCCTGGCATGTGACAGTCAACCCTCCTCAAGCAGTTGAATTCCTCCTGCTTCTTTACCTCCCAGGGGTGAAAATATCCCGCTCGGTGCTGAATCACATGATGAAAAAACAGTGCAAACCAGCTGGTGCCTGCACGTCCCTGCCGGCGCCGAGACAGGGGGCAGAGGGCAAACAGCTACGAGTGAACTCTAATGGTTTGAGGTGCATGCTAACAGCACCAAGAAACGTATCCAGTGCAGAGGACCATTATTTTGATTATTGTGTGAACGCAGAGAAACTAGGTTTTGCCTTCTTACCAGCCTACGAAGGCTAGGCAAAAGGTGGGAGTAAAGGGGAATTATTCCCTTTTCTGAGATGTAGAAGAGCAATGACGTGACCTATCCATGATTGCAGAGGGAGACTGTGACAGACCTTTTCTACCTCCTTAGGAAGTAAGGGACAATTTCGTTCAAGAGCAGCATCAGTAATTTCTCCAAGGCCAATAGTTAGCTCAAACTAGACAGCACAAATGCTCATTGGCATTTCAGAGGTGAACAGCAAATAAACATTCGTTGTTGAACAGATGCCTTCCTCCTCTCTTCCTTGTGTTAGATCTGCTTTCTTCTTAGGCAAAAAGATAAAAGAAAAAAGGCACTGCTAAGTACCTTCCATTAAGGCATACGATGCTACCTTGCCAGGGCTGCCTACCCTCTGGGCAGGACTCTGGGTGAACACCCCAAAGCATCTTGCGCCTGCCAAGTTTTATTCCAGCTGGATAGAATTTGGAGGGTAGAATCACCTGGGAAGAGATGAGTGAAGAGACAGCCAGCAGAGATGTGTGGAGGAGGAAGGTAAATGAAGCTGTGGAGCTGGGAGGGGGAGGAGGCAGGTCTGCTCTGGCCAGCGCCAATGTCACTCAGTCAATGCGCAACTCAACCAATCCACTCTGAGCATGACATTTCTCTTGGTAGAACATGTCCTCTCCCCAATTCCTCCACTCTAATGCACTGATGCTTTTATTTCAAAAGGTGACATGATTACAAGGGATGCTAAAAATACACATGGGCTTTCATTCCACTCCCCCGTCTCTGGTGGAACTGAATTTCCAGCTTTCCTATTAGCCAACAAACACTGAGTTAATCTGAAAGGCGTTCGGGGTATGGGGGACAGGACGGGACACAAGAGTGTTTCTTTCTTTTCATTATCTTCTTCCTTTACACATCATTAACAAGCAAGGCACAGACTTATAGTCTAGTCTAGTTCTGTGGATGACTGTCAGTTAGCCCTCCTACAGCCCAGCCAAGGGGAAGAGAGCCTTTTTCTTGCCCATCCTTCAATGTACCAGCTCTTCAGCATGATTGAAGGTCTAGCCCAGTAGTGCCCAGATTTCCCATGCTGTTGGCCACCTCAGCTGCTCTCTGAAGCCCTCACAGCCTGTTCCTTGCCATACAACTGAGTATACATCAGACACACAGAGCTGGGGTTCATTACACATGCAGCAGCCAGATGCTCCCCCCAAAACACAAGCCTCCCCATGGAGAGGCACCACGAGAGCCCTGCCAACAGCCTGCCACCCCGGGTGTCCCTGGGGAGAGAGGGGCCTGGGAAGCCAAGGACAGGCTGGGTAAGTTGTCCTTCCAGGGAATACAGCTCATGGATGCTCCAATACTCATCGCAGACCGGAGATGAATGTCCAATCAGTCTCTAGTTCACAAAGCCACCTTAGTGTTTAAAAACAGGAGGGTTTAGATAACGAGGAGTTAATTATACAAGTGTTACACTTTTCTTGCTCCAAATGCTCAATGTACTAGCAATTCTGCCAAAAAAAAAAAAAAAAGAGTCAGCCTATGATTGATATCAGACAGACTTTGTGCAGGGGAGCTCTTCAAACTGATGGGAAAGTATTTTCAAAAATTACAGTTTATTCATATAACATCAAGTCAGTATAAAGTTTCTCTAGCTTTAAATGCTTTTACCTCATCTCTGAAACATTTTCCGCTACAGTTTGAAAGACATATCCAAATACTAAGTTACAGTAATTCCTGCTTATGTGTTAGGTATTCAAAATAGAAGCCTTAATTGCAAGTTGCAAATGCTATAAATGGCAGGCAATAAATCTCAACAACAGACGATCAAAAGGGAAGAAAACCCAGCAACATGGCTGTTTTTAATCTAAGCCCAGGTCACATTAGTCTGGTACAAGACCTCACTTGTTAGCAGGAGAATTTTACCTCAAGCAACAGATTCCATGAAACACTTCTGTATTAGTAAGATTAAGAAAATACAAATATTTCCACTCAGGATCATTGTCAGTATCCCAGAACTCAGGGACCGACATTGCTTTTTCACTGCTCTTTCAGAAGAAAACACCTTATGCCTCTGATTTGTACACGCACAGGTGAGGGACTATTGAAAGATATTGCTTTTCATAAGCACTCCAAAATTTTCTTCCAAAATTCCATAGAAGAAACTGACAACTCAAAACATTTTAACCACATCTTTTGTAGTCCCAACATTTTTTATTTGCTTAAAATCAGACATTTACTCTTACACTTCAGAAAACCCTTTTAAGGTGGATGTTTTACAGCAGCACGCAAGCCCCATATAGACTTCATAGCAAGGTCAGATGAAGAGGACCTCTTTACGCACAAAACCAGCACACTCACTTTATATTCTAGCTACCAATCAGAGCTCATTTAAGTATAAAATTTGTATTAAGGGCTAATGAATTACTCCTTTGGGAATGTGGAAGCGAGTTCCCTAGGAAACTCAGGAGCGCGAGTTACCTCTCCAAAAAAATTAAGCAGAGGAAAGATGACCTTCTGTTTTGATTACAGGATATAAGAACTCATTGCTTAAAGAGATAACTTTACTTTAAACACACTTTCACATGTGCTTGGGACAACTGAAACAGTTTTTCAGCTTCTACGAAACAAAGTCAAAAGTGAACGGAATATATATATATTTTTATATATACAAATGGGTGTGTATATAAATAGATACCAAGTGTTTCAAACAGACATTCCAAAGACATCCTGCGGCACTGCTGCCACAAGGACGGCGCAGCCAGCACCCTCTCTGCCCCCTGAACAGACGGGCTGTTGATAGCGAAGGAGCCCCGCCCGGACCAAGGCATGGAGCTGCGGCACCCGCGAGAGACTGGCAGCAAGGCTGCCATGCCCTCACTGCACGGCATGTTCCATTTCTACAGAAACTTGAAGAAAACAGATGTTTTTCTTCCACTGAGGAGCCAGCAGTGCCTTGCCCTCCCAGCACCGAGGCTCACGGCTCCGTGTGGTGTCCCCAGCCCATCTCTGCAGCGAGCCAGCTCTGCAGAGCAGCGGCTTCTCAGGTCGGCACTATTTCCTGACACCAAGACATCCCCCGACCGCGACATCAGGAGGAGCACGAGGCTGGCAAACGGGCTGGCAAATGGGGCCAGCAGCTAGCGTGACACTCCTCTAGTTCGGCTTCTAATGGGATAATGAAGTGCCATTTCAGGTAGTGACAGCTTCTGTTAGACATCGCAGGCCTGAGGCCATGCACTCGCAGGGAGAAAGAAGCGATGCTCAGTAAATAGATTTCACTTGGACTGAAAACTTGCAGTGTTTATTCACCGATTTGTTTCGG
Source organism: Rissa tridactyla (assembly GCF_028500815.1). Taxonomy (NCBI): domain Eukaryota; kingdom Metazoa; phylum Chordata; class Aves; order Charadriiformes; family Laridae; genus Rissa; species Rissa tridactyla. Next base: position 41,788,752 of record NC_071469.1, read on the forward strand.
GAAAGCTGTTTCAGTAGCTTCCCTGCCATTGTTGATTCAAATACTTTTGCTAATTATTTGGAACGCAGTTGAGATTTGCCCAGCTGCTGCAGTTATCTGGGATTTACCAAACAAGAGTCACCAACTGGTAAATGCGGTTCTTCTGTCAGAGAACTCATCTGATTACTTACACTGGAGCAAGGCTCACTGCCACGTATGGAAATGAGGACTTTGCTGTCCCCTAAGGGTAGCCCAAATGCCCCTTGGTCTGTTCAAAGCTCTTCAAAGAGACACAGAGATTGCCTTCAAAGTAACTGTTGTTCATTATTTATTTCTACCTTTCCCTTTTTTAGTAACAAAAGTCATAATTATTAATCACAATTGTTTTAAGTGGATCTAATTGCAGTGTTCCCTAAAGCACAGCAACACTCCCTCCATGCCCAGCCAACCAAAATAGACAAATCACATCCCAAAAATAGCAGCAAGAGACAGTGAACAAAACCTGGACTCCCACAACTTCTGTCATTAGACAAGACAGATCTTTGACACAAAAAGCAGCTGAGAGACTAAGTCTCTGGAAGACATTGCTGCCTTCCCACAAGAGCCAGCCAGAGGTTTCCTGTAGCAGAAGTCTCCTACATCCCTCCCTATGCCAAGGGATGTAGAGCTGGCTGGTGCTTCCCCAAAAGTTGTTTTGGAGGGTACTTGGCCAGCCCTTCCTAGGTGGAAGACAAGTTCGCAATATCCTCCATGTACCTTCTCTGCAAAGGGTAGCTGCAGGGACAAGGGTGGAGTTTTTTTTAATGATCTCCCCCAACACAAAGACTGGAAGATACCCCAAAGTTACCGGGTTTGATGTAGAAATGCTGGAGTGAAATTCCTTTGAGTTACACACAAGGTTCTGCTATTTCTTTTTATGGACTCTTCCAGAGATAATGTATATGATTTCCTGTTCCATAAGTGACTTAGGCAAAGAAAAAACCCAACAAACCACAACCCGCCCCACCCCCCCCATCATGTAATTACACTGATGCCACTATATAATCCCCGAGGCAGGCCCACTACAGAAAGCAAAGCACGGACTGCTCCAAGAAGCATTCGCCTGAAAAACATGCGCAGATCTCTGGCCAAAATCTGCTAACCTCACTTGGAGGTTAGACTGCTGCAGTTGCATCCAGATGAAAAACAAACAGGGAAGGAAGGGACATGTCACCTGCATTATATCATAGGCACTAAGAGAGGCACCCACCTCCTGTCACAGCGGTTAGAACGGGTCACAACTCAGGAAGACAGGCCACAACAAAACCCAGCATCCCAACAAAATCCCAGATAAAATAACATCCAAAGGTTTTTATCTGGGGTATCAGCATCTTCCCCTCATTCTGCGTGCCTAACAAACTTTTTTCATCACAAATTAATAGACCTTTGTATAAAAGCCAGGGTTAAGTAAGATCTTTAGGCACCAAGTCTGGCTAGCAATTACAGTGTCCCTTGTGGATACTTAGCTTTGGATTTAGGAAGTTTACAACTACCAAAACTAGAAAAACATGGACATATTATCACTGTATTACCATCACAATTTTTATGGTCTTCCTATGTAAGAGATATTTGTTGCCTGGCCCTAAAACCACATTGATACAGGGGTGTAAAGCTCTCTGAGGACTTACCTGCATCATCTTCTTCCAAAAATGTTTGGTTTATATTTCCTCTAAGCACTAAAAGAATTTTGAAAAAAAAATCCCCCATTACATATAAATGTTTTCTTTGTTGGCCTTCAACAGAAGAGACCCAAACCCTCCAGCTATGTTGCAATTCCCCCCACTTTAAAAAGCAGAGGACCACCTGCCTTTTGAAACAGAAGTAATTCAGGCCAATGGCTTTCAGCTGTAACTGCAAGGCACGTTAAAGGGGACTTGACTTCTAAAAGCTGCCAGGTCTCTTAAAAAGCAGGGATGATAGTAGTTACAGATGGAAAAGAGCTAGGAGGTCACTGAGCCCAGCCCGCTGCCAGGTCAGGAGAGAGTCCCCAAAGAGAGGACATGCCAAGACTTCAACTGATACTGCACTTGATCTTAGCCAAAAGGCCAAGAAACGATAACGGGAAGGGGACTGAGGATGAAAGCGACTGGCAGCTGCCTCTGTGCACTCGGCACAGGAGATTCAGGCAAACCTCTTTGGAATAATGCTTAGAATTTATCACATTAGGCAGATGGTATTTGACTTGCTGCTCTTAATACGTAATCCTGAAAGGTCTGTGCCAGTTCTCTTCTATAATAATAATGCTATTTTGCATGTTACAAGAAACCTGAAGCAGCATCAATAAAGTAGTCTCGCAGGGCCAGTTTGCTGACACACTGTTCATGCCCTTGCTGTACACAAGGTTATCTGTAATGGCAGAAAATATCTTTTTATTGCTCCCTCTTGACTTGGAGGGGACTATGGATCCTCTGACCTTATTGCCCATACAACATGAGCTCTGTCTGAAGGATGGTCTAAGCAAAACTTTGCTTCTGAAGTAAGAAAGATGTATTCCCTTGGCTTATTTCATCCAGCAGACGGGACTGCATTCAGTCCTGCCCAAGAAAGCTGATAGTAGGACTTACCCTTTTCCGTGCTGCGATTCCCCTCCTCAGAAAGGTAGCTTAGATACATTACCTCTGTAGTAGGCAATGCTAGTATTGCAATTTCTATCATCTAAATACCATTGTGACAGAGTAAGATATTTGCTGATCTTTGTAATAATAATTTACTGAGATATTCTTTATTTAAGCAGCCAAGAGAGTCAGCAGCTTTTCAAGAGAAAGAAGAAACAGGAAATTAAAAATATCAGGCAATATCAGAGCTGCCCTAATTTTCACACTCTTTCAGAGCCCATAACCCTGTCACAGAATGTTCAGGGGGAGCGGCTCGAGGGCACTAGCAGAGGAACACAGGCCCTCACTGGTTTTGCAAACACCCATCCAAAGGTTTTGTCTTAACTTCCATGAAAGCCAAAAGTGGACCTCCCCAGACTGCTTACTAAATGCGGGGACTTCTTGGGATCTAGCTCACCCGAAGCCAGCCTTATAAAGGCAAAGTGATCAAAACTCATCATCTAAGTGACTTCCAAGACCGGTGAAAGAGAAGAAGCGGTGGAGCACAATTCAACACCCACCTTGGTAGACATCCACCCTTGAACAAGGTGATGACTGTCTGCATGTGCCTTGATGTTGATGTTTGCCTAGGCACTTGACTTCCATGGAGCTACCATGTATGCAGTCATATGGCAACACACAAGAGACCTTAAGGTATTATGTATTTTCCAAATTTCAGATCTTCTGCTACACCTCTTCATGCAAAGAAAGCAGAGAGCAGTGAATGCTCCAAGGGCAAAAGACACTTCTCCAAGGACAAAAGAATAAGGCACAGAAGCAGCTCGGTCGACTGCTGCAGGAGTTCCTAGATCACGGTATCTCTAGACAGAGCACAGAAGAGAACTAACACCTGTTCTCCTGCATTACATGAACACACAGAAAGGGAAAAGCAAGAAGACTGTATAGAACATGTGGCAGTTAAAGTGGATAGCGTCTGCCAGCAACAGAAAAAAAAATATGAAGAAAATATCCTTTTGGGGTGAAGAAATATTGGTGTTTTTAAGCTTAGGGGGTTGTAGAAAACACTGCGCATCTTTCTACTGCTAGCAAAGAAGATGGGGAAAAAATAGACACCTCAGGGATAAATAACTGGGAGACCCCTGTATGATATGATACATGCAGAGGATACTAGCAAGTTAGTGGGGTTAATCTAAGGTAGGAATGTGCAAATCTGGCTTCACCAGGAAATTATATCTGCACTTTTAAGATCATGTGCAATATGTGTTAGAAAAATGGACCTGTCAGATAACATTGCACGACGCTGTGTAGCTTCAAGGGACAAAAACTGCTCAATTTTTAATTTCTGTTGCAAATAATCCATTACAGGGGTAAGAAATCTTCTTGAATAGACAAAAGATAAGAGATAAAGGTCTCCTCCTCCTATTCATATTTAAAATCCCTGACCAGCCAACTGGGTCTGTCCATAGAAAGCACAGATTCCCATATCCAACTTTTTCTTGCAAAGTCTGAAGAACCTGGATTAGTTAGAAACCTCAGTCCACTTAACAAAGAAGGACATGTTCTATGTTGGTCATGGAAGATACACTAAAACAGACATACAAACAAGCATTTTAGAAATTTAAATTTCTGATTATTTAAAATATAGGGGGTTTTAGCTAAACTGAAACAGACCATGAATAATCCCAGCTATTCCTCTGCAGTGACTTCCCCAAGTCAAGTTGCAAAACGCTGTCTGTCATGATTCACTTTTAAACCTTCCAAAAAAACCCCATATCAGGGCCAGGGTGAACTTTTAAAAATTTGACCAAACTGCATTCAAGTTCATCTTGATTTAAAGGACGGTAAAAATAAACCATACGATGTTGCTGCCTATTACTCCACCCCGGCCGATAAGGATGTTTGCGTGTCACAGGGAGCACACAGCCTGAAAGGCCCCGTATAAGAGATGTGCCATCTCAGACTTTTGCACTGAAAATATACGTTTAACTTTAGTCATGTCTACAGCCCAGCCAAGATGACTGTAACGCAAAAAAGCATCTGCAGTGGGGTGGATAGCCAAATAATGGTAAGACGTGACTCCAAAATTGGATGGACTATAGTCACTTCAAATATATATGACCATGAGTAGGACTGGAGTCATTCTGTCTTTGATTGCCAATTTATTGCTAGACAGGTAACTTGAAATGATGGAAACCCTACACCTAGCACTTAAACAGGGGCGATGCCTTTTTGTAGACTGGGAAAAATGTTGGGTTTCTTCTTATATTATGACGTGTGAGCATTCCGTTTGAATATCTAATAAAAAATGGCATCATTTCAGACGAACTAAACAGAAATGAGTGCAGGTGGTAGTATTAGCAAAAGCAGGGGGGAAGGGGAACTACTTTTTAGAGGCTACTTCATCAGTTTATGTAAAAATTAATGTCACCACCTGGGATAGCAGAATATTGGATGCAATAAAGGGTAGGTCTTTTCTTATGACTTACTGAATAGCAAAATCCTCTGTTAAATTACAAGCGTGCAGCTTTCCGAAGGCAGGTGTGCGCATCTGGTGGGGAGAACGCTGGCGTACGCAGCCACAGAGGTGTGCAGTCACACTCGCCAGCGAGCACCATCAGCGTTCACTAATTAATGAAGGAACTGTCTGGAACAGCTGATAGAAGATCTTTCACAATTATTTTTTTTCCTTAAGCTGGTTGATGGACATTTTGCAACCTGTTCATTGAGAGGGATCTATTTCGATAGATCTTTACTCTTATTGGGAACACTTTTCGTGAAAAGTTTTGGAAACTGTTGAAACATTTTGCGCTGACAGTCTTTTATGCGAAAAACACGCTTTTAAGATCAGTGGTGTTTTTTCATTTCCAGAGTTAAGCTACCTAAGGAAAAAGAATCAAGAATGGAAAAACATGAAAAGCGAAATAAAACATTGCGGTTCACCCAAATAAAAGTATTTCTAAAATCACTAGCTTGCAAAATATTACACTTTTCGTTCTGACTCGAGATGAGTATTTTTTGAGCTCAAAAGTTTTTCCTGAGACAGAAACAATTTTCCTTCCTACTCTATCCAGAGGGACCAGTCAGAAAGAACACTCTGTTTTCTATTACTATTTTTGTCCCTAAGCTTTTTTCTTTCCACATTTCTTTTTTCTCTTCTTTCCTTTTTTTTTTTCACTTTCATTTCCCTTCCTTTTCTTTCTTAAAATGCCCCATCTATTGCAAAACAGAAGAAACTTGAGCCTGGAACCCAAGATTCTTTGCTCTAGCTTTCCTCTTTTCTTCTGTTTATTCAGAAGGAGTATGAAAAGAGCTATATTAAGCTGAAATTTTATTCTACTGTCCTCTATTCAACCAAAGATAGTCCACTAAAGCCACTAAATCACAGATAACACTTCTCTGGGCAACATTATTAGGAACTGACAGCTGGTGATGGATGAAGATCTCATCTTTTAAAGAAAAAAGTACATTTAATTTCCTTTGTACATAAAATAGAGAGCACAGCATTGTGTATCTAAAGATAAAAAGAGACTCAGTGTATGCCGGGTGCCATACTTAAGGGGATATAATACTGGGTCTGTGTTTCTGAGCTTACATTTCACAGGTCATCTTCAAATTAATTTAGAAACCACTATTCTTCAATTCTTGGTAGACAATGAACTTTAAAAAAAAAAAAAAAAAAAGAGGGTGACGGTGACGTTTTACAGCCAGCTCCATTAGAAAAGAGCAGCTCGGAGACTGAGCTGTTACTTTTTAGGAGGAACACTTGAAGACAGGACAGAAAGAGGAGGGAGAAAGGATGTGTGGGGCAGAGAGATGGGTTTACCCCTGATTCTGCCTGGGATTAAGCCGTACTCCTGGGAGCCACTGAGCCTCCTTGAGGTTGATACCATAATGGATTTGGTACTGAACACCCAGGATGGAGTTGGGATTGAACATCAACGATCTCATCAACTACCTTGAAACAGACATAGTAAATAAGCACGGTCATTTTTACCATCAACTGAAGCACATCAAGCCAGACTCCAAGTACGCTGGGTGAAGGTGCATAAGTTTCTTCTACAGAGGCACTGGCAATATACAGTACTCCCTTGTTTCTGGTTTTTGGATCATTTTTCTTTTCTTTCTCAAATGACCTGTGACTATGACACATACGCTACTTTTCTTTTCATGTTTGCAATGTATAACCATATTTTACACGTCCTTTCTGCAGCACTACCAGCTGCTGCTTTGGTTGAATCTAATTTTAACACACCTCTCAAGCAGCACGGAGATGGTGAGGGTGAAACTTTAATTGCCTGTCTGTGTTAAGCAAGAGAGTTAAACATGCAGTTAAAGCACATGTTCAACAAGAAAATATGGTCGGTCTGATTCCAGTGCTATGAAAGCCTCCTTTGGGCTCCTGGGGTGAGGACAAGTTTAAGAAAAACATCTGCATGGAGTTTTTGTTTCTAAGTCTAGAGACTATTTGTGTGTTGGCTGAGGCTGGCTGCAAGTCAGTAGGAAAAGAAGGCCTAACAGTAAGCAATTACCTTCCTTTAATTAAAGCCTTCTAGTTAGCTAGTCTAAAATAGAGTGGAATTTTTTTTCCAAACCTTACTCCACTGAAGGATGAAAAGAGGTTTTCCACTGAAAACAGTGACAAAAAGCAGCCTTTCTAACCATAAAACTTTATGGAAAATTCTTTGACCATCTTCATGTAAACATAGTTATTCTGCTTTTCCTAAGACTTCAGATCATTCCCTTCTTTTCTCTGTTTCTTTATTCTCGTATTTTTTCCAGTGGACATAAAGCAGTAAGTAGCAAAGGATAATATTAGGCTTTCGCATTTCTTGCAGAAAGAAAAGCCTCTGGAAAATACAAGATATACAAATGAAACTTGCCCTGGACTTGTGCTGGAAATTCAAACACGGCAACTCAGAGCAAAAAAAAAAAAAAAGATCATCAAGAAGTACAAGGGTCCTGTGCAGCCTGCTCTAGGTGACCCTGCTCTGGCAGGGGGGCTGGACTAGATGACCTCCAGAGGTCCCTTCCAACCCCGACCATTCTGTGATTCTGCGATTCAGAAGGTGAAACCTACTGTTTTAAATTTCACCTAGACACATGCATATACAGTTAAACAAAAAGTGTCCATATAAAACATCCAATGAACAGTGACCTTTAAATCACTCCAAGTTGCTGCTTCTCTGTGAAGAAATGCATTTCTCCCTCTGCTTTTTGGGACTGGTCTCCAGCTGACGATGGGGTATGTTTAAGTTGTTTTTCAGAAGTTTCTGCATACTATATTCTGGTCTAAAATTCCCATCGCTCGTCTCTTATTACGCCAAAACCTACCTTTTCTTTGGGTAGTTGGAGCCATTTCCAGGACCTTGGAGGATCACTATTGGCAAGATCGTTCTCTGTATTTTGATTCTAAAAGTTTTTAACACCCAGCTGCTCATCCAGATGTATTTAGGAGCTTTGAAATTCAACTGCTATGCTATTGAGCATGTTTTGCAACCTTTTTTGTTTCACAGTAGCTACAGCTTTCACTAAGCCTCTCCATCTGTGTTACAGCTGAACTAAAATATTGAGCATTTTCTTTTTTGGGTGATCCATGACTCTGCAAATTCAAAATGCTATAGGAGAAACACACTCAATAAGCACAGGGCTGATCTCATTCAAAGATCTGGTTAGCATTTTGGGCTGCAGATAGCTGCTGCTGGGAAGCATCCAGACGGATACCCGCTGGTGCGACACTGAGCTCTCCCTATCTCTGGAGACAGGTGCCCCAGATTCCCTCCACTTTCATGTCCTACTGCTTTTCTTGGTATGGAAGATCCCAGAGACCAAACTTGCCACAGTTTCTTTGAGAGATAAACACTTTCTCCTTTACTGTCAAAACAGGGATTTTGAAACTGATTTTTCAGTCCACATACACAGAGACACCTAGCCAGACTTCCTTCTTTTCTTTCTGATTTCAGCAACACTGACTAGATCTGGCTTCTTCAGTCCTCTCTTTTACCCCTTTAATACTTCACACCTCTCACTAAAGCCTTGTTTTCATTCCCCTCACATCAGTACATGCCAGTTACCAAAGAGGATGCCAAAATGTCAATCAGTGTCTCAGACTAACAATTGTATTTCATTACCTCTGACACCCTGCCCCAGCCACAGATGTTTAGAATAACAATTCAGGAATTCAACAAGGTTGTCCCCAGGTGCCTTCGAGATAACCAAAAGGGCTATAACATGGCTTTCAAAAGGATAGTTCCAATAAGCAGCCAAGCTACGCATGAGTCCTGAACCAACTGAAGTTTGCCTCTCTCGCTAGTGCTGAGAGCTATAATTCTGCACGTTTCTGAAGTGCCTTCTACTTTAGGATGCACAACAACTTCAGAGACTTTAATTGACTCTCTACATGCCTTTCGTAAGTATTATTTCCAATTCAATGGCTAAGAAAAGCACAGCATAAAACATGAAGCCATTGTCCAAGTGCGTGGCAATAACGAGTTATTGGTGAAATAGCTCTCCCCATTTTATGAAAAGTACAGCTTCTGTACCTGCCAAAAGTTATTGTGTTGGGTTTTTTTAATTCATAAATGAGTCAACAGTATTTAAACAAAATAAGTGGGATATGGGCTATCTCTTAAAAGGGAGGTTGAAGAAAAGGGCAAGTTGGAAAGTTTCCCAACTGCATGTTTCTCAGAAATACTAAGATAAATCCATCACTTTTCAGAGATGCCACTTCAAAGGTAGTTACAAATAAGCCCTCAGAAACTGCACGGAATGTAGTGCCTATGAAAAAGGGAGGGGTGGGGGGACCCCACAACCAGCAAGCAACCAACTAAAACTGGGTCCTAAGTTACGACATAAAAAGTGTTCTCCATAGAAGAAATTATTTAAAACCACATTCCAGACCTGCTGAAATAAGATGACCATTCCCAAAATAGCTGGATATCAAGCTACTAAAAATAAACAGGGTATTTCAGTGAGTGTTTTGTTCTTCAAGAAAACCGATAAGACTAAGGGCTTCATGGAAGAGAAATATCTGCTTTTTCCCCTGGGGGAAGGGGTAGCTTTTCCTACTCATGTTTTTCCTAAAACGCCACATGCTTATTTCAGCGGTAGTGTTGGTCCACGTTGTGAGCCCATGTTGCAAGACTGGGAGCTGATCACGCCTCTCCATAGGCAAAGCAATGGCAACTTCCCCCGCCTTCAATCAAGGCTGGCAAAAAGAATTTGTGTCTCCTCTGGAAAAGACATAGTGAATTTGCCGAGTCCGCACAAGATGGGTCTATACTGAGGAACGTAAAGAAACATTTCCAGTAGTCCCGCTAGTACCATAAAAGTGGTAGTGATGCTGTAGAAGCCCTAACTCGGAGAATACTCTGCCAGTGTAGTCAATGCATTGATGTCCTTTGAGCAATCGATCTTGTTGCTGTTAGTGGAACTGCACCAGAGTTTGAATTTAAGAGTTGAAAAAATGCTTAGCAAGGTATGCAGTTGTAATTATTCCTTATTTGCCCTATTTTATATCTATTTGCCTAATACTGTTTTACCTTTTAGGTAAAACTAATGACAAAACAATTAAACCTATCTCCTTCCTGTCTAGGTCTAGCTTAATGCCTCCATATTCTAGTTTTTCAGTTGTTTCACTATAGCATTTATGATTGCCTTACACTTGTATTGCTCCTCTTGTTCCTCTCCTGGTTGGTTTAATTTGTTATTACATTTTTTTAGAACGAAAGATATGAATGATATTGAACAGGGAAACACACAAACACATGGCTCCAACCTTGTTCCAGATAACATGAAACACCTTCTGATGGTCTTTGCAACTCTATGAGAAAACATGCACAAAACATGGCTAAGATGTTTCATGTAATGCTTCATGAATTGCTTTACAACTCTCTAAAAATCAATGTTGATTCTTCTTCCTGAGAGAAAGACCGGACCTCATCACTTAGAGACTGAAGAAAATTAAATGCTAAGGGAAGATTTACATGAGCTCATATGCCTGTGGAGTCCCTTCCAAGCTGAAGGGCCCGAAGTCATGCAGGGGCTCCCTGAAGCAGCATTTATCTGGTCACACACATCTAGATGACAGCACTGTTGTCCTCATTAGGATGAGAACTTCTGGTACTGACAAGTGACTCCTAAAATGTTATTCTTTGCTGAAGCATCTCACTTTTGAACGACGGGGATTGAAAAACAACGGGATATTTTTGGTAGAATAATCTGCTATTTTTTAATTGAGAATTCATATATACAGCCTGTGGAACTCTGTGCAAATAGATACAAAGAACGAACCTCATATAATACAGTGCCTTTTGGATTCATCTCACAGTTACTTATATATACACCGGCATGAATCGCTCAGTGCAATTTTCCCCTCCCATGTCTGTTCCTGACACTGGATTAAAAAATAAGACAGTCCAGCCTGAGACTTTCTTTTTTTTTTTTGGCAGAGGCACCGACATAGGTTTGCTCAGTCACTCTGTCTTGAGACGGAGAGCCTCCCGCCGTTGCTTCTGAACAGTCCTGGAATCTTCCCACAGACGGGGTCCTCTGATGTTCTCCCAGTTGTCCAAGTCAGACTTTTCCAGCTTCTGCAGATAAAGAGCAAAAATATCAGTGTCACCCTGACAGCTCCATGATTTAAAGTAGGTATTACTCTAAGTTGTTTTCTTTTGGCACAGGAAACTCAGTATCACTACTGGGTTGATGAACTTTCATCTACCCTGCAAGAGAAGTTCAAAAGCAAGGAAAAAAAATTTGGGAGTTACCCATATAGCTACATAAATGACTAGGGGGGGCATTACTGCATCTGCTTAGCAACAGATAAATAACATGTAAGGACAGGAAGCATCCAAACACAGCTGAAGCTATCTTGTATTCACTTTTTCTTTCTTCTCTCACCTTGTTTTCCAGATCTGTTCTTCAACTGCAAGTCTGCCGAGTACTGAAGTAGTAAGAGTGATAAGCATTGGTATAGCTCAAACAGAAGATAAGTAATTAGTGACCTGAAGTATCTGTCAGCACAGATACAAAGCATACTGGAAAAACGAATTCTCTAGCACACAGAGAGACAGTAACAGTGCAACCACGTTCAATCCATGTGGTTTTAACTTGAGAGAGGTTTGTGATGCTTTCTGCTGCCTAGTTTCTCATGGCACCCAGACATCACAGATCGGTCTTTCACTAAGTCATACAAGAGATATGCTAACTGGCCGAACTGTCAGATACTTTAAAACTATCTAGATTTTAATTACCTCCCTGCCTATTCCTATCATCCCCACTCAGAAATACCAATGATTGCAGTGTTTATCTGGCCTTAGAGGTGCACAAAAATGAAGAACAAGCACTCTCCTGACCTCACCTACGAAGTGCTGCAGTTGAAAAAGACAAACATATACCGCATCTTCACAGTCCTACTGGCAGAGACACAGAAGTCCTTTCCCAGCAGACGCAAACCTCAAGCCTCACATACCAGCCTGGAACATCACACCAGACATGAAAGGGCTCTGCTATCAGGAGACTGAGGAGGGGGTCTGTACCACTGCCAGAAACAGGGCTATGCTACATGCTACTGAAGAGGACAATACTGCATACCATTAATGATACGTACTGCAGTGGGATATAAACCTCTGATTTGTGATCCGGACCTCATCTCAGCAAATGCTGTAAAAATACACTAGAAAATACTTAACTCTGCCCTGAGCCTGTGGTCTAATTTGCCTGCCATCAATCATCCAAATAAACGGCAAATACTGAGAGACTTGAATAATAGTTGCAGAATAATTCAACAGCTAGAACAGAACAGACCTGCTGCTATTAGTTCATGTTATGTAAAAGTTTTCTGCCACTTCTACAATTGAGGAAACTGCAATGAGGTTAGTCAGATATCAAAAGAAATTAGGCAACATTGAACAGAAGATATATGAGAACACATGCACAAACACAGCAGACTTTCACAAGGTAGGAGCAACTGAATTTTTTATACAGTGGAGTTGGCATAGGTCTTTCTGAAGATTTGTCTTCAGTACTTTATACGTCTTATGATTAGCTAGTACTTCATTTCAACTGGAAGGGATGTGAGCTGACATGGAAGGAGGAACAAGGGTGGAAGGCACCCATTGTCCCACACAGCAGCGACTCTGATTGCAAATTCAGAATTTAACATCTGATTCTAATGGAAGCTTCAAGGAAACTACATTGAAAATAACCTTATGCTTTAACAGAAAGGAAGCGTGCTGACTGTGTTAAACCCAAAGGTACCACACAGCTGTGAGCATCTAAACTATTCCCAAAGGTGCTCAGGTCCCAAAGTCTGAACAAGAATCAACATTTAAAATATCTACAACAAAACTTGTAGTATCTAAAGATAGGCTATATAAAGAAGTCTGTCAAAAGAGACATGCATACTGTAGATCTTTACCAAAAGTTCGTATTAATCTGCCCCTGAAATTTCACAAAGGCTTTCCAGAGAGGATGTTTGGCCAAAACAGGAAATACTTCAAAACTATACAATCTAAACAAACCAGAACAAGAAAGTATTTTGGCATTACCTCCAACTACAGAACAGATGAGATCAATTGACAAGAGTTAATTTTTGCCAATTAAAATTTAAAGAATTAAAGATTCTAATGAATACATAGAGAGACTGTATTTTTATTTTTTATTCTCATTACATTTATAGAGATCATTAACATTTTGTGTCACGTATAAAGATCATGTTTGATACGTTGCTGCAATTCGAGAAGAACGCATCTTCCTTACAGGCATATGACAGTATCTGCAAAAATCAGTAGTTTACAGGACAGGTATCTATTCAGTCATCAGAAAGCAGCATGATCAGACAATCCAATTTTCTAAACTGATGCTATCAAGTTTTGAAAGAATAGAGAACCCCAGTTGCATGTGGATAAGAATAAGGAGGAGTATCACCGGTGAAAGGGGACCCAAAAGTCTGCTCTGCAACGCTTTCCTACTGTGTAGCTATTTTCACGTGTGTCTACCTGTGCTGGTTTTGGCGGGGATAGAGTTAATTTTCTTCACAGTAGCTAGTATGGGGCTATGTTTTGTATTTGTGATGAGAACAGTGTTGATAACACAGGATGTTTTCGTTACTGCTGAGCAGTGCTTACACAGAGTCAAGGCCTTCTCTGCTCCTCACACCACCCCACCAGCAAGCAGGATGGGGGGCACAAGAAGCTGGGAGGGGACACAGTGGGGATAGCTGACCCCAGCTGACCAAAGGGATATTCCATGCCATGTGACGTCATGCTCAGCAATATAAAGCTGGGGGAAGAAGAAAGAAAGGGGGGACGTTCACAGTGATGGTGTTTGTCTTCCCAATAACTGTTACGTGTGATGCAGCCCTGCTTCCCTGGAGATGGCCGAATACCTGCCCGCCCACGGGAAGTGGTGAATGAATTCCCTTTTTTGCTTTGCCTGCGTGTGCAGCTTTTGCTTTACTTATTAAACTGTCTTTATCTCAACGCACGAGTTTTCTCACTTTTACCCTTGCGATTCTCTCCACCATCCCACCGGGGGGAGTGAGCGAGTGGCTGCGTGGCGCTTAAGTTGACAGCCGGGGTCAAACAACGACACCATCTCACATACAACTAAACAAAACCTAACCCTTTTTCTTGGTCACCGACATGAATATTCTTACAACAGAATCACCCCCAAGTAAATAGCTACATTAGATGTAGGCCAAAGACACGTACATAAGCCACATTTTAAATTAATCCTAATGCTCAGAATAAGACCAAACTGACAGTCCTTCCGTCGATTAGGGGCAGCACAAGTTGCACAGCTCCTTCAGATTGCCTGGGCTGTACAGTGAGAATTCAGGCAAGCAGCTAGTTCTGCTCTGAGATGAAGCCAACATCTTTCATTCTAACTGGCTGCATCTTTTTAATTGCTTATTTTATTTCTTTTTTCTTTTTGGCTACCTGGACTCTGCCCACTTAACTTCACGGAGACATCACATGAAGATGGTAACCACTGCCAGCTATTACTAACTTGAAATCCATATGAACTGGCAGTCTAAAAACCAAAAAGCTTTTTCTCCCAATTCAAATGTACTAAATAGTCAATCACTGGAGACTACAATGAAATGTAATCAGATCAGACCAGCACGACTATTCCTGCTTGTCTCAAATAGCCCAAAGGATATTGAAAATTAGCTGTTTAAAGTAAGATCAGTGAAGTCCATTAAACCTACTGATTCACTTCCTAAATCAGCTAAACTGCCTCTTAAAAGTATGGGACTGACAGAAGTTGTAAATTCAAGAAAAAAATGCAGCTATGCAGACAGGCAAAGCGAACCAAGAAAAAACAAAATTCAACTGTTTGCCATACACTTGACTTTTAAGACTTTTATTACACAGTTTGCCTGGCACAAAGGTACCAATAAGGATGTAGACAGACCTTCCCTTCTTAATTGCTGGTTCAATTCCTGGCTTGATATTAAGTAAAAGGCATAATGCTCTGTCAGCCTACTCTTGCAGGATAGTCTTCATGCCACAATAAACAAACTGAAATCTGCAGAAATTCACTTAGAGCTACTGGTGCTCGGGCTGAGTTAATTCAAGGTTTGGCTTTAGTCTCTGCTTCCCACACGTGAAAGGGGGGATAAGAAAATCCTGTTTACTTTACAGCTTGATTTAAAGTAAATTTACTTACTTGTTTACTTACTTTACACTTATTTATTTATTTTATTTACTTCCTTATTTACCTTTACTTCACTTTTTAAATTTCTTTCTGTGATGAGCACCACAGGAAGAAATTCCTCTAATTCAGAAAGATAATTATTTCCTATCATTAAAGTAAGCAAACCCATCTGCAAATAAAAGATGACCCAGGGAAAAATATCCTCATGGCTGAAAGACGCAATGAAAGAAATGCATTAAACCAGTCTGGTTTTGCAAGGGTGTCAAAAGAGCCTGAAGACCATAAAAGACATATGGAGGAACTCTATGATGACGTACAGATGCAGAGGTACAGAGCTAACACTGAATCTGCTGTCTTGTGCGTGACTGCAAATCTTAACTTTACCGTCACGCTGATATGGCCTTATTGGGTTTTTTACAACTCTTTCCCAGAGCCACCTTTTTGACATCTCATTTTCTTAATATAAACTTACTGTTACTTACTCTGTTTCGGATATGACATTATTTAATATCTGCAATTAGTGATTTAACAATTTGTAATTTAATAGCCTGTGATTAGTGATTTAATCCTCAGATTAAAAAGAAGTACTTTTTCCAACTAGAGAATGTTTAGGTTTTGTGTTATTAGCATACAAGCTTGCCAGGAAGCAGCGTGCTATGGCCAGAATAAGGGGTTTTTTGTTCATTAAGGGAAGAAATGGGGTTTTTTTGCATGTAAGCATCCAGAGATCTGCTTCTCTTTTGGGCTCTGCTGAAGACTGGCAAAAACCGCAATGATGAAACCAACAGAGGTTTTGTTGCTTACTTCAGTGGGATCCAATAGCATTCATCTATGGCACAATTAATTAACCTATGGTTTAAGGGACTCCTTCCCCATAGGTTGTTTTCCCTTTAATTATGCCAATCCATCTGTCTGTGGGGCTGTGCCCCAATCAGAAAAATGAAATAGATTAGGAAAACAAATACGTACTGTTTATGAATTAATCCTATTTAAGCATAAGACTACACAAACACTTGAACTGTGACAGCTGAAGGAATCATTGGGCAGAGAGAGAACAGAAACATCTTTAGGTGGCTACGTTGTAGAAGATGTGTATCAAGGAACTGCACCACCCATTTGGCTGTGCATCATTTTCCCTACTTGAAGAATGAGAACAGGACTTACCTCCATCGCAGAGGCGTCATAGTGTTCAATTAATGTTTGCAGAGTGCTCTCACAGTGTTGCGTGAAGATGCTACAGTGATACAAACTACTCAGTAAACCAAACAATTATAGCTCGCAGTTAAACTACATGGTTACACTGCCTTGAATTTTTAAAATAACAGAAAATAACACTAGGCAGATACATTTTAATCTAAGAATTAGGGTTTGCCATGATTTCCTCCTAATTGACAAGCAATTTCCCTTTTTGAAGTGAAGAATGTCTTAAAAACTGGATTAAATCTCAAAGTGACATTTATGCATGGCACCTGCAGATCAGCCAAGATGGACTTCTCGTTCCAAAGGATTCACAAGCTCTGTGGGTAAAGTCAAGAGAACTCATGCACGGGTCATTTACTTTCAGCTTATCTTCTTTTCTTGAGCAAAAATGAAACTCTGAAACATCCAACATATAAAGAACAGCATGAGTGCAGTAGTACACCTTCAAGATCAAACATCCAAAATTCAGCAAATTCCACTTTTAATTAAGCAATGAAGTACATTTAGGATAGTTTTAATTTCCCTTGTATATGGAAGTTTCATCAAGCTATGTTTAATGTGCCCCAGAAAGAGAAGCGCTCCTTATTAAGGTTTATCTCTGAATTTACAGCTTGACAGACCTCGCCAACTTAATAGTACCGAGGAATTTCCCAGTTTTGAGTGCTTGATCTTGCCAACTTTGTGTCATATTAAACTCTGTAAAGGTCACTAGTTACTACGGCAGAACCCTCTAAAAGAGAAGCAGCCAGGGACAGACTTTGGGGATGTTTGCAGGCTCTTTTTCAACTATATAAAGGCAAGCTCAGCTGAAGGGGATATGTGATATTTTACAATGCAGGCGTGAGGTAAGAGCAAAAAATGACAGTTCTGTGGCTGGTGGCAGGAAAAGCATATGGATTTCCACAGCATGTCCCTGTCTGGAGCCCACAAAAGCCTGCTGACACCACAGCGAAGGTTTATTTCAAACATCTTGCTAGGACTATGAATACTTGGAAGTGTGGACAACTTTTTCACTTTGTGTATATAGAATTTGGCACAATATGTCCTTCTAGTAATAACAAAAAGATACTCTAATCAAAAAATAAAAAGAGGTGTACGAGGATCAAAATATAGTAGACCTATGAGTCACACACGGTGTTTTTCCTTCTGAAGAGATCTGAAAAATAAGCTTTTACAGGTTTCTTATATGAAAGGAAAAAGCTGTGATGAATATCACCGTGAAGGGCTAAGAGATTACCACAACATGAAATGATCAATTGCCACTATGAAACTACTAACAGAAGTGTGTAGGCATCAAAAAGAAACAACTAAAAAAGGTTTATGACAACAATGTAAAATTAAACTTAAATCCAGGCCATTAAATAAATATCTTAAAGTAACCACTCTCCTTCAAATCAGCTGTCAACCTTATTAAGCAGTCGATCCTTCTGAATTGGTGAGTTAAATCTTCTGCCTCTCACATGCTGCTGCCTCTAGCCCGGCCTCAGGTAGTTCAGGTAGCATTCACACAGAGTTAGTGCAGTTAAGGACTTTCGTTTCTTATCTACACTTCCCTGCTGATTTTCCACTCATCTCTCTTCCAGAACTTGCTTGTCAGTTTATATGCTGAATGCTTTCCTCTGCGTAGAAACGATGGTTTTGGCTAAATGTTAGCAGAGCAACTTCAGTCCCTTCAGCTATAAATAGTTTTTTTCAGTGACATCAATGGCTACTGCTTGATTTGTACGGTTGGGCAAATTTCTTGTAGGAAAAAAAAAAAATCCTCCTGTTTTTTCTCTGTGGCTACCATCCCATGTCTATTTGATGAGGAGAGTAATATGGGTGTTAGTCCCCCACTATGTTGCCAATGACAGTAAAGCTGCTTCTCAGCAATACTGCTGAATTGACAGTAAACAAATAACTTGTGAATAAATCTACAATGATCCACTCTCTGACAGTAACTTCCTACTGCAGAGTACATTTGTACAGTATAGTTTCAGCATTAAATGAAGATGGGTGACAATCATTTGAGAATCAAAGAACATGCGAGAATTGTGTAACAATACTTGAAAGTATTTCAAATTTAGCCTGAGTGTCTATGTGGGCATCATCTGGAAGTAAGCTGACAGTCACAAAACATTCCAGATAGTGTTTATGAAATTGGTAAAAAAAAAGAAGAGAAAAAAGCTAAGCAAAACAAACAGGAAGATATTCTTGCAAAAAGCCAGTTTGCCCGGTTCCTCAGACAAGAGCCTCCTTCAAAACTATCTGTCTTGCTGTATCCTCTTCAGAGGCAGTCAATGAAAGGAATGTATACAGCCCCAGCTGCGTAGCTAAATTTCCATACACTACACTAAAGTTACTTCAGAGATACTTCATACCAAAGATCGAGCAGTTCCCCGCTGGGGCCCCATTAGTATGACAGAAGCACTTAACGTTTCCACCTAGTCAGCTGCATAAGAAAATGTTCCCAGTACTGCCTGGTAGAAGCTAGCAGCATCCCTTAGGACAGCAAATAAAATAATTCAGCCATGTTGGTGGATGCCACTTTCCCTACTCGAACTTCTTTTTTTGTGAGTGACACAATACACAGTGTTGGCCCTAACATGGTAAGAGTTGGTCGGTTCCTCCAGGATTGGAAAAAAAGTGTACAGGGAGCACAAGCAGGTACAAAGAAATCTCTTTTGAAATGAGGAGAAAGAGTAAGGAGAAGAGATTATTTGTAACAGGCATTTGTATGTCCCAACCATGTTTGCTGTCTGATTGCACTCACTTTCTTTTCCATCTATGAGAAATCAGTGTCTTCTTATGGGATAAGAAAAGTGCAACACACATGAAGGAAACATCTCACAGTTAAGGAAAACTCTGTGCAAAGACGTATGTTAAAAACATGACCAGGAAAGAATTTATGGGACTAATTAATAGAGATGAATTCCAGAAATAAGACCAGTAAAAAGCGATACTCTGTGAACTTTCCTCTGGAGGCTAAGTATCTTTCTTCCTGCAAGAAGGCTTTTCCACCAGAATTCTTTCTGTGCCGTACCATTACCAAATCCCACCTTCTTGTCTTTCTCTGATTACATTTTGAACTACGGCACACAAGACTTTTGAGATGTCAAGAAGAAAAGGAGCAAACTATAGCTTGGCTTTGGACTGTACATGCACCCAGAATAAAGTGCCTAACACAAACAATTTTAACTAAAATCCTTTCCCATGGCAGTTTCCATTAATGATAAACCAACATCACTTTGTCCTCTACAAAACATTAAGTGATGAAGACTTACAGTGAAATAAAAACTCTCAAGACCATTTTTCATGTGAATAAAAGGAAATGCAAGAAACTCTACCTGCCCTAGACAACCTGGAGGACAGTTGGAATCTAATGGAGAGGCTGGACAATGCACCAACAAAGGAGAGAGCATGGGAGGGACGGAGTGATTACAGGGGGAAAGAACAAATCTCAACCTCATTTAGTGTCACAACAGTCATTAAGGAGGGATTCTTTCCCAACGCCTTTGTCATCTCTCAAACAGCTCAAGGTATTTAGCCACTAGTATCTCTACAGACACTGAAGTAAATCAATTCAAGACATTAATGTGATAATTCTCAAACAACAACAAAACCAGTAATCCTCTGGTACTGATAAGTGCAGCAACAAGATCCCTGCAGATTTCAACTACTGGCATTCAGGAATTACCTTCTTTCTAGAGTAGTCCTCATGTCCATACGCTTACATGCATCTATTTGATACTATAAATGACTATGTTACTACACTGTCCCTTCCTGAAAAAAATGTTTCAGCCATTCTGCTGGCACTACAATCCTCGAAGTTAAGTCAAATGAGCATTAAGTGGCTTGAATCTTTTTTAGAAGAGCTTATTCGAGTTCTTCTTTTACCCTTAAGACAGTAAATATACGATTTATATTCCAAAGCCACCTCTCATTATACCGACTTTTACTTTTTGGACTATGCTAAATAAACATTTTAATACTGCAATTACAGTACTTTTGCTATAATTCTCAGGACAGTTACACAACTATTTGTCCAGAGCTAACGTGGATCTTTTTTGATTTATCAAATTATGAGGAACAAAACTTGCTGAATATTGATATACTTTAAGTCAAGAAAGCAGCGTTCTCTAGACTGACTATTCACAGACCAGCATATTCCCTCACTTATCCCATGCTGCGACCAATAGCTTGCAACCAGTTGAAAGAAAACTTTAAAAAGTTTTACAGTTTTCATGTTCTGAAAGACAGGGAAACCATTTTTCTTGCTGTTGTGTTCAAACGATGTTCCCATCTATTAATAATGGACCTTACTTCTAATTTTAGTATCTTTGCTGCAATAAAAAAAAATCTTCAATAGCTAGTACTTTCTTCTTACAAAGGTATTTATATGTAACATTCTTTTCGGTACCTTTAAAAAGATTTAAATCTTTAAGTTTCTTTTGAGGCATTTTCTCAAGCTCTAAATTAACATATTCAGCCTGTTCTACAATCTATTCCATTTTTAAAGCCCTGTTCAAAATGTGGACACCAGAAGTAGATCCCGTATTTCAGTACTAGCCTCACCAGTGCCACACTCAGAAGTAAAATCATCTCCTCCTACCATCTACCATTCCTGTTTTTATTCATAAAGACTAAATTAGCTCTTTGTGCCACAGCATCACAGTAGAAGATCAATCTGAATTATTTATTCACTGACTCCTAAATCATTTCCAGAGTTGCTGCTTTCCGTAATGCAGTCCACTCTTCCTGCATTTCCAGTTTCTTAAACAAATAACTTTGGCTACTTTAAAAGAGGGACCATCCAGAGGGACCTGGGCAAGCTCAATAAGTGGGCCCACATGAACCTCACGAGGTTCAACAAGGTCAAGTGCGGGCTCCTTCATCTGGGTCGGGGCAACCCCTGGTATCAATACAGGCTGGGGGATGAAGGGATGGAGAACAGCCCTGAGGAGAAAGACTTGGGGGTTCTGGCAGATGAAAAGCTGGACATGAGCTGGACATGTGTGCTTGCAACCCAGAAAGCCAACTGCACCCTGGGCTGCATCAAAAGAAGCACAGCCAGCAGCTCGAGGGAGGAGATTCTGCCCCTCTACTCTGCTCTTGTGAGACCCCACCTGGAGTACTGCGTCCAGCAGTGGAGCCCTCAGCACAGGAAGGACATGGACATTTTGGAATGGGTCCAGAGGAGGGCCACAAAAATGATCAGAGGGCTGGAGCACCTCTCCTGTAAGGACAGACTGAGAGAGTTGGGGTTGTTCAGCCTGGAGAAGAGAAGGCTCCGGGGTGACCTCATTGGGGCCTTTCAGTACTTAAAGGGAGCCTACAGGAAAGATGGAGAGGGATTTTTTAGACATCTGTTGCAACAGGACAAGGGGTAATGGTTTTAAACTAAAAGAGGGAAGATTCAGACTAGATATAAGGAAGAATTTTTTTTTACAACGAGGGTGGTGAAACCCTGGAACAGGTTGCCCAGAGAGGTGGTAGATAACTCGTCCCGGGAAACATTCAAGGTTAGTCTGGATGGGGCTCTGAGCAACCTGATCTGGTTGAAGATGTTGCTGCTCATTGCAGACTAGATGACCTTTAAAGGTCCCTTCCAACCCAGACTATTCTATGATTCTACAAGGTACTTTGCTGATTTAATGGGCTCAGTTTACCAAGCAATATGAACAACTCTGCCCCATCTTGCCATACTTCGACTATTTCAACAGTTTTGTGTCACTTGCACATCAGCAATGATTTTGCAATTTCTTCTGTATCACTGAAAAAAGTATTCAGTATTGCCCAGATATGTCCCAAGTCTCACAGAACACTTAAAAATATCACCTTCCTGCCCAGCGATGATTCCCAAAGAACCACCATTCCCAGATTCAGATTTCCAGCAGCCATTGAAGTCTTCCAAGCATTTTCTTGGAACTCGGCTATAAACCATCAGAGCCTAATAGATATTAAATAGCATCTTGTTTGGTTATTGAGAGGTTTGGAAGTACATCCCTGGTCTCTTCTGATTTGAATACAAAGGACATTTTTCTCTACAAGAAATATAAATATATTTTTTCAATGTTGCTACTTTGCCAATGCAGTTACTCATGATTTTACATCCTCATTATTTTATTCTTAGTTTGCTGCAACACCATCCTCTTACCCATATCCTTGTCAGCTTACTTATCCGACAAGTCTGATGTCCTTAGCATCTTTTATCAGTCTCCTCTGCTTTATAACTTCTCATTTACTGTTTCCATAGCAATCCTTTGCATTTTTTATTTATTGTGATATGTTTTTTCTCTGCCTTCAACTGCCAATGGCTCCCATTGGATATCATTTACTTGACTCAAACTTAACTGATTTTTCCATTATAGAATGTTAATAAATTCTTCTTAAAGATATTTTTATTTGCTTGAAAAACCCTGAACAACAGTTCTTTATTTTGCAATCTGATGTAACTGACTGAGGCCAGATTTTTTAGTACTAGGCCATTAATTTCACAGAAGTACAGAAACCAAGTGCTAGAATAAGTAATGTTATTTTGAGACTGCATTTAAACCAACAAAAAGGAATGTACTCTGATTGTTAAACACCCCCAAGAATGTTTTTCAGTCATCACATTAATCAGTTTTTTATCTCCCTCTTTCAAACAATATTTTTGTGCTTTCAAATAAAATACTCTAGGCTTTTGTCACAGGTCAAACTCTTGACATTTTTTACAGTGTGTTCTACAAGGCCCAGCTCAGCAGCAGAACTACATTCACATTAGTACCAGTGTCACTAGTGGACAGAGCAATGATGTATTAGGCAAAGGGGAGCAGCAAGGACTAATTGGCCATATGAGGACACATAAGTGTGTGAGAGGAATGCATAAACAATGGACAACGCATGCAAAGGTAGCTTGCTCCTCTGGCACATCCCAAAGCACAAGATAAATGGCATTATTAACAGATCTGAGACATAAGAAATGCAATACGAATTACACATGCAAATTCTTTCTTCTGCAAAACAGTATCTGGGCCCGTGAAATAAAGTAAATTTTGTATAGTTTGAGAAGATATAATTTACTAAAACACATCTCACAAGGTGAGAAAATGTCTTTATGTTCATTTCCTCTCAGTAAATTGATTAAATCTGTGATTACAATTTTTATCATCACCACCACAAGACTGGAGACAAAATGCAGACTTCAACATGTCTGAAATATCAAAAATGTCTTTATCGTTGGCAATATGCTGATAAAGCTGCATGCTTATATCAGAAATTATGACATTCTAAAAGAATTCAGTATGTATTCAATATGTATATTTCGGTAAGGACAATAAGATATTTTTAAAAGTCTTAGGGAGGGTCAATGGACACTTGCATGTATCAGGCAACCATGATTCAAAAGAGCTGGCTTGGTATTCTCAATAACAGATGCAGATATAATGCTAATAATATTGTAAAATAAGGCTTTACATATCAAAACAGCAACTTTTTTTTTAACTGCCCTTGATCTCTTATCATACTATATTTAGTAACAGCCACCAGTGTATTCCTCCAATGTGACCTATATAGAGAATTAAAAGATGTTCTCAAGAGTTGCATTTTGGACAAGTAAAACAATTAAGAAAGGGATTAAAAAAACACCCAACCACCCCCCTAGCCTGGAACACATAGGGCCCACAGAAAACTACTGTCCTAAATGTTAGCTGTAACTCAGCAATTGGTTAGATTTTGTCCACCAGAATATAGAGGTAGCGTTGACTAAAACTGTCACACACTCAGTGTGGAGCCTGCGAAGTATATGCACAACTGCTGGTAGTTCCACAGGTTTCACTGAAGCAAGAGACGAATATGCCTAGTGCTGGCAAATTGGTGCCCACAGTAAAGTATACATTGAGATCAGAGTTCGAAACAATAATCTGAATCTATTTTCATTATGTGGAAATGCAAATCCATTTGTTTTGTTGAAACGGTCTGCCCTCTATAACATGCAAACCCTACTTTGGAAGAATTTTGGCCTGGGAACTCTGCAATTTAGATTAAGAAAAAAATAAGATTGCTTCTGTTATTTCTGTCCATCAGGAAGAAGCCTCATTACCCAAGTAGGATTGTAAAATGTTGTTATGCCAGTTGTATTTTATTACCATTGATTTATCCATAAAGCTAATGCAAATATGGCCATTTAAATATTATCCTTCAATTATTTACTTATCTTCTGGAGAGAAAGCAAGACATATCTGAATACAGATCAGTTGATTTTGAGGTTAGGTAGCGAGTTAAATGGAAAGATGTGGTTCCTTGTACTGCTTGTGGTTCTTCCACATAAATAAATCGGAGCAGCCTTACAGTATATTCTGTAGAAAGTGGGAGACACAATAATCTCAGAGGCAATCAGAACTTAATGGATTTGCATGTTTTGAGTTTCCATTGGAGCTTTCCATATGTACTCAGGGATCAAATCTTTCAATGCTCTACACCATAAAACACAGTTCTTTGCAGGAGGAGGATGGCCCAAAACTGTTTGCAATAATGGTAAAACACTACCACAAACCTGGCAGGTAGGCAGATGTTCTGTGACATAAGGCATGTAAAAATACAAAAGATAAGTTTTATTTTTATTTCAGGCAAATCACAAAAGAGAAATATAATAGAAAGGTTTTATTAGCAAGACTATGTACTGCCATTTGGACACCTAAGTATGTAAGCTATCGGTACAAACAAGCTCTTCAAAGGCTTGTTGTGACAGAAATGTGGTATGAGAAGAAAAAGAAAACATAAAGACCACAGAGATAGGTAAAGGGTTAGCTGGACCTTTGATCCAAGTATTTTTAAAACACTAAAAATTATCTTAAATACCTTTATCCTTTGTTTCTGGATACAGGGAGGCTTTTTCCAGTTGTCCTAACATGGCTTTTTGCAAGCCTAAAGATTTATGAAACTCTGGATATTAAACTGGCCAAACCAGCTATCTTGGAGCTCAGTAATGTTTGAAGAAAATGCATCGTTGAGGGAAGAGTGAACTATTTCTCTATAAAATTTTCCGCAATAGCAACAACAGAATGACAGTTGTTTGAAAGACACACATTAAGTTTCAGTAGCAAGAAATAACAGAAAGCACGTCAAGCACATTGTTCTGTACTTTGGTCTGAAGATCATCAAAACTCACGCAGTAGAAGTGTTGACATATACATATACACGTTCTGTTTGAGGCCAACATCAGCTCTACATTTATAGACTAGGTTAACCACAGAAATAGTGGAATTTATTTGTACCACTGTACCTGGCACCTGGACATCAAAGTAAAGCTGTTTTCAGAAAGAAGCACTCTATGTTCAAAAACCTTTCTTTACATAAAACCTTGTTTTTATTGGACATCAATGAGTCAAAGGCAGATGGCTGGTCTAATTTTAGTTAGGGACAGATATAACCCACCAGCGGCCATGGTAATCAAGGGTAACCAAGGTTATGAGCCCCAGGCAACAAATTTATTTTACCTCATATTCAGATTCCAGTGTCACAGTGTTCTGTTTTAATTTTTCTTTCAAAGCTGGATCAACCTGCAAGACAAACAAAAATACAGCAAAAATGTTTGCTTTTAAGAATTATTTTTAAAAAGAAATCTTAACTTCAAATAAGCTAAATATTGGTACGTGCAAACCCTCCTCTCCTCTGAATGAGTTTATGTGCCGTTTGTTCAGATACCAGGACAATACAAGAACTGGGCTGAGACAGTTCAACACCCAAACTTTTCAAATTAAAAAGGAAGCACATTTGTAACTAGCCCTGCATTTGCATTGCCTTAGATACTTAAATCTGTAACTGGTTAGTTTGAAATTGTAAAACTAAACAAAGCTTTAAACAAATTAAACACAAAAGATCAAGAAAGAGAAAACTGTGACCACATTACATATTTTACTGCTGAATGTTGTGTTCAGTGAATAGGTATACAATATGTTCTGGTTTTCAAAGTCTAAGGGTGAGTCAAACTTCCAATTTTCTGGTGAACACAGCTCTTTCCTAGTTTTGATTCTGTACTGACAATGCTGGTGATTCCTGCCACCTTCCAGAGAAGTTTGTTCAAAGAACAAATCTAAGAACAGAAATGTCAGTCAATCACAGCGAATGTGTTCCATGTTTTAACTTCTGAGCCCAGAAGAAGTTACGTTCATCCCTCCCTTTGCATCTGTCTCCCACAGGCCTAAGAGTAGAAGTAAAGGGGAAAAAGATAATTAGCATTCTTCATGCTTAGAGAAAGTGTTTTATGTTCTCCTCAAATAGACATCAGCCACATACGCAGTATTCAGACACAGTCTTTAGGCTAATCAATTAAAATATCAAATAAATCTACCATGAGAAAACATTCTCATTTTTAGACCTTAAATACAACCAGTGTTAAACAAACAGATGTGCAAGGAGACTGGTAATGTGTTTAGTTCTACATCCTTGGTACACTAGTCCAACTATGACTAGTTCAGTGAAGAAAAGTTGTTATTCTTAATTTGCTGCTTCTTGATCTGAATGAAAAGGACTCAGTTACTCTCATCACAACCAACCTCAAATGTCTATAAGCAGTCTAGAAAAGAAAAAGGAGGGAATTACAGAATTTGCCTGGTCGATGAGAAGATCCACCTTCAGATTCTGCCCCAACAAGCTCCTGATCCTCAGAGGTACTTAAAATACACACCTACTATCTGTATTGATGGGAATTGCTCTGAAGAATTTTCCCAGGTCATAATGTTCCCTTTGATTACAGGCACTGCCCACTAGTCAGTACGCAGCTTCTGAGACCTCAATTCCTAAGGATGCTCAGACAGGCAACTCTAACACCATCTCTGCATGGACAGATTTCCCTATCTAATCAGAGATCTGGCCATAGAAATACATGTATTTGCAATCTCCAGACTCATTACACTTGGGAACTAAGCCAAAACATCTTAAATGGTTAAAGTTTGTACAGGATACAGCTCCCACCTTCTTTGCAATAAAAAAAAAAACCAACCTTGTAAAACAAGGTACTGTCTCTGCACTGGACCTCTACGTCAAATAATAAATGAAATGCTACATCTCTGCCTTGGCATTCAAGGCCTCCATAGGACTGCCCCTCATTAAAGATGGATCGCCTCTCTCCTTCTGTGACTACGACCTCCAACAGCAGCCATGCTTCATTAGAAAAATGAACCCATCCATCACACGTGCAGAAATGCAACCTCTCTGGGCAGCCAGACAGACTTTGGAGCTTGCTTTCACAGAGATAAGAGTGATCATGGACCTCACTATATTCAGAACTAGATGCAAACACTATTCGTTATGCTTGGTGTTCTCGCAATACGCTTATGGACAAGGGGAAATAAATGCTCCAGTAAGTAAAGAAGCAAGAGAGTTTTATTTCCTCCTATGTCTTCCCTTCATTTAATAATGAGAAACCCAAGACAACACGGTTGGAGCAGCATTTTTACTTAGTTAACCACAACTAGAAATCAACTTACAAAGACAGCTCAATATTCCCATTATCAAGTTTTATTTTAGCAATCTTTAATGTATTATTTTAATGTGTAGTATTTGCATGGCCACATTTGTGTAAGGTAAACGGAAACAAGCAGTGAAGTTACAGCTCCTTCTCCTCCCTTTCAGGCCCTTCTGTCCTCAGACTTCCTTGTGTATTCATTCTGCTCTGCCTGCGCAAAGGGAGAAGACTGGCTAAAACTGAGACACAGCATCCCATCACTCATAACTGTTTGATGCTCTACATTTACTATTGACAAAAATGCTGAAATGAAGGAGGCTAGTGGAAACTTATCAGGAAAAAAGTTATCCTGTAGATGATAAACGAAGAGAAATTCTGTGGTGGGTTGACCCTAGCTGGACAACAGGTGCCCACCAAAGCCACTCTATCACTCCCCCTCCTCAGCTGGACAGGGGAGAGAAAACATAAGAAAAGGCTCGTGGGCCAAGATAAGGAAAGGGAGGTCACTCACCAGTCACCATCATGGGCAAAACCAGGCTCGACTCAGGGAAAAAATAATTTAATTTATTGCCAATCAAAACAGCGTAGGGTAATGAGAAAATAAAAAAAAAATTTAAAACACCTTCCCGCCACCCAACCCTTCTTCCAGGGCTCAACTTCACTCCCAGTTTTCTCTACCTCCTCCCCCCAAGTGGCACAAGGGGGATGGGGAATGGAAGTTGTGATCAGTTCATCACACGCTACCTCTGCCGCTCCATCCTTCTTGGGGGGACGACTCCTCACACTCTTCCCCTGCTCCAGCATGGGGTCCCCTCCCGCAGGAGACAGTTCTCCATGAACTTCTTCAGTGTGAGTCCCTCCCACGGGCTGCAGTTCTTCACAAACTGCTCCAGCGTGGGTCCCTTCCATGGGTTCACAAGTCCTGCCAGCAAACCTGCTCTGGCATGGGCTCCTCACTCCAGGGGATCACGGGTCCTGCTGGAAGCCTGTTCCAGCATGGGCTTTCCATGGGGTCACAGCCTCCTTTGGACATCCACCTGCTCCAGCATTGGGTCCTCCACGGGCTGGAGGTGGATATCTGCTCCACCGTTAATCTCCATGGGCTGCAGGGGGACAGCCTGCCTCACCATGGTCTTCACCAGGGGCTGCAGGAGAATCTCTGCTCTGGTGCCTGGAGCACCTCCTCCCCCTGCTTCTTCACTGACCTCGGTGTCTGCAGAGTGTTGCTCTCACATATTCTCACTCCTCTCTCCAGCTGCAATTGCTGTTGCACAGTAACTTTCCCTCCTTCTTAACTATGTTCTCACAGAGATGCTACCACCATTGCTGATGGGCTCAGCCTTGGCTACTGGTGGGTCCCTCTTGGAGCTGGCTGGCATTGGCTCTGTTGGACATGGGGCAAGCTTCTAGCAGCTGCTCACAGAAGTCACCCCTGTAGCTTCTCAGCTACTGAAACCCTGCCATGCAAACCTAATACAAGCTCCCTCTTCTTTATAAGCAGTAGTTTTATGCAGCAAATTAACTTACCAAAAAAGACTACAAAAACCCTGTTTTGAGGGTAAACTATACACACATCTTGTCAATCTCTTAGCATTTAACATAAAGGCACATGAAAGACTTAAGTTCACTCTGCAGAACATGTTACTTTGCTCAGTTACACACACAAAAAAGGGAGCAAGTTTGTATTTCATCATCTATTTCCCTTTTTTGTTCCCTACGCATTTACCCACGCAGAATAATTTAAACGTACTTGACTCCACACAGAAATTGAGTCATCTGCACTTTCAAAAGCCTTCATTGCAAACCCGTGCTTTTCAGTTGCCAAATGGAAACAGACAGGTTACAAATTGTTTTCAGAACCAATATGGCAGTTGAGAAAAAGGATATTCTAAAAGTTCTGCTTCCACAGTGTTTGTATCATGCTGCACTATCTTTGCAACACCACAAGAACAAAAAAAAGGGAAAACAGAACATGCTATTTTCATTCTGAAAAGGTAGATAAACATCAATGTGAGCCATGATCACAGATCATAACCAGGGAACACTCAAAACGCAGGCAGAGCCAGGAAAGTGGCCTTGCCAAAGTGGTAGCTCCTTTGTATTACACATCTGCCACAAGATCCAAATACAAACACATGCATTTTGCTTCCATGATGACTTCTGTGCCAACACACATACTGCCAAATGAGCTAAAAGTATTCAGCTATGTACTGGCAAATGAATCATCAGCTAAATTATGAATACAAATCCCTATTAGTAAATATGATGGGGGAAGCAGACAAAGCCCAAATGCCGTAACAGCTTGGCAGTGTCCTCTGCACCACTATTTAGGAGGCAGGAAGGAACAGAAGACAATATCCCTCTACACCAGAGGACTCCTCCTTGTCAGGCAAAATCACAGATTTAAGCTCCATTTAAATTCAAGCTTTGTCTCTAAATATGGAATTCAAAGATGTGTGGACTTTTAATTACAGCATAACTTCATATTAAATTCTTACTGAAAAACTATTGAAATATTTGATGCGAGTATTCAGACAGCTTTCAGGAGAAGCTGTCTGCAAGGCTTCAAAATCAATACTGTAAATATGATCTTTCAAGGCTTTACTATTTTTTATTCTGGGGCATTGGTGGTTTTTTTTTTTCCCCTATGTAGCACTTGCAGCAAAAATGAATGAAACATTCTCAGAGTATTTTGCACTATACAGGCTTCTTGCATATTAAATCAATTCAAAGTACAAGGGCATGTACATAGAAAAATCTCAAAAAAGGTTTAAAGTTTTCAAATTAGAATTTTGTCCCATTTCACACTCCACTGTTCCTTCAGATTTACCCTTACTAAACTTCAAAAGGTTCCCAAAGATAAAGACTGAAAAACTATTCTTAGGTGGCTAAAAGCAATAGGGGTTAAGCAGAAAATTATTCTTAGAAATCTTCATAGGTAGCTATTTGAGGCTGTAAGTACCTAAAATCCTTTTAAAACCAGGCTGCCACTTCTCTTTTTCAGGCTGACATTTCAGTTTTTCAATTAGAACCTGGACAGAATTTCTGGGTGGTAAAAAAAGGTGCACCTCAGGGTGCAGACAAGGGGCACCACTTCAGAGCAAAGCAGGAATACCTGCTGCTGCCAGCCTCTACCGAACCAGGGCCTCCTGCAGTGCCCTGTGATAAACTGCTGGCCTCGATACACTCTTCTCAGTAAAGGGAAATTTTTGTTTGAGACACAAATATTTCTGGTACAGTTATAAACCTAAATGTGCTGCTACTAAAAAATTCTCTCGCTAACGATTTAACGCTGATCCTCAGTGACCACAGTTTGTTTCGGTTCAGAAGCAAACAATGCAGAGAGAGAGACACTCTGAAATTTGTCAGTGTCACTAAGTTTACCTCAAGGATATGGAAGGGACAGCTCTTCCACAAAGGAATCCAAAGAACACCATCACTATCCTCTTTTGATGTTCAGAGGGCTGGAGCACCTCTCCTGTAAGGACAGACTGAGAGAGTTGGGGTTGTTCAGCCTGGAGAAGAGAAGGCTCCGGGGTGACCTCATTGGGGCCTTTCAATACTTAAAGGGAGCCTACAGGAACGATGGGGACAAACATTTTAGCAGAGCCTGTTGTGATAGGATGAGGGCTAATGGTTTTAAGCTAAAAGAGGGAAGATTTAGACTAAATATGAGGAAGAATTTTTTACCATGAGGGTGATGAAACCCTGGAACAAGTTGCCCAGAGAGGTGGCAGATGCCCCATCCCACAAAACATTCAAGGTCAGGTTGGACGGGGCACTGAGCAATCTGATCTGGTTGAAGATGACCCTGCTCATTGCAGGGGGATTGGACTAGATGACCTTTAAAGGTCCCTTCCAACCCAAATCATTCTGTGATTCTATGAAACACAGGAATACAAAGCAGATTAACAGTGTCACTCCTGCTCAGCATTGAAAGTGAAGGAGCAAGTTCATTCATGGTCAAATCTTCAGGGTAGCATCCCAGTCACCCACAATACGTGCATCCCTGGATCTGTAATTTAAATAGCCCACTTTCATAAGCAGTCTCTCTCTCGGCTATAACCATTATTACTTTTCCACTTACTATTTGTGGCCATGGATTTTAGCACAAACCAAGTCTTGAATATATTACATCTTCTAAAATTAAGGGTTCAATTACTACACAAGAAAACTGTCAGGAGACAACCACGTCGTGAGAAGACGACTGTGCTTTTAACAGTCTCCTCTCACATAAGTTCAGTGCAGTTAGTTGTATACTTGTGTCTAGAGATGGGCATGTACCGCCCAAATATTTGTGTGCCAAAGTCTTACAAAACTTTCCCTGTAGCAAGCATTTCCAGAAGGCAGTAGATGATGTTTCTAACCTAAAACTAGTTAGTTATTTTTACTAAAAAATGAGTGTTCTTTCCTACCCTACCCTATCCTCCACAAAATAATATCCCACTGAGAAAGATTTCTGCTTTTACTTTGGAAATGGGCAAGGATGATGGCTTGAATGTAATGAACATGAATTAAGCTTTTTTTTTTTTTATCTGCTCGCACCAGCATAAATAGATAGGACACAATTCTCCTGCAGTACCCACAACACAGAGAGCCCACAAAACGACTGTTTATATGCAGTTCTTCATTTTGTTCTCCCCACCCATTTTTTAAACTTAGATTCAACCAGAACCAGCAGTTCTGGGTCTCCCAATAGAATATCTTCTTTGAAAACACTTACCATATGCTTAACTCTTTTAAATGGAAAATCAGCAATCTCGCATGGATCAGTCAACTTTAATCTTCCTTGAGAATAAAAGACTCCCACAAATTGTTACAAAAGTCTTTGTCATAAATACTCCAAATTGTGGTTTATGAGCAGAGTGAGAAGCTGTAGACAAGACAGGATAAATCCCAGGACTCAGGAAGTGCAGTGTAAACTACAGCCAAGCTGAGTGTCCTTCTACTTAAGGAATTAAAGGAACTAAGCTTGTAAAGGTTGTAAAGTACAATAAAGGTTGTACTTATGCCAAACTCGTTGGCATACAGTCTTTGGTAACAGAGAAGGGCAAGGCAAAACATACCATTTTGTGTAACTTCATTCACAACAACCTTTAGCTACATTATTTATAATATTTAATACATGAAAAACACTTAGGTAAGGCTACTGTATACGCTTGGATA
Organism: Rissa tridactyla; assembly: GCF_028500815.1. NCBI lineage: Eukaryota > Metazoa > Chordata > Aves > Charadriiformes > Laridae > Rissa > Rissa tridactyla. Next base: position 41,821,779 of record NC_071469.1, read on the forward strand.
GGAATACTTCTGAACACTGGGGAGACAGCTGAGACTAGATGCAAAACCTGGCTTTGTGTCCTTTGATTCTTTCCTAAGACCTGCATAGAATACAGACAGTTAAAAATATTTCATCCCGCCTGTGACAGAAATCAATGCAGACATTTCCAAAGGAGCCATATAAAATCTTATTACAGCAGCAGTTCCCAGAGTTACAGTACATGTTGCACCAGCGATCTCTCAAAATCCCAATCTTCTACTTGCTTCCAAATGGATCAAAAAAAGACCTACAATCCCAAACTCTGGATATACATTTTCACATGATAATGCCATGGGAAATGAAATTAAGTTAAAGGATAATACGATGACGAAACCATCCCATATTTCAGCAAGCACTTAAGCATATCTAGATTTCTCATATTTAAGGCCATCAAAACTAACAAGGGTTCTATAGGTTTCAGTTCCGAGAAGAAAGTACTCAAGCATTTAATCAATGATTTGTATGCTTTTGCATCCAGCTTGATTGCAAGTGCGCATTTATTTATTTGATTTATAAAACATAAATTAGTGCCTTAAACCTTGGCTCTGAGTATGCTAGCACAAATTTCATTTCACACTAAAATTCAGTGCAAGAACTGTTCCTTCCAGTATAAAATAAGATATTCCAACAGCAAAAAACCCCCACAAGTCCAGAACTAACAGCAAGACCCCTGGTGTTTTTGAAAGGTCCCTGCAAGGAAAAGCAAATTTTGCTGTATGCCTAAAGATGAACCAGTTCTAAGCATAGACCAAATCACACCTCTCACCTTAAAGTCAGAATGGCAGAGCTCTCCAATACAGGATCTCAAAGCTGGAATCCCTGGGCTTTGCTATAACTTGGTTTCCCTGCAATCCAATAGTACAAAGGGAGGGACTTGCTAAGTATCCTGTGCAGTTTTTCCCAAATTTTCCTTTTACTTTCTTCCAAACAAGAAACAAAAGTGTAAGACCACCCAGGTGAAATGGACAGAACATGCTGAAGATCCATGCTGTAAACTATGCAAGAAAGGCAAGACTGGTTCAGCCTGATTTACTATCAGAGGAGTTAATGCATGTATTTATCATGACAGAAGGGGGTGGAAAGTAAGGCAACAGCATGTTGTTTTCTGTGGGCCAAAATGAGGACCACTGGTCACAAAAAAAGATTCTTAGCCTGGAACAAGAGTTGTAGAATTTGCTGAGTCAGCCATCACAAACCATTGACAGAGAAAACCACAAAAAAAGTCACCTATTTTAAAAACATTAAAAGACTATTTCTCAAGGTGCCTTTGTAAAGTCTCTTTAGTATGCTATACCTGTCCTGCTACAGCCACTTAAACATCGTGAAGGACATAAACTAAACACCCTTAAGGTATCAGTTCAGAAAAAGGAAACGTTACATAAATCTGTAGTTAAAAAATTCCTTTTCTTCTCCGCAGTATGTGGGAATAATTTATAAAAAATTAATGAAATCTACTAAAAGATTTTAAGTTCTTAAATATCGGTTTCATCATACCTTAACTTACATGCAAGCTCTTTGCAACGTTTTAACAAACCTCTCAAAATTCCTTACAATGCATCAACTGTTAATATATATATATATTTCTCGTTTACATTTTCAAATGCATTTTCTTCATATTTCAGTTAACCCAGTTATTTAGTTACTATTAACACAGCATTAACCAATGTATGCAAAAGGAAAGGCCAGTTCTAATATGAAGAATGTTGAACTGCATTCAGAATCATGTGATCTTTATTGGAAAAAGCAAAAGCTTTCACTTTGAATAAAAGTTGCACAAATACAAAAGGAATTTAATAAGAGTTCTTGAATATTTACTAAAGAAGGATTTGCTGTATCCAAATTATAGGATTAATTGGTTCATTTCCAATTTTCTGAGAGTAATGGACATGCTATGGAAAGCACACCTAAGGTATATGTAAGTACGAGTTTGCAACACCAGTATTTAGGCAAAAAAAAACCCTTTTTGCCTCTAAATGGAAGACAGTTAATAGCTAGAAATAATAAAGACAAAATACAACATCTGGATGCAACTCCCGCAGAGTCAACATTTTTTATTGTATTTTAAAAAGATTGCTTTTCAATGGCTACGTACCTACTATGCAAGTTAAAGCTGGAAAATGAGCGCAAACACAGCTTAAGTTTTTCCTTATTGCTCCCTCAGTCATCTCCTCATTCTGGACAGAATCAACCTCTTTCTGGTAACTCCAAAAAACCAGAAAGGTCACTTCAGTTTCTGTTAAAGGCAAGTAACTTCAAGAGAGAAATTGTGAATTGTCAGTTGAAGCCAGCATGCAAGCAGTCTGTCCCCGCCTCATACTAATCTTTTCATTACTGTACTAGCAGAGAGACAGGACTGGAGAGGGTGTCCTCTTTAGTTCTGTACTTCAGCAAAAATACCTGTGTTCAGGTGTTCACTCACTGTTCAATTAGGCTCGTCCTGGTAGACTAGTCCTGGTAGCAGCTTACTTTAACAATATGGCAAAACAAAAGGCACCATACAATATCTAAACCACTACCCTTTGCTTGGTGTATCAGTTCAGAAACATAAAAGAATTAATTTAAAGGAAAAAGTCTAACTATCTCACAGGAGACCAAACCTTAAAGCTTCAATAAAAGCACTGAAGCTTCAATAAAACAACAAAAAATGCTCCAAAACCCAAAATAAAAAAAAAAAAAAAACCAAACAACATTCTCATGTAGGAACAGAGATAGTCTGCTTCATAGAATCATAGAATCATGGAATCATAGGGTTGGAAGGGACCTCTGGAGATCATCTAGTCCAACCCTCCTGCCAGAGCAGGGTCACCTAGAGCAGGTTACACAGGAACGCGTCCAGGCGGGTTTTGAATGTCTCCAGAGACGGAGACTCCACCATCTCTCTGGGCAGCCTGTTCCAGTGCTCTGCCACCCTCAAAGTAAAAAAGTTCCTCCTCGTGACATTGTTCAAATGTCATATAAGCACACGATACAGTTAAAAGAATGCAGAAGCGCACTTACAGATTAAGAATGCTTTCCTTAACCAAACTTAAATGTATATAAATACATATGCATTTTTTTCTTTTCTAAATGCGTAAGTTAATGCCTAAGCCTTGTCTTGAGCCATGTGGAAATATACCTGCTACCATCATACAAACAAGTCCAGTTTTCACAAACAAACAACAAGAAAATACACATTAAAATTTGTACTGACTCAAAATAATCAACAATATAAAACAAAATAATCAACAATATAAAACAAAACCAAAAAGTCTGCCTTTTTAACCCTAAAAATTGTTTTTAATTATGTTTTAAAATGTCATTTTGATTTATAATGCAAATCTCAAAACTTTTCGTAAGTACTGAAACAAATTTTGACTTCGTTATGCCTATTTGAACAGAAACAATTTTCAGAATTCAGTGTGAACTTATCAAAATTGCTTTCCTTGTTTTGAAGTGGCATTTCTACAAATAAATTACGTGTTGAGAAACCCCCCAACTACCAAATTCTAGTAACTGTCATCCTAAATCTGCATGTGTTAAAGGAATTAACACTTCTCATTCTACAGTTCACATAGCATTTAAGTAAAAATACTTTCCACACTGACATCTAGTGAAGTTTTACAGTAAGAAGGGAAAGCCTATTCTAATACTTTGCACTTACATAAAGTTTTTCATCTTCCAAATTACCTATGTTTTAGATTACTAGAATTTGCAACGTATTTGTACATCATGCGCTGTTTTCTTTTGAAAGATATTTTGCCACTATTTTTAATAGATAACACGTTTACCTGCCAAAGGCTCAGACATTCTGAAGGGTACATTAGAGAAAGTTATAATGGTAAGATCTGGTGTAATTAAATTTAAAACATGAGTAGCAAAGTTACTGTTTTCCTATTATGCCAGATGTACTTACAAGGGCTAAACATCCAACATTAACAAAATAATTCTACTAAATTCAGTGGGAATTATGAATGCAAAATATTTTAATTCATACATTTTAGATATTAATAAGACAAGTCACCTCTCTTCCCTAAGCAGTATCCAGAAAGCCTGTACTCCTACGGTCTCTCCGTAATCAACGAAGAAAGAGACGTTCCTCTGGGAACACCTAAATTAGTCTCCTGCTCTGAATCATCCGACCTTACACTTGGTAGGCTTTATTAACAGCACACGTAGTCTTTGAGGATGCAGAAGAGGAGGGACTGTTAGGGAGAGCTTGTGAATTCTTGACCCCACAGCTGCCTGTCCTACTCGCGCAGGGACAACATACAGCCTCAGATCTCTTCCACCCTCCTCGAGCTGCGCTCCAGGGAGGCAAGACAAAATGTTATACCAGCTCCAACATTAATTTCAGCACTCATTAAGGTTCTGAAGGCAAAGTCTCATTTTTATGCCTCATCAAAAAAAGGCAGTTAAGCACTGCCTGACACAACATACAGGAGGTTCAGTGCTGACTCTGGGGAAAATGTATCACCTACTGAATCACAAGCAAACCTATAAATGCTTTCTGCAGTGACAGATATTTGAAGAGAGACAGATTATGCATTTCCCCCTCTCATTAGTGATTGCACTCCAGATATCAGTTTGGGATCTGCTTTTTCAGACTGCCGCATAGCTGTAGTTTGCAAAAGAACCGATTGACTTGAGTCTTTCTAGCCTCAAAACACAAAGCAGATAAAAAGGGAAGGTCCATTTAGACAGAGATTGCACTTAAAATGGAAACATTCCTGGGCAAAGGGTTTTCAACACTTTCTTTATAAAAACTGTAGGGATCTACAAGTCTAGCAGTGCAAAAAATCCTGATCTAGGGCCTGGGACCCCAGTACTTCTGTTTGAGCTTTAATGTGCTGACACCAAGGCTATTGGCTTCACAAGACAAGTCTGGAAAGCTAGATGTTTTCTGGCACTTGAGGGAGGTGAGGGGAAAAACAGCTGGATATTAAATTATGTTTTTGCTAAAAGCTGACTGAACCTAAATTATATACTTGGGATCACTTCAATTGCAAGGCAAAAATGCTAGTAATTAATAGTGTCAATGTGACAGGATTTAAAGCAACCAAACAGAATTCTTGGTAGTATACAAAATGTAAAAATCTGAAAGCTATCAACATTTTACATACTGAAATTAGTTCCACTTGCAATGGCATCAGAATGAGTTCCTCCAGTTAACAACCTTCTCTTCATCTGAATCTAATCTTGACAACAGAAACAACATCAAGAACTATGAAATGGAAAAATGGCTTCTGTTTAAAACAAGGAACTCTTAATACTTGCACTCTATTTTGTATTTCATCATAGAGAAACTCAATAATCTGAGTTAAAGCTGCCAGATGTCCAGGTTTCTCCAGACACAGCCCTTTTTTTTCAACACAGAAATCCTGTCCTGGCAAAAAAAAAAAAAAAAAAAAAAAAAGACATATTTGGCCATTTGCCTGGAATTTCCAGACCCTGGGCAGCACAGTCAGGTGGTAGCTCTAACATGGCTGCTTGATCCTTGGAAATCCTGGACAACGTATACCCACCGGGATTTTAGTATATCCGAACAAAGAGCTACCTCGTGTGAGGAACATACTATACCGTAGCATACTCCCTTTACTGAGTACTCCCGAGTAAGACATGCCAGACAGGATCCAAATTCTGTCCTGAATTTCCTGGACATAAATATGAGAGCCCTCACCTGAAGCACTCACTCCAAGGCAATCTTCTAAGTGCATCCATAACTTGCACATGCATATGAGAAAGCTGGAACAACACATAGGGTCACCAAGGTGATTTACTAGTTCAAGAGAGGTAAATAGCAATGGGCACATACACGTTAGTACACACATCCGAAGATTCAGAACTAGATTTACAGGGACCTAGCACGTGGTTGTGTAGCAAAATCCACAGCCTGAATTAGACTTCTGGAATAAAAAATTTAAAAAATACAAAAAGCAAGAGAAGATTTAGATACTTTGAAAGGGGATACACACTGAGCAGCAGTAACTACAGACAGACATGAGGAACGACTGAAGAGTTTGGAAGTACTAGACAACTTATCCTGAGATTTGAGAAGATACCTCCTTCCAGTTAGGATTCATAGTCTTTAGCCATCTCAGAGTGAGGTGGACCAGGTTTTGTTTTTTTTGATTTAAAGGAAAAGAACAAATCCCTTATTTCAGAGAATGAACAATGCCCTGACAAAAGGTGGTCCAGCTTCAAGATGTTTAATATCGAATATTCATTTGATAAAAATACAGAAATTCTAAATGGCATAGGAATTAAAAAACAGATTTCCCCTACTTCATATATATAATCTAACCACTAGGTCACAATCACTTTTTCTCCCACATTCTTCTAGTTTCTTTACTATTCCATACAGAGATTAATTTTAAAAAGGAAAGCTGATAATGCCTGCAATCTACAAATTTATGGTTAGTGCATGTTTCCCAGAGAAAGGAGATGTGCCTGTCCTGCGTACCTGCCCTCTGGCTGAACCAGCAGGTCACAGGGAGCAGCATTCCTACTTCTACAGCCATTTTGTGTGAAGCCTCGCAAATTGCATTCAACAGCGGAGCTCACATCCCAGCTAACACAGATTGAGGACCATGTATTTAATGGAGCCTAAGTGATTTTCTATGTATTTAATAGATGACAAGCTATGTGTACCATGAAAACTATGGTACTAGAGAGCTTGGCCAAAAGCAGAAATTTAGGTACGTAAAGGATCTTCAGTCCAAAAGTGATACACATCCAGGTAGCCGCAGAATGGAAGTTTTAAGAAATCAAAACTTTAGATCTAGACAGGTATTAAGCCCATGAAACTTTAAGCCAATTTTTCCAATCTTTATAAAAGGCACAAGACCTCTCTGCCTCTCAGAGACAGGACATTTTTGATTCAATGTTTATGAATGTATCCTTACACATAGGATATAGCATGACATCCTAGCATGAATGGCAGAAATCCGCTGCAATTTCTACAGCAGTAGTAACCACCGCATACAGAAAGCTTGATAAGGATTCGGTTAAACGCTTTACCATGGAAACCCTGAATATTTATTAATGGTCTCTGGCCAAACTCAGTATCATTAACAATACATTTTCATATTCTTTGCCAAAAAATTATGCTGGGACAGTATTACTAGACTGAAACTAAATATTAACTTAAAAAAAAGATATTTCAAAGTTAAAAATTAGTACAGCTTTAATTCTTCATCAGTGAACACACATATTACCAAAATAATCTCTGTATTACTATTATTAACATAATCACATCCAGATTAAATGAGACTGTCCCAGCTTTTAACAACCATCAGTTTGTTTCCGGTTATTAACAGAAGTCTTCTGGCATTGACGGGTCTCCTGGTTTCATCAGAACAGGCTAGATGGCCTCGGTCTCATTTTTTCAACTTGATACAAGACGGTATGAAAGGGCGGGTATGGGCGATATCTTATCTCCAGGTTGTCCTACAGTGCTTTAAGCTGTTTGTGGTGACAATAGGCAGTGGGTCTAGGTGGATCCAATCACTGCAAACCACTAAAAAGCACACACACAGTGTCAGCTTCAGAATGGGGCAAAAACCAATATCTTACTGAATCCCAGACTGACTCTGCATCTGTCTTTTACAGAAAAACAGTGTTTAATATGCTAAACTGAAAGGATGTCTGAAAAATGAAAACATACACCTCAGTCTGGTATCGTAGCAAACTCAGTAAGCAGCTGTTTAGAGACAAAGCAGGGAAGTCATCTGAGCACAAGTAGAATGGATTAGTTTTTATTGAAATCGATGCAAAAACATGAACCCAACACTAGCAGCTGAACCTCAAAATCACAGAATCATAGAATGTGTTGGGTTGGAAGAATAGCACGGATAAAGAGCTCATTTCCATATAATCCCTCTGGACTGAACTGAAACAAGAAAGAAAACTGAAGTCTGAACATCTGGTACCACCACAATACAGAGTCTGAAAAGCTCTTGCTACCCTTTCATTTCTGTGCCATATTGCAGGACTTGAAATTACTACCTTGGATGATTCTGAACCACGGTCAAAAGATGTAACAAGTTCCAAATTCCCCCTGCCAACAGAAACAAAGACACTGTAAGGGCACCTGCTTAGCCATCAATCAGGAGCCAGGCTGCCTCCACTTAACATCCAATTCTAAAACCCTCCACTAAGCAGGCAATGCTTGGAAGCAAGGTCTGCTTTAATTTAGTAAAATGCACTTCGTTACATAAAGATAAATGACTGACAAAGATCTTTTTCTTCTCCTATAAGCAATCATAAACGTATGCCTCTCACATTCTCTAAAGCACCAAACAACACTTCAGTGTATTATTTTCTTAATTTTTGGAGGACCTAAGGCCAAGCTCATTAGTCTTTGAAAATCAACTAAATCTACTTATATAAGGAAATTAGCCAAAGTTTGTCTTCATTAGACTTCAGACTCAGGCCAACCTGACCTGCTTAAGGAAAAAAACAGAAAAAAAATAATCACCAGCATCAATCCTTTGCCACACTGTGCTCGTGTAATTAGCTTACTGAAACCAATTAGATGCATGAAGATGCATTTATAAATAAATAAATGCTAAAATGCTAGATGAGAAGACTTAATTATTCTTCCAAGTTCAGTGACAGATGCTAAAATGATTCCACATTCCCTTGCTGCCAAGTTTAGAAAGGTTATCTCTCCCATCCAAAAAATTCCACCAGACAACAATTAAGGATGCTCTGATTTTGTTCACACTCAAATCAAACAGTATGTTTTTAATACGGCCTCCTACGAAATCATGGAGGAAACTCTCCAGAATCACAGAATACCCCAGACACAAACAACGGATTAAGTAAGAGTTCCTTTACCTTCAAGCCATTTGCTAGTTTGCCAATGAAGCTCCAGGGAAAGAATATTTAGGGCAGGCTTCATCTTACCTAATTTTATCCGTCTAAACTTTTGACTTTAAGCATAAAGTCTCTGTTTAGGCTCTTCCTGCAGTCACCTGAATAGAGATGGACATTTCTAGAGAAAATAAATCCCACTTTAAGACATGTGTCCAAAAACCTAACTCATCTGCACATGGAGTTAGGCAGAGATTTATCCCACCCTCCATTCGCTAGTCATATTAAATATAAATATATTCATACACTAAGGATGGTACTCAGCTCACTGAAATGTGGTAATAATAAAGTGTTGAGCTCAATCTCTCTACTTTTCAGTCAAAAGAGAATAACCTATTTCTCAAGCATCTTTTTTAAAACTGAATGAAACATATTATGGGGCCATTTCTCTCTCAATCCACCTATATGGGCTGCCTGGTTAGCTATCTCAGACTAGGCATTTCATTTAAGAAAAATCGAAACATGACCAAGATGAATTCCTGACAGCGCATAGCACCACAAACATACATTTAGATTTAGCCAAGCAGATACTGGGTGTTTAAATTTTACTTCCCTAACTCTATTAATACAAATAAACCATTTAGAGTATTTTTGAGTACTAACAGTGTTAATTTACATTGACCTTAGCATTGGTAGGGAGTGTTGGCACACCAGGAAGTCTAGAGGATGAGTCTAAATCCATCTGGAACAAAATCAAGCAGAAAGCCTGCAGAACACAGAAGATAACTGAGTGCATGGAACAACCTGGGCTGGCAGCATTA